>NC_071389.1:154072296-154672296 GCF_022682495.2 Desmodus rotundus
CAGGTCCGCTCCCGACTCTTTATCCTGAGTCCGCCCCCCCAAGGAAGCCCCGCCCTCTATCATTTTAGGGCCATCCCTCATTGGTCGTTGGTTGCCTGTCTGCCCTTCATTTGACTGTACATGCATAAACTTGGGCAGCTCACTTCAGAGCCATTCGCTAACGTCTTTGTCAATCAAGTCCCAGGCCTACGACCGGCGTCGTAGAAAAGGTCTCCGCGTTCTTCACCTATAGTAAGGAAGGATTGCTGTCCAAAGCTGCCTGTAGTAGAGAAAGTGGTGAGGGCAGGCCCCACCCAAGACACAGACCTAACCAAATAATGGAACCCCTATGACGTGTGATGGAATAGCGCTGTAAAGTCCCGGAATTCCAGTTTCAGGCTTTTTATGAAATGTTAAAAAAGGAAAGAGATTCGGAAAACACATAGAAAAGGGCTCTCACAGAGGCCAACTTGCTGTGAATCTAGTGGAGCTTAAACTTCAGAGCATCTTTGAATCCACAGGCCTGCTAAAATGGTTGTTGTTTTATACCATCAACTTTGGAGTATCATAGATAACTGGAACAGTGTTCTTTCCACAAATCAATAAGAAGCCAAAGTCAATATTAATATGGACAAAGGGTATAAATAGTCAATTCACTCAGAGAAAACCCAAATGGCCAATAAACATGAAAAAATTCTCGCTAGTAATTAGAAAAATGCAAATTGAAACAACAGTATAGCATTTCACACAGGATTGGCAAAAATCAAAAAGTGACAACTCCAGTATTGGTGAAGAAGTGGAAAAACAGGAAATCATACATTATTGGGGTAATGAAAAACTGGCATAAACACCATGTATAGCAATTTAACAAGATCTAGCAAAGCTGAAATGAACATACCCTCATAATTTATAGGTATGTATTTTCATCCCGTATGAAAATAATCCTGGCTAAGTAGCTCAGTTGGTTAGAGCATCGTCCTGATATGCCAAGGTTGTTGGTTTGATCCCTGTCAGGGCAGAAAATATATACCTAAGGCTGTTCATTGCAGCATTTTTTGAAATAAAAAATTAGAAACATGATATATTTATACCATGTTTTCTCAACAGGGCAATGTCACCCCTAAAGGGGTGAAAATTGGTTTTTAGAGGTACCAGAAATTTTAGATGTGATTTGTAGTAGTGACCCTCCAAAACTTCTTTTTATCTTCACCCAAGGATATGTTTATTGATTTTTTTTGTTGTTGTTTTTTGAGAGGAAGAGCGGAAGAGAGATAGAGACAGAGAGAGAAATGTCAATCAGTTGCCTCTGGTATGTGCCCAGACAGGGATCATACCTGCGATCCAAGTATGTACCCTGGCTGGGAATCAAATCAGCAACCTTTAAAAAAAAAAAAACATTTATTTTTATTTTTTAAGATTTTATTTATTTATTTTTAGAGAGAGGGGAATGGAGGAAGAGAGGAAGAGAAACGTCAATGGTGGTTGTCTCTCCCATGCCCTACACGGGGGGTCCAGCCCTCAACCCAGGCATGTGCCTTGACTGTGAATGGAATCAACGACCCTTTGGTTTGTGGGCTGGCACTCAGTCCACTGAGCCACACCAGCCAGGGCATTGATTCTTTTTTTTTTTTTTTTGATCCACTGAGGATATGTTTATTGATTTGAAAGAAAGAGAGAGAGAGAAACATTAATGTGAGAGAGAAACATCGTTCAGTTGCCTCCTGGCTCAACAGGGACTCAAACCCCACAACCTTTTGGTGTACAGGACGACACTCCAAACAACTGAACAACCTAGCCTGGGGGCCACCTGGCCAGGGTCCTACTGGAGATCAAACCCACAACCTTGGTGTATCTATCAGGATAACACTCTAACCAACTCAAAGTAATAGTAACTTTAAATTACTGGTTGTAATTGGTTTTCTAGGCTTATTTACATATTTTGTTGTGATCATCTATATAAAGGAATCTCTTTTAGAATATCTTTAGTTTCATTTTATTACATCGAGTAGTCTTGAATTCTTTTCCCTTTACAAAGATTTCAACATGAGGACAAATCAACTTCAATTTTCTTCCTCCTCTTGAGTCACAAGTGGGAAAGGCAATGTCATCTGTCCTCTTTCAGGATCAGACTTTTGGAGAATTCTAATCAGTGTACGTGAAGGAAATGAGCTCATGCTTGTTAATACTTGCTTTGGCTTTGCTGACTCAGCACTACCCGGTTCTCCTTCACTCCCTTAGACTGTTCTGTCTCTGCCTTTCCTCCGGACTCCTCCATATCTACCAATATCTTTTACTCCGGGTTAAAACATGGAATTATTCTCCACTCTTCTCTCTTTTCTTTTTTTAAAAGTTATTTTATTTTTTCAAAATTTTTATTTATTTATTTTTAGAGAGGGAGAGGGAGGGAGAAAGAGAGGGAGAGAAACATCAACGTGTGGTTGTCTCTCATGCGCCCCCCACTGGGGACCTGGCCTGCAGCCCAGGCATGTGCCCTAGACTGGGAATCCAAAAGGTGTTCCTTTGATTCACAGGCCGGCACTCAATCCACTGAGGCTGAGCCACACCAGCCGGGGCTCTCTTTTCTTTTTTCAACATATATTTGGCAAGCCCCTAAGATTCTGTGTTAAACATTAGATATGCAGTTGTGCAAAGAAGCATGGCCCCAGCTTTATGAACGTTTCACTCTAGTGAGGAAGACAGACATCAAGCAATCATGTAAATGTAAATGAATATACACAAAGAGCATATGGTTTGTTTTTCTTCCCCAGTTCAAGTGTCTCTGCTTTACTTTAATTTTTAAATAACCGTATTTAAGTATAATTAACGTATAATAGCCCTGTCTGGTGTAACTCAGTGAACTGAGTGCAGGCCTTTGAACCAAAGAAAGCGTCACTGGTTCGATTCCCAGTCAGGGCACATGCTTGGGTTGCAGGCCAGGTCCCCAGCAGGGGGTTTGAGAGGCAACCATGCATGGATGTTTCTGTCCCTCTCTTTCTCCCTCCCTTCTCCTCTCTCTAAAATAAATAAAATCTTTTTTAAAAAATCATATAATAAACTGTACATATATAAAACATACACTTTCATGAGTTTTGTCATGAAACTATCATTAAATTCAAGATAGTGAATATATCATTAACCTCTCAAACTTCCTCATGTCCCCCTTGTAGTTTCTCTCACCCTCCCTATCCCTAGGCAAACATAGACCTGATTGCCATCACTATAGATTAGTTTGAATTTTCTAGAATTTTATGAAGTGGAATCATGCAGTATATACTCCTTTTTTACAGAAAATATTTATTTGCAGAGAGAGGGGGAGGAAGGGAGAAAGAGAGGGAGAACATGGATGTGCAAGAGAAACATCAGTTGGTTGCCTCTTGCATGCCCCCAACCAGGGACCCGACCTGCAACCCAGGCATGTGCCCTAAGTGGGAACAGAACCACAGACCTTTCGGTTCACAGGCCAGCACTCAATCACTGAGCCACACCAGCCAGGGCAGTATGCACTCTTTTTCTTTTTGTTTGGCTTCTTTTACTCAGCATAAATTCGAGATTTATTTATTGTTGGAGTATCATAGTTCATTCTTTTTTTATTTCTGAGGAGTACCCCATAGTATAGATAACCAATATTTGTTTATCTATTAACCTGGTGTTGAACTGTGGGATTGTTTCCAGTTTTTTTCTATTATAAATGAAGTACTAAGAACATTCATGTACAAGTCTTTGTGTGCCCATGTTTCCTTCGTGTGCCCATATTTTCTTTGGGCTAAATATTTAGGAGTAGAATGACTGAATCATATGGTAGGTATATATTTAACTTTTAAAGAAATTGCCAAACTTTTTCAAAGTGGTTGTACCTTTCCACTCCCACCAGTAGTATATGAGAGGTCCCGTTTCTCCGTGTCCTCACCAACACCCAGAGCAGACGGTTTTTATTGTAGGTGTGTAGTGGTATCTCATTGTGGTCTTAATTTGCAATTCCCTAATGACTAATGACATTGAATATCTCTTCAAGTGTTTATTTATCATCTATATAACTTCTTTGGTGAACTCTGGGTTTGCATATTTTGCCCATTTTTTATCTGGTTGCTTGGTTTCTTATTATTGAATTTTGAGAGTTATATATATGTCGGATACAAGTCCTTGACAGCCCTGGATGCGGTGGTTCAGTGGATTGAGCGCTGGCCTGCGAACTGAAAAGGTTGCTGGTTGGATTCCCAGTCAGGGCACATGTTTAGGTTGTGGGCCAGGGCCCCAGTGGGGGAATGTGAGGGGCAACTGATCAGTGTATCTCTTGCACATTGATGTTTCTCTCCCTCTCTTTCTCCCTCCCTTGCCCTCTCTCTGAAAATAAATAAATAAATAAATATTTTAAAGAATTCCTCTGTCAGATGTATGATTTGTGTATTAAAATATATGCAAATGTTATATTACATATAATATTTTATCCTGGTTGGTGGCTTGTTTTTAGTTCTCTGAAGAATGCCTCTCAAAGAGCATTAGTTTTTAATTTTGATGAATTCCAATACACCAATATTTTTTAAAGGTCTGTGCTTTTAGAATCATAGCTAAGAAATTTTGCTTCACCCAGGTCACAGAAAAGGGCAAAGTGTACCCTGAAGGAGTAGACTAAAGGGACCAAGACCAAAGATTTGTCCCTTGTCTTTTAGGCACCAGGGCACTTGGCAAGGGGACTGCGGAAGAAGGAAGAGACCCAGTTGCAGATGATAGGACATTGGGTGGATTTCAGACGAGCCGATTGACAAATATGGTTCATTAGCATTCAGCATACAGTCCCATCTCCTTCCAGTGTGCTTTCCTATACTGCAGAGGCTGAAAAGCTAAGGATTATATTTCTCAGAATACCTTGCAGCCAGTCAGATGTACTCAGGTGAGATTTAGGAGGCAGAAGTGAGACAAAGGCCATTATACTGCTACTTTGGCTATGTCTCCCAGCAAGCAAGGTCATGGAGATGTGATGTATTTTTACAGCTGTGATCCAGTGATGTCTCTAGCTTTGCAAATATTGAGAGGTGGTTGCATCAGAGTGTAGCAGCGGCAATGTACTGATTATAGTTTCCAGATCCCTAGATCAGAGTTGTAGCTACTTGTTCTGAAACCCAGTCATCAGGGGAAACCTCCAGGTGTCCCACCTTCCTTGATTATGGCAGAGGTAGCCGCTTCCCTGGCAGAGCACTTCTCCAGTGTTCTGGGGGTCACTCCTGGAGTTTCAACCCAGAGTGGACCCCTGCAGACTTTCCAGTTGAGTTTGTATCTTAGTTGCTCGGAGGGGGGTTTGTTTCCCACATTGATTTCTAAGTGATAAGAGCAGTCAGAATGTATTTGGGAAGAATGATAATTGAAGTTAAGAACAATCTAACAATAGCCAGGGCGGGGACAGTGGGAAGAGGGGATTACAGGAACTACTATAAAGGACACATGGACAAAACCAAGGGGGAGGGTGGAGGTGGGGGAGGGAGGTGGGTTCAGCTGGGGTGGGGTGAAGGGATGGGGAGAAAAGGCATACAACTGTAATTGAATAACAATAAAAATTTAAGAAAAAAAAAAGAATTTAGAAGGACTCCCACTGCTTGGGAAGAAGGTAACAGTGTATGAAGTCATTCATTTGTTTAATGAGCTGGTAACAGACGTGAATTGGCTGCCATTGCTAGACACTAGGAATATCTACTTGCCCTGAAGGACCTTACTCAATCTGATGTTGTCATGGTATGATGACAGAGATATGTTAGGACCTGATGTGTTCACAGACACGTTCTTAATCAGATTTGCAGAAGTCGTGAAAGAGGTGACTTGTGAGTTTATGGTTTTGTTTGTTGTTGTTTTTAATGGATGAGCAGAAAATAGTCAGCAAAGAGGAAGAGGAAGAACATTCTAGCTGTAAAAGGGTAAATTATTAACAAAACCTTTGAAATATCTGTGTTCGTATTTCTCCCCCACACATCCTCAGGAAAAAGAAGGAAAGGGGGGTTTGTGTTTCTAAAGACCTTAGAGAAGGCTAGAGATAATGCAATGCAGGAACTTCCTCGGAGGGGCGGGCAAAGGTGGAGGCGGGAGTTGTTGAAGACCTAACAACCCAGTGTGACTGTATTTGGTGACAGGGCCTTTAAGGAGATAATTATGGATACAGGAAGTCATAACGTGGGGCCATAATCTGATAGGACTGGTGTCCTTATAAAGAGGAAGAGACACTAGAGTCCTCTTGCTCTCTTTCTGAGAGTGCACAAAAGAAAGGCCCGGTGAGGGCAGAGAGGGAAGGTGGCTATCTACAGGCCCGGAAGAGAGGTCTCACCGGAAACCAACCCTGATGGCACCCTGGTCATGGACTTCTCGCCTCCAGGACTGTTAGAAAATAAATTTCTGGTGTTCAAGACATTCAGCCTGTGGTATTTTATTATGGCAGCCCCAGCAGACTAACATAATACTCCCCCAGCTTTCCATCTCTTTGTTCCCTTGCCCTGATTTGGTTCAGGCCCTTATCTTCTCCATTATCATCTCTGCAGACCTCTCTGTATTCTCGAATGCTCCTAAGGGAATCTTCCAAAGAGCTTAGTTAAAAACTGTCTAGGACACAGAACTATTTACAGCATAAAAAGCAAACTTCTCAGCTCAGGAGTACAAGACTCCTTTTGAACTTGACCTGCCTTTCTAATGTTGTTCCCTGTCCTTCCACTATACATTCTATACTTCAGCCTGACTGCAATTCTTACCGCTGTTCATTCTGTGCTCTTCCCCTGGTCTTCATTTTGACCAGCGCTGTTCCTCCTACCCAGAATCTGCTACCTTCTCATCTCACTGCCTCACTTTTTCCTCTTGCACGTCTATTCATCTCTCAGCCATGGCTCAAGTGTGGTCTACCTCCTGAAGCCTTCCTTCACAACTCCCTCCTCAGCTCTCTCAGAAGCACTTTGTACACCCCTCTGTTACAACACTTATCGCACTGTTTTGTAAACATTATTTTGAAAGTCTTTCCTACTAGACTGTGAGCACCTGAAAAAAAGATACCTACTCATCATTGAATCTTCCTTTGTACTTGAAACAAAGGAGGTCCTAGATACATACGTCTTAAACAAATACACAAACAAAAATCCCACAGTCCAGACAAGACATACACACACAAAATAATTAAACAAAAGGCAGCAGAGAAAACACAAGCTATGTTTCTGGGTATCCTCCATGGCACCTAGCACAGTGTCTTGCATGTAGTAGACTCAGTTAACTGTTGTTGAATTAAGTTCTAAATGAAAAACAGAAAATAAGAGTCACAATCATTTAAATCTGAGAGAACTCCAAGGTAGGGTATAAAGCTGGTACCCACCAATATAAGATCAATGATCCCATCTGGTGCTTCAAACTCGGTTCATACTCCTCCTCCAAATCTCTGACTTGCCTCCCTGGCTCCATACTGTGAGCTCTTTTAAAGTCAGGGGTCTCTCATTCATCTTTATACATTCATTCTTTATCTACTGCTATCTAGCCAGATGCTTTGCACATGATAAGCATCCAATAAGTGTTTGTTGCAAACTAGATTCTGTTAAAAACTAGATTATGCTGATCCTGGATAGGATTTGAATAGGTCTGTAGAAGAAAACAGAAATCCAGATCAGGGACCCAGCAGAAGTGTATTCATTTCCTAGCGCTGCTCTAACATATTGCCATAGACTTGGTGGTTTAAGACAACAGAGATTTATTATCTTACTGTTGTATGGGTCAGAAGTCCGAAAATAGGCCTTACCAGGGCTGTGTTCCTTCTAGAGGCTCTAGGGGAGAATTTGGTTCCTTGCCTTTCCCAGTTTCTACAGGGTGCGGCATCCCCTGGCTTGTGGCCCCGCATTATTCTGACCGCTGCATCTGTATACATCTCCTCTCAGTTCTGACCCTTCTGCTTCCCTCCTGCAAGAACCCTGGTGATGACATCGAGCCCACCCAGACCACCCAGGCAAATCTCCCCATTTCAAGATCCTCAGCTTAATCTCATCTGCAAAGTTCCTTTTGGCTCAAAATAACACATTCTCAGGTTCTGGGGATTAGGACAAGGGTACTTTGGAGAGCCGTTCATTATTCTGTCTACCCCAAGGAGCAAAGCTGAAGACATAAGAATGCACAACTAATGTCTGGGGATGGACTTTTTCAGCTGAAGCAGAATGTTCGGGAAATATTAGAGCCAGGTAAGACAGCGAAAGTCGATTAAAGGGGCACTGGTGTTGGAGATGACACAGACCACTGAACACCAGATTCAGTTCTGGCTTTATCCTGCATAAAATAAGAAAGCTTTGAAGATGGGTGAGCAGGGAGTTTACAGTGAAAGCAGTAATCTAGCAGACTCCAGGAGACCCTGGAGTATCTAAATCTGGTTGTCAAGCAAAATGAGAAACAGAAGGTTTGGGACCAAGAGACTACACAGGGGTGAATGCACTGCTGTTTACTGTCTTGTCAAAGCTACTCTCTCTGCTAGACATTCCTTGAACATCCATAATAAATGACTGATGAATTATTTCCCCTCATGGATTCTTCATTTTTTGCCTAGTAGAAGTGTTTAGTCATGTTATAACTCCTCTATCCTAGAAGAGTCTGATACAGCAGTTGGGAAAGTGTGTATTTGGGTGGAGTGATAAGAAAAGAGGGGTTACTGGCTGTTGTGGCTCAGTGAATTGAGTGCTGGCCTGCGAACCGAAGGGCCACAAGATCGATTCCCAGTCAGGGCACATGTCTGGGTTGTGGGCCAGGTCAGGCCCCCAGTAGGGGGCATGCGAGAGGCAACCACACATTGATGTTTCTCTCCCTCTCTTTCTCCCACCCTTCCCTTCTGTCTAAAATAAATAAATAAAATCTTAAAAAAAAAAACCTAGTGAAAGAGAAAAAAGAAAAGATGTGAGTTGATTGGTTTGTCCAACTGATTGGAAGAGGCTGAGCTTCTTGGGAGAGAGTTTTAAATGGTCTGGAAAGATAAGAACTCCACTTTTTGGTTGTAAACAATAGAAATTCAACTCAGACTGACTTACAAAAAAGTAGAATTTATCAGCTTTAAAAAACGTTATGTATGGCCCCAGCCAGTGTGACTCAGTTGGTTGGAGCATCATCCCATACACCAAAATGTTGAAGGTTCGATTCCTGGTCAGGCCACATGCCTAGGTTGTGAGTTTGATTCCCAGTCGGGACATGTATGGGAGATGATCGGTACATGTTTCTCTCTCACATCGATGTGTGTCTCTTATTTTTTCTCTCCCTTTCTCTCTCTGAAATCAATAAACACATTTTTTTTTTCAAAAAAACATTAGTAATGCTGATGATTTCCAAACTGATATTGCCGGCCTGGATTCCTTGAGCTTGGAATATATCCAAGTACCCATTGGCTACCTTTACTTGGACGTCCAATCACCAAATCAAACTCAACATAGCCCAAACCCTGTTCCTGATCTTCTCTTTCCATCGTTCCCTCACCAAATCTACTCTTACCACAAGTTGTCAAATCCTTTTGTGTTTTCTTTCATTCACCCTCCATATTCAAACCGTGAAGCAATTCTATTGGCTGTACTTTCAAAGCCATCAGGAGCGCTTTAGGGCTCCTGTCCAAGACGGTGGTGTAGGGAGATACTGAACACCTCCTCCCATGAACACAATGAATTTACACCTGCAGACAGAGCAATTCCCCTTGAAGAATTGGGGGCTGACTGGACATCTTCTGTACGACGAATGAGAGACCACGCAGAAACGGTAGGAGAGTCAGAGACCGGCACTGTGGGTGCTCCCACCCTAGGTGCGGCCTTGCTGCCAGGAGGGATCAGTGGAGGGCCTGTGCAGGCTCGCCCTTCCTGAGGCACAGGTAAACAGCAGTGGTTTAAGGGACACCTAGGCTATATGGGAAGGAAATTCATTTACTAAGCCTAGAACATCTGCCAAGGAAGAAGAGAGCTGTGGGAACTCTCTCCCAGCTGAGATGCACTGAGCACCATGTGTGACCCTCCCTGACCCCTTGATTGCAATGGCTGGAGCTCAATCCAGGCACTTTAACTGCAGGCCAAAGCCATTCCAGTGCCCCTCACACCCCAGGCCCACAGCAGCTCCTCTGCTTGTCCCTTGGACTCCCTGAGGCCCTTGGCTGTTCCATTCACAATTCCGGCCAGTGCAGCTTGTGCCTGGATCTGCCTGTGGACTACTCCAGCTCCAGCTTCTAGCCAGCCTGCCAATGTGGCACAGATGTGACTTGCCTCAGGGACTCCCCTTGGCTCTCACCCACCCTAACTACAGCTCCTGCCTGGGTATGGCTTGTCCCTGGGACTTCCTGCAGCCCCAGGGGCTTACTCCAGGGAATCCCTGAAGCTTGCAACTGCTCCAGTGTCAGTTTCAGTCCCAGTGTGGCTTGTGCCTGGGACTACTCAGGCCTAAGCCTGCTACATCTACAAGTCGAACCGGCCTGCCAAAGCAGTCCTGGTGCAGCTTGCCCTCTGGGATCTCCCTTGTTTTGTGCCCACTCTAACTTTGGCTCCAGGCTGGGGGCAGCTTGCACCCCTGAACTACCCAAGGCCTGAGCCTACTCCAGCTACAACTCCAACTGGCCCGCTAAAGACACCTAGCACACGCAGTCGACAAAGGGGAAGGTCCTACACAAGGCAAGTTCAAGACCGAAACGCTGCTGTTTTGCCTAATTCTTAGGCACAAACACAGAGAGGCAACCAAAATGTGGAGACAGAGAAAAATGTTCCAAACAAAAGACCAGGACAAAACTCCTGAAAAAGAACTAAATGAAACAGAGACACACACTCTGTCAGATAAAGAGTTAGAGACACTGGTGGTTATAAGGTTGTTCAAAGTGCAGGGGAAGAACAGACAGATGAGCTCAGTGAGTACAACAAAGAGAACAAATAAAAAAAGAACCTACCAAAACTGAAGAAAACAATAAGTGAAACAAACAAAAAAATACACTAGAGGGAATCACATCAGAGTGGTTGAAGCAGAAGGACTCAGCAAGCTAGAAGACAAGGAAGAGGAAGTCACCCAAACAGAATAGCAAAAAGAAAAATAGAATTTTAAAAAATGAAGATAGTTTAAGGGACCTCTGGGCAACGTCCAGTGTATCAACATTTGAATCATAGGGGTCCCAGAAGGCAAAGAGAAAGGGACAGAAAACCTATATAAAGAAATAATGACTGCAAACTTCCCAAACTGGTGAAGCAAACAGATGTCCAGGTGCAGGAAGCACAGAAAGTCCCAAACAAAGTGAACCCAAAGAGGCCCGCACGAAGACATGTCCTCATTAACGTAAAATCATTTACAAAAGTAAAATCAACAAGGATTTCTTTAACTTAATTTGGAAACAAACAAAACAAATAAACTTATCTTTCAGCTACAGGACTCTCACTATCCTCAGTCTGAAGATAAAAGGACCAAAAGAAGTGCAAAGAAAACTTAAATTTGACTTAATTGGCTAGCCGGTTTATTGTTAATAGGGATGTGGGCGTAGTAACTTTGAAACAAATTTATGTGTATTGTAGAATTGAGCAAAGGAGTAAATATATTGATCTTTTTGGGAGCCAGGCTTCTCATGGTGAGAGAAAGGAGCTGCAAACACAGAGTGGTGAAAGGCAAGAATGATATAAAATGCCTATTTTCTCCACTCTGTTCACTGCAAGGACACGAGCAATGACACCTCAGTGGCAATGAACACAGCTAGTTCCAGATCTTGAGTTCTATTGTCGCTCCCCACTAAAAAGAAGCTGGGGTCCTTAGCAAAGTGGCTGAGACCAGGGCTGGGGCTGGAAGAGTGAGCTTAGAGCATGTTGTGCCGGAAGTTAAAATGTGTTCAAAGAATGACAGCCACAGAAGCCCGCTCGAAGGAGCTCCTACTGGCCAAATCTGGGACGATCTGAGGATCAAAGTAAGTAATGGTGGAAATGGATTATAGCCCATTGAATAAAAGCAGAATCATGGATCTATTTTGACAGAAGTAAATAAATAAACAAGGGAGAAGGGAAGACCCTTATGGTAAAATATTAACTAAGAAATGCAGAAGGAATGATAGAGTTTTAAAACCACTATTTGACAATTATAATAATTTGATTCTAGCAAAAGTCGTCAATGTACGATAAGGAATAGGATATTCACATATCTTCAGATAATTTCCCCACAGGTTAGTTATTAATTACAAAGGGGAAAATAGTAACTAAGTGGGGAAATTTGGAGGACGTGTCCAGGACTTGGTGACCAAAGTTAACATCAGTATGGGAACAAGTCACAGTTCCCTGCCACCTGATGGGATTGATGAGAAGAGTCTTATGTCATTTCTGGGGGGTTCCTGCCACCAATGCATAGCCTGAATCTAATGAACTGACAAATCCAAATTGAGGACATTCTACAAAATAATTGGTTCTATCTCTTCAAAATGTCAAAGTTGAGAAGAACAAAGAAAGAAGGGTTAAAACTGACCTAGATGCAGGAAGGTTGAAGGGACATGACCAATGAAATGCACCAGGTGACCCTGGATTGGATCCTGGACCAGAAAAGTTCTTCCTACAGAAGATAAGTAGGACAACGAGTGAAATCTGAATAAAACCTGCAGGTTGATCAACAGTGTTTTATCAATGTGAATTTCCTGATTTTTGACCCCTTTGTATATTGTGGTTCTGTAAGAGAATGTCTTGATCTTAAGAAATACTTATGGAAGTATTTAGAGGTTGAAAACAAAATCTGAGCATTTCTCTCTGCCTGTACAGCTACTATCCTACTCCAAATCACCGTCATCTTTCACCTGTATTATTTTATTTTTTTAAAGATTTTATTTATTTATTTTTAGAGAGAGGGGAAAGAAGGGAGAAAGAGGAGAGAAACATCCATGTGTGGTTGCCTCTCACATGCCCCCTACTGGGGACCTGGCCCACAACTCAGGCATATATCCTGACCAGGAATGGAACTGGCGACGTTTTGGTTTGCAGGCTGGCACTCAAATCACTGAGCCACACCAGCCAGGGCTTCACCTGTATTATTTTAATAGCCTCCTAACTGGTCTCCCTGCCCATGTATCTATTCGATGTATTTTCGATGCAAGAGCCAGAATGATTGTTTAAAACATAAATTACATCATGTCATTTCTCTGTTCAAAATCCTCCAATGGCTACCTAACCTACTTAGACAAAAGCTAAAGTTCTTATAACATCCTACAATGCCCTGCACAATATGGCTTCTGGTTACCTTTCTGATCTCATCTGTTTCTACACTTTCCCTTGCTCATTACACCCCTGCCATGGTGGCTTTCTTCCTGTTCCTCTTAACACATCAGGCATAGTATACATTTGCCAGTCCCTCTGTCTGGATCTTTATTCCCCAGGTAGCTACATGGCTTACTCCTTCACTGTCAGTGTTTTTAAATTCAAATGCTATCTTATTAGTGAGGCCTTCTCTGATTGTTCTATTTAAAATTTCAACCCCCCTATTACCTCTATCCCCTTTCAGTTTTATTTTTACTAACACCAATCACTAACATTTGTACATTTCACTTATTCATTGTCCACCTCTCCTCCTATCCAGAATATAAATTCCAAGATACGTACCTTTTTTGTTCACAGATGGATCTTCAGTGCCTAAAACAGTATTTGACATATAATTAGCTTTTCGGTAAATATTTGTTGAATAAATGAATGAAAAGCCGAGGTGAAAGTTTTCATGCTTGAAAACTTCAGGCATGATAGGATTTAGATTCTCAGCATGTTACTAGAACTCTGTCTTAATCTCTTAGCTGCTTTGCTTTCCCCTGTATTGGCTACATTCTTAAGCAGGCTTGAGGTGTGATGGGTGGCGGCATGATGGCCGTCAGCAGCTCCGGATTTACATTCTAACAATTCATCCGCTGTAATGGAAAGAGAGCACCTCTTTCCTGATTGCTCTAGTGAAAACCTTAGAAATGAGTGATATGCTGGGCTTGGGTCAAGTGTTGATCCCTAAAACAACCTCTAAAGGTAGAGGATGAAAATCCTGTGATTGGCCAGGCCTGGGTAAAGTTCAGCTCTACTTGGACTGAAAATATGGGAGAGGTGGTTCCCTAAAAGGAAACGGAGCGCTACCACTTGAGGAAGAGGGATGGCAACTAGGCTGTCAGGAACAACAGATGTCCATCACATCATCGGTGATGACCCACCAGCAGATCTGTCCCAGAAGAGCATTCTTCTCTTGCCCCTCCATTTTCACATATAGCCAGATCAACCTCCGAACTTTGGAGGGTTCTCTCCTAAATGCTTTTTCACCTGTTTCTGTCAGGTAAAGTCTTCGTCATCCTGCAATGCCAGCTTCAAATATGATCTCCCTTATGATGACTTCATACAGATGTAGCCTCTTTCCCTCTTCTGAGCATGCTAGTTATTTCTACTTCTTTTGTAGTTATCTTTTCGCAACTTGCCCTATATTTTACTTATTTGTATACATTGTGAGCTGCTTGTGAAATGGGCCAGATCCTCTTCCCCACTGTCCAAACGCTCACTTCACACCCTGCGCGACCGCATTAATTAGATACACAGCAGGGCCGCCAGAGCGCGCTAGGCGCCAGGCGCGAGGCTCAGGGGGGCGGGAGGCACTGTGATTGGCAGGTGCGACCGTCAATCCCGCTCGGGCGGGAGTAGGACGGGAGGAGGGGCTTGCATGAATGGGGCGCGCGGCGAGCGGGCTGCAGTCGGCGCTCGCGGGGGAAGCCGGAGTACTGGCCGGGAGTGGGTGGGAGGAAGCGAAGTGGGGGGGGGGGGGGGCGGGGGAGGAAGGGAAAGAGCGCGGGGGGCGGGGAGGGGCAGCGCCGGGGTGGTTCGCCGAGAGGAGAGGCGCGGGTGTGAGCTTGAGCTTTGGCCGCTGTGCGGGTCGTTTCTGTGCCGCGGTCTGCTGCGCCGCCTGCCTCGCCGCGACTCGTCGCCTGCGGAACCCCGAAGAGCCCCCGACCGGGCCGAGGAATCAGGACCGGGGGATCGGCTCTGAGGGAGGAGCCGGGTCCGAGCGGCCGAGCCCAAGGCCCCCGGGGGTGGAGGTGGGGGGCTGAGGCCCCCAAGGGGGCCCCGCCGGGATGGGCAACCTGGAAAGCGCCGAGGGGGGTCCGGGCGAACCGCCCTCTGTCTCGCTGCTGCCGCCGCCGGGCAAGATGCCGATGCCTGAGCCCTGTGAGCTGGAAGAGAGATTCGCCCTGGTGCTGGTGAGAGCCGAGCCCAGTCCCTTCCCCCTTCTACCGCCTCCCACCTAGGTCCCAGAGCCCGGGGTGGGATTTGGCCGCCGTTCCCCCTCCGGCCCACCCCATCAGTCAGGGCTTCCGACAGACCCCGGCCTCCAGTGCCTTTCCGGCAACCTCTGAGCAGCCTGTGGCCGGCCCCGACAGGCCCGTCGGGGACCTCCCGACTGACGCTTCAACCGATGGACACTTAGGAGGAGGGATCCCCAGCTTGGGATCCAGACTTCTTTCTTACTCCCACCCTTCTGCTGCCCTTCTCACTTCTCTCCACTTCCCGGACAGTTTCCCCAGGTCCCTAGAGTTCTCATTCCTAAGCCTCTGGCTGCTGCGGGGGAATTCAGAAGCTTGGGGCCGGCCCACTCTTCAGCCTAAGTCGGGGCTCTCGGACTGGGGAGACCGCCTCTCGTGTTAACATGGACGTTTTCCAGGGAGTGGGTCCCACTCCCAGCCCGGACCAGATGTTTGGGGGAGGTTAGGGGGAATGGGGAGGGGGCTGGCAGCTCTTGAAGGAGGTGGAATAAAGAGTGATGCCATTCTACTTATTTTCAGAATGGCCTGCAGGCATCCTGCAAAGTTGTGGTGGATTTGCCTAAAAGGGCTGAACATGTGGATAAGCCATTTCACTAGTGTACTTTTCCAATTGAAACAATGCACAAACCATCCCGCTCCCCCTTTTTATGTTAAGCCCTAGTGTGGCTGATTTGTGTTCTTTGCCTATGTTTCTTTTCAGTCTTTCTGTAGGTTCCTAAATGATCGATGTAGATGAGTTGTTACAGTTGACCTTAGGAGAATACTGTAGGATTGTCGTATGGTATGGGAATTGGACATTGGTGCTGGTGGCTCTGTGGATAGAGAGGATCTGGGTTGGTATCACTGGGATAGAGCCAGAAATATGTTGGGGCTAAAAGTGAAGTTTTGGAGAGAGAAAGCGAACTAGGTGATGGAATATCTGCTAACAGAGGTGTAAGACTTGGGGAAATAGTTCCCAGTTCCTCGAAGAACTAAGAGGCAGGCAGTGTTAATGCTGCTGTTATTGTTGGTATGGCCTGAAGCGCTGACTTTGCCTTTGCCCATGAGGAGAGGGATAAGTTGTGGACTTAGCAGCCTTATTGGATTTCATCTGCCTTGGAATAGGGAGATTAGATCTGTTGGCATCAGAGGAGCTGTGTGAAGATCCTGGTCTCTCTGATGGTGGAGAGCCTGACATGGGCCCGCTGGCACCACAGCCAGATCAGAGAGCATCCACCGGGAAGCAGTATTACTGGCACCTCTCTGAACCTATCTGCCCACCAGCTTTGCAGAGGGCCAAAGGGATCTGGATCACACATCCTGTGGTTCTCTGCACTTCCCCTAGCCTCCTCGGGGATGGGTGAGTCAGTGATTACTAATGTTCTGTGGCCATCGCAGAGGCTGAGGAGGAGAGCCTGAGACTTGGTGCCCAAGAGAACAAGAGCTCAACTGTTGGGAAAAAGAGTGGGAGGGAATCTGCACTCTAGTGGGGGTGTGAAAACCCCCAGTGAGCTGGCATGAGGTAGCCTCAGGAATTGGAGAGAAAGAAGGAGAAAGAGGTGGACTGCCTTAGGTAGGGGCTGCCAGGCCATTTGTTGTGAGTCAGAACCAGAGTCAATCATGTCCTCATTGGAGCATGGTTGTAAATTTATTTCGTTGGCAAATTGATGGCTTAATATGTACAAAGTGCACGTGATATCCTGGTTACTAGCCAGAGCACCCAGAGAGCCCAGGTTAAGCAGAGGACTGGACCACCCACTTGCAAGCCTTCCTTTCTGTATAAAGTTGAGATGTGTTTCCTTGTGGCTTTTGTTTTGGTCTTGTTTCTGTGTGCCAGAGCTGCTGCTGATGGGGGGTTGGAACAGGGCAGGCCAGGGCTAGTTAGCTGCCTTAAGAGAGAAGCGGATTTTACCTCACTGTTTTAACACAGGGAAATCACGCTTTCTTGCAAGCTTGAGTTCTGTGGGGGTTCTTGAAGATCTCTTCCTCTGCCACTGAAACGTGCCCTACATAATATCCTTCGGGAACATTACTGGCTGTTGGATGTTTGACCCTGGAATAAGCTCAGGTGTATTTCTTGAATAGTCGGGAGGAACAAAGTGTAGTAGAGAAAGCCAGGGTCCTGTCTTAGCAGTTGTCTTAACCAGTCTGAGCCTCATCTGTAATTTTACAGATTTACTTATTTGTAAATTGGAGCTAATACGGCCCATCCTGATGGGGCTGTGAGAAATAGGTGAGCCGCGTAGGTACCCAGGAGGGACTCAATATATAGCTTAGCTGTTTTTCTTGATTGTGTGAAAGTGTCAGACAGGCTGCTCCTTTTTCACCCTTTCCTTTCTCAGGTTGTCAGTTTCACTAGGATTGATTTTCTTTCAGGAAAAGCCAGTATTTGGGGGGTTAGTTGAGTGACATACTGGTGTCCTGGTTAAGCATCTGGACTTTCAAGTCAAAGTGGGCACAAGTGCTGGCTCTCCAAGTCTTCAGTTAAAAAAGCGTTTGACCTCACGCAAGGGACTTAATCCCTTTGAGTCCCAGCTTCCCCTTATAAATAGAGATAATAATAGTATTTGCCACATGAGACTGCTGTGTGGATTTAATGAAACTGAAAGTCAAGTACTTAGCAGAGTCTGCATCTACTAGGTGCTCAGTAAATAGTAGCTTTTAAATATGTAGCTCTTAGCAGTGTCTCAGATCTGAGACCACTTGTATTTCCCAAAATGGGATTTAAGTTTAGAAATCTGATGAAGCCAGTCTCACAGGATAAGTCTGCTGGTATCAGAAGGAGGGATGCCCCAGTCCCAGTGTATCTATGGAAACCCCCCTGAAAAGCACCCTGGTTGGGGAAGTTGTATCATTGCTGAGTCAAGACCACAGGCGTATTCCCATCTTTCTGATGCAGACACGTGATCTGACCCATGGCCTGCCCCCCCGCCCCCCCCCAACACGCCCCCCCCCCCCCCCCCCCCCCCCGCCCCGGGCTGAGGTTGGAGAGCTGGAGGTCTGAGGCCCTGAGATGATTTGCTCAGGACATTGATCCCAAGAGTCCTAAAGAACCCAGTGCCTAATCCAGGGCTTCCCTGCTGACATGCTGAGATACTGATCCCCTCAACCCCGGGGATGGCTGCGGTCCCTGATCGGTCCCCTCGGGCTTCCATCATATCCCGTATACTGTACAAATAGTATTTTCTAGATGTGCCCTGGTATTAAAAAGATTGCAAAGCTGCTGTTGTGCTGTTTCCTTGGGATTCTTCCTCCCCCACCCTGTCTGAGCAGCAGCTCCCATTCTGTTGAGTGTTGAGAAGTTTAGGGATGGGCAGTTACTGGGGCTCCTCTTTGGTAGTACTAGGATGCGAGCTGATCTCTGGTCTGATAAAGCTCCAGTCTGTATTGTGGTCCCAGCTGGATTACAGTCCACCCTCAGTTACTCAGAAGCTAGAGTCTAGCCAGTACCTGCCTTTCCTTAGATAGAGAGGGGAGGCAGAGGGCTGAAGGGCGCTGAAAGGATACCTGTCTGCCTTTGCTGTGTCGCACCTCGGTTTTTCTCTTTGCTGACTTATTATAGGCTTGAAACAGAGTCTGAAGGTACTGACGCCAGAAAAAGCCCTGGATGCCCCTCAGAAGGCCCTGAGGCTCTCCAGGCATGAGGGTGGGGTTGTGTGACAGCCTGACCCTGCTGCGGCTCCTTTTCTCCCGTGTCCCCGGTGATGACTGATGACTTGGGGTTTTGCTGTGAGTGTAGCATCGATGTGGGAGCTCAGCTGGCCTGGGTGCTAGTTGTTTAAGAGGCTTCGACAGGCCTCCTTTGACACAGAAAGGGGCTGGGAAAAAGCTGGACTAAATATCAAGTTCCAAATCGCCATGGCGGAAATTTTTCTCCCAGCCCTGGGGATTTTGATGAATTAGTTCAGGCTGGAATAGGACTTGTGGGAAGGAAAGGACCCTGGACGGCAGCTGGTCAGAGACCCCTCTTGTGCAGCGGCCCCAGTGAGAAGACCCTAGACCACAGGGAGGAGCTTAATTCCCTTGCCATTCCCATGTGACCCTGCCTTAGACTTGGGGGCGGTGTTACGTGTGTGCGGGGATGGTCTGGAGGGATGGACTCTGTATCATTTGGGAATGTTTCCAATGCTCAGAAGGAGATTCAGGTGTTGTTGTTTTGCTTTTGTTTATTTCCCTTTTTCTTTTAAAGTAATACTCATTCTCTAAACAAAGTATGGGCAATTAGAAGATTGAAGAAAAACAAAACATCCATTATTTTTTTTTAGTTCCTTTACCAGTATGTTTGAAAACCTTTAGTGTTTTTTTCTCTGCATAGGCATACGTATATGCTCGCTTTGGGATGTTTTTGTTGTTATTTTATAAGTTTCCCCAGGCTGTTCATTGTAAACATTTTTAAACTGTGGGTACAACGATCCAGCAAATGAATGGACCATTGTTCACTTGGCTCTCCCCCTGTCGTTGGACATTCAGGTGCTTCTGTTTGCTCTCCTAAACAATGCTGTAATGAACACCTTGGTGTACAAAGCCTTTTCAGTATTTAGAGTTTTCCTTAGGATAGAAACCCAAAATTGAACAAGCCCGGTTGCGGGATACGGTTTTAAGTTTCTAAGTACACATTTCCAAACAGTTTTCTGAAAAGGGAGTGATGCCTGTGAGTGTCCTCAGAGAGAGAGAGAGGAGGATTGAGAATAGCTCCTTTTCTCCTGATTATGAAAATAACTCATGTTTATTAAGGAAATTTGGAAGTTAAAAATATAAAAAAGTACAAAGTGTATAGAGAGTATAATGAAGAGAATTAAAATCACCTGTAATCTTACTATCTACTATTAGCATTTGGGATCGTACTGTGCATATTGTGTTATACACTGATTTTTTATTTTACTATTTTAAGCATTTTCTCATTGTAAAAATATTCTTCAGTATCATAATTTCATGATACTGTTCTATGCATGCATAGATACTGTTCTCATTTCATGCATAGTATTCTATGATATTGTATTTTATTATTGCCTTATGTTTCTCTCTCTCTTTTGTTACTATTTACGCTGATGAATATCCTGCACATAAATATTGGTGTGTATCTCTGATTATTTCCTCAGGATAAATGCTAGAAGTCAAGTTATTGGGTCAAAGGGTATAGGCTTTTTAATTTTTTAAATTGGTTTTAGAGAAAGAGAGAAGAAAGAAGAGATAGAGAGAGAAACATTGATTTGTTGTCACTTATTTATGCATTCATTGGTTGATTTTTTTATGTGCTGTGACTGGGGATAAAACCCATAACCTTGGAATATCGGGAAGATGCTCTAACCAACTGAGCTAGCTGGCCACGGCAAGGGTATATGCTTTTTAAAGGCCTTTGAGAAATACGCCTTCTAAAAAAGTTGTACCGGCTTTTCCACTCATCGAGTCAGTATCTTCTTTTCTCTAGAAGATAACAATTACTGTATGAGTTAACTTTTTAAAAACCTTTTCCAGTTGTATCAGTTAGAAATGGTATCTTGTTTTACTTTGCATTTCTATCGACATTTCATCGTAGGTGTTTTGGCCTTCTTTTGTTTGTGTCCTTTACTCTTTGTTGGGATTTTATTATATGTACACATTTCTATGTAATAAATGTATACATTTTCTACACTTTTTCATTATAAACTATTTCTCACATATAACTATTATGTAAGATCAAAAAATAAAATGTCCACCGCTGTGTGTTCTTGAAATGCTTTCTGTCCCTTACAATTTCTTCTTCCTGCTGTCTTATCCGGGATGGAAAAGCCCGTGTAACTCGGGACTCGTTGGGCCTGTTCCTGTAGCTGGGGCGGTGCAGGTGGCAGCCACACCGGTGCTCCACAGCCCTGCCTGTGGGAAACAACTGCGGCAGCGGGCGAGGACAGGAACTGGCCACTGTGCAAATAGCTGATCTTCGCTGCAGTGAAAAAAAGAAGCCAAGGTGGAGAGGAAATGAGACCACAGATCCTCCTCTGCCCCTGAGGTTGCCTGGGAAGGCTAGCTGCAGCCAGGGCCCTGTTCTGTGGTCAGGACTCAAGTATCCGCCCCAGAGCTGACTGTAGTGGCCCAGGGGACCGCAGGGCTGCTGCCTGAAGTTCGTGGTTCGTGTGTTATCTGGTCAGCCAGGCTGGTCACCTCCACTCTAGGGAAACGTTTCTCCCAGGTCTGAGTTGAACTGAAGTAGGTAGTGCCAGGGGAAGGCCGGGGGTTTGTTCCAGTTCGGAAGTGCCCTTTAGAGAGGAGGAAGGACCTTTTTCTTTCCAGATAAGAGAGGGCGCCGCCTCTGCACAGCTCTCCCCATGCTTGCTTTTCTCTGGGTACTTTAGGGCCCCCTCTTGGAATAGCACCGGATGGGAACTTAAGGGTTTTAAAATTGTCATCCATGAAGAAGAAAAGCGGGTTCCAGAGAAGAGGTGAACGGGGTGGCTAGAATTCCTGAGTTCCCGTTTCCAGTCCCTTTTGCCTCGGTCAGCAGAGCCGTGTCTTTGTATCTTGTTTTCCCTCCGCATGGGGGGATGGGCCCCCCAAGAAAGATGCGGACGTATCAGGCTGCCTCTCACTCCTTGAGGTACTCTGCCTGTCTTCATCTCCCACCCTCCTTTCTACTTCTCTTCATCTTTCAGAATCCTCTTTCCAGATTTTCTTACCCTTTCTGTCTTCCTTCGCCTCACAACAAAATCATGAGTTGGGAATTTCTATGTTGGGTAGGGGAGACCTGGGTAGGGTTTTTTGGGGAGCAGTCCCCCCCCAGCTTTACGGATATGTATACTCTTTTCAGTTTATAAAAAGTACCTTCTAAGGTGTTCTAAATAATGCTTAAACCGCAAGGGACTAACAGAATGATTTACATGACAAATTTTGCCTGCAGAGGAACAGTTTGGGTAATTGTATGCCCTTGATGGTTCAGCTCCTGCCCTCCTCTCTTCCCCTGTCCCCTCCCCATCTCTCACCACTTCCCCACCTTCATTCACAGTGTCACCAGGGCATTAACTCCCGTTGGGCGGGTGGTCTTGCCTCTGGGTCCCTAAAAATCTTAACAGGAAAGATGTGTAGCCTCTTCTCCCCCCACCCCTTGCTCATTTCTACTCAGATCCAGACTGGAGAATGGCATAGTCCTCCTCCTATTGCTCAGCACCCCCTCTAAGTAACCTGGGGGTGAGCTTGGTGTTTGGGTACTTTAGGGGTGGTTATCCTGTTTTAAGAACTACCTATAGCTTAGAGCAAAGTTAGTTTCTGCTTGGTTTTTACCAGCTTCCATGCAGGGAGAGGTGGGGCAATCCCTAGATCTTCCCAGTGTTTCTGTGAAACCTGAAGAAAAAAAATTGTTCTGGATGGAAGTAGTTGGTTTGAGACTCTTGCTGGCTCAGGATGGACTGAAAGAAAGAGTGTGAGTTTGGAGTCAGAAGACTTGGGTTCTGATGCAACTTTATAGCAGTTTTTCCCCATCCAGCTGAATGACCTTAGGCAAAACCTAGAACTGAGCCAATTTCATCCTTTAAGAAATGCGTGATAATAATACCTACTTTACAGGGTATGGAGGACGCTTAAAGTAGCAAACGTAGTGAAAATACTTTGCAGTCTATAAAGAGTGTACAAATAAGTGTTTGTGGCATACACAGTACCCAGGATACCACCTCTGGTCCCTTAAGTGATTTTCAATTGGGGGAGGTTTTGTCCCAGCAGGGAGTTTTAGGAATCAAGTGAGGATGTTTTGTTTATCACACGGACTGGGGGGGCGGTGCCTCTGGCTCTTACTGTCTGAACACGGGATGTTACCTACCCTAAGGCGTTCGGGTCACCCTCCCACAATGAAGAATGATCTTGTCCACCATGCTGACAGCACCCTGCTGTGAGTCCTCTTCCAATCTCTACCTGCATCGCCCTGGGTCCCAGGCGGGGATGAAGCCTCAAGAGCAGTACAAGTGGAAGGCAGCGTCTCAGTGTGTGGTGCTTCCTTGGTTTTCCCATTTCTTATTACTAGAAGCAGACTTCTTTTTACTACCTCTGTAGGTTTAGTGGGCTCTACTCTAAAACTTACCAAGAAGCAGCTTGGGGTATACATACTTCATGCTGACCTTTGCCTACCCCCTGGTTAGTTCATCAAAGCCAGGGTCAAAGTTCTTTTAGTTTGGGGATATACAGGGTCCGGCAGAAGTAAGGCCTGCTTGAGTGTGGTTGGTAGGGTAATAATACGGGTGTGATAATTTATAGTTTTCATTTGAACATTCCACCTAGAATGTCATATGGTGTGCTTGAGTGTGATATTGTTATGTTACAGAATTACACGCTTTGATTTTGTAATAAAAAGGGGGCATTATTTGTGCTGGACTCTGTACCTAAGAGATCTTGCAACAGTGCTTCTGAATCTTTTGGGTAACAGATCCTTCTTAAAATCTGATTAAATCTGTGACCCCTAATTCTCCCCCCCCCCGCTTGCATTTGTGCGTGTGTACACACACACACACACACACACACACACAGAGTATTTGGGCAGGGGGTGGGGTTAAAGCCCATTCTTGGGTCTGCTAGGAAATCCCCGGCCTTGAGTCTAGAGGAACGGGAAGGTAGCGCTGGGCGAGGAGAAGCCACTGCGGGAGCTCCTTGATACAAACAGTACTCTTGATATTTTGTAAGGAGAAGGAGCGCTGGTTATCAGTTCAGATAAAATGGTGCCTCTGTTTGTGGTTCCAAAAACAGCTTGTTGAAACTTGGCTGACTCCCCTTCAGGGAGAGAGAGTGTGGCCCCTGGACATTTCGATTTAAACTTTGATTAAGGACACTTTGTGGAGGGATGTGCCCCTTTGACCTACGCCCTCAACATCCAGAGACATCCAGGTAGGGGTGACAGGATGCACTGTGACAAGCCGGGGAAGCCAGTGGCATTCTTGTGTGGCCCGGCGTTGCGGTCATGCCCTGTGTGCCGAGGCACTGCAGGCCTCCAGCTGCAGTTCCCCCTGCGGCCAGCCCGAGGTCTCCTGGACCGTCAGACCCTCGGCTTCCAGGGTGTGCCCGAGGGATTTCAAACGTCCAGGCTCTAGATGTTACCTCTATGCTTAAATCCTCTTGCTTTTGACCTTACAAAAAGCAAAACAAACAACAACAAAAGCCTACACTTTTTTTGACTGCTCAGAATATTTCATACTAAAATTTTGAAGAAAAATTCAGATCTTTTGGGGCCTTTATTTATTACGAATGACAGTTTTTTTTCAGGCCAATGTTAGGAACGTTTTTTTTCTGGGCGAAGACTCCCATCTCATTCTTTTGGGAATGGCTGTTTCTTATCTCCACCAAGTGCTGGATTTAACGTGCATACGTTAAGGAAGGAGAATGAACATTTGTTGGGTACTGCTGTGTGCTTTTACCTTTAACTCGACTACGACTCTGTGAAATAGTTATTTCATTTCTGTTTTATTGGTGATGAAACCAGGGCTCAGAGGGGTAAACTAACGTGGAGAAGGCCTCACCTTAGATGTCACTTACTTAGGCTGTAAGCAAAAATTTTTGGTTAGGTATTTCGTTCATGCTAAAAGGACTGCTAGAAACACAACTTCTAGAACGTGCTTCATCCTTGATTATATATAGAATTAAAAATGCACAGAAAAAGTTCTGGAAGGATGCAAATAAAAGTGATAATGATAGTTACCCCTGGGATGCACAGAGGGAACCGTAATGGGAAGAACAAGAGAGTCAAAAGGAATTTAGCTTTATACTGTTTACGTTTTTTACAAGGAGAATATACTTATGTGTTATATAATTAAGAGTTAAAGAAAGGAAAAATTCTTTATCTCAGAAGTCAAGAAAATGAACATTTAAATGATACACTTTTTAGGACCTGCCTGGTGGTTTAGAGCATTATCCTGATATGCTGAGGTTGAGGGGTTCGATTCCCTGTCAGGGTACCCAATGAATAAATGAATAAATAAATACATAAATACATAAATAAATAAATGGTATACTTTTAACACTAATTACCTGGGTGAAATTTTAAAGATTGACAGTGTCGCTGGTTGTCATTAACGGTAGATGAATACACTATTAAGGGTAGGGTAATTCGATACAGATATTTTAGAAGGCATTTTCTCGGGTCTATCAGTTTCAAATGTGCATTCCCTTCACAGCCGCCTCACCTCCAGGAAACTGCCCTATAGAACTGTTTGCGCGTGTGTGTGGAGGTACATGGAAAGGGTCCTCGGAGCTGCATTGTTTAACAGTAAAAAACTGGAAACAACTTGATTGTACATTTCCTGCCCAAATCTATTTCTCTTCCATTCATCTAGTTACTCAGGGCAAATACTGGGAGTTATCCTTAATATTGCCTTGTCCCTTTCCCCTGCCCAATCTGTCAGCAAGCCCTGCCAATTCAGTCTCCAGAAATATGTCTCAGACTTACCCATTATTCTCTATCTCTGCTGCCACCGCCTCAGTCGGAGCCAACATTGGCTCTTGCTTGTATTGCACCCAATTGTCTGGGCTCCAGTTTTCTCTGCCGCCCCTTTCTCCATCCTTCCATCCATTTTCCACAAAGCAGCCAAACTGAAAATGTAAATCAACTAGCATCACTCCTCTGCTTTGTACTTAAAAAAAAAAAAAAAGCAAAACCCTGGCCTCGGTCCTTAGAGACTGCATTATTTGGCTCCTGCTGACCTCTTTAACCTTACTTGCCTTCCTGTTTACCGAGCTCCACATTAGCCGCCTTTCAGTGCAGGACAAGCTCCGTTCGGTCTCAGGGCCTTTGCACAAGCTGTTTCCTCTCCTGGAATGCCCTTTCCCTGGATCTTCAAATGGCTCAGTCCAGCTTATACGTCAGGTCTGTTTTAAAAATGCCATCTCTCAGAGACCTCTCGTCCTTATTATCCTTTGTCTTACTGTCCTATTCATTTGTCCTTTTGTATTTTTCATTTTGAAATTATTTGTTTGATGACTTGTTCATTACCTGTCCCTCCAGACTGTTGGCTCCATGAGGGTGGGGACATGTGTACTTATCACTGTCACCAAATACCTGGCACTGGGTGAGCGGCTGTGGCTGAGGGGAATCTCTAAGACGTGTGTGTGTAAATATAACCACCAAAAAAGGCAACTGAAAGAAGACTATATATATAATCCTTCATAGAACCACGTGTGCTTGTCTGTTAATGCACAGGCCAGGCCGGAGGAATCAACACCAAGCTGTGATGACCTGAGGAGGGGGATGGGTAGGGCTGGGGGCTGAACAGTGACTCATTGTTTTATTTTATAAGCTTTTGAGTTGATTTAAAAAATTATATATACTCATGTACTTATTCCTCCTTTAAGGGAAGAGGAAGGAATAAATATAGGAGAGGAAGACTCAACTTTTATTTAAAAAAGGCAGCTCCTTTCTCTTATTCTCTGCAGTGAGTCAGAAGAAGAGAAGAAAAGGGAGACAGGCCACCAGTGGGGACAGCAACGGGCCACAGCCCTTCCCCTCTCTTGCGCTGAGCTTGGAACGAGTTCTCAGAGTAGCAAGAACCCTAAGAGATGCTCCTCTGCCCTGAGGCTGTATTTTAAGTTCATAAGTGTAGGCATGATCTTGGTCCCCAGACACAGCTAGCCTGTATATTTTTAGCCTCTTTCATTTCCAGGCCAGTGAGAGCTGCACCTCCAGCCGTAGCGGAGCTGAAGCAGGGGAAGTCAGTGAAGACTTCATGAGCTCTGGGCTTCACCGCAGCTAAAAGAGTCTCAAAGTCAGGTCAGTTTAGCAGCCCTGACTCCCGTGGAAGCCACATTCTCTAGATTCTTGTCTCCCAGGAACACGGCCAGCTAATCATTTTAGTAGCTCACACTTATTGAGTGCTAATCTCATGCCAGGCAGCGTGCAAAGCTCTCTACATACATTATCTCATTTAATCATCACAGCTCTACGAAGTAGTTATGATTATCTCCATTTTATAGGTGAGGCACTGAGGCCCAGGGGGGTTAAATAGCTCCTTTGGTATCACACAGTTAGGTATTGAAATTTGGGCTTGAATTTAAGCAGTCTGACCCCAAAGCCCATATTCTTAATTACAGCCGCCTCCTCTTTCCAGGATCTGCCCCCTTTGCCTTCAGTGCTGCTTTGGAGGGGATTGTCCAGATTATGGTAGGCGTAGGGGAAGTTCCAGAACAAGTCTTCCTTTGCTAAGACGTGTGGTGGAAAGATGTGGGCTGAGATTCATGAGTTTGAATCTCAGTGCGCTCAGTGGGACATTCGTTATTTGACAAGTTTTGGGGTTTTTTTTCACTGTGCCAGCGATGCCACTGGGCATACAGTGGTGAAAAAACAAATATCCCTTCTGCCTTCGTGGGGAAAGATACTAAGTGAATAAATATTTAATGATCAATTATGATATTTCCTTGGGAGGCAAAGAACAGATTGTTAGGAGAACAGATAACCAAGGTTCCCCGCTAAATGAAGGCCGGAGACAGAGAGCCTTGGGAGCCTGTGAGAAACTTTCTGCTTTCATTTCGTTTTCCTTCTTTCCCTGATTTATTAAGGAAGTATGTCTTAGGTGCCCACTGTAGACACAGCACTTTGCTGAGTGCTTTGGAGAATACTGAAGAAACAGAAGACGATGCTGACAAAGCTGGAGAGACAGAATATTTATTTTGAGCTGTACTTTGAATAACTAGGGAATTAAAACAAGGGCGCGTCTGTGAGGCGCGCTCTGTGTGCCTCAGTTATTTTACCCATAAAAGGGGTTATTATTTGTTTGCCCAGTCGCATGTATTTTGAAGACTAAATGAGATGGGAAGGCGATGGGTGTCACACAGCTGCAGGCACAGGAGGACTGGGGAGTTAGCGAAGGGCCAGCACGCCCTCGGATCCCTAAGGAGGGCCTGCTGTGTTACATCGGGTGTGAGTGGGGGGAGAGGAGGCTGTCTGGGCCAGAGCACGCGGGAGGGGATTAAAGGGGGAGAATGAGCCAGCTGTCTGCAGGGCCGCTGGAGAAGTCCCGTCACAGAGGTGAGCGGGATCAGGACAGACGGCCAGTTCACGGAGGTTTTGTCTGAGGTCTGATAGGTGGGGAAGGCTGTGGAGGCCTTCCTGCCAGCTTTCAGTGAGGAATAGAGATGAGGTGATAAGTAGTTTCTGGCCATTCGTGGGTCGGTTTGTTACTTTGAATCATTGCAGTATATGAGAAATGCTTAATCCTTATAGATTAGAGAATCAGAATAATTCGCTTTAAGTAAAACTGGTTAGAAGATAATCCCACAGGTTATGTCTAAACTGCATAAGTCCAAAAATAGAGAAGCTTCCATTTCTAATGACCAAGTTTTGACCTAATTGTTTCCTTTGCCGAATCTATCTTGCCTGCCTTTTTAGAGTGAAATGTCATCTTGTACTAAATAACTTATATGATTAACAATGCCTTCTTCGTGGTGCCCGCTCAGTACAGCTCATTGCATAGTGGTAGCGTCCAGTGTTTCAGCCCCTTTCTACCTGCCAGTGTTTCCTTGGATCCTGTGTTAGGGCAGGGAGCAGGGCAGCGGCACCCGCTCTCAGCTAGTCATCCAGGCCAGGCACCGGGGAGTTACTGTAGGCTGCTTTTCCTCCCACCTCCTCCATGTGCCTCCGCTTTTGTGGGCCCCCATCACTTGCCTGGTCTGCTGTAATAGACACTGTAGCGGTCTCTGCACTCCAGAGAGTCTCTCTACTCCTTGTAGACCCAGCCCCCCGCATCCAGGTCACAGCCATGTGTGAAGATCTGGGGAGTGGTTTTCCAGGAGGAGAGAACAACCTGTGCAAGCTTTGAGGTGGAAAAGAACTTTGCACTTTCGAGGAACTGAAGGAACGCCAGACTGGTGGACGGGTGCCGGAGAGATGTCCGGGAGGGCAGGTCCTAGGGCCCTTCTTGGCCTTGGTAAGGAGTTTGGGTATTAGTTGTAGGGGAGTGACCTAATCGGCTTTGTGGATTTAAGAGTTCCCTGTGGCTGCTGTGTGGAAAGCCCTGGAATCTGGCTCCCCTCTGGGCAGCATGTTGGCCTGAGTGAGACTGGGCTCCTCACTCACCTCTGCCCAGCAGAGCTGTCTCGCCCTCTGCCCTTTCAGGTTTGACGTGCTCAGCCCTCAGCACTATACCCCCACTCGGGCCAGAAAGGGCAGTGCCTCTGCTGGGCTGGCCCCAGTGTTTGGCGTGCCTGCCGGTGGCCTGAGCCTATAATTTGGTGGATTGGCTGGTTACAAAAATAAAAAGTGTGACCTATAACTAAAGCTGAGTGGATTCAGTAAAGAGGGAGCTTTTAATTTGCTGAGGTCCTGGGCTGTATTTAACCGAAGGAGAAATGTGTCTCCTCCCTGGGCTGTGCTCCATTTTCTCCCTTCAGCGCCTGCCCTGGGGTGGGGTGAGGTCTGTGGGCCTGGGGGTGGAAGGGGGTATTTGGAAGGGACACTAGCGTCCAATGACAGGTTTGCTGGGACTGCTTGGGAAGTCGGCATCATTCAGTCTTGCTTCCTATGTGCCCACTGGCATGGAAGTAGGCTTTTTAAATGTTTGATTGTATGATCACTCATTTATTCCTTCAACAAAAACTTAGTGTTTACTCTGTATTTTAGATATTAGGGCTACATGGGGGACAGTAGAGACGAAGAGACCTGCCCACAGAGCTGAGGTTGTCATTGGCGAGAGCAGTAAACCTGTACACAGACATGTAATTTGATGTTAGTGCCAAGTAAGAGCCTATGAGGAAAAAGAAGGTAGGAGGATAGAGAGTAATGGGGGGGGGCGATATTTTAGATAAGGTGACAAGGTAAATCTCGGTTGGGGCTGAGGTATGAGAGGAAAGCGAAATAGTGAAGGGTAACCACTGTGGACTCTGGATCTCGGCTCCTGAGCGTTTCTCCGAGGAAGCGGCTCCCGGTGGGGCCTGGCCACTCTGGGCGGGGCTCAGGTTGTTGCTCCTGCTCCTGCAGGGGCAAAGCCTGTGGTTGCCTCTTCCCTGCCCCACTTGTCAGAACTGTCTGCGGGGCTGGGCAGGGTGCTGATTAACTGTAAATGGATACTTATCTTTCCAGGGCTCCCCAAGTCTGACTCTCCCAAGACTTCCTGAAGTCACTCGTGTGTGTGTGTGCGTGTGTGTGCGTGTGTACGTGTGTTCTTGGCTAGAGGAGGAGGAAGGAGTCTGCCCTGGGAAGCTGCAAGGAGCACAGGGCTTCCTTCTGCCGTGGCCAGTGCTCAGCCAGGCTCTTGGCAACAGCTTTAGGGCTCAACGGATTTGGATTTGAATCCTGCTTCTGCCATTTATTAGCACTGTGGCCTTGGGCCAGTGCCTTACCTTCCTTGAGCCTCAGTTTCTTTATCTGTATAATCAGGATAATACTACTTAGCTTGTAGGGATTTTGTGAGGATTAAATAACAAACCTAAGGGATCCAGGGCAGTGTCTGGCAGAGAGGGTGCTCAATAAATTTTAAGTAGAAATATTCTAAGACCCCTAACCTCTTGGAGCCAGGGATCTGGTGTTAAGGGGTCCAATGAGAATATTCAAGAGGTATGAGTTACTGTTGGTGGACAGGGACTGGTTCTGTGTAGAGTTGTAAAAGCATTCAACCACACGCCACACTTCAGTCACCTTGTCATCCTGCTCAGCAAGGTTGTCTTTCTAAGGACCTCTCCACAGGCCTGAGGACCTCCAGGACCCGGCGCAGCCCTTGGCCGGCCCTTTAGCACATTTCAACCCTGGTACAGCCATGGAAGGATCTGCTTTAAGAGCCTTCTTTCTGTACAGAGCCTTGGTAAAGGCCAGCACAGCCGGCATAGGCCTGCCAAAGTCGAGTCCTGTGCCCTGGGACTGTATTGAACTCATGGTGGGGGCCTCCGGTACGTGGGCTCATTTGCAGATTACAGATCCCTCACTCCCTTCCCCTCAATGCCAGCCTTCGAGTGAGGCCCAGACTATGTTCTTGGGTGGATGGGTGACAGATGGCTAACCAGGGAAGAGCGTCTTCGTGTGAACCCTCTGTGTCCAGAGTATACTTGGGCCCCCAACTTTGGACAGACTTCTTGTTTGTGGTTGTGGTATTTTGTGTTTACTTGTTGCTCCGCAGAATCAGCATCACACAAGCTCTCATTATCCTCAGGCCCTGGCAGTCGGGACACTTGGTGAATCCCTTGTAAAGGGCTCACGTCTGCGCATTATTTTCCGATGCATCTGCATGCGTTGCAGGTGGATGGCCCAATAGCAGCCATTAGTTAGTTGCTCCTTTTGGGCTTGGCTAATTACTGCCGGCATCATGAGTGACTAAGGAACTAAGAATCTTGTGCATTTATGGGACAACTGGTCCTGGTGAGCTGTCGACGCATTTATCTGTCATTTCCCCAGAATGTCCTTGTAAAAGTTATGAGCATAAACTCAGGAGCTGAGGGGCTGCCAGTTACAGAGTGTCTGGTAGCATCTGGCTTCTCAGTTGACTGCCTCTGAAAACTAAAAAAATCACTTAGTACTTGTCCCCTCAAATGCCCAGAAAAACACTCAGGATGGAGACATAGCATTGTAAAAGCAATGCCAGCTGCCTCTGTTGTCTTCGCGGCAGGAGAGCAGAAAGCTTACCCCAGGCTCACTCCATGGCAGGGCAGCCGGAGATTCACATCCGTGCCCTGGCAGCGAGGAGGCCTCTGAGGCAGCGACCTGAGAATGGCTGAGGTGTCGTCTTCCCTGCCTGAGACGGAGAGGGGCAGGATACCAGCGCGCAGGTGTTCCTTCACTCAATGAGCATTTATGACTTCTTCGAAAACTGTGTCGAGTGCCGGAGAAGTAAAGATGACTGGGCCAGTCTCTGCCCCAGGAGTTCAGTCTAGAGGGGGAGGCACACGCACTAAGCGTGTAGCTGCAGTATGCAGCCTGGGGAGTGCAGTGTACAGATGCGCCGGAGCGTCCAGAGAACACGGGGCAGGGGTGGGGCCGCGGGAGTACTGCCTGTAAGGGAGAAATCTCTCCTGGCCACAGGGACACTTAGGAGCTGAAGTGTGCGAGAGAAAGCATTCCAGGTGGAGGGGCCAGCCTGGGCGGGCGAGACGGCCTGAGGTTTTCAGAGAATCCCGGGGCTGGCAGAGGGAGGCGTGGGCGGAGTGGTGGGAGCAGAGGCTGAGGTGATAATCAGCAGGGCTCTGAACGCCACGTGGAAGGGACTGTGCTTCATGCTTTCTCTAAGGAGAGTGGCGTGGTCAGATTTTGAATCGGTGGGCGGATGGGCCTGGCACCCAGGGGAGAGAACCAGAATTGGAGGTGGCAGCTGAAGGGAGGCCCGGCAGTGCGGTGGCGACGACGGGCGCCTAAACCCCGGCTGGTGTGCGTGGTGGGGGTGATGGGCCGGAGTCAACAAGGACTTTCGAAGATGAAAAGTTTGAGGGCTTGATGACTGATTACCTTTGACATTGAGAAGGCAGAGGTGAGGAGAACGGAGGCATTAAGGAGGACACCCAGATTCCTAGCTTGGTAGATCGGTTAGGTAGACGTGCACTAGTGCGGAGGATACAGGATACAGGAGAAAAAATAACGTAGAAGGGCGGTGATGAGGCCACCTCGAGGCAGAAGCCGGGTAAAAGGTCGAACGGGTGGTTGGATATCTCAAGCCAAAGCTCCAAGGAGAAGTCTGAGATTGAAACACAGGTTTGAGAGTCATCGATATCAATTAAAATTGCGGCTGAAACGTTCTCACGCCTTTATATTCCCAGAGGTAGCACAGCCCTTCAGTGACTGGGAGGGACAGCCCCCAGGACTTCCGCAGGGGCAGGAGGAGAGGGGCGGAGTTGCTGAAAAGAGGAATTAGTTGAGGGGCTGGGAACAGATTTGTGGCAGGATCAGACCTCAGGTTTGCTCACCACAGGTAGTCAATGGGGAAGTGAGGGGTTTGAGATGAGGTGGAACATGAATGACAGCAAAAATCTCCAAAAGGTCAGAGGAGTTGCCCCAGAGCACTCAGTCTGTCTCCCTGAATCCTGGTCTCAGCTTTTTTGTAAATCGCCTGGGTGACCGTTGGTGTCTCAGTCTTGTCTTTCAAAGGGGTGCGTGTGCAATTGCTGTACCCAGAGAAGTAATAAACACATAATACATTTACCCTATACTGTTCGGCTGTATCTACTACTCTCTTTGTATTTTAAAGCACTGTGAAATTGTATTTTGCCTGTGTGCTTAGAAGCTGACTCTAGTCAGCCCCAACTCCTGGAGTAGCCCTTCCAGTCACCATTCACAGAGCCCTTCTCCCGTGCCGGGCATCTTGCACAGTCCTTGCCGTTCATTCGTCCCTTCACGTAACTCTTATAAGAGGTAGATGTTATAATTCACATTCTATAGGTGAAGAAACGGGTTCAGGGTAAGTAGTTTAGTGACTTTCCCATGGTCTCATGCAAAGTACCAGGACTCAAATCTGGGTCACCCCTGACTCCAAAGCCTGTGCTTTACCTATCGTATTCTGAATGTTCGAAGTGCCACTCAGCTATGAGGGCACTGTCACCATGTGGGCCGTTCCCTGGACCCTTTGCTCTGCGTGATCACCCTCTTACTCTGCGACAGAAGCCTTAAACTCCAGGTGTCCGGCCCACATACTTGGTCAAGCTGGTTCCACCCCAGTTGAGCTGGAGAGGGAAGGGCTGTTTAATGATCAACCAAAGCCGCTCAGACAAACCCAGGTGGACCTGCCCAAGTGAGACTTGCCTGCTTGTAAGAAGATGCCAGGACAGGGCCTGGCAAAAGTTATTTTGGAAGCCACATTTGGGGTTGAATCTGGGTTCTGCCACTTTTTTCTGTGTGACCTTGAGCCAGTGGGTCCAAGATTCTTAATTCTCTCCCCAGTTAAATAGGCATAATATATATTTTTAAAGATTTTATGTATTTATTTTTAGAGATCAGGGAAGAGAGGGAGAGAAACATTGATGTGCATGAAATATATCAATTGGTTGCCTCTTGCACACCCCCAAATGGGGACCTGGCCCTTGACCCAGGCATGTGCCCTGACTGGGAGTCAAACCTGTGACCTTTCGGTTTGCAGGCCAGCACTCAATCCAGTGAGCCACACCAGCCAGGGCTAAGTAGGCATAATATTGACCTCCGCAGGTTATTAAGAGCAGTAAGTGAGATCGTGTGAGAAAAGTACCAGTAATGTTTTTCTCCCCCTCTGTGGCCCTGAGTGAATACAGCACTTAAGGACTGCAGACGTGGGAAGCAGAGAAGATTCACGAGGTGGAATTCTCGGAAGGCTAACTCCAGATAGGTATGTTTTGCTAGCTGGACCCCAGATGGGATGTAAAAAAGCTGGGACACTCAAAGACGGAGTTGGGCTGTGAGCAGCTATGACCTCTGTTGTCAAGCTCTGGCCTTAAGGACAGGATGGGAGGACAGTGTTGGGAGGATGGCTCATGGATCAAGAGCAGACGGGGGTCATTGTGACTCCTCCCCAAAGCAGACAGGAGCACCGGGGCTGAGGATGGACCCCATTTGAGAGCAGTTAAAAGGACAAAGACAGGATTCGTAGTGCCTCTCCCCAGCTGATCTGAACTGTGACAGAAGTGTGCCATGCTGGGCCTCAGTTTACCCTTCCATAAAGCAAGAGTCATGCCCCTCCCACGTGTAGTCTGGAAGTAGGAAGGGAGTCATTAAGTTTTATGGTTTGATCATAAGCTGCTGGACTTGGAATGAGGCCCCCGGAAAGCCAGAGCGTGGTCTCCGGTGGCGCACCGGGTGCGATGCAGCACTGCCCCAGCCGACCTCTGCTGCCTCCGTGAGCAGCGCAGCATCTGAACTTCTGCCGTGCGCCAGACACCCTTGTCTAGGAAAGCGTGTGCTCAAGGCAAGGTCCACGCCCTCACGGAGTTTGCAGTCTAGTTCAGGAAATAACACAGAGTGTGAACGGTGAATAACAGTGTGAGGGAGGAGTGAGTCTTCCAAGCAATCTTGTAATGCAAGGGCCTAGCACAGCGCCTGGCCCAGAGTAGATGTGTATAAGCTGCAGTTTCCCTTTCCTTTGTAAATACACAAGTCACACAAGGCAAGCAGGTCTTCCAGGGGGCACAGCATGCGATGCATCGAAGACACTAGTGTTGGAGGAATGATCGAATAGGGTCATCGACGGGAGGTAAGGGCAGTAAGCCTCGCCGGAGTTCAGAGGAAGGAGTGTGCGATGTCCGGGTCGTTTGGGGGAGGATTCACGAGGAAGGTTGATTGCTTTGGTTCCGAAGGATGTGGGCAATTTGGAAAGGTGCAGAGGAGAGCTAGTATAATTCATTGTCTCAGAGGAGGCATTGTCTGGGGATCCAAGCTCAGGCTTTGGGTGTAGACCTGGGTTCAAAGCCCAGCTCCACCCATACTGTCTCTGTGACCCTGGGCAAATTCCATGGCGTTTCCAAGCCTTTGTTTTCTCACCTGTAAAATGGGAATGAACATAGTCCCACCTTCACAGAGTTGTTGTGAGAATTAGATGATATAGTAATTCACATGGAGCTCTTATCCCAGTTCTATCAATAAGCGTAGCTTTGGTCGGTGTCACTATTTTTGTCCTACCCTTGCCTGCCTACTTACCTTAGCTCCCAAGATCCGGCGTCATCGGACGGTTCCCTGCCCGCTGTGATTTCCCATGTACGCTTTCATTCTGTTACGGCAGACCACTTAGAGAGTCCTGGACCTTTTGTGGTGTTTTGTGCTTTCCCGTATTTGCCAGTGCTGTCTCCTTATCTAGAATATCACCATATTGCCCTCCTTCATTGCCTTTGCCTGACTCCCTCCTGCTTGATGTTTAGGATTAAGTCCTATAGCATTTCTTCCAAGAAGCCTTACTTGACTCCTCTGTCCAATGAGATGTTGACTCCCTGGGACCCCACGGTGCCCTGTGCACCTTCTCTCAGAAGTGCTGTCTACAGTTACTCTTGGTTCCCTTGTCTGCTTGCCCTCTGGATATGAACTTCCTGAATGGTAGGGATCCTGGCCTGTTTACTTTCATGTCCTCAGCTTCTAGCTTAGTTCTTGGCATATAGTTGTTTTCCAGCTAAATGCTGAATTAAAAAAAAAAAAACATAGCTAGCATTATGTGTAACATTTACTGCCTAGGTTCTGATCGAAATGTTTTACATATGTTATCTAATCATCAGCAACCCTATGAAGTAGGTACTATTTCTACCTCCATTTTATAGATGAGGAAACTGAGGCTCCTAGAGATTAAATAACTCTCTGAAGGCCACACAGCTAGTAAGCGGTTCCACACCAGGCCAGTGTGGCTCCTCATTCTGTGCTTTCCCCACACTGGGATGTGTGATAGGATATTTGTGGAGCGTCCAAAAAATGGTGAAGACGCATTAGCCGTAACTCACAACTCCGTGAGCACATTTTAAAGGCTTTTAGTCAACGTGTGGAAACACGGTTTGGGGTGGGGTGGGAGAATGGGGAGGTAGATGTGACCACTCTAACTTGCTACAGGTGGGATTCCACTTGTTTTGAATCGAAGGAGGAGCATGTCTGGCAATTGGGAAGGAGATGCTTTCTTTGGGGTGCAATGGAGTAGAAAACGTAGGGACAGGAGGGAAAGGAATTTGTTATGGGGACACTCAACTGGCTCAGTCTTTATCGAGCACCTGCTGGAGTGGTGGACAAGCCGGGGGCGGCCTCTGCCTGGGGCCTGCAGGCTAGCAGGCCGTAAGAAGATGAGTTTGGTTGAAGGATAGGGCAGGTCGGGTGGCTTAGACTTATAGCATGAACTGAAGGACAGAGTCGAAACCCAGAATGAGAAGTCTGGGAATTTGTTGAGGAAGAAGCAGCATATAGAGGAAGTGGTTTGGGCCGTAGAACATGAGGTAGGTTAAAGGAGAGAGTCCAGAAATAACAGGACAATGATGACAAGTTGGATAATCCCCTCTAAAAATAACCAGGGGCCCAACAGAGGACTTGGCGGGAGAGGCTGTAGCAGGATCGATCAGTCACTTAGTACTTGCACATGACTTAAAGAAGGATAACACATGACCCCTTATTCTCAAGGAGTTCATGATCTAGTGCATAGAGGAAGCACACACATGAAAAGATGCTATATGGAACACATTCAGTTTGTGCGAAGGTCCATGTATCAGTGACCAGGTAGTTTCTTCCTTGTTGCTTCACCCATCTGGAATTCTGTTTTCAGGGTTACCTCATGGTCCAGAATAGCTGCTGAAGTTCTGGCCATTATTTCTGCATTCTAATCAGCTGGAAGCAGAAGTGAGAAAAGAAGGGTATACTCCCTGCCTTTAGTGAGAAGGGTACACTTCTGAGAAGTACACACTCCTTCTTGCATCCTACATGATCACATAGCCACACTTCAATGTCAGGGAAGATGAGAAATATTCTCGGTTGCCAAGTAACAAACTGAATATTGGAGGTTCGTTATTAAGAAAAATGAGAAGATGTTGGGGGATAACAAGCAGGTCTCTGCCATATTTTTCCACATGTGATTATGCTTTGAAGCTCGGAAGAGGGGCTGATTATATAGGCTGGGTAGTCACAGAACCGTTGGATTTTGAGTCAGGTAGTAATAGGTAGAGATTCAGAAGACTGACAAAACATCAGTTACAAGCAAATAAGTGGCTGTTCCAGAAGAGAGAGTCCAGGAGAGGGTAAGACTGGTCAGAGATACTGGGGCCAGTGTGGGGAGAATCTTACCTCTGAAGCTCTTTCTTATTTTAAGATACTAAGCACCGCAGGCCAAGACATTCAGGTTTTCTTGTGTAAATGATAACAAGCCAGAGAAAATTCCTGAACTGAGAAGAAACAATTTATTTACAAGCCGGGAAGTTTAGAAATTTCATCCACGTGCAGGCGGGGGGGCAGGGGGGTGGAGGTGCTGGAAGGTGGAACACCACCAGCCAGAAGATTATCCCAGGGGTCAGGAGTGAATAGCATGGGCCCATCCAGTGGTTACAGTGGGAATGGGGGAAAGGTATGGGTGAGAGACCCTAGGAAGGAGATGTACTGGGTCTCAGCGAGCAAGGGGGAGAGAGGAAAATGCCCTTTGTAGGGTAGGGTGTAAGCCCAGAAGTGTGTCCTCTGAGACGCAGTGTTGCCTATTAGGGCTCCCTAGGCAGGAAGGCGGAATGTCATGAAGAGAAGGGAGGACCTTGGTTGGCTGCAGGAAGAATGTGAGGCTCTGCCCCAAGACTCCTTGGCTTTGCAAAGCCGGCTGCCCCCAGCAGAATAGTTTCCATTCTGCGTAACTGGGGAGCGTGTGGGTCTGGCGAACCGCAAGGAGGGGCTGGGGAGCCAGCAGACAGATCGAGTTGCCGTGGCAGTGGCTTTTCAGCTAGGCCCTGGGGTCTCTGGTTGGGAAGAGCTAACAAGAGTCCTCTTGAGATAATGTGCTTCTTGCCTTAAGTAGGCCAGAGGGGAATGTCCTCGGCCAGGGTTGGGGGGCCAGGGTTGGGGTTACCTGATGTTAGGGTAGAGCTGGGGGCTTTGCTGGCATTGGGACATGGCCAACTTCCTTTGCCCCCTGAGAGTCCAATGGAGGAATCCTCTTAAGGTGAAGAAGGGGCCTCAGGGACACAGTTGTATTTAGAAAAAGCCACCTTTGTGTTTGATTGACAGTCTTCTAGCACCTCTCCTTCATTTGACTTCACTGGTGTGAGCTGCAGAGCTCAGCCTGAGACATCTGGTGAATCCATCTCTTTTCCTTCCCGGCTGCTCAAGGACTTGGCCCGTAAGTGCTCAGCAAGTCATCTCTGGTAATGGAGTTCGTCAGTGACCACAGAAGCATGTTCTCTAGACAGGGCTCTGAGCCTGTGAAAGCTGGCTTTTCCCTGGCAGTTTGTCCCCAAAGTGATAGCTTCACTTAAACAGACACAGAAAGCTGCACCTAAGCCACTACAGACACTTAAGTCATGGAGCACCCACTTTCCTGATGTCCTTTGTCATGAGGTACCCAGCAGCTTTCCCCTAAGTCTAATAGGGCAGCTCAGGCCTAGACCGAAGTGTGTGTGTGGCTGGCTAGAGTTGAGTGGTGCCCGCGAGCTCCTGTGCATGGGCTGTTAGATGGAGAGAGATGAGGAGCTGGGCGGAGGGGTGGGGAGCTCGAGGCCAAGCGTCCAGGGAGGTGACTGCGGCTGTCCACCCCTTCCCGTTCTTGAACTCTCCAACGTGCGAGGGCTGGTTGAAGTGTTCACTCCATCCTGGGGCGTGTACCACTCCCTCCAGCCAAGTGTCACGAACTGTTCCTGTGATTTCCTTTCTGCCGCAGGATATGGTTCTTCTCCCAGAATCTTGCACCATTGTCTCAGGCTCATTCCAACCTGGCTGTGTCAAATTATCTTCTCCAAACCTGAGCTCTGTTAAGGGTGAGGGAGAGGCAGACGAAGAGAGTGGTCTTGAGCTCCGTCCTCCAGTTTGGCAGCACAGCTGGCTCGGCCTTGGTCCTTGGAGGGTGCAGTGAGATCCGGCCACCGACCCATTCCGCTTCCTCCCCTGCGCTCCGCCGGCCTGTCCTGGGGCGGGGGAAAAGTGGGGGTGTTTGGGGGCTGCTGTGCTTCCCACGCCTGTACTCTTTAACTTTAGCTTTTGGACCTTTGATCAAAGTCTTTGATTTTTTGGTTTCCTTTTGAAAGGATTGCAGTTTGGGGGGCAGTTAGGGGGAGTTGTGCTGAAACGACGAGATAAACAATCGGTGACGCAGAGGCGGCAGCAGCGTAGGCGCGGGGCTGGGCCTGCCTGCCATCTGGGCGGGCTGGGTGGAGGAGGGCTCCCGCCCTGCGCACTGGCCAGCTGGCTTGTGTTAAAGCACTGGCTGAAAATAACTCATTGTCTGGGAGCTGCTACTGCGAGGGCTGGCTGTGGCCGCCAAGGGGGCCAAGGCAGCAGGAGCTGGTACCTCCCACCTCCTTGGGCTCTTGCCCTTTGGGAGTAGTGCCCAGCTGGCCACAGCTGTGCCTACTGCCCACCAGTAGAGACACGTGGAGGGTAGGCTGGGCTGCTCCTAACGCTCTGTCCTTTTGGCTGGCGGAATGGGCCTTTGTGCCTGGTGTTGCCCTGGGCTCCTGAGCTTGGAGCCTCCTCAGCACGTGCACGGCTGCCCATCTGTACAAAGACCCGTCTGTGGATGCATGAGAAGACTGGCTGGCAGCTATGACCCAGGGCTCAGCAGCCTGTGGTGCCAAGGACAGGGTCTCATATCATCTCTAAAGAAGTTGTAGATTCAGCTCCCCAGGTTTCCCCGCCCCTGTGGGCTGAGCCTGAGGGCTGGGGCTACCACACTTGGGAGGAGTGTCCATCATGGTTCTGAAAGGGAAAATATTAAGAAACCACCAACTCACATTCTGTGTTCACTCAAAATAAACATCCCCTGCCTGCCTTCCCTAAAGCCTCCAGAATCCCCTTTGCGGGAAAGTTTCAGCCCCCTTGCTCCCTGCCTCTCAGAGGGCCATGTCATTTTTGTCTCTGTTCCTAAGAGTTACCATGATTGATGGACCAACAGAAACAGCTGGAAATTTTTGGTGGTTCCTATTTCTGTGTTGGGTTTTCCCCAGGCCCGGCCCAAGGAGACTGACAAGTCAGGGTGAGTCCTAAAGAGCCCACAGCTGAAGGAAACCCCAACCCCACTGGCATTTCCCTCCCGACAACGGGAAGGAAACAAGGAGGGCAAGTGGGCCGCAGGCGCGGAGCAGGAAAGGGAAGGAACCGCTGCTGCCCTCCTGAGGGGGACAGGCTCCGGTGCTGAGTAAAGAACCCTCGCTCCCACAGAACCCAGGAGGGGGCTGGCCGCAAAGCAGGGCATTCTGCCTGGTCTCAAACTGGCAGGCAACCAAAGTAGCCTTGCTGGAGAGGCACCCCTTGCTGCTTCTTTCCATTATAGGTTTTTATTATTAAGCTTCTTGCTGGTTCCCTCTGCTTGAGCACTCAGTCCCAGAATAGCTTTCAGTTTGAGTTCATCTTCCCCTTTTCCCAGCTCCCTGGAGTCTCCCTGTACCCCACCCCCCACCAAGCATGGTGGTATTCTATTGCCCCCTAGTCTTAGAGGAAACCCGAGAGAGATTCAACTTAGAGAAACTCAGAGAGATTCCTCCAAGGAGGCAGAAAGGATTGCTCCGTCCTCCGAGTGCTGAGAAGCAGGTGCTGAAGGAGGGACAGAGGCCGAGAGAGAGAGAGAGAGAGAGAGAGAGAGAGAGAGAGAGACACAACCCAGAAGCAGGAGGGGGGTGTCACCACTTTACACGGGCTTTTCACCAGGAAGGGGAAGGGAAATGTGCTGAACACCCACAGTGTTCCAGGCAAATACAGACATAAAATGTTTATCATTTAATCCTCATAAAACCCTGGGAAGGAGTGAGATGATCTCTTTTATGATTGAGTCCACCGAGGCTCAGCACTCTGAAGATCCCCAAGTCGCCTGGCGCTGACTCCAAGTTCCTTTCCGTGCCCTCTGCTCCAAGACAGCTGCGCCTCCTGCCCGCTCGGCAAGGGTCTCAGTGAGGAGGTAGCAGGAACTTAGCCTGCCTTCTGCCTTCCGAGAGCCCGCAGTCCCTGTGGAGCCACTGAATGTCAAGGAAACAAACCTTTGACTGAGACCGGAACCTCGTCAGGTTTGCTCCCTGGCTGTCCCCGGAACTCAGGAAGTTGTCCTTCCTCGGGGCAGAGCCACTTCCTCAGGACACAGAAGCCCCGCTGGACTCCTGCACAGGAGTTATCAGGTGGAGGCAGAAGCCCCAACGCCCTTGTCTGGCAGGGAGAGAATTGCCCTGGCCAGGCCCTGGTCCTGCCCCCATGTGGGTGGCTCCCACCCCACAGCCAGTGACCAGTTTTTTGTGAGGGTGCTGGGGCCTGGGGGAATTCTCCTTACCACTTTCTTCCCATCACGCCTCAGTCCCAAACAAGCAGAGAAGGCTGGCCTCGCGGTGTGGAAAGGGCCACACAGAGCTGGAGACCAGAGCACGTGGGCCTTCGGTCAGAGCTGATTCGTGCTCTGCCACCTGTTTCCATACTTTGGGGGTTCATCTCTTCTGCGCATCTAACATTTTAGGCAGGTCCCTGACATGCCTCCTCCGTGCTCTCAGGCTAGCGGTCCCAAAGGGGGTGACTTTGTTCTGTATGTGAAGTCCCAGGGGCACAAAGCGTTTCCTCACCAGTTCACCTGGCGGGGAAGCGCGCGGCCGTAGCAGCTGGCAGTGGGTGGCTGAGGGAGGAAGTTGGCATAGACAGGATATGATGTCTGCCACAGCAGTGCACGCTCCCCTGCTCCCTCCCCAGTGGCTTTCTTCTAGGGGTGACAATAGAAAACTGTATTCATGACACAAACGGGGTAAACGGGCAGGGGCAATGATGTGCTCGGGATGCGCGTGGAGGAGTTTCACTCCTTTCTCACTCAGGTTCAGCTGGCAGTGGCCTCGCCCTGCTTAGGTAGGAGACCTCGCTCTGGGCCCATCTTTGACCTTTGGGTCCCTGTTGTGGCCTCCTGCCCTTGTTCTGCTCTCCACGTAGACACGCCAAGGTTGGCCCTTAGCAAAGTAGACCCAGAAAGAACCTTTGGAGTTGTGTTTGCACCGTCCTACCCCAGCCATCCCAATTACATCAGCAGTGGGGGGTTCTGTTGGCCCCTCTCTCTTGGGCAAGTTCAGGCAGATTCCTATGGCAGCAGAGGCCACGGCAGAGAGGTGTGATGTGGTGGTGTCTCCCCCTTCCTTTCTCCTCTCACCCGCCCCGCATCTATATTTCTAAATTCTGCCATTCCTAATGCTGACCAGAGATCCCAACCCTACTTTTTTTAATGAGTCACAGCGACCCCATTTCCAGCCAGGATCTGGGCCCATAGCTCAGACTGGGCCCAGACGTCTTCACCACAGGTTCATCACCCACTTACTCTCCGCTAGGTGCCTATCGCAGTGTTAGACGTTGTTGGGATTTGGAGGCCATACAAATAGCCAGCCCTGTAGGGGCTAGATGAGCATTCGGCCGGTTTAATAGGGTGTGTGTGGATAAGTGCATCATAGATATGTGTGATAGAAATAAATGTTCCAGGGTTTCCTTTCAGCTTCCTGCTGCTTCTGCAGTCGTGCAGGGCCTGTGTGACTCCTTGGTGAACACAGGCCATGTCCCCAGGGATGAGGATGTCAAGGAGTGGGCAGAGATAAACCAAGTGGTCACGCTTGGGTTACCAGGGAGTGAGTTAGAGCTGAACTCGGAGCCATCGGTAAGGGAGAGAAAGATGAGAGGAAGGCCCTCCAGGTGGCCAGCAGCGTGTGGGGATGGGGCAGGATTTGTGGGAAGTCATGTGGGTTCTCGGACAGCTCTGATACTTCAGACAGGAGATCGTATTTGATTCAAGAGTGCGGGGGCGGGGGCGGGCCCAGTGATCCACCTTTACAGGCAAGGGCTGTGACCTAAGACAAGGCGGTTGGACTGGGTGGCAGAGAGGCTTGGCTGGATGGTGATAAAGGCCACTGCCCTGGATGCGGCCAGGTCACGCGTGGATGCCTCGGGCTTCACCCGCTCACTCACCTGCTCTTTGATTCGTTTATTCATTCAGCAAACAGTAGCGAACAAGATAAAAAGATGGTCTGTCCTCATATATTCTAGGTTAGGGTGTCTCAACAGGGGGTCAGGACACTTTACTGTGTCTTAATTAATTGGCAGGTGTGTGTGTCATAAGTAATTTGCTACTAGTAATTAAAGTACTAAAGTTTTGTAATTTATTTCTTAAAAGTATTCTGAGCAGTTAGCTCTATGCTAATGTCCTCCTCATTCACCAGTGTCCTGACACGGGGCACAGGGGTAGTGGGACAGCACCTACGCAGCCGGCGGGTGGCTCAGGACTGGCCCGTGGGTGTGCATGGTGCAGGGGAGCCACCCATCTCTCAAGCCATTGGGGAAAAACAGATTGAAAGTTTCTGTTTTAAACTGGTGGCTTTCAAACTTCCTTGACCTGTCTGTCCCACGTGAAGAAACACATTTCACAGCATGACCTGTGTGTGTGTGCGTGCATGTGTGTGTGTATACAAGGTCTGTCTGGAGAAGGTCCAGCCATTGCTAACATAAGGAGTATGGTTTGCACGACATCGATGTAGCCTGGCAGCCAGGAGAGTGGGCTGGAACGCGCATACGTGAACAATGACAACTTCACTTACTAGTCAGTGAGGGCGGTAGATTCTGTTGAGTGAGCATGTGTACTGTGTGGCTGTCACATTCAAAATGACTGACCGAGTAAAGCAACAAATCTGCATCAAATTTTGAGTTAAGCTTGAACATTCCTCTGTGGAAACTATTTGGATGACTCAGAAGGCCGCAGTTATGAAGCTGGTGATTGGCAGCTTCATCACGGCAACACACCTGCTCATGCATCACGTCTTGTGCAGAGTTTTTTTGTAAAACATCAAATCACCCAGGTGACTCAGCCCTCTACAGTCCAGATTTGGTGCCCTGTGACTTCTGGCTTTTCCCAAAACTAAAATCACCTTTGAAAGGGAAGAGATTCCAGACCATTGATGAGATTCAGGAACATACAGTAGGGCAGCTGATGGTGACTGGGAGAACTGTGTGAGGTCCTGAGGTGCCTACTTTGAAGGGGACTGAGGCGTCATTGTCCTGTGTACAGTGTTTCTTGTATCTCCGTCCATAAACGTCTCTCTTTTTCTTATTACATAGCTGGATACTTTCTGGACAGACATTTGTATGTATATAAACTATAAAAGAAACAAAAGCTTTATGAAAACTTCATTATTCATACCTCCTACTTGCAATGAATTCTGGTATCTGCTATCCTATTCTATTTTAATCTGTTCGTTTTCATTTAGAATAAAGATAATCTTGACACACTAAATTGATTCCATGACCTATGGTTTGGAGAACGTTGTTTAACCAAACAACTGAATATGAAGGGGAGACGGCAGGTCTGCCCCGCCTCTGCGAGCCTTCCTTATTAGCAGTGGTGTCCAGGTGAACGGAAGGCCCAGGAGGGAAAGGGGTGCGCAGTCCAGCTTTTCCCTCCTCCGGGTGGGGACAGCGTGCAGCCCCATTGACTTGGGTTCTCTCCGCAGAGCTCCATGAACCTGCCTCCTGACAAGGCCCGGCTCCTGCGGCAGTACGACAATGAGAAGAAGTGGGATCTGATCTGTGACCAGGTAGGGGGCTCGGGGCAGGGCCAGGGGTTTCGTCTGGGGCTGAACAAGGCAGCAGGACCGCAGGCAGGGATCACGGCCCTGGCGGCCCTTGAGGAAGCCTGGCCCGGACTTGGCCCCAGTCCACGCCTACTTTCTGTTCCAAGAGGACTGTCCTAGCAAAGACACGGCTTGTAGGCTGAGTTACCCTCTAGCTCCTGCAAAGTGCTGTCCCGATTTCTTCCCAATGGGCAGTCGCCAGCAGGAGGTTGGTGTAGGCCTGCAGTGGAGGGCTGTGGAGGAGTTTTGTAGTTTCCCAGCAGAACCTGTTCTGCCTTTCCTCGGGGCCAGGGCTGTGCCTAGCAGGGCAGTGATCCAAAGGACCACCTCTCTCTCACTCTGCCCCATCCCTGATTGAATAGCAGGGTTTTTCTCATCATTTACAGGCCTGTATGCATGAGAAACCCCAATTCCACAGTCTTCTGCTCTCCAATCTCAGGACATGAGGCTTGGAAGCTCTCTCCGCATGAATAGTGTTTAGAGCTGGAAGAGAATACAGAGATTATCACTTAGCTCGGAACCAAGAACTAACACCTGTGGCCTGGCTCTTTACCCCACAGACATTTGAAGATCAAAGTCACGAGTCTGTGAACTCGGACAGGCCTGTTGGCAGGGCTGAGAGCGCTGGCTTCTACTGCCTAACCTCTTGGGAGGTATAGAAGCACCTGGCACAGTGTAGGCAGTGTGTTTGCCCAGCGCTCTGCCGTGGAGCCCTGCATGGACAAATTTATTATTTCTTCTCAACCACTGAACAAAAGCATAATAGCTACCATTTATTGAGTGTTTATATGGATCAAACACTTTATATATACTGAAATATCTCATTTAATCCTCACAACAGCCCTGTGAGGAAGGCACTGTTATATTTCATAGATGAAGAACCCTGGTAGGTGATGGAGCCAGGGCTCCGGCAGCCAACCCTGTGCTAACCATTAGGCTCCTCTGCTGCCCAAGGCACGCTGCTTGACCCCAGGTAGGATAGTGCCTCGGCCAGCCCAGTCCAGGCCCCTCCCTCGCCAGCGAAGGCCCATTTCCTTGTGTTCTGCATTAAGAGGAGTTGGTGAGCACGGTGAGCGCTTGCTTGAGGTTTGGAGAACAGCAGCCTTCGGTACTGAGTTTCTTTAATTGATAATCTTTCAGTTGTTTCTTTTTCTTTTCTTTTTTTAAATTTATTTATTTTTAGAGAGAGGGGAAGGGAAGGAGAGAGGGAGAGAAACATCAGTGTGTGTTTGCCTCTTGTGCCCTCCCACTGGGTACCTATCCCCCAACCCAGGCATGTGCCCTGCCTGGGAACTGAACCAGCGACGCTTTGGTTTGCAGGCTGGCACTCAATCCACTGAGCCACACCAGCCAGGGCTCAGTCATTTCTAGGTCACATAACTTGGGCTCATTCCCAAACCTTCCTTTTTTTCTTTCATTTTGTTTTTAGGTCCTGGACCCTTCCCCTCCATAACCCCCCTGCCCCGCAACTCGAGATATCTCAGTTGTGAAGGCTCTTACAGGGCCGGAACACCTAAGAGTTTTCCCTGAGATTCCCCTCGGGCCAGATGAGGGGGCTGGGCCAAAATGGGAGGGGTGGGACCCCACGCCCAGTGTGGAAGGAGGCCCTGGGTGACTTTGCTGAAAGTGGGCTTCAGCATTGAGGTCGATTTGCATTTTGGGGGCCTGAGTCCTGGCAAGGAGTAGGAAGTGTGTTTGTAAGCCCTTAACTTTGTTAACATCCAGAACCAGGCTAATCCCAACTTCTGGGTTCAGAGCTGAGAAAGTGGGACTCCATAAGGCCAGCTCTCCTCCCCTTGGCCTCCCCACCCCCATCTATCAGTCGGCCAGGCAGTGAACAACCTTTGTCAATTGGATCTACATGCTGGGTGCTGTTCAGAGCTCCGTGATCTGCGCTTCTTTTCAGCAAGCAGCAGGGTCTTAAAAGAATTTGACATAGAAACATCTAGGCTCAGGGAGTGCAGATTGGAGTTGGGGAAGATGGCAACAGAGGGTAAGCACCCGAGGATAAGTCAAGAAAGGGAACTCACGGTTTGGGGCTCGGGGGCTCGGGCGACATTAAGAGCCAGGTGACAACCCAGGTGACAACCGTAGGAGGAGGCCCTCACGGTGCGTGGTGAGTGATCTGCGTCCTCAGCACTCTCCTCGGGGTTTGGGTGTCTGCGCGCACACACGTGTCTCCCTTACAGGAACGATTCCAGGTGAAAAACCCTCCCCACACTTACATCCAGAAACTCCAGAGCTTCTTGGACCCCAGTGTAACTCGGAAGGTGAAGTACAAGGCAGGGAGGCCCCATCTTACTGCCCTTCATAGTCCTGTGGGGTTGGGGGGCAAACTGTTTGACGCGGGGTGGGTCTCATGCTTCTGAGCAGTGGGAGTTGTGTTTCTGGGTTTGGAGGCCATGGGCCCAGAGCAGCTGGCTGATGACAGAGGGAAGGCCTATAACTGCCCTCTTGTGTCCCTTCCCTTTGCTCTTCTGCCCCTTTCCTTTGTACTGTGAAGTTCGATTGATCAGTGACTGAAAACCCCATGTTTACAGAAGTTCAGGAGGAGAGTGCAGGAGTCAACCAAAGTGCTGAGGGAGCTGGAGATCTCGCTCCGCACCAACCACATCGGGTGAGTCGGATTTGGCCCTCAGAGCCTCTTTGCCTGGTCACTCGGGGTCTGGTGTCCTCTGGGGATAGTCTGTCTGTTTATCCCCCTGTGGCGGGGGGTGGCAGAGTTGCCCCTTGAGTGGCTTTAGTTCCCCCGACCTTCAGACTATTCCTTTCTGGCTTTTCTCCCCTCTGACAGCTGCTGGCTGGATGCTGCTGGCAAGCTTGGGGCCTCTCCTGGGGTCCTCAGCTTGTGGCTTTGAGTGGAAGATATTCCCATAGCAGCTGAGACTGGAGTCTGCCTGTGGCCTGGGGCTGGGCCAAGGACGGCCCAGAGAAGGCTGGGGATGGGGAAGCACGTTGCATTGGGTAGCCGAGACCTAGTTCCCAGACTATTTTGTGCCCAGAAGATTGTTTGCTTGATTTTAAGACTACCTTAAAAAGAGCAGAAGTTTCTTGAGGTACCAGCAGAGAAGATCTGAGGCAGCGGGGACCAGGAATTGAATGGCTTCTGTATTGATGGCCCCTGGCCCCGCTAACCCACCGACAGGGCCCCTGGGATCTGTGCGAGTCCTTTTCTCTGTCCCTGACGGGGAACCAGCGCTTGCTGCACAGGCAGAGGGCTACTGTGTGAGGTGCCATGAACGATGGCAGTGGTCTCAGTTTTAGAAAACCATAACTAGCCAGGGTATATACTGTGAAAGCTGGAGGGAGGGAGGTAGGAAGAGGGAGAGGGAGCGAGGGAGCGAGTGCACGAAGGACAATGAGGGACACCTGGTAGACAACAGCAGGCAGGGCTACAGTTCTGACCAGGGGGCCTGGCACAAGAGTCGAGAACTTAGAAGAGTGACAAATCTAGCTGGGGGTGGGGGCGGGGGTCCCTGGGCTGGTGCCAGCCCCAGGGTCCTGGGCTTCCTGAGAGAAGAGCCAAATGACATCATTGGTCTCCCCCTCCGCGCCCAGGCTGAGCTGGCCCAGGGCCCTTGTAGAGGCTACCTGTATGTAGCCAGCTGCTGCAGCAGCCCCAGAGGAAATGACACAGGAGAGAACAGGAAAGGGACAGTTCCTGGCCTTGGTAGCTGTGCTCAGTAGCCAGATTTGGCTTCCATACCTCATCTGTGAACCAGATATTGAAAGCCGACCCACTAGGAAACGTAACAAAGCCTCCACCTTTATTCGGTAACTCCTCAGAGCAGGAAAACTGGCAGAGCCTCCTCGGCTGCCCTGCATGTGAGGCCACGGGTGAAACAGACGGAGCTCGGAGCTCCAGCCACCACGCTGCACTCCTCCACGGGGCCTTGCCCTCCCTCCTGCCGTCCCTCCCTCTCAGGCCCTCCTGTCTTCCTTATTCAGTCTTGTTGTGTGACGATGGGGTCTGCCTTTCTCCAGAGGGCCACAGAGCAGTGTGCAACAGCCCCTTCTGTCCTCCCCTTCTACCTGGTGCCTGCCCCTCTGGCCACTGGCCCGGAAGCGGGGATGGAGCAGTGTGGTTCCCAGGCCTGGGGCCTCTTGGCGGCCGACATACAACTAAGAGTTCTGGACCTGGGTCTGGTCCCCAGGGAACAGCTTAGTGTCTGGCACTTTAGGGGCTCCTGTCATCTGGACTGGGGCTTCTCCTGGTGGAGTTGTGCAGGAGTGCCAGAATCCTCCCAAGATTGCTGGGGAGACTTTGTCAGGCTGCCCGGCTTTGGTGTAGGTGCTCCTGGGCGATGGGAGCTCAGGGGAAGGGAGGGAGAGAAAGATCCTGCTTTGGCCACAGCCTGATGGGCCAGGGCCAGTGGGAGCTGGGTGGGCAGGGGCAGCCCAGTGGGAACTCAGACCCTGGAGCGGGGTGAGTTAGGAAGTGGGATTCCAGCACCCCTGCAGCTCCTCCTCTCCCTGCTTTGTATTGGTTTCTCGGCCTTGCCTAAGTGCCCTTTAACCTCTCCTCAAAGTGTCAAGATCCTGAAAATAGCAGTGTAGACTCAGACAGGAAATGAGAAGGGGGTGGGGAGCTGGAGAGCAGACAGACAGGAAGCGGGAGGCCCGTCGGGCCCCCAGAGAGGAAGCTAACTTCAGGCAGCTCCGGTGTCAGTCAGCCTCAGCCAGAGCCCGCTGCCAGATCTCAGGCGGCTCGGTGCTCCAGCCCAGCCTCTCTCTGTAGCCTAGGGTGTGGCTGGCAAACATGGCGCTGGTTTCCAGCTGTGGGGGAGAAGTGCCTCTGCGGGACTGTTGGGCACAGCTGGCCGTTACAGACCTCAAGACACTCGGAGGGAACAGTGCCTGAAGGACAGTCAGGGTTTCACCTCGACAGTGTCATGTCCCTCTGCCCTGGACCAAACCTGTCCTGTAACAGGCTCCCTATAACAGGGCACGCTCTTCACTGCCCTTTCAGAGGTGTCGGAGCCCCAAGGGCCTGAAGACAGAGCACTGGGACTGCCCCGGTCTGCTGTTGTCTCTGGGCGGCTTGCTGTCTACCCTCCTGCCTCCCTGGCCACGGGGGCCAGCTCCTCAGTCTGGCTGAGTGGTCAAAGCCATTCTGGAGTTACTTGAGTTTCTGACTGATCCCCATCCTTTGCCTGTTCTGCCAAACACAGAATTCCCACAGATCCCTCTTTGCACACTACTTCCTAAAATACCTTTCCTTGAACTTGGTGGAGAACCCCTGGGCTCATTAGTATGCCTCTGTTCCAGTCTTTCTCTGACCCTTTCTGCTGGTCTTTTGACTGGGACTTGGGTCCAGTTGGGGACCTGCTGGTCTCTATCAGCCCTGCACAGGGGCCGCAGCAAAGGCTCTTGATAATCCCCCAGTGCCTCTAAGAAATTTCATGCACAGACAGTGTGCCCAGCCTCATGCTAGACACTAGGGGCAGAAAAAGTGGTTGAGCTGGGGTCCTGGCTCAGAAGGGGCCTCCTGAAAGCTCATTTGGCTGGTGTGGTATTAGAAAGCCTGGGCCTGCCCCCTCCCTGGTTTCCTGGCCTAGGGGAGGTCTAGGCCGGCGACATGGCCAAAGGTGGGTCTGCCATGGGTTTTGATCAGAATATTCCTGGCCTGGTGCTGAGTTTTGGGGAATCCCGGAGGGTGTTGTTGGGTCAGAGTTCCCTCTCCCTCCTCCCCCTCCCCCCACTTCAGCAGATCCCTCCACTATGTTTTCTTTATTTGCAGGTGGGTGCGGGAGTTTCTGAATGATGAAAACAAAGGCCTGGATGTGCTGGTGGATTACCTGTCCTTTGCCCAATGTTCCGTCATGTGAGTACCACCCTGGGACTGGGGTGGGGGACCAGTGGGGGAGGACAGAGGACCCAGGCCCATTCTGATTTAAGGGGGGAGGTGAGATTGCAGTAGGGAAGGTGGGAATGGGGAATCCCAGGCTAGAAGGCAGGAGCTGAGAGGCAGCCGAGTGAAGAATGTGAGGCGACTGGAGCAGAAGGTACATTTGGGGGGCGGGAGGAGAGAGATGTGGAAAGGGAGCTCAGAATTGGAACCCAGAGGGTCCAGACTCCAGGCTGGGGGCAGTCCATGGAAATGTCCTGGCCTCTGGGAGAGATGCCCTGGTGAGGTGGAAAGCAGGCGTCTTCAAGAAGCTCCTTTGGGTCTCCAGTTGTGTGAGGGTTACTCCAGGTCACTCCAGGAGCTGTGAGCATGACCTTTGGCCTAGACTGAACATGAAGCATCAGGAGGCTTTTTCAAGCAGGCTGGGAGCTTGGAGGCAGCCAGAAGCGAATTAACTCAGATGAGAAGGCGGTGCGGGGCAGTGGGAGGAATGAGGGGCTTTCAAGTCAGACAGAGCCGGGTGTGGGTCTCTGTCATTTACCGTCTGTCTGACCTCAGGCAAGTGTCTGTCCTCTTATATCAGAGGGGACCCACAGTCCAGGATTCTAAGGACTAGATGATAATATGTGTGAAGCACTTTGCGGTATTCAGAACATAAGTCTGTCCTCTGGCAGCCACCTTATTGTCCATTGTTAATATTCAAGGTGGTGTTCCCTCCTGTAATTACCTGAATATCCTGAGCGAGGGCTGATAGCTACCGTCTACCACAGGGCAACACATTCAGGCTTACACGCGAGCCTTAGGGCAGCCCCAGGGTGCCTGGCCGGCTGGCCCACTCTGCCTGCGGCTTTCCCCGGTTTTAGCCCTGAGAGTCCCACATCCTCTCTGGCTGCTGTCCTCTGTCCAGCAGGCCTTCAGTCTCCTCTCCTTCGGTTTTGAACTAATGCCCCTCCCAGGTTTGGCCTCTGTCACCTTTCCTAGGTCATTCCATGTTAAGACCACGGGCCACCCGCGCCCCATTCCCGTCCCTGCAGAAGTCCTGCCTCACGATCCTCCTGTCCCTTTAAAAACCGCTCTTTTTATAGAAAGAAATGAAAAACATTTGCTGAAGTGACTTTTAAAAAAAAATTCAGAACTTCTAAAGTAAAAAGACGTAGATCACTTTTCCAAATAAGCCTATCTTGTTTGAAAAGCAAACAAATTCCAGCTGCTCTAAACTTAAATACACCAGGACTTCAGGGCTGTCGTGTCCACGGCGGTGCCTCTGACTCTTTCTAAAAGACAGATTTGGGGCAGGCATGGGGGTGGGGTGGAGGAGAGAGTGTGTGTCTGTGTGGGTGAGGAAAGCGGCGTGTGTGGGAGGGCGCTTTCTGTGAACTGCTGGTGCCAGTGCTGGGAATACTGTTAGTGATGGAGAGAAGCCTCTTCCCTGTGAGCGAGACCCGTCCGCGTGAGCCCCACCAAACACCTCCGGACCTGCAGGACTGAGCCTGCTCCTGCCTCCACTGGAACGTTCATGCATCTGCAGGCGTCGCTTCCTACTTCGGAAAGCCTCAGCCTCTGTGTCTTTGACCCTTGGGCGGTGCGTGTCCAAGCAGAAGGCTCTCTGTGGGAAGAGCCCGCTGGAGATGCTCGCTCAGTCCTGAGCCACCTGCAGGGGGAAAGGACGGGAAAGAGGAGCGGGCTGGCTTCTCAGAGGGCACATACCCCATTGTGAGGATAGGAAGGGAGGGGGCTCTGTGGCTTTGTCATCTCGAATTGTCCTCCTTGCACTGGCCATATTCCCCAGCTGCTGAAATATCTGGTCCCAGAAGCAGGAAGTGACAAACAGAAACCATCCCAGCTCCTGTGGGGACAGACTAAGGACACCTGTCCCCAACCCGTGTGGTTCCTTCCCCCAGGGAAGCTCAGGCCCAAGGAACTTCTGTACCAGAAAGCCCAGTCATTCAGAGCAGTGATAGTATAGGACCGTGATCTCCTGGCTGTGGAAGGCTGTCCCTCTCTGGGCTTGTCGGGACCCCTGCATTCTTCCGTTCAGGCCTGCCCTCGTGACTCCAACCCAGAACCAGCTGGGTTCCCTCAGGGCATTCACAGGCTCCTTTGGCCGCTGCCATCTGCCAACTAGCAAGACCTGCAGCTGGTGTGTTGTCCCTGGGGCAGATTCCACGTGCGGAGCCACGGCTTCCGTGAGATGTGTCTTCTGTGCCTGAGAGTGCAGAAAGATTCCAGTTCCCCACGTCCCTTTGGGCCCAGGGGGATGTCACTCCTGAGTCGCCTGGCCAGTGGGCAGCCACCGGCCCCCACAGCATTCCTGTCTCCTCAGACGCACTGCCGGCGCTTCCTGTGCCGCTCCGCCCTGCACCTGTGTTGCTGGCGCTCCCATCCACGGTTGGGTCTCTGTTGCCCAGTTCCACTTTCTCCTCTGACTGCCCTTGCTTGTTGTTGCCCTAGAAGTCTACAGAGCGGGGTGGGCTTGCCGGCGGTCTCGGCACTGAACTGCTCCTGTGTGTGCGCATGTGTGTCCTCCCTGCTCCAGGTTTGACTTTGAGGGTCTGGAGAGTGGCGACGATGGTGCCTTTGACAAGCTCCGGTCCTGGAGCAGGTCCATCGAGGACCTGCAGCCACCCAGCGCCCTGTCAGCCCCCTTCACCAACAGCCTCGCTCGCTCTGCGCGCCAGTCTGTGCTCCGGTATGTGTGCTCACGCTCTGCCCGCCTGCCCCCCAGCCCTGTCCAGGTCCTGGGTAACAGCGGTGAGTGCTCACGCTCCGCCCTCCACTCTTGCTTCCAGGCTCAGCTCTCTTGCCTTCTGCCTGCCAGTCTGTCTCTGGTCTGTCCTCTCTGTCTCCTTGACTCTGCCCAGCAATCTATCCTGGGTAAGTACATTGCCCTCAGCTGTGCCCACCCCACCTGGGGTTCCAGCTCTCCCCTTCCTCACCCCCTCTCTGGGGCCCCTCCATTCCTCATTCTCACTCTGCCATTCCTCCCAGTCTCTCAGGCAGGGCTTGTCCTCACCCAGCTCCCTCAGCTTCACCGGGCAATCCAGCTCCGCCCTCCTGTTTGCTTCCCTTTGGCTCTGCACTCTGCCCCATGAGGTGCTCGGCGCCCAGCTCCCACCAGCCTGCCCACTGCTCGCCTTCCTTCCCTTCACTCCTGCCTTTAGGCCTTTTCTCTGCAAGGCTGCAAGGTGTTCATTCGTCTGCAGTAACTTAGGAGCCGTCCTGCCCGGGGGCAGGTCGATGGACCTCTGAGCCCCTCCCACCTGGGGCGGCTTCCCTTCGGGCCCTGTGGCCCTCTCCGTGGTCTCTCTTTCACGATCACACTTTTCTCCTGGTCTCCCTTGGGTTTCGCCCTCTGACACTGCTCATCCTTCCAGTCCTGCATAAGCAGATGCCATCTGTGCTTCCTCTTTCTTCCATCAAACATTGCTTGGAGGGGGGCGCAGTCAGATGCAGCCCCTGGCGCTCCGGAAGCCTTTGGGGTCTGTGCTGCCTTTTCTGGGACACAGAAGTGGGATGGGAGCCAAGTGCTCCTACCCCAGGGAGTGTGTGGAAGATACAGCCACCGGAAGGAGGAAGAAGAGGAAAGGCTCAAATGGACATCTCCTTGGACCCATCTCAAGGATTAGGAAGGCCTACACACCTGTTGTATTTAGGAGGACCTCTGGGCTTAGGATGGTTTGGGCACTGATTCTAGAGCCGGGATCCTGGGTAGTGACTGACAAAGGCCTCCTCCAGGGGGTGAAACAGCTGAGTGCCCTGCCCCCACCCGCTCTTTCTCTGGGCTGGTGGTGCAAGGTCCTCTTTCCCCCTTTTCTGCTGCCGCCAAGGGGCAGCCTGCTGTCTGGATGATGGTGAGCACTCCTAGACCCTTCACCAGCAGCCCCCTCTCCCGCAGGTATAGCACTCTACCTGGGCGCAGGGCCCTGAAGAACTCCCGCCTGGTGAGCCAGAAGGATGACGTCCACGTCTGCATCCTTTGTCTCAGAGCCATCATGAACTATCAGGTAAGGGGCACACCAGCCCCGGTCCTCGGCCTCTCTGCCTCCGCTGCCCAGCCAGGAGCTCTAGGAGGACACCAGTTTTAGAAGAGGTTTGCTGGTGGGCCTACCGTCAAGGAGTCAAGCATCTGCCTTCCCCCAATCAAGGTCTCCCTCCTGTCTTTTCCCCTCGCTACAGTATGGATTCAACCTGGTCATGTCCCACCCCCATGCTGTCAACGAGATTGCACTCAGTCTCAACAACAAGAACCCAAGGTGAGCTGCTTCCCTCCCCTTTCTTCCCCACCCGGCCTAGGACTCTGGAGGTCTGGGCTCCACCGGCCAGGGGGCCGTGGGGTCCTGTGGCTGGGGGTGGTGCCCTGGTTCTGCTGGAGCAGAAGCAGTGTTCCTGGTTTCCTTCTGGTCTGCACAGCTTAGTGAGGAAGCAAGCCTGCCTTCTCCGGCCTTCTTTCCTAAGCGCAGGCTCACCCCTCCCCACTGAGGCGTCTCCATGTCTCCATGCTGTGAAAGGACTCACCCCTTTGTGCACACTAGCGATGTGGTGGCCATGGTCGGGGGCCAGGGTGTTAACCTTCCTTCTTTGTCCTTTAGGACCAAAGCCCTTGTCTTGGAGCTCCTAGCAGCTGTGTGTTTGGTGCGGGGAGGTCATGAAATCATTCTTGCTGCCTTTGATAATTTCAAAGAGGTCAGTCTCCTGCATGTGTGTGTGTGTGTGTGTGTGTGTGTGTCTGGCAGGGAGGAGGTGGGAGCAAGGTAGGCAGGCACCCTTTCCTGCAGTCTTACACATCCCAATGATTTTAACATCCTGGTGCTTACCTAAGTAGCCTGCCACCACCCTCCCCCACTTCCAACAAAACCAGAACTTCAGTCTTACCAGATTGTGTGCCAGGAACATTCTTGATTGGCCAGCTAAGGATTTCCTCAGATAGCTGAAGTCTCTAGTGCAGTAGTCCTAGCCTGGGCGTGCATCAGAATGCCTGAAGAGCTTGTTAAGTGAGCAGACTCCAGGGAGGCCTGGGTATCTGTGCTTTAACAGGCTCCCCAGGTGGTTCTGAGGCAACCCCACTGGTAGAGCCCAAGGCAGATGCCTTTGCAGTGGGAAAAGAAGGCAAACAAGGATCCTCTTGGGCTGGGGGCTGTTATTAGTGAGGGGAAAGGGGGCTTGTACTTGGAATTTTCCCAGTTCTGGGCCTGGCTGTGAAACCCCCATGTGCTTGAACATAGGATTCCTCGACATCCAGCTGCAGCTGCTGGAAGGGGTCCCACCCCTTCCTTCTCCTCTGTAGACGGCTTCCCTAGCATCCATTGTTCAGGTCAGGAAATGGCTCTTCCTCCTTGAAGCCAGAGCTCAGAGGAGTCTTGGGACCCCTGTCAGCACAGGGGCTTTCCTGCCCCCTGGCCTCCACCCTGCATCCCCACGAGGACCTCAGCCCCCGCCTCAGCCAGAGTCTCCAGCCTCCCTCCTTGCCCCTCCTTCCTGAGTAACGGGGCCACAGCGAACCTCTGTTTCTCCTTGGCTCACCTGCCAGAGGCACCTAAAGCTCAAACTAAGGCACAGGCTGTATCGAGCTCCCTCAGCAACTTGGTGGGGGACCAGGGAACCAGGGCAGATGCTAGGTCCCAGGCTGTCTTCTATTGTTTCCCGAATGGTCTATTGCATAGAGGGAGCTGTGGTTAAACTTGGTCTGAATCAGTCCCTTGGCCATGGTGTGCCTGGGAACCAGGGATCAGGGGCTTGGGCACTGCCTGGGACAGGTCCTTTCACTGAGAGGTTTGCTTGTTCAGGTGTGCAAGGAGATGCACCGCTTTGAGAAGCTGATGGAGTACTTCCGGAATGAGGACAGCAACATCGACTTCATGGTGAGGAACCGGCCTGGGCCCAGAGGGTGGCGTGCTCCCTGAGCGCGGGGCCCAGGCTGGAGGCAGGTTGCGATATTCCGTGTGGGGCACAGAATAGTTCTCTCTGCCGAGAGAGAATGGTCCTTGTCCATTTGCCCACTCCAGTGAGCATTTAGAATCTGCAAGACAATGTCATTCGGGTGTCCTCAGTCTGCCTTCTTCCCCATTTTGGTGACCTTTCTGTCCCTGGTTTGGGTCCTGTCTGAGCTGCTTTCCCTCTCCCAGACTCTTCCTCCAGCATCTCTACCCTTCAGTATCGGGTCTTCAGCTAAGTAGGGGTGTCTTAAGAAGTACCTGCTGCCCTGGCTGGTGTGGCTCAGTGGATTGAGTGCTGACCTGCAAACCAAAGGGTTACTGGCTTGATTCCCAGTCAGGGTACATGCCTGGGTTGCGGGCCGGGTCCCCAGTATGGGGCATGTGAGAAGCAACCACACATTGATGTTTCTCTCCCACTCTTTCTCTAAAAATAAATAAATAAAATCTTAAAAAAAAAAGTACGTGCTGATATGCGGAGGAAATCAAAGCAGTAGCTTTATTTACATCTATTTCCCATGTAATTTACCTATCTTAATACACTGAGTATTAAGTTTGATATCTTATTTTTTAAAGATTTTATTTATTTCATTTGAGAGAGAGGAGAAGAGAAGGAGAGAGAGGGAAAGAAACATCAGTGTGTGCTTGCCTCTCGTGTGCCCCCTGCCGGGGACCTGGCCGGCAACCCTTTGGTTCATAGCCTGCACTCAATCCACTGAGCTACACCAGGCAGGGCTTAAGTTTGATATCTTTAAAGTTAAAATTCTCTTTTGCTCCCAGAAAGAGGTAACTTTTTCATTCATTACTTTTGATTTTGCACCTGAGGATGCTGGCTCTTAACTGCCCCCCACCCTCCCTGTCTCTTGGTCTCTCCTGCCCTTCCTGTCTGTCCATCGGGGCGCCTCTTCCACAGGTGGCCTGCATGCAGTTTATCAACATTGTGGTGCACTCGGTGGAGGATATGAACTTCCGGGTCCACCTGCAGTATGAGTTCACTAAGCTGGGGCTGGAGGAGTTCCTGCAGGTGAGCTTGAGTCCTCACAGGGTGAGGAGCTTTGGGGCAAAGGACCAGCTTAGCCATGTGACAAAGGGTTTTTCCTTTATGAGAGCCTAGTCATGGCCGCCCCTGGAACCCCATCTGTCTTTTCTGGCATGGGTGCTCCAGGCAGGCTGCTCCACGGGGTGAGAATCTGGCATGGCCGGCAGCAGGGACTCCCTGGGTCTGAGACTCTAGGAAGCGGCCATGGAGGGTGACGAGGGCCAAGTCTTTCTCGGGAGGCTCCCCAACTACTACTACCTCTGCTCTCCCCAGAAGTCAAGGCACACAGAAAGCGAGAAGCTGCAGGTGCAGATCCAGGCATACCTGGAGAACGTGTTTGACGTGGGGGGTTTGTTGGAAGATGCTGAGACCAAGAACGTGGCCCTGGAGAAGGTGGAGGAGCTGGAGGAGCATGTGTCCCATGTAGGTAGTCTTCCTCTGCTGCCAGAGCCACCGTTGTAGGGGGAGGGCGTGGGGACATCTGAGTTCCAGGAACTCTGAGCTGACCCACTTGCCTCCAGATTGAGCCCAGGGAAGCCTCAGGCACCCCCGGGGCTCTAAAGCACGCTCAGGCCGAGGCACTGGATCATCCAGAAATCAGAACATACACCGACCTCCGAGACCACGCGTGACGCGTGACGTGGCTTCTGGCTTGAGACCCCTGGGCCCACAAAATGATATAGGGAAGCCACCAGGCCAAGCTGCCTGTAGGGCCCAGGTCCTGACTGGGGTTCAGGCTGTACCGAGTAAAGCCAAGGCTTTAGGGCCAGCCCTGGATCTGCCCTTCCCATCCTGCAGCTCACAGAGAAGCTTCTGGACCTAGAGAACGAGAACATGATGCGTGTGGCGGAGCTGGAGAAGCAGCTGCTGCAGCGGGATAAGGAACTAGAGAGCATCAAGGTACCAAGCAGTGGGGGAGGCAAGCCCTGACCCCTGGCTGCTGCTGGCGCCAGGGCCAGGGATCTTTGTTTTTCTTTCCTGAGTCGTGTCGAGTCCTTGAAAATTCAGATCTTGATTCATGACCTTGAGGCACTCAGATGAGGGTGGGCTGATGATTTCACCCCATTTTTTGGTTGGAGAGGGAAGCCGAAGCCAGAGTGGGCCAGACATGCACAGAAGAGGCAGGATCACACATGGCACCCGCGGGCACCTCCGCGTCCAGGGCTGCCCCTGCCAGCCCATCCTTGCCGCTTCCCCCCCTCCCGCCCCCGCACCCTCAGTGTGGCCTGAGGCCCTGCGTCATGAGCAGGCGCAGGGAAGCCTGGCTGTTACTAGGATATCCACCAAGTCTCCTAAACCAGGAGAGCAGGGGCTCCTCATCTTTCAGTGTATTCTCTGTCCCCTCAGCTAACTTTTTGTTAGTTAGAAAATGAATCACGCCCCAGCCTACATTCCTTCCAGAGGAATACAGTTGTGCTGGCTCTGCTGAGCTTGGGGTATACCTGCCGAGCCCCTGCTAGGAGTCGGCAGTGCTACACTGGGAGCACGGAGGCTGCAGAGATGGCTGAGGCAGGATTTTGTCTGTAGGGGGCGCCCGACTGAACGAGTACCCAGGCCAAAAGAAATGAGAGCAGTGCCCAGCACAGAGGGCTGACAGCTGCGTAGCAGGCTGGCGGTGGGTCAGGAAGAGTTACATAGGGGCACCTTCTACCTGGACCTTGAGGGACCAGTGAGACTAAGGCTGGAGTGGAGAGGAGGGACCCAGCAGGACTCTTGTGCTCCCCACTAGCTTCCCCTGGTCCCCACCTGGGCTTCTTGTGCTGCTGCTGGGCACCCTCCCAGAGACCCTAACTGGGAGACCCCTGGACAGGGAGTCTCACTCGGGGGCAGTGACCACTGTGCCTTCAGCCCTCTTTTCTGAATGGCGTACCTGCCCACCAGGAGACTTACGAGAACACGAGCCACCAGGTGCACACCCTGCGGCGGCTCATCAAGGAGAAGGAGGAGGCTTTCCAGCGCCGATGCCACTTGGAGCCCAATGCCCGGGACTTGGAGTCGGTGGGCAGTGAGGCCCTGGCCCGCGTGGGCCCTGTGGAGCTGAGCACAGGACTGCCAGCCTCCGACCTGGACCTCCTGGCTCCAGCCCCACCTCCTGAGGAGACTGTCCCTCTGCCTCCTCCGCCCGCTCCTCCCCTGCCCCCTCCACCTCCCCCTTTACCAGGTAAGCAGGATGCTGGGAGCTGGAGGGGCAGTCTCATTGTGAGGCAGACCAGAACCCCAGTCAGCAATGCCTTCCTCAGGGAGAAGCTGGGGACATGGCTGGAAGGATGTAAAGGCAGGCAGGAGAGGGCTGAGGGGGTGGTCTAGAATCTGAGGGAAGCTCAAGTTACTAGGGAGGGGTGTCTAAGGGTGGACATGGACCTGTTTTAAGGAGCATAAAGCTGCTTCTCCTGGTTCCTCTGAAGACAGCCAAGGGGAGGGCTTAGATCAAAGCCAGAGAGATGGGTCAGACACTGCCAAGGCCTGCCCACCTTGGAGTTAGGACCCCTGGGAGCCACTGGGGCCAGGAATTCAGGCAGCTTCCTTCCCTGAGAGTCTTTAAGGCCAGGTGGGCAGGCAGAGGGGAGGGGACCTCTGAAAAGCCTCTCGGCCCCTGGGCCACTGTGCAATTCTTCTTCCCTCAGACAAGTGTCCCCCAGCCCCACCTCTCCCTGGTGCTGCTCCCTCTGTGGTGTTGACAGTAGGCCTGTCAGGTGAGTGTCCCCAGGGATCTGGGCAGAGCTAGCAGGTCCAAGGGAGTGTGTTGTTGGCCCCTGCCTCACTGACCCTCCTTCCAAATCAGCCATTCGCATCAAGAAGCCTATCAAGACCAAGTTCCGGCTACCGGTCTTCAACTGGACAGCACTGAAACCCAACCAGATCAGTGGCACTGTCTTCAGCGAACTTGATGACGAGAAGATCCTGGAGGTAGCGGGACCTGGGGCCCTGAGGGGGGAAGGTGGAGGCTGGGGACCAGGTTTCCCTCCTGGCCAGGTCTCCTGGCCTCGGAAAAGCCCTCCAACTCAGCCCCCCATGACCCAGAGCTGAGCTGATGCTGCTGGGACTGCAGCCACGGCCGCGGCTGCTCTGGTCGTGAGAGGCCACAGCACTTTTCTCTCGTCAACTCCTGCCAGGACTTGGACCTGGACAAGTTCGAAGAACTGTTTAAGACGAAAGCTCAGGGCCCTGCCCTTGACCTCATCTGCTCTAAGAACAAGACAGCACAAAAGGCTGCCAGCAAGGTGACCCTGTTGGAAGCCAATCGCGCCAAGAACCTGGCCATCACTCTACGCAAGGCTGGCCGCTCAGCTGAGGAGATCTGCAGAGCCATCCACACGTGAGGCTCCCACCGACCGGGCCCTGGCCCCCAGCCAGGTGGAAACCCAGCTCTCCACCTCAGATCCTGGCCCTGCCTGCATTCCCGGGCAATGGCAGAACTGCCTCACACCCCTTAGTCATTCATCACTGGGTTGGCCAGAACTTACTGCATCCGTGCTGTATGCTGGGCATCGTGTGAGATGCTGGGGATTCGTCCCAGACCTGCACCCAGGGAACTCCCAGTCTAGCGGGAACTGTCCGGTAACGCTGGGTGATGACCACCAAGGTGGTGGAGATACAGGCAGCTTTGGGAGAACAGGGAGGGCCAGGTAGCTAAGTGGGTCATCAGGGAAGACTTCCCAGAGGAGGTGATGTCTCACCTACGACCTGAAGGAAGTATATAAAATCCAGTTCACGTCCTGGAGGGAGAAGCATGGTGCCTTGGGTACTGAAAAAGGCTACAGCCTTTGTGTAAGGAGGGGAGTAGGAGAGACAGGGTAGGAAGGTAAGCAGAAGTCTTGCAGGCGGGGCCTCCTAGGCCATGCTCAGTGTTAAGACTTCTCCCTTAGAGCAGAGGGAGACATTGAAGAGTTTTCAAGCAGGGCGTGGAGTGTTCCCCTAGGGTGGTCCTCTGCCTCTGGCTCTGTCCTACTCACAGACCTCACCCTCAGCCCTCCTAGGAGCTGGAGAGTAAAGGGATGATAGATAATGTGGGCAGATGCCAGACCTGAAGGAGTTCCTCCCTCCTACACAGGTACGACCTACAGACACTACCTGTGGACTTCGTGGAGTGCCTGATGCGCTTCCTGCCCACAGAGGCCGAAGTGAAGCTGCTGCGGCAATACGAGCGGGAGCGGCAGCCCTTGGAGGAGCTGGCGGCTGAGGACCGCTTCATGCTGCTCTTCAGCAAGGTGGAACGGCTGACCCAGCGAATGGCTGGCATGGCCTTCCTGGGCAACTTCCAGGACAACCTGCAGATGCTTACGCCGGTAGGGCCCCCTGTCAGTCACAGTCACCTGCCGCTCCCTCTCCACCGTCCACCTCTAGTCACCTCCCTGGCCCTGCCAGTCCTCCCAGCCCCTCGCTGGCTTTGCCCTCTCCTGGCCTGGGGTTGCTCAGCTCTTCATCTTGCCTTCCAGCAACTCAATGCCATCATTGCAGCCTCCGCCTCCGTCAAGTCCTCACAGAAGCTGAAGCAGATGCTAGAGGTGGGGAGACGTTGTGGATAGGGGTGCTGATGGCTCCTGGGTCCTGGGTGGGACCCGGGCCCATACAAAGAAGAGGAAGGAGCCCTCGGGGCTCAGCCTGACCCCTCCCCCACATTTTTTGGACAGATCATCCTTGCACTGGGGAACTACATGAACAGCAGCAAGCGGGGGGCTGTGTATGGCTTCAAGCTCCAGAGCCTGGATCTGGTAAGATGGTGGGGCAACCGGGGGCCGGGACCCCTGAGGGTCGGCAGCCGTGGGGCCAGCGTGTTCAGTGCTCTCCCATTGCTCCCCGCCCCCGCCCCCCCCTTAGCTGCTGGACACCAAGTCCACTGACAGGAAGATGACACTGCTGCATTTTATCGCCTTGACGGTGAAGGAGAAATACCCAGACCTGGCCAACTTCTGGCACGAGCTGCACTTTGTGGAGAAGGCTGCAGCAGGTGAGGGGCCTGCCCCCTTGTTCGGCTCAGGACAATCCCAGGAAGCTCTGAGGAGGCGGGACACTTGGGTCTCTTTGTTTCTGGATTTTGTTGTCTGTTTTCTGACCACTTCAAAGCTTTCCGCTGGGGCCATGGGCAGGGGCCACCCAGAGAGAGCCTTCCTGCAGGCACCAGACCTAGAGAAGCCCCTCTCACCTGGGTGGGTGGGAGCAGGCAGAGGGAGGCGGCAGAGGGAGGCCGCAGTGGCTCTCCACCTGACTCCTGCAGGCTGGGCTGAGACTGAGACTGCGTTTCTCTGTGATGTATGGGAAGTGCTTAGAAAGACCATAAAGCCCCTCAGACGGAAGGGAGCTGCTCTTTCCGCCCCACTCATGAAAACTGGGCAGGCCGGGTTGGAGACCAGCAGTCTCTCTGGCTTGCCTTCCTTTGCTACTTTCCTCTTTGAGGTCATGAATTCCCAGCCTCCATTCTTTCGCCTCGCCCCTGAGAGACCCTGGCTAGCCTGGTGTGTCCCTCAGTGTCCACCTGGGTGGCTCAGGAAGCCAGAGAACCTGAATGAGCCCATGCTGAGGGGGAGGGCCAGGGTTTGCTGTGGCCCTGGTCTTGGAGGTGGGCATGTCAGGCCCTGGGCAGGCCTCAGCCAGGGCTCTGGCAACCACAGTGTCCCTGGAGAATGTGCTGCTAGATGTGAAGGAGCTGGGCCGGGGCATGGAGCTGATTCGGAGGGAGTGCAGTATCCATGACAACAGCGTCCTCCGGAACTTCCTCAGCACCAATGAGGGCAAACTGGACAAGCTCCAGCGCGACGCCAAGACGGCTGAGGTGAGCGCGGGGTAGAGGCTGACCAGAGCAACCAGGGTTAAGGTGCTGTGCCCCTCTAGGTGGGTGTACTTTGGGTTCTTGGATCAAAGAACTTTTATCAAGTGCTGGCTGGCTGGCTAAATGTTGGGGAAAGTGGGTATGAGGGTGCACAGGGGCTGCCTCTGGGAGCATGCTCTAGGGAAGAGTGGGAGCCTGGTTCTTTTCCAGCCAGTAGGGGCTGGGTGCTGCTGTGGGCCTCCTGTCCCTTGTGGGGAGCCTGGCTTTTCCTTCTCCACCAGGCTGACCCCTTTCGCCCTCGCTCCCCAGGAGGCCTACAATGCAGTGGTGCGCTACTTCGGTGAGAGTCCCAAGACCACACCTCCTTCTGTATTCTTCCCAGTGTTTGTCCGATTCATTCGTTCTTACAAGGTGAGCAGGAGAGAGGCTTTTAAAGAAAAAAGGCTGAGAGAAAACTAATTGATGGACAGAGGGCTGGGCTTCATGTCTGGGCTTTTCCCATCTCCTCCTCTGAGTCCTGGGAGGGAGCTATGGAAGCTGGCCACAGGCCTTAGCTGTGAACTGGTGGGCAGGGTGGGGGCCCAGGCCCTTCCTGTCATTGTTTGGGGCAGGAAGTGCCCCTCCAGAGGGTGGCCACCTGGGGATGCTGGTCCCACTGCCACCCGCTCCCCACCCTCAGCATCGGCCCCTCCTCGCACAGCTTGTGTGAGCCTCACAACCCCATCCCATGGTTCTTAGGAAGCAGAACAAGAGAACGAAGCCCGCAAGAAGCAGGAGGAGGTAATGCGGGAGAAGCAGCTGGCTCAGGAAGCCAAGAAACTGGATGCCAAGGTGGGTGGGACCAGAGCGGCCCTGAAGGAAACTGGGGAAGGATTAGGAGGGGGCGGAGCAAACAGAGAGGAGGTAGAAAAGGAGCCCACAGACCACCCAGAGGGCCTGAGGCCAAAGGGATGGAGACGGGACCTTTGGAGGTGGGGGTGGGGTTCCTGGGCAGGATGGGGGCAGGCTGCAGTGCAGTCAAGGGCGGTCTTGGACTGCATCTTGGGGTGGGAACCGTCCCGGGGCAGGTTAGTGACGAGTCCCTTCCCTTAAAACGCTCGGCTGTAGACCCCATCCCAGAGGAACAAGTGGCAACAGCAGGAGCTAATCGCAGAATTGAGGCGGCGCCAGGCCAAGGAGCACCGGCCTGTGTATGAGGGGAAAGATGGTACCATAGAGGACATCATCACAGGTGGGGCTCTCTTCCTCCCTGGGGCCTGGGTGTTGGGCCCCGCCCCCCAAACCTAGTCATACCCTTTGGGTTCTCAGCCCACCCCACCCCCGTGGAGTCTGACCAGTGTCTCTCTCCTGGGCCACAGTGCTGAAGAGTGTCCCTTTCACGGCCCGTACTGCCAAGCGGGGCTCACGCTTCTTCTGCGATGCAGCCCACCATGATGAGTCAAACTGTTAACCCCCAAGACCGGGGCCCTTGTCAGGTACTGGGCACCACAGCTGCCTTCTGCATGACTTGGCACCATCCTCTGGCTGCCTTGTGGTGATGGGGACACGCACTTCCCTCCCTGCATGCCCCATGCTCTGAGAAGCGTGGCTTATGCCCTGCATGTGCCCTCAGGGAAGTGGTATGTCTCCCACTAATGCTGTCCTAGCTTCTACTAAGACCAAGGGGTAGGGACCAGGCCACTGCCTCTGATGGCTGAGCCTGAGGCTCTGTTACTGGGCCTGGGTACCCTTTGTGCTTTTTCCCCTCTTGGGACCCTTCCTCATAAGAGCATTGGCAGTAGCTTCTGCCCAGGGGCTTCAGATGTCCCCCGACCTGTTTCCCAACATCTCGTCTGCTGGGGGTCTCTTCCCAGCTTCTGGCTCTTACTGAGCCTACCCTGTTTCTGCCACTGCCCAGTGGCCTCCAGTCACCCTCAGCTGGCCCTCTGAAAATGCCAAGCCCAGCCATCTCCCCTACCTTCCCCTCCAGTGTCTTTAAGCTCCTCCCTCATCTCCTCCCTCATCTCACTCGTGGCTGGCTCTTCCCTGGCCCTGTCTGCAAGCTGCTCCTACAGAGTGAGCCTGGCCCGGCCACCCGGCCCGTTCACGGACCTCTGTCTCCCCCACAGGCCTCCAGCAGCAGCCCATTGTCGTTCGCCACCAAGCCAGGAGTGTGGCCCCACCCAGTGTCCCCCCTCGGGCTCCAGGCCCCCACTGAGACTCTGTAGGAGGCAGAAGCACTTCAACTCTGAGTTCTACAAGTCCAACCAGTGGACCCGGAGCCCTGGAATCGGCCAAGGGCCCCGCTGCTCCCGACCCAGTTCCCACCCCAGCTCTCAAAGCTGCATCTTGCCCGCTGCTACTGTGGGCACTAGGTCTCTTGGGGCCTCGGTTGGCCCAGGTGCCTCCAGTACTGCACTTTGCCCCCATGGTCTTCAACTTCATTTCCAGAAGGGTCACCAAGGGCCAGCTCAGGGCTGGAAAAAACCATTTCCAGCTTTAGCCTCCATAGGAGCACTTAGGCCTCTGCTGTTAAAGCTGGAGGGACGAGAGGAGGAAGCAGCCATCCCTTCTCTCTCACAGCCCCATGGTCAGCTGTGGCCTACATGTGTCCAGGTTTGGGGAGCCTTGGGACCCTGCTAATCTCAGATCATCTCTTCCCAGGAGTAAGGCCCTCCTGAGCCGGGGGCCCACTTAGCTGAGCCCGTGATTAGGGTGGAGAGAGATGCCGGATTTGCTGCCCTGGGCCCTTTCCATTCCAGGCTGTTCTTGCTGAGGGGGGCAGAGGGGCTTGTTCTGCCCCAGCCCAAAGACAGCTAGAGAGAGGGTGTGCCAACAACTTCACCTCCTTTCTTCCGCTAGGTTTTTCAAGGGGGCAGGCGGCACAGTAGTCTTAACTGGCTATATTCTCAGTCCCCTGCTGGTTTATTAGCCCCTGGAAGGGAATACAGGGACCCACTCCTTTTTGTACATGGACCACCTCCCCTCTCTCTTGTATATAAACCCTAGCCCTTCTTTCTCTCAACAAAGGCTTGAAGCACCAGGCCAGCCTCTGTCTTCTCTTTCTGAGTGTGGTGGGCCAGGATGGCCGTTTAGCTTGACCTGAGCCACACAGCTAGGAAAGAGGCTGAGCAGAGCTGCCATCTGCTTGGGGGAGGTGAGCACAGAAACCTGGGGAGAACTGGGCTAGGTGGGCTCTGACCACACAAAGGGAAGCAGGCCTGCCATGAGACACAAGCACCCTCTGCTGGCCATGGGTGCACCTGCCGAGTACCCAGCCCACCACTGAAGACAAAAGAACCACTGGCCATATTATAAATATTATTTATAAAACAAAACCAAACAAAACACACATAAACTGGGTCCCAAGGCTGGAGGGAAGGAGTAGTGGAGCCCCAGGACCTGGGCAGGCAGGAACAGGCACTGATGCTAGAGGGTAAGGATGCTGCCCTCTGCCACCCAGGCTGTGTCCACCAACCTGTCACTCCCCTGGAGGCCCCTTCTCACATTCTATCTACTGGCACCACCCACCCCACGTGGTGTACACCACCAATCTCACGTGGGGCTGAGAGCAAGGACTGCACTAGTTGTCCGGGAAATGGGGGGGCCCTTGATCACAACAAGCAACCTCAGAAGGTGCCGGCAATGGCGTGTTGGGGGTGGTTACTTGAGGAAAAATGGACACAGATCAGACTAAGGAAGGCGTCTGGGGCAGACAGTGAGGGTGACCTAGTAGCCACAGCCTCACACAGACCCAAGGCCGAGCAGCTTGTTGGGTCACTGGTGGTCATCCAGCTGCTGCAGGAGTGTCCGCCGCCGCCTTTCCAGCTCACCCTCACTCAGCTCACTTTCTGACGTGTCCCAGCCCGTCTGGGGGAGCAAAGGCACAGCTCACCCACAGCCTCCCCTGAGGGCCATGGAGGCCTGGACAGAGCACTGCCTGGGCTGGGGCCAGGCACCTGCCTCTCACCTTCTCCTTCTTGATTCCAAAACCTGGGGAGCGATTAGGGAGCTCTGCCAGCCGGAGCTCCCTGTCCTTGTCCTGTTCTGGTTCTTTCTCATCACTCTCCTTGCCAGCTTTCTCCTCAGGGTCTGTCACACTCTCAGGACTGTTCTGTAAGAGCCCAGAGCCCGCCTCCTCAGTTCCTGTGAAGAACAGCCCGGAGGCGGAAGAGATCTCACAAAATAGCAGGGCCTTGGGCAGAAGTTCCTTCTCTACGCACCGACTTGTGTCTTCTCTTTTTAGTTTTCTTTTTTGGTTTCTTGGCTTTCCGAAGGCCATGATCTGGAAATAGAAACCCCCCCCACTAAGTTCCATGGGAGAAGGGAGGGGTCATCCTTTCCTCTGCCATAGTCCATCTGTCTGCTCATTCTTCACAGACAGGGGGACCTGCCCAAGGCCGTCTTGGTCACTCGAGCTTCCTGCCTGGGCAGGAACGGAAGTTCCTCCTCTCCGACAGGTGCAGCCCTCCCAGGGCCGCCTCTGGGGCAACTTTTCCAGCTCCCAACTGCTTACCTGATCCAAGGAGAAGGCGGGAGGATGGGGAGCCCCGTCCTCCAAGGACAGCACCCCCACTCTCAACTGAATCCAGTGAGGAAGAAGGCTCAGAGCCAGATTCAGAGGGGTTCTGCCGCCTCCGCTTGGGGGGCCGAAGGGATGGTGGGGGCAGCTCCTCCTCGTCTGACTCGGAGCCCTGGGGGAACCAGCAGATACATGTCAGTGCAGGACACTCCCTGGCTCCCCAAATCCCTCAAGTCTAGGAATTGGGGGGCAAAGAAAAGGATCCAGGGCAAAAGGAATCCTCCAATCTCCCTCCAGGGGAGATGACATAGAGGAAAAGAAAGAAAAGTTCTTACTTCCCCAAGACAGTCCAGCCTCACCCACACACCTCTCCCGCCAACTCACTGAGGGCGAGTGGGAACGCTTGCGATGGTGCTTCTTGCCCTTCCTGGTGTGCTTTCTGCCTTTGGTGTGGAGGTGCTGGCATTCAGTCTGGTAGGGGCAGAGGGAGCAGTGAGGCAGGCAGGTACCTGGGTTAGCCTCAGGGGGACCCTGCAACCTAAAATCTGATTTGGCCTCCTTTTCTGAGGTTTGAGCCTTAGGCCTAACCAAGGGCACCTAAGACCTCCCCCTTCTTAGCTATCCAGGGAAAGGAGAATGGAGTGGAGGGGGGCAGGGTACATGGCAGCAATGTCTCTGTGGAGCTGGCCTCAGGTGTCCAGCACCTGGGACATGCAGAGGATCAGAAGCTCTGCCTCACCTCCAGTACCTGCAGGAACTCTCGGAAGAGCCGGATCCGCTCCGACTCCAGGGTGATCTGCTCAAAGGCTGAGTCGCACACAAAGCGCTCCCGGACCTTGAACGGGAGAGCACTGCTGATCAGACCACCCCGGCCCGGCATGGGCGCCGCCGTGAGCACAGGGCAGGGCTGGGGCGAAGGAAGGAAGGGAGCCAGAGCTGGCCCTGGCTGTGTTATGACTGGGGTGGGCCCCCAGTGGTGGAGAAGCACCGCTGCCCTCAGGACTGAGGGGTGGCATGTGGCGCCAGGCTGCAGTCCTGACCTCTTCCCAGGCAGTGCCCAGCTCCAGAGCAGGCACGGCCTGCCTCAGCATGCTTCGAAAGGCAGCTTCCCTGCGCCGCAGCCTTCGTGCCTCCTCCTTCTCCCGCTCTCTCTCACGCGCTTCTGCTTTCTCCAGTAGCTGAGGGCAGAAAGCACACATAGGTCACCCAGGAGGGTGGGCGCCCAGGCCCCACGCAGGCATACCTTAGGAATTGGGAAGTGGGGTCTGGGCTCCTGCCATCACCCCCTGAACTGGGGTACAGTTATACTGGGGCAGCGAGCGAGAAGGAATGAAACAAGACACAGGGATGAGTTTGAGCAGGAGCCCTGGCTACAGCCCCGCCCCGCCCAACCCCTCACACTATTGAAGGTCAGCTTGATGTTGCCTGCGTCCAGCGCAGCAGCCCTCTTGTCAAAGCTTATGACGTGGGCGAAGTCCTCAAAGGCTGTGTTCACCTCCACACAGAAGCCCCGGTCCTGTGGGCACAGCAGTGCATGAAGCAGGGGGCACCGCCAGGGCGGGCAGAGGGGTCCAACTATAGGGTGCTCAAGAAGTCCCCCACCCCAAGAGATCCACAGGGCTAGGATGCATTCCGAAACCAAACTGTCCAAGTCCTTGTCACCTACTGATGAAGCCCCTGTGCCTACCCTTGCTGAGGCTGTTGCAGGGGACTGGAGGGCTGCATCACATGGGGAAAGGGGCGGGAGGCGGGGTGTGTGTGGATGTGTGTGCCATGGCTACGGACTGATGCCTGAGTTTCTCATGGTTTCTGGTTCTTTTAGCTTAAAGCTTGGGCTGCTCCTGGGCCCTCCTGCTGCTCATGCTCAGTAACTCCCCTGTGTTCTTAGTCAGTCTCTGCCGGTCCCACTCCGGCTATATTTACTGAGGGCCTACCAAGTACCAGCTACCAAACTGAGTGCTTCACATACATTTAATCCTCACCTCTCTAAATTTAAGTATAAATCCTAGTCTCTAATTTTGTGCAGAAGGGAAACCAAGGTTTAGAGTAACTAGAGCCCTTGCCCAACCTCATAGCTAATAATAAGCACATGGCTGAGCAAGAACTCTACCCCAGGTCTCCCAGACACCAAGGGCACACTGGCAGGCCCTGCACCCACACAGGTCGCTAGGTCCTGGGAAGAAATGGAGCCACCAGGCGCGCAACTCCCAGACAATGTGAGAAACCCCTCACATCTTCAAAGCACCACGGGCCAAGCGCTGCGATTCTCATCTAAGCCTCACAGCACCCCAACAAAACTGAGGCTTAGGACATGACAGCATGGTGGAAAGTGGAGCCCCCGGAGTTTGAAGTCTGGTTCTCCAGTCAGCTGGGGCACAGGCCCAACCTCCCTCCCTCTCCTTCCACACAGTTCTAACTTGCTCCAGCCTTCCCACCAACGGCAGACATACTCTTGCTTCTTCCAAGAGGACTTCCTCAGCCCGCGTGCTCCAGCCCTTCTCAGACGTGTCCATCCCTCTCTTAGGGAACTGAGTCACTCTCACCTCTTCACTGGCTCCTTCCGTTCGAGCACACACTTCACTTAACTGGGACTTCCTACCCTGCTCTCATCTTCCTCAGGCTTAATGACCTGCTCCTTTTTCCTTTGTTTCAAAAATCTTTAAATGCAGCACAGAGGAAAACGAATAAGCATTTACTGAACCTACGTAAGCAAGATATTACAAATGTTAAAATCTTGCAACCTTGCACATAAACTATCCCCATTTTACAGATGAGGAAACTGAGGCTCAGAACCGCTATATAACATGCAGAGCCCTCAATCAATAAACAGCCAGAGTTGTCTGACTCTAAAGCCTGTGCTGCGCCCGCTCTAGCCTCTTCACAGACACTGCTCTCCCAATGCGGGTTCGTGTCCTAATAGGGCTTCTTCCTGGTCCTTGTTCATCTGGTCCTCAGACCTCTGTGGTTCACTTCCTCGATGCTCCCTCTCCAAGGTCGCCTCCTGTCTCTCTGACCTCTTCTACTGCCTCTCTTGCACACACATACTCCCCTGAGAAGAGCACTGAGTTTTTTCAATCTGTACTGTCCCTAGCAATCCGATTCTCTGCCTCTTTCATTTCCAGACCCGTACTAGACTGGCTATCTCACAGACATTTCAAATTCAGCAGGTCCTAAGAAAATTCCTTTCTCGTGAGCTCCTGCCCATCCCCTGCCCACATATCTCCCAGGCCCGGATCTTCTATGTTCCAGCTGTTCCAGTTTGGGGCTCTCAGCATTACCCTATGGGATGAGAGGCACCATCACAACCTGCCTGACTGGCAGACAGCCATGGGGACTCCTGGCTTGATGGCCTTCTGAAGACAGGAGACCAAAGGGGGAACAGGAAAGGAACTGCCTAAAGAAGCTTCTTTCTCCAGAGATGTGGAAAAGCAGGAGTCAGTGAGGATAGGCCTCCTAAAGGGCTGTCAGTAATACCAGCCACTCTGTGGCTAAGAGTTAAGCATCCAATAAAATTTAGCTCTCCTGGGACTAGATATTTCTACTGCTTATGACTATTCCATTTAATATATGGTACTTACTTTATTCCTCCCTGCCCCAGGTTGTTTTTGAGAATAATTTCCCAAATGGGATTCCCATTTTCTCCAGCCCTGATCTTCCTACTTAATCCTTCTCAATGGGGTCACCATCCCCTTGCACCTCACGCCTTCCTTTCCTCCAATTACACACACACACACACATACACACACACCCTTATACAAAACTTTGACGTATAAAAGAGAAGCTGCTGTACGTGAAATAGAGCATAACACGCCCCGCCACCTCCACTGGCTGCAAGCAAGGCACCTGGGAGGGAACCCAGGAGTATCAGAGACAGCTGGACCACTACAGCACCGTCCTCATCGGCCGACCCTGGCGCCCCACTGCACTCACCTCCCACCCTGATCACCCACTGTAGCAGCCGCCTGACTGGTCTCCCCACCCACCCCTGACCCAGCCTTGGGAATCCACGCTCATGTTTTACCACAGGACCCCCGCAGTGGGGCAGCGGTCTTGGGGGAGTCAGGAGAGGATGACTCAAGTCCGAAATGTATTTGAATTACTCGGCACCACACTTTCAGTCTTCTCAGGCTTTGGGTATTGCCCTACCCGTAAGGGGACAGCCCCAGGCCCAGAGGCACTGTCCCCACTCGCACCGCAGCTTCTCCAGGGCGCACTCTGATCAGATCGTCCCCAGCCCCCCATTACTTGCAAGATAAAAATCCAAACTCATTTTAGCATTCAAGGAATTCTCACACAGCGATCGACTTCCAAACTGGGACATGTGGTTCCAGAGAAATACAGGAAGCCACAGGACAATCTGTTATGTCTTACTTAAGGTCAGTAATTTTAAAATATTAAGTTTATATTACACAGAGAATTAATATGGTATTAAAATGTAATACCTGCATGAATTTATAAGGCAAAACACATGAAGTGTGTTTAGTGGGGCATTTCTAGCTTTATTCTCAAATTCTTCTCACCTCTGGTGCCAAGTTACTCCCCTTGCTAATTGGGTATACTTTGGGGGAAAACTCCCACGTTTCGGAGGAGGAAATTGAGGCTCAGAAAGGGTAAATAATCTGTCCACGGCCACACAACTAGTGAGTGGTTTACCTGGACTTGTACCCCAGGCAGTCTGCCTCCACAGTCGTGCTCCTAACAAGTATGCCTACTGCTTGCCCAAATGCATTAGGGTGTGTCTTTCACTCGCACAAAGAAACACGCTTTCTTCATCAGAAATGGGCGGTCCATCGCTCCCTCCTCCACCTTTGGTAGACATGGGTACTGAGAACTCTCTCTCCAGTGTGAGAAAGGCAATGCGTATGTGTGACGGTGAGTGCCAGCTGAACGCACTGCCGCAACACCGAGGGGCAGGCAAGGATGACATGTCCCTTCTAAAAGGCAGTGGCGTCTCAGCTGGAGCCCAGTGAATGCCTTGCAAACCCAGCCCAGTACCACTAGATTATCTAAATTTCCAAGAGAAGCTTCAGATGTATAATCTCTTGATCTTAAAATGTTAGCAAAAATTCCAAACTTTTCTCCAACTCTGTGGAGACCAGAAGGAACACGGCTTTATGATTACCTATGCTTCTTGCCCCTCAAACCCACCGTGCCCTGTCCCTCCCCACCCTTGCCTTTGCTCCTGCAGTTCCCCATGCCCAGGATCTCCACCCTCCTCCACCTACTCTCCGATTCTCTTCTCTGTAATAACACTTGCCCCTCTGTGTCACAGCTGTCACGTCTATCCTCCTATTAGGCCATGAGTGCCTTATGGGCAGAAACGGTATCTCATTCATTTCTGTGTCCACCAGCATAGTAAAGGGTCACAGCAGATACCTGCTGAGCTGAGCTGCAATGCTTCCCCAAAACAGGGCATATCAGGGAGTCCTGCCCAGGAAATGTGTCGCTGCACCTAGCCTGCGTCCGTCCACAACCCCGGGCCTCCCTCACCTTAAGGATGTCCTTAATGATTTTCTTCTCATCATGGAATCGTGCCTTCAACTCCTCCACATAGAACTTGAACAGGTCCAGAGGGGTGGAGCCTGCAGGGGAGGGAGGGAGGGGGGCCTGGCAGGCGGCAGCTTCCCGAGGCTTAGCGGTAGGGTCAAGGACAGGACCCAAGAGTAGGGGTGCAGAGAGGCCGGCAGGGCAGGAAGCCAGGCCAGAGAAGGGGAGCCTGGCTGCCTTACCCGGCTGGCCCAGCATGTTGGCAAAGCGGACATCAGTGCTGACCGCTGGGTACAGTTCCATCCAGGTGGACATGGAGTGCAGCTGCCCTGTCTCGTGCAGCTCATCCAGGAAGCTCTGAGCAGGGAAAGGCCAGTTACACAGAGAGTGAGACACGGAGGGAGAGTGAGGCATGGAGAGACGCAGAGCCAAAGACTGGGGGGAAGCAAGCCAATGGCAGGAGAAGTAGGACACGCCAGGGAAGCAGAGAGGAAGAGATACAGATGGGAGGGCAGAGAGCAGTGCAAAAGGAGAGAATGTAAATACAGAGAGACACAGACTAAAACGTGAGAGTGAGCCAGGCTGGGAGGCAAAGAAACAAACTTGCCTGTGGCACAATCTTCCCACGACTTGGCCTCAACTCTCCTGTGTGTTATGGCTAAGTAGCCTCCACTACTACCGCCACCCTTGCCACCTCCCAGCTGGGGGATAAGCTCTGCCTGTCTGGCTCCCCACAAAGGTAAACAAACAGCCTAACTGCCAAGCTGTGCCTTTAGGGGGCTCTCTGCTGATGGTCTCCAGGTCTCCAGGTGGTGCATACACCTCACCTCCCTGGAGGGGCAAGGCCAAGTTGAGGGGACACAGCAGGGAGGCTTGCAGGCATAAAAAGGCCCTGTGGAGGTGGCACAGGGCCGGGCGCAGACAAAACAGTGGGCCTGAGTGAGGAGGCAGGGCACAGGTGAGGAGGCTAATAGGTTGAGCTCAGGTCTACGGGGTGGCAAAGATACCTGGAAGGCCTCCCGGTTCTTGCGCTGCTGGCGCCGCTCCCGAAGCCGGGCCCGTTCCCGCTCCTCCTCCTCCTCCCTCTCCAAAGCTCGTATGTGCTCCTCAAAGCAGATCAGCGCATCTTCCTTGTCCATGTCTAACCACAGAGAGGAGGCTCAGCAGGCACTGCACCAGCAGGACACCCTCTCAGTCCCCAGCAGCCCCACTGCTTCGAGGATGCTGTCCCTGTAGGTGTTGGGGACAGCCGAGATGGTGGAGCAAGGTGAACAGAGGCCTCTGTGAGAGAGGGTACTGGAATGGTTATTCTTGAGGAGGGATCACTAATTGTATGAGAAAAAAAATCAGCAAGAATTCAGCTCTTGTAACTTTAGGTACCAAAGTCATAGTGTTTATGATATCAGTTTTCTTGGGATCTAAGGTTTCAGTTTATGAAACTGGGAATCAGACCAACAGCTTATTGTAACATGTGATCAGTTAACGTCCACAGTGCCATGACAGCTGAAGACAGTTCACGTCAGCTACGGAAGTCATCATCTCTAGATCTTCGAATTCCTAACCCAAGCTCTTCCTCCGAGGACACACAATCTCCAGGACCCCGGAGGGAGAGGGTGCCCTGAGCATTCTGGGATCTCCAGAGAAGGTGCGGGGGAGATGTTTGTGAGTGAGACAGGCTATGGGAGCCAGGTCAGTGAGGAAAGGGGAAGGGCAGGTGCAAGTGAGACCCAGGCTTACTCTGAAGCTGATGGTCCTGAGCAAAGCTGGGGTTATCCATGAGGTACTGCTGGGCCTGGGACCATGTGGTTTGGAAGTTGACACTACTCATCCCATCCAGGATGCTCTTCAAGGCCTGGATATTGCGGCGCCGGAGCTGCTTGGCCTGTTCCTGGGGAGCCACAGGATCAGTGTGAGGCAGGGCAGACCACAGAAGAGGAGGATTTGGGGAAAGGAACATAGCTAGGGAACCCTTGGACACAAGGCTTTCATGTCCCCAGTAAGACGGAGGGGCACAGTTTACAGACCAGCCCGAGAGTGCTTCCCGCTGTCCCACGCCCGGGGCTGTCGGCCCAGAGCAGTAATGACAGGTTGTGTACGTGCTGCAGCAGCTCCACAGTAAGGAGCTAGGACTATGGGGCATCAGACAAATGAATGGCCAGGGTCCAAAAGGAGCACAGACACGAAGAGGCTAAGATGACACCGGGGCTGACAAATCCAGCCCAATTGACTATTACCTTCTCCTTCTTGGCCAGGAAGAAGAGGACATCATCATAAATCTCTTTTCGATCCCTCTCGGGGACCACAGCCCAGACCTCCAGCTCCCCAAAGGTCTGTTCTGCCCGCCTGTGGAGCACACGGGCTGTGGGTAGGTGGGAGAACAGACCCCGGGTGCAGGCGTTCTCAGGGTGCCCCACCCCGCGCCAGCCCAGGCCCTGACCGGTAGCGGGTGGTGGAGGTCATGTGCTCATGCTGCTCCAGGAAGTGCTGCAAGGTCTGCTTGGCCTCCTTGGCCTTTAGCCGGGCCTCTTCTTTCTCTTCCTTCTCCCGCTGCGCCTTGTACGCATTGAATGCCTGCTTCTTCTCACTCAGTTTGGGCAAGGCACTGGGGTGGGAACAGAGGAGTCGGTCTGAACCCTGTGGTTCATGGCACCCTGGGGACAGGTCACCACAGAACTGAGGGAGGGGTCCCTGCACGGGTACAGCAGCCCGCAGGGGCTCCAGGAGGCACGAATGGTCTCTGGGACACGGGGAGGGTTGAGAAGTGGTGAGGGAAGAGATGGGTTCCAGGACACCGATAGTACTCGGCCCTTATTTTGGGGATGCTCAAATCCAGCCAGGGACCTGCCCTACCCTACCCCTTTTCCCTAATTAATTCAACTCAATAAGCATTTACTGAATGTCTCATGTCAGATACCTTTCCCTCCTCCTGGAGGCCCTTCATAGCTTCTCTTCTTCTTGAACCTTCACCATTTACCATTCTCCTGACTCTGGCCCCTTGGGTCTAAGCATTGAGCTGGGGTTTCTCAGGGAGCCCCTGGCTCCCTCTGCCCAGGCTTACCTGTAACGTGGGTCAGTGACCACCATCTTCATGGCTTGTTCCCATGACGCATTGGAGGGGACAGCCTGGAATGAAGTGGGTGGGTGTCACAGGGCCTGGCCACCTCTAAACCCCTCCAGATCTATCCTGGGAGCCCCATCCTCCACACCTTGTCCCTTAGCAGCTCCTTAAAGGCCTGTTTTGCCTTCTCCCGGTTGCTCCAACTGAGGCCAGACTTCTCTGGTTCTGGCTTTGATTCCTCTTCCTCCTGTTGCGGTGGCTGATGCAGTCCAGCAGAACTGGGGGGAAAAGGAGACTTCAGCATAGCACCCCCAGTTCCCATAGGTTTCAATGCCCTGGCTGACTGCCAGCAAACCACTCCCTTCTTGCTGCCCAGGGCAGCCCTTTTCTGCCTTCAGAGGTCATGAACAGATCTCCACACCCTTCCCAAGAGGCCAGCATCCAGAATGCTGTGGGGGCAGCCCTCACCTGCCAGGGCCCTCCTCTGGCTGCTGCGAGAACCCCTGCTCCAAGGTCTGGGCGGCATCTGACATATCGCAATCTTCACTCCCACCTGGCTCAGGTTCTAGGAGGCCCACAGGCACTGGGGTGGGGCAAGGAGGCGCAGGTGGGGGGTCAGGCTGCAGCTGAGGGGGCTGCGGCTGTAGCGTCTGCTGTGTCCGTGGCTGCGGCTGCGGCTTCCTACAGGTGGGCCGGAAGGACAGTGTCCAGGAGTGAAGCAGGGGTAGAGGCAGTCAGGGGCTGGCTGGACCCTCTATCCTGGGAAGGACTGGGGCCACAGCAGACCACTCCACAAGGAGACTGAGAGCTGGCTCTCTCTTCCATAGAGCAGGGATCATGCGGCAAGTCCACTCCCACCCCTCAGGTGGCCCCAAGTACGGATGGATAGGTGGGCAAAGGGGGCAAGGCACTCACCCTATGGCCTCTTGTTTGACTAGAGCTGCAATGGGAAAAGACAACATGGTCACAGGGCAGCAAAGGCCACCCCTCGGAGCCCCTGCCTGGCCCACCCGTCCTCACCCTCCAGGTCATCCAGGTCCTTTGGCCGGGTCCAACGAGACTCCTTACTCTGGTTGTTATAGTAGTAAGGTTTGCCTGTGTCCGACTTGTACTCTTTCCAGGGACACTGGGACAGCAGCAGCTGTAAGAAGATGGGTCAGAAGATGTTAGTGGGCTGGGTACGCCCTCCAGCCACAGCTGAAGGAGCTAAGGGGACCCAGTGAGTAGGGGACACAGGAGTTTTTAGCTACCACCTGGCCTGGCTCAACATGGGGGAAGGTGGACTTCCTGAGGTCCTAGGGAGGTTGGGGTGGTCAGGGGTCTTGGGATGAGAGGAACCATATGTGTGTGGTTACAGACTCAGGGGAGACCAAGCACTTGGAAGGGTCAGGGTAGCTGAACGGAAGGGCCAGAAAGCCCCACTCAGGACCTCTGCCTTGGACTTGAGCACGCTGGGCTTCTCCCACACGGACTGCTTGTCGTCAGCATTGTAGTAGTAGATGCGCCCGTCAGGGGCCACATGCTCACTCCATAGGGCCCTCTGGGGGAGGGGGTGCACAGAACGGTGGTCAAGGCCCTTTTCCCAAAGCTGCTTCTCCTTACCCCAAAGATTGAACCATTAGTCCCTCACTTGCAGCCTTTCTACCCAGAGATCCCTGAGCTAGAACTCACCGGAGGGCCTGTCCCAGCCACAGCAGCTAGAAAATAAGCCAAAGGAAAGACACTAAGTCTTCGCTCCAACTCCCCTCTTATCCCCCCTATGCCTCCCTTACTCCACCCCCAATATATATCCCCTGGCCCCATCAATATCCCAAGAACACTGGCATCCCAACAGGCATGATCCAGGGTGGACTCTAGTCCCCTCTCCCCTGTACCCCCCAACCTCCGAGCCTGGGGGGAACAGGCCCCCAGAAGACTCACAGCTGGCGGTGTCCACACCTGGAGCCGTCTGCCGAAGAAAGAGGAGGGGGAAGGGTTGGGGCCAAGCCCAGTGGCCCCCAGGACCCAGGCCATGGGGGATGGAGAAGCAGGCCAGTAAGATCCATGTGTCCTGCTTTCAGGGGTCTCTGCTACCTAACACGCTTCCCCCACCCGCAGGGGCCATGGTTCTAGGATCCCTGGGGGAATCACGCAGCAATTCCTTCTTCATTTTCCTTAAGTGAGAGTATTTTGCTGAGGCCCATCCCTTCCACAGTGGATGCCAAATTCTACATGCTACCCAGACTCTACTACACTGAGCGACATCACACAAAGGCAAAGCAAGATCCCCAGGTGCTGTTATTTCCTCCAGAGACGAAAACAATGTGAACAGGGGACTGTATTTAAGTGTCCACAGTGCTAGCTCTGTGAGGTCAAGCAGTGTCTGGCATGAGTGTGTTGCTTAAAAGAGATGCGCACAGCAGAGAGAGACGAGAGAGAATGTACACGCTCTGGGGCATGAATGAGACACAAGAGGGCTGAGTGCTTGGCTGGATAGGAGGACTCAAGTGTGGGGGGTGCTGGCAGGGACCAGGATGGGTCCGATGAGAAGAGGGAAAGAATGGAGGTCATATCCCTGAACTCCAAATGAGACCCACAGTGCTGTGGTGCAGAGCTGCTTCCTGCTGGCCCCAGCGCTTACCGCTGCGGTGACAGGCACCGCTGGCATCAGCATTCCTGGCATCATGGGAGGCACCATTCCTGGTATCTATGGATACAAAGACAGAAACCAGCTACTGAGGTGGGGCAGGCAGAGGCTGGGCAGGGTCCTTCGGGTTTCTGTTGGGGCCACAACCCTCCCAGGGGCACCTCCTCAGGCAATCCCCTGAGGGACTCTGGGCTTCCAGCCCAGCCTGAGAGTTTTCCCGTCATACAGCAGACAAATCCACGTGGGCCTGTCGTGAAGCCCCTTCCCTCCCATCCCCAGTTTCTGAAGCCCAGATCTCCACTCCCATCTCTAGCCCCAGATAAACTGATAGGTTTTCAGAGGCTTTGGAGCAGGGGAGAGGATTACCTGTGTGATTGGTGGTGGTGACCCCATTGGTGGTAGCATTGGGGGCATGATGCCTGGTGGCATGGGGGGGATGGCTGGTGGCCTCTGACTCATGGGGGGTAGCCCCATCGGCGGAAAGGGTGGGGGGATTCCTGGAGGGGGCATCTGGAAATGAGGAAAAGAAGGGCTAATGAGCAGAGGAGACACTGCCTTGGACGGGGCAGGGAACACCCACTTGTCTCCTGCTCAAACGTTCCACCCGGGCTCTGGGGCAATTCCAAGGCTTCAGTTTGAGAAGCATGAAGTGTGAAACTGCCTCCCTCCTCACCACTGAGAAAGACTGAGAATTGGAGGGTCCTCTGGGTCTAATAGGCAAGCACACAACTTCTTGAGAGATAGGGAAGGGAGAAGGAAAAGAAAAGTATAACCACCACCAGACCTCGTCTGGAAGGCTCCACCTCTTCAGCAACTCTCCCCCCAAAGAGGCCTCTCAGATGCAGGGCCACAAGGCAGGTGTTCAGGCACCCAAATCCCTAGTCCCCTGCTTTCCACCCCTTTTCTCCAACTCAGTGACCACCAGTTGCTAGGTCCAGCCTGACTTCTGTGGCATATTTAAAGAATGCAGACAAGGAGCAGTGAAAGAGAAAGAGAGCCCACCCTGTCCTCACACTCCCGGGGTCGTTTCCCTTCCACTTCTACCCCTACCCAGCCCCAGTGTGTCCCAAAGACAAAAAGACAAAGAGGAAACCATCAACTTTATGAATGGAGAGCTGAACAGCAGTCTCTCCCACCCCAATACCCCAGCAAAACCATCCCTCTTCCAAGGGCAGCAGAAGGGGTTTTTCACACAAAAACCGTGCAGCAGTGCTAGGAACCGGGGAATCAGGGGTGCAGGCTGGAAAAGCCAAGCCCAGAGGAAGACATAAAACTTACGAAGGGTGGTGGCATCATGGGGGGCCCCGGTGGGAAGGGGGCAGGCGCTGCTGGGGGCCGGGGACCAGAATCGGGAACCGACTGTTGAGGGAGAGAAAAGTCATAGGACCCAGGATGGGCAAAGAGATGGGCTTTTGCAAAAGGGAGCAAAAGGGAAGCAGAGGGTAAGGATAAAAAAGGAGCACAAAGTTCAGAGAAGGGGTATCCAAGACCCATTCCCTGCCCAACTCCAGCCCTGAGCTCTCGGTAGGTCTGCTCTCTCTTCTACCAGCCCAGAGCTAGCTAGCTGAGCCCCGTCAACATCATCTTTATTTTATCAATAGAAGTTTCCAATTTGCCAAAGCCATGGAAAAGATGGAGGAGGCTGTACTACAGACAGAATGGCTCTGCCCAAGGCGTTTCATCCACTCTCCTGCCTGTGGGCAAGGCTGTGCCTCCCTCAAACCCATTAAACTGTGGCCTCTCATTCACAAAGGATCCAGGGAGGAAGTGGCCTCTTTTCCTGTTCCCCCATCTGAATTCACCCAGGTACAGAGATTCAATACCAAAGCCCCATAAACACAAATAACTAGTCCTTCACAAGTACCAGCCTCCCTAACTCTCCCCTCTCCACTACCAGCCCCGTCCGCTTTCTGGCCTCATCTTTAGTCACTGACTCTCTGACATCTTCCACTCCCCATCACGTCCCTCATCTCTTTAGCTCTACTCCTCCTTCCCTACAGATCCTGATCTCCTCCCCCCATGGGGAGGCTTTGAACAGCCTGGGTCTCCCCGTCCTGTACTGAGTGACTGGCTGCATCCCACCCTTTAGTTCTCAGACTCAATATCATTTGCTCTAAGAAGCCCTCTTGACTCCATTTAAAGTGGAGCCTTCCAGTTCATTCTCTATCTGATCCCTTTTGTGGTTCCCCTTAGCAGAGGGTAAACATGCCACGGGGGCAGGGACCGTATCTGACTTGTTGAAGCTGGGTTCCTGGCACCTCCGCAGGATCTGGCACATAATGGGCACTCAATAAATATTGAATGGATGGATGATAACTGAGAGAACAAAAACTATGTAGAACCTTCTAATTCTAAATAATCGTTCTATAAATAAAGCTCCATATGGCCAAAATGAAGTCTCTGCAAAGCTTCCATTTCAGCATTATTTGTAAAAATGGAAGATTGGAATCAGCCTAAATATCCACCGATACAAACTATGAAATTACATACAGACATAAAGGGAATACCATGCGGTCAGAAAAAAGAACGAAGACACTCACTGTCTCGATACGAAACAACCTGTAAGGTATGTTAACAGATGGGGGGAGAGCAAAGTGCTGCGAACTTCACCACTTGTATAAAAAGTGGATGCGGAAGACGGCACACAAACACTGCTGGAATGGGGACCAGGGTAAAGATCTGCCACCATATGCCCTTTGGGAACTTTTGAATATGCACCCACATGACTGTTACCCATTCAAAAAAATTGTTTTAAGTAAACTGAGGTGTGGAGATGCAGCTCAAAGGCCCTACCCTTCCTCCCCTTTGCTTGAATGGAGGGGGATGGCAGGGAAGAGACCAGAGGAAGCTGATCCAGGAGCCGCCTCACTGGGGCCCAATTTTCCTGCTTCCCCGATGATCCCTATGTTGAGAAGTCTCGGTTTTTAAAAAATACTTTCTAATCTCTACCATTAGCAATGTCTCTTCCCACCCATCTGCCCTAAGGAGAGGAGAGGACAAGCCAAACTACCCCAACATGAATCCCCTTTCCTCGGTGTGCAACTCCTCCAGCCCTGCATCAGCCCTGCTCCTGCCCCGGAACTGTTCCTTAGCCTGGGAAGCCAGATGCTAATCAATATGGAAAGAAATCCAATTCTTTGTGCCACTCTTTCCCACCTCATGCTGCCTTTGGGTCCTCTCTACCTGCCCAGATGCTATGTAACCATCTTTGGGTCCTCCCAGGCTCCAGCCATTGCCCATGTCAAGAGACTGCTGCCACCAGCTGTCCACCACAGAAACGTCAGTCACTCTTTACACCTCCCCCTTCCTTCACACATCTCCAAGTCCTGCTAGCTTTACCTCCTGAAGAGTTCTTGAATCCATCTACTCTTCTCCATTTCCTCCTCCACACCTACCACTCCTTTCATCTGGGCTCCCCACATCCACTCCAATCTGCAGCCCTAACAAGCTCATCAAAATGCATCTCAGACCGTGTTACTTTCCTGCTTAAAACTCTTCAGGGGCTTCCCTGAAGACACTGAAGAGTTTGCTCCTTAGGGCAAAGACCAATACCTCTGCCCAGAGCCTGGGAGGCTGCGGGAGATCTGTTCCTCACTTGCCTCAGCAGCCTCGTCCACGCTGAGCCCCTGGGTCCGTGCTCCAACCACACTCACCTCTCAGGTCTCCACCTCCGGCACCCACCTCTGCGTGGGGTAATCTTCCCACCGGCCCCACACATCTCGCCTACATATCCTTCGCATCTACCAGCCATCATTTCTTCAGAAAACCCTTCCTGCCAACCCAGCGGACCAGTCATCCATGGACCCTTCCTTTCAGCAATTCTCCATTGGAATTGTACAGTTATTTGTACAATTCTGATTTACTATTACGTGGCACTAAGGAAAACAAATGCTTCCAATTAAATCATGTTACTCCATGGATCTTAAGATGCATATTGACTTCAGAAATATTACATTGTGATCTAGAATCAATGAAACATCTGCCGCCTCCACTAGGCTGAAAACTGCAAGGGGTGAGACTTTGTCTTTGCTCACCCTGATACCCTATCCCCACTGAGCTTGCCTCACCACCTGGAACACACTGCAGGTGCTAACAAACAGTTGTTGACTTAATTCCTAAACAGTCTTGTCAAGTCCCACAACGCAAAGCCATTGGTAAGGCCTGGTAGTTGTTCAGGGAACACAGGATGTCGGAGATGGAGAGGGGATTCTGGCAATCACCCAAGGTAGCCCCCTCTTTTCAGATAAGAAAACTAAAGGGGAATGAGTCCAAGGTCCTACCGCTGCTTAGGGACACAGCCAGGACTGGACCCAATCTGCCTCCCAGCCCTACTCCCTTAAAAGCACAGTCCTTCCTATATGACCCTATTAACCAATGTCACCTCGATAAATAAAAAAAAAAAAAGGCCCTGGCCAGGTAGGTGGGTTGGAATGTCATCCCAATGTGCCAGGGCTGTGGGCCCGATGCCAGGTTGGGGCACATACAGGAATCAACCAGTGAATGCATGATTAAGTGGAACAACAAACTGATGTCTGTCTGCCTCTCCTTTCTTCCCTCTCTAGAATCAATAATTTAAAACCAAAAATAAAGGAAGAAAAAAAGCACAGCCCTGACCAGTGTGGCTCAAGTTGGCTGGGCATTGCTCTGCAAAGTAAAAGGTCACCAGTTTGATTCCCAGTCAGGGCACATGCCTCGCTTTTGGGAGCATGTGCAACAGGCAGCCCATCAATGTTTCTCTCACATCAATGTACCTCACCCTTTCTCCATGCCACCCCCTCTCAGTAAAAATAAATAAAATCTTTAGAAATAAAATTAGTTTTTAAAAAAGCACAGTCCTTGCCACAGGAAGCAGGTCAGTTTTCTTACTTCAGCATATCCCCTGCAATCCATGTACTGGTTAAATCAACACGGACCCAACATTTTCTTGCTTGATCATCAGCGCTGGCTCCCTGTGGCCCCCCCACAGACTCTCTATCTAACACTCAGTCTTTCACCAAGGCCCACGCCCCAACTCTTCTTGGCTTCTTCTGATTTGATGGCATGTTTCTTTTAGTCCACCTCATTTCTCACTTTGTTCGAGATGATCCAATATTCACCTTTCACACAGACACACCTACCTGTGCTACTTTGCACCAAGTGACGTGCTACTCTGTGGAGTTTGTCTGGCGTTTCACGTGGGACTGCCTGCCCCCCTACTTGGGTGGCAAGCCCAAGTACATTCTCTACATTCAGAGAAAAGAGTTTTCTCTTTCTAAGCCTCTCCCGAGTGTCTAGTCAGGGCCCCACACACAAAGTGACATGAGAAAACGCGGACTCATCCTTGACCTTATTACATGTGTGCATACCAGAATATCCTAAAAAAGGGAGGTGTTGTGTGCGTGCATGTGCCCAGTACTTCTGCCTAAATTCTCTGGGTAAAGGCTGTGATAAGACGGACAGGCAGGTTGGCAGAGATCTGTGTGGATGCGGAAAGGAAACTGGATCAAATACTGGCTTGGGAAAACCTCAATAATGAAAACTAAGTGTATATGACCATCTTTAACTTGGAATGGAGACCCCTGGCAAGGATCCAGACACTGGCCTGTTTTTGGACAGAGGACAGGGCAATGGAATGAACATAAGTTTCTATGGAACTTCCAAAGCCCTCCCTTTCCCAAGCCTCCCCTGTGTGATGTGTACTGTCGTCCTTTCCTGAAACACCCCTTCCCCCATCTCAGTTGCTGAAGTGCCCATACAACTTTCTACATCATTACATGTCCAGGTGAGAATCTGAAGAACTCACTCATGCGGGAAAGGGATATAGGAAAGGGGACTGAAAGAGAAGCAGATCCAGTGTCTTTCTTGTAACAAAAACACATTTGTGGGCTGGGGAGAGATGATGAAGTGACAACTGATCGTCTGATTATCATGTGTTCACCTGGACCAGCAGAAACACCCCCCAAGGTGCATGCAATCAATTCTTCTCAGCCTCCACTTCTAAGGGTCATCTCTGAACTAAAGACTCAGAAGAAAGAACAAAAGGAAAAAGGAACAAGAATGGAAAGGAACAAAAGGAACAAGAAAGCAGAATGGAAAGAGGGAATAATAGCTAACAGGTAATATTTATTGAGTGCGTATTTTGAACCAGATACCATGACAAACACTGAACCCTCCCAACCATTTTAGAGGTCATTATCCCCATTTACAGATAAAGAAACTGAGGTTCAAAGAGTTTAAGTGGCAGAGGCAGGTCTGGAATCTAAGCAGTTTGACCCCAGAGCCTGAGCTTTCGACTACTTCACGAAGCTTTCCCCCCAGCAAGGGCAATGGTGTCACAGGTATCTCTTACACTCAAATTCAGTTTTCTTTCCCAATCCTCAAATCCTCAGACAGCTAGGTGATCCCAAGGCTGACCTGGTCTGACTCACTCCCTGAAGAGATCTGTGTTGGTAAATGAAGCCTGAAAGGCACCTCTCTCAGAAAGAGGTAGTCATCACCAAAAAGAAAAGTATCATGGAGGCTGGGAGCCACTGATTATCCTGTGCTCTACGTGCATGCTGCCCCTCTTCAGTCTTCCCGCCCAGTTTCCAAGACCATCCTACATCCTAGTCCCCCCTCTCCTGAACCAGCCTCATTATTCCTCCTGCTTGCAAAGATACTGTTTTACTAGAAAATATCTTCACTGCTTCTCTCCAATCCTGCCATCTTAATCATTCTCCCTCTTAAGAATGCTACTTCTGGTCTTCATCTTTATTGGGTTAGGTCTCAACCTCTTCCTCCTCTACTTCCACCAGGATTCCAGAGGCCAGCCCCAGCCTTGCTGGCTTTGTGCCTACCATCCCTACCCCTACATCCCTAGGGATTTTCTGCAGCCCCAGCTGAAGGCCTACTTCCATCTTCATCCTTTCTTTTGCTTCCCCACATCCTAGAACCCATTATCCAGAAATCTCTTAAGAACCACTCCATTTTGGAGCTGGAAGAGATCTAGGCTATCATTCTTAGGCATTTCTCTATTTTTTTCATCGATGGGAAATCGGAGGCCCAAAGAAAGGTGATGACTTGCCCAAGGTCACACGGTATTTTTATAGTTTGTTGATGGCAGAGCCACGGTTGGGATCAAGGGTCCTCTGCTCTCCTATTTCTTGGACTATCCAGCACTGGGTGGGGGCTGGAAGCCTTCTTTCCTCAGGAGACAGTGCCCCCTCCTCACTTCGGGAAACAAGATGAGGAAATGAAAGAGGAGGTTTCCAAGAGGTCTTAAAGGGGTATACACGGCTTCCAAAGGGAACAAGCACCAAGTCTGGGGGAGGGGCATGGCGCAAACCAAATATCCCAGGAGAAACTGTGGCCCCCAGCTCTCCCCCCTGTCCGGCGGTTGCCACATCTCCTGCTCTCTCTCTTCTTTCTCGATCTTTCTCCACAAGCCCATCCTTCACTTTTCCCCTTTCTCCTCCTCACACAGTCACGCAACTCATTCCCTTCAACACCCCCCTCCCGCCATCCTCCATCATGGCCTCCCCCACCCCTTCTTCCCAAATCCCCGAACCCATCCCCTTTCCCGGGCTCCTCGCCCTAGCCCCTCTGGCCCCTCGCCCTCTCCCGGGGTCCTGTGCACCCCGGCGACCTCCCCGGCCCCAGCCCGGGCCGCGTGGGGCGCAATGGGACCGCCCCGGGCCCCACCACCCCCGCGCGAGGACGTTACCATGCCAGAGCCTCGGAGCAGCTGAGCCGGCTGGGCCCACCCGCCAGTAAAAGCCTCTCTGATTGGCCAGGCCACAGCCGGGAAGGCGGGGCCAGTGGGGGGTCGCACCCCTTGGTGGCCGGGGCTCCGGTCGCTCCCGTGGACTAGCCGGGCCCTACACCGGCCCGGGGCGCCCCAGATCGGCCCCGCCCCCCGGCGCGGAGAGCCAGGCCCCGCCCCCGCGCCGGGTCCAGGGCCCGCCCACCAGGGGCGGGGCGCACCTCCTCCTAGCTGACTGAGCACGGGAGTGCGGACTCCAGGCTGCTCCTAACGGCTGGAGCTTTGGATCCCAAGCCGACTCTGCGCACGCCGGCAATTCTTCCGTCTTCCCGCCCTTCCCACCAGCCACCTCCAGACCTTGGCCAGCCACTTCCCGGCCTTCGCCCCTCGGCCAGCGCGTCCGCTCCGCTTGGCGCTCGCTCAGAGCGACTGGACCCTGCGCGCTCGCTCCCAGGACCAGGGGCTGAACCGAAGTATTTATTCCGAGTATAGGGTATCTTTGCACTTCTCAAAGCGTGTTTTTATTCGGTGCGAAGTTATTTTTAGTACTTCTTAATTAATTTCACTTAACTATTTATTGAATACCTGTTATGTGCCAGGAACTGTTCCTGGCACTGGGCATACAGCAGTTGGAAATAAAGCAGATTTCCCCTGACCCACCCTCCCTCCCACCCCCGAAATCCCTGCGGTCTTGGGGCTTACACGTGCTTCTCACGTGACCCTCAAGTTCTTTTGAGATTTGGAGCAGGGACCCAATCTTTTATAGGAATTAAATATGTGAAATAAATACAACGTTGTGCTGATAAGGGAAATATAACCCAAAGCTATTTAATGAATATGCTGAAGATGTCAGGGCTAGTATAACTGACAGGGCTCAGGCACACTGGTGCCGAAAGGGCTCAAACACCTTCCCTCCAAAGCCTGGGTAAAGTGGCTTCCTTTTTCTTGTATCCATCAATACTTAGCTGAGCCTGCACTCCCCGTTTGGCACTGTGCTAGGTGCTGGAGATACAAAGAACTCTGAGCTGGGTCTCTGCTTGGAAAGAGCTCAGAGTCTAACAGGAGAGGTAGGAAAACAACCAACGCGAAGTAGGCGTCCTAAATTAAAGGCGACAGATGGGAGGGAAGAAAACTTCATTCTTGGGGGCCACTGTAGAGACAAATTCATTGTGGTTTTTCATGAGGAATCTAGTCCAGCGGTTTTAACCTCATTATTGAGACCTCTAGGCATAGCAGAAATGGTTCAGAGGTTCCATAAACTTTTATCAATCAGATTTTATTTTTAAAGGTTCTATTTTTTCTATGAGGTATTTCTTTTTCTTTTTTTTAAAAAAAGACTTTATTTATTTACTTTTAGAGAGAAGGGAAGGGAGGGAGAGAAACATCAGTGTGTGGTTGCCTCTCACATGCTCCCAACTGGGGACCTGGCCCCCAACCCAGGCATGTGCCCTGACTGGGAACCAAACCTGCAACTTTTCAGTTTGCAAGCCAGTGCTCTATGAGGTATTTTCTTAGAATACATAGACACCTGTTTCAGAGACTCGAAAACAATTGCAATAGATTTGTTAACAGAAGAGCCCTCTCTCCATTTTCAGCTATTTTAAGCTGTTTCTTTTTGGCAGTTACCTTCATACCTCTGACCCTCTTCTAGCTGCTTCCGTACCACAGAGAGAGGAGTCGCGGGTGGTGTGCCCATCCAGAGACCACTTTCTCCCTTTTATACCATATTCTGGATACCTAGGACCTTGGAATTCCCTGCTCAGTTTGCTTCATGGGCCTGTACCAGCTTCTTCCTTGGATCCCTCCCCATGGACACCTTGCTGATGGTGTGGGCATCCCTAGGCCCGAAGGGTAGCCAAGAACAGCTTTTTGCAGCAAGAGGTGTGAGTACAGCTGTGGTGTCCACAGGACCTTGTCGAAGCTTCTCTCGATGCAGAACAGAGGGAAAAACAGAAGAGAAGGGGGTCAGGCAAGAGCCTGGGACTGGGGGCTGCTATTTTCTAGTGTAGAACTCCGAGGAGTCCATAAATTCTAATTTAGAACCTGCTCTTCCAGGTCCTTATGAAGGTATATTTGTAAATGAGTTTAAAAGGTATATTATTCAACAACTTGTTACCTTAATTTATAGCATTAAAATATTTAGTATGTGAGTCTCCATTGTAGTATTGCCTTAGCCCCCACAAATAATAGGGGCAGATTTAAGGATTTTTCCCCCTTACTCTTTCACCACCACTTATATCTAATTCCCATCTCCCTGCTTCCAAATTTGGTAATTTTTGCTAGTTCAATTTCTCACACCATTGTGACTACACATGGCATTCAGAGTTGAGTCATGTAGAAAGCTTAGATTACTCTTCCTTTCCTGCACTAATTTTTTATTTTTCCTAGGATGAATAATTATCTTGGGTTTTTTTTCATTTCTTTAGTTGTCTGTGTATTTATCACAAAATCTGCCTTAATATCTTCTCTCAGTTGTGTGAGTCTCTTCTCAGAATATTTAGATACAGCAGATAATTCTGTTAAGTTCACTTTCTTGAAGACATAGCTCTCAGAGCTTCTGAGCCGCTCCAGTCTGAGGGTTTACCCACTGTCCTGGCTGCCCAGCTGGCAGCCTGGCATGTCCTTCTCATCCTCTTGGGCATTTTCTTTCCCTCTCTCCTTTGCTGGATCTTTTCTTTGCCATATTCCATGTCTTTCTCTTTCGTGACTTATTCCCTCTTTTTGGAGGAGACTGTCTTCCAGAAGCTTCCCGAGACCAGGGGTGGTATATTATTAGGAAACTTTGCATATTTGACAGTGCTATTATTCTACTCTGACACTGGATCGATCATTTAGCTGGGAATTGACTTTCTTGGGAATTACGAAGGCTTGGGACTTTACCTTCTGGCTTTCATCGTTGCTCTTGAGAAGCACTTTAATCCTTATCCTTTGTAAGTGACTTTTCCCCCTCTCTGAACCTCTTCTTGTCTCCAGTGCTCTGAAACAGCAGTCATAGGTCTTGGTGAGAGACCATTAGCTGTGCTGGACACTCAGTGCCCCTCACTTCTGGGAAATAATCTTGAATGGTCCCGTCGGTGATTTCTTCTCTTCCATTTTCTCTGTTCTTTCTTTTTGGAACTCCTATAATTCAGATGATCGATCTGCTGGACTGGTCCTTCGAGTTTCTTATTTTTCTCCTCCTTTCCATCTTTTTATTTTGTTTTCTTGGATAGTTCCTCAATTTTATCTTCCACCATTCTTCTTCTGAGAAATCTTCTGAGTTTTTCAATGTGTTAAAGATTTTTACTACTTTCACCTTATTTTTATTCTCTGAATATTCATTTTTATAGCATCTCATTTGGTTTCAGAGTTGCAATAGCTTATGTTATCTCTAAAGCTATTACAGTTTTAAGTTTTCTTCTTTCTACTTCTTTGTTTTCTCTAAAATTTTTAAAATTTTTAAAAATTTATTGATTTTAGAGAGAGAGATCGACTTGTTGTTCCACTTGTTTATGCATTCATTGGTTGATTTTTGTATGTGCCCTGCCCAGGGATCAAACCCGCAACCTTGGCATACTGGGTTGACACTCTAACCAACTGAGCTCCCCAGCCAGGGCATCTAAATTTCTTTTTCTGTTGTTTTGGTCTCTTTTGTGTTAGATTCTTTTCTTGGAGGTCTTATAATCCTTGTTTGTCTGTCCACATTAAAAAAAAACCCTATATTTATTTTTAGAGGGAGGGGAAGGAAAGGAAAGAGGGAAACATCAATGTGTGGTTGCCTCCCACAACCCCCAACTGGGACCTGGCCCAAAATCCAGGCATGTGCCCTAGACTGGGAATTGAACCCGTGACCCTTTGGTTTGCAGGCCCACACTCAATCCACTGAGCTCTACCAGCCAGGGCAGCTGTCTGTCCACATTTAAGGATGGGTTACCTAAAAGCTGATTGAAGTGTTTGTGCTCTGTGGGTTCAGGTACATGATGGGACTTGTTGGTCACAGCTTTACTGCAGGGAACCCCTGTTGCCAGCATCTTTAGGACTTCCCTCTCAGGGTGGTAAGCCATCTGGCACAACCAGTTCCATTTTGCCATGTGGTTGCCCCACTGCTGCCTTAAGATCCATCTTCTCTCGTCTAAGTCAGTAACCACTCACCCACATGCTTTCCAGCTTCTTAAAGGATTTGGTTTTTGTCTCCTGTCCTGTTTCCCTATCCTTGTGGATCTATACCTTAAAAATCCCTTTCCTCCTGGCTGGTGTAGCTCAGTGGGTTGAGCACGGGCTGCAAACCAAAGGGTTGCTGGTTTGACTCCCAGTTAGGGCACATGCCTGGGTTGGGGGCCAGGTCCCCAGTAGGGGGTGCATGAGAGGCAACCACACAATGATGTTTCTCTCCCTCTCTTTCTCCTTTCCCCTCTCTAAAAATAAATAAAAATTTTTTAAAAATCCCTTTGCTGTAGTTTTAGTGTTCTTTTAGTGGATCAAATTTAGATACATGTGCTCAATATACAATTTTTACTCAGAAACTTTAAATATATTTTAACTTTTTAAAACTAGTTTAAAAATAGTTTAAAAATATATACAAAAATGTCCTATATATCAAAATTTTGGGTTTTTTAAAAAAATGCTTATTGATACCCGGCTGGTGTGGCTCAGTGGACTGAGTGCTGGCTTGTGAACTAAAACGTCACCGGTTTGACTCCTAGTCAGGGCACGCGCCTGGGTCGAGGGCCAAGTCCCCAGTTGGGGGTGTGCAAGAGGCAGCCGATCAAAGAAGTATCTCACACATGGGTGTTTCTCTCCCTGTCTTCTTCTCTTCCCCTCTCTCTAAAAATAGATGTATAAAGTTTTTAAAAAAATGTCTTGTTGACATTGAATGATTTTATCACACAGAGATATCATGAAGTTGACCTTATATAAATGCCTTCTAATAAGACATTGCTTTTGTTACAGGTGGGCACAGTAACCAGGTTCTTGGTGATCGCAGACAAACTGTTTGGTTTATAGCAGAAAGAGAGAAAGCAGATTTTTTAAGCGATAGTACATTCCACGAACATGGGAGCAGGCCAACTCTGAGCAGAGATTGATCTCAGGGGCTGGAGGGATTCTGTTCTTATAGGGCGTATGTTTTCTGGATAGTGTTGCGGGCTTTTATTGCGTACATACAAGTAGTTGTATTACTTTAAAGCTACTGCGCATGTGTCTCCCATGATTTTCCTTGATTGGCCACTGGGGAAAGGGGTCGCACAATGTTAATTTATTATAATGCTATTATAGTGGATCAGGGGTCATGTAGCATCTTCTGTGCAGGTACATTCATGAGTCACCATGATTCAGTGCTTTTCCAGAAAGCAGGAACAACAGGTCTTAGAACAGGACCTCTGTCCAGTATCATTGTCCTTTATATTAGCCCTGGGGCTCCTCTGGAGTTTCCTTCTTTCTCACTGTCTCCTGCCTCACTTTTACCTGTTTTAGATAGTAACCATTCTACCAAAGGCTTTTCTTGGAAAAGGAGTTGGCTGCATTTTTAAAAAAATGTTTACAGCCCAGCTGGTGTGGCTCAGTGGACTGGGTGCTGGCCTGCAAACCAAAGGTTGCCACTTCGATTCCAGGTTGGGGCACATGCCTGGGTTGCAGGCCAGGTTCCCAGGTTTCTCTCACATGTTGATGTTTCTCTCCTAGTCTTTCTCCCTTCCTTCCACTCTCTCTGAAGTAAAATCTTTAAAAAACATGTTTACAAACATCTCTCCTGGGCAAGTGACCTCTCCTGGCCCTTGCATTGTGGTGAAGGTGTTGCTGTTGGCCACTAAACTGCATGGGAAAGGAGCTGGGAAGAAGGAGCATCCCAGCCCCAAGGGAAAGGGAGTGAAGTAAAGAAGACTTGCCACGGAGAAAAGAGGAAGGGTTATTTCCCTACACCCTCCAGTGTCCTCCTGACTAACTTCAGCCCCTTGCACTACAGTACTACCTGCCCACAATACTGCCACAGTCTTAGACATTATAAAATACCACATTTTAAAAAAATCAGCTTTATTGAGGTATTATTTACATATAATGAAATTCACCAGTTTTAAGTGTACAATACAGTCAATTTTCACAAATGTATATAGTCATGTAACTGTAATGGGGTACAGGGCAAGGGGCGCCCATGGGAAAATAGAAAACCACCACAAATCTCGGTTGGGGGATGGAGGAGAGCGGATGACAGGATTAAGACACTTTACATTACAATGACAACCTAGTTTAATAGCTAGTTTAATAGCTGTGCTGCTACCTAGGGGCAAGGTGGGTGTGACTTAGAGGGCTTATCCTGACTCCTGAGGAAGCCAGGAGAGGTGGTTCCCCCTGGATCACTGAGTCACTCCTGCCCTGAATGGGGATGGCAGCTGCATGAATGTAAACTATACCAAAAACTGGAAAATGCAGCTCATTGTGGGAGGAGTTGGAGATGAGGTGGTGGAGGGAGTTCCAGGTCAGGATTTAAACTAAAGGTGGGCAGCCATGAGGGACCCAACCATGCAGCTTGGGAGGGAGTAGAAGAGCCATGAGGGAGGAACGATGTAGCAGCTGTGTGGGAGGGAGAAGCAAGCAAGCTCTGTGTGTTTGTAGTCAGGACCCGGCCGTGAGGCCTGGTGTAGTTAGGATGGAGACACGTTGCTGCTCTGAACATGCCTCCTCTAGCTGACTCCGAAGCCTTCCTTGCAAGCTGTACCTACTGTCGTGCAAACCTGGACTTTATTGGGACTCTTGAGACTTACATTCTTCCTGAACTTGACTGTGATCCAGTGCACCACGGCACATGTATTCCTGGACTATTACATGGAGGCTGATGGCAACGCACCCAATATCCTGAAGGAGAGAGCTGCTGCGTGAGGATGGCAACTTTGGTACCTTCCAGAGAGACTGGAGACTGTGCAGCTGACTTCATATAAGAAATGGGGAACTCCTGGGCTTGGTTTTGGCTTATAGCCTTTTGGGGAACAAGGGAAGTACTGGGTCTCATGGGAAAAGAGGGCTCCAACCTTAGGAGTGCTCTGAACCACCCCAAGGTTGGAATATTATAAATAAAGATCTGTTCCTTCCCATGCTGATTGTTGGGTCATGTACCAAGGCGCTACATGAACAGGCCCTCCACCCCCCCCATCTGCCCAGTTACACAGCCACAGCCATAACTATGACATAAAACATTTCCTTCACTCGGAAGCTTCCTTTGTGCTCTGCTGTGGTCTCTTCCTCCTCTGGCTCCTGGCATTTACTGACCTGCTCTCTGCCACTATAGTTTTGCCTTGCCAGAATTTCAGATAAGTGGAGTCATAGAATTTGTAGTAGTGTGTGTCTGGCTTCTTTCACTTAGCATAATGCTTTTGAGATTGTCCACGTTGTTGCGTGTATTAGTTCACTCCTTTTTAATGTGAAGGTGTGTATTTCATTGCATGGACAAACTATAATTTGTTTTACCCGTTTGTCATTTTACGGACATTTAGGTTTGCAGTTTTGTGCTATAGGAAATAGAGCTGCTTATAAACGTTTGTGTGTATGTCTTTGGACATATGTTTTCATGACTCAGGAGTGGCGTTGCTGGTTGTTCAGTGATCTGTATTTAACTTTTTAAAAACCTGCCAAACCGTTTTCCAAAGTGGCTGTACCATTGTGCATTCTCACCAGTAATATACGAGGGTTTCACTTTCCCAACATCCTCCTCAACACTTGGTATTGTTACACTTTTTATTGTCTGGCTCATTCTTGTCAGACTTGGCATTTCATGGTTTTAACTTGCATTTCCCTAACAACTAATGATATTGAGTATCTTTTCATGTGCTTATTTACCATTTGTGTATCTCCTTCAGTGATGTGTCTATTCAAATCTTCTACCCATTTTAAAAACCAGATTATTCTTTTTCTAGTTATTGAGTTGTAATGGTGCTGTATACATTCCGGATACAAGTCCTTTATCAAACATGTTTTGCAAATAATTTTTTCTCAAGTCAGAGGCTTCCATTTCACTTCCTTTTATATCTATGTTTGTGAGGGATACTGGATTTTTTCCTTATAATATTTTTGTCTCCTTTGAGTAGCAAGGTAATGCTAACCTCATAAAATGATCTGAGAAGTGTTCACTACCATTCAGCTTTCTAGAAGGGATTTCCAGTATATAGAGCTATCTGTTTCCCTAAATGCTTGGCACAATTAAGCCATCTGTGGCTGGAGTTTTCTTAGAGGGAAAGGCTTTTAATTACAAATCCAATTTCTTTTCTGGTTTTCTTTTCTTTAGTGAGTTTTGATAGGTGGTGTCTTTCAAGGAATGTGTTCATTTCATCCAGTTTACCAACTTTATTGACCAAGTTCTTCCATGCTACTCCCTATTATTTCCACTGTAGAATCTGTATTTATGTCCCTTCTTTCATCACTGGTGTTGGTATTTTGTGTTTCTCTTTTTTCCCTGGTAAAATCAGGCTAGAATTTATCAATTTCATTAATTTTTCCCAAAGGAACAGTTTTTGATTGCATTGAATTTTTAGTTTTCTCAATTTTTGTTGTTTGCAATTTTATTGATTCCTATCCTTAGCCTTATTATTTCCTTCTGCTTACTTTGAGTTTCTCTGTGCTTCCTTTTCTAGTTTCTCTAAGCACTGCTTCAGCAGCATCTCACCAATTTTGATTTCATTTTCACTCAGTTCAGATTATTTCATAATCTTCCTTATTTCTTCTCTGACTTATGGATTATATAAACATATGTTTAATTTACAAATATTTTGGAACTTTCTAGATATCTCTCAATGATTGATTTATAGTTTAATTCCATTGTGGTCCAAGAACATACTTTGTATGATTCTAATCTTCTTAAGTATATTGATACTTGTTTTATGGCCCAGATTACTGTTTTGTATGTGTTTGGAAATAATATATGTCCTACTATTGTTGGGTGAAGTGTTCCATGAATGTCGGTTGAATTATGTTGGTTGATAATGTTTTTCAAAATCTCTATATCCTTATTCACTTTTTCTATTTCTACCCAATTCCTCTAAGAGAAGTATTAATATCTGTAACTGCAATTGTAGTTTTATCCATTTCTCCTTTGACTTCTGTAAGATTTTTTGCTTCATGTATTTTGAAGCTGTTACTAGGTGCATTCACACATAAGATTATGTCCTCTTTATTAACTGACACCTTTATTGATATGGAAGGTCCCTCCCTTTTGATCTTTGCTAGTATTTCTTGTTCCAAAATCTGATACTAATATAGCTACTCCAGCATTCTTTTTATGACAGTATTAGCATGGTTAGCTCTTTCCATCCTTTTACTTTTAACCTATATGGGCCTTTTTATTTAATGTGTGTTTCTTGTAGACAGCACATAGTTGAATCTTGGGTTTTAATTAAATCTTGCAATCTTTATTTTTTAATTGGATGTTTAGGTCATTTATATGTAATCTAATATCAGTATGTTAGGTTTAAAAGAAAGAAGAAAGGAAGGAAGAGGAGAAGAGGAAAAGGGACAGGACCCTAGATGGGAAGCTAGGAAACCAGGCTGAAGTCCTGACTCTGAACCTCCCAGCTCTGTAACTTCAGATAAATCTCCTAACTCCTCTGACTGAAACTGCCTCACATGTTGTAAGGATGAATAAATTATTTGTAAACTACGACATTCTCTGTAAGGGCTGTAAGGGTTAAAGGACCATCTAGTGCCAGATATATAGACAGGTGTCCATAAACCAGGGTTTGAGCACCTCAGAGACAGATCGCACTGAGTAGGTGAGTGAATGATAGTATGTGGAAGACAGGGGGGTGTCAGATGACAAGTTATTAAGTGGCTATGGCACTTTGAAGAACTGAACCTACTTTAATTCCTTATCTGCTAAATGGGAATACTTTTCAGTAGCACAGAAGAATAATTTGCATATATACGTATTTGTACTTACATATTCATTCACTCAACAAGTGTTTATTAAGTGCCTACTATGTGCCAGGCACAGTCCCGGGTCCTGGACATACGCCATTGTCCATTTTAGCCGTTTGTTTTAAAAAGGCCTCTTGCAGTGACGGTCACCTTCAAGAAGTAAAAGTGCTGATTAAGCCCTGGTCCCCAGTGCAAATGCAAACATGTTCCCATTAGTTATTGATTAGCTGTAATTTTTTTAAAGTTCTCTTTGGGAAAAAGAAGTTTTTCTAATTGTTTTTTTCTATTTTTAGCCATTAACACTTATTTCAGGAGCAAAACATTTATTGATTTTTTTTTAAAGAAGCAGGTCACGGTAATATATATTAGGTATCAGCCAGATAATCAAGCAGACAGACGACAGGGAGACATTCTTCCGATCAAACTGATGATGTCATTGGAGAAAAGGTCAGTTGGAACCTGATGTCTGGCAGTTACCAGGTGCTCTGGCTAGGCATAGGGCTCTCAGGAGCTGCCCCGGAGCCCTTAACTCCAAAGCAGCCAACATCACATGTCCAGGCTTGTATACTAGAGGCCCAGGGCATCTTTGTGACTGACAACGTGATCCAAAATGGAGGAGGATGAGCCCCCACAATTGGTGACCCCTGCATCCGTGAAAGCCATCATCTCGAGGATTGAGGCTGCCCAGCTAACTCGGGCTCAGGAGGTAACCCTGGAGATGAGGGAGTATCTTTTCTGCTGGGGTCTGATGTGGCAGTTGGGGACTGATCACATATTTGGGCAAGATTCAGGTCTGGGCCCTCAGGAGTCCTGGGATCCTTGGCAAGCTAGGTTTGCAGTACAAAATATCTACCTCCTAGACTTGGTCTCTCCAGGGCGGGCTAGAGTCAAGCCACCCCTCTGATGCAGGGCTGGGCCCAGGAAGGGAACAGCCCCTGGAAACTCCAGGATGACCCTGAGACAGAGGGGTGGGTCCTAGCAAGACAAGAGGAGGGGCCTAGAGTTCGTAACTGGAGTCGGTTCTTGGCGACCTCTCAGAATCCCCCAAGGTGAGCCCTAGAAGCTCACAGTGAAATGGCCAAAGGTTGGAATCATCCTGATTGAGAGCCTCTGGTAGTGCATTTTTTATGGAAGCCTCTGATCCTGAGAGTTTCTTTGAGCCTAATTTTTCCAGTCTTTTGCCTCTGGATCCTTGTGAGATGTCCAGACATCCCCAGCAAGTTCTGAAATTCTGGAGAAATGTTAGCTCTGGATTTTTAGTATTTTTTCCCTAACCTGGTCTTTGGTATTTCCCCCTCTCTCTCTTTTTATTTTCTAAATATTTTATTTATTTTTAGAGAGAGGGGAAGGGAGGGAGAGAGAGAGGGAGAGAAACATCAATGTGTGGTTGCCTCCTGTGGGCCCCCTCACTGGGGACCTGGCCTGCATGTGCCCCGACTGGGAATTGAACTGGCAACCTTCCGGTTCACAGGCCAGGGCTCAATCCACTGGGCCAAACCAGCCAGGACTCTCTTTCTTTTTAGATTTATTTTATTTTATTTTATTGATTGACTTGAGAGAGAGAGAGAGATTTGTTGTTCCACTTATTTATATATTCACTGGTTGATTCTTGTATGTGCCCTGACTGGGGATTGAATCTGCAACCTTATGTATGGGGACAACACTCTAATAAACCAAGCCATCTGACAAGGGCCCTGACCTTAATAATCAAAATGACAGTAATAAAAGCTACTTATTTTATGTGCCAGACACTGTCCTAAGTGCTTTACAAGTATTAGTTCATTTAATATTTACAAAAACCCCATGACATAGTTACTTTATTAATCCCTACTTTATAAACAAGAAAGCAGAGGCCCCCAGAGTTTAAATGACGTGTCTGAGGTCACACTACTAGAACACGGTATCTGGCTCCGCAGTTCAGACCTCTAAACGCCACAGTCTTCTGTCTTCCGTGCAGGACATCTCGTCCCAGCTCTCCGACATCTTGCACAATGTCAATTGTGTCATCACTCGCTTCCAGGAGGAACTAGGGTACGATTTAAGAGAAAAAGCAAAATCTTACCAGGTGGAGCAAAAGGGCAACAACAGATTCATCTTGTTGGAGAAAATTGCCTCCTTCTCCAAAGATGCTAAGACTAAAGAGAAGCACTTATATGAGATCCTCTACTGGCTGGGTGACTGGGGTGAGTTTGCAGGCCGGTGCAGCCCCGTGGGCAGTGCGTTCCAGCTTATTCAGTTTCTTCCCTCCGCCACCCTTGGTTAGCATTCTCTGGGAGGGGGTGTGGGGTGGCAGGTGCGGAGGGAGCAAAGATGGATCACAGTGTCCCTCCAGTGAAACGTTCTCCCGCTCACGCCGCAGCACGTTGCCTTCACTCCCCAGAGCGGCAAACGTGTCAGATATTAGCGGCCATATGTGATGAAGCCTAATTCATGGGTCTGTTATGATATCTCATTTTTTAACAAGATGGAAACAAAATTCAAACCCACCCTAGCTATTCTAATTTTTTTACCCATGATGACATTAAAAAAATATTTTATTTATTTATTTTTAGAGAGGGGAGGGGAGGGAGAGAAAGAGAGGGAGAGACCCATCAGTGTGTGGTTGCCTCTCTCGTGCCCCCCCCACCAGGGGGACCTGGCTGGCAACCCAGGCACGCACCCTGACTGGGAATCAAACCAGCGACCCTTTGGTTTGCAGGCTGGCATTCAATCCACTGAGCCACACTAGCCAGGGCCTGGCTATTTTACTTTAAATTTTACACCTTTATTGAGATGTAACTGACAAATAACATTGTGTAAATTTAAAGTGTACAATAGTATACCTCTGTGTTTTGAAATGATTATCACAATAAAGTTACTTAACACATCCATCATCTTACATAGTTACCCTTTTTTTATGTGGTGAGAACATTTAAGATGTACTCTATTAGCAAATTTTAAGTATACAATACAGTATTGTTAACAACAGTCAGCATGTTGTACATTAGGTCCCCAGACTTGATCTTATAAATGAAAGTTTGTGCCCTTGGACTAACATCTTCCCATTTACCCCCACTTCCCAGCCCCTGGAAACCACAAATCTGCTCACCGTTTCTGTGAGTTCAACTTGATAGATTCTATATGTAAGTGAGGTCAGACAGTATTGTCTTTTGCTGTCTGACTTACGTCACTTAGCCTAATGTCCTCAAGGTCCATCCATGTTATGGCAAATGACAGGATTTCTTTCTTTTTATAACTGAATAACATATCATTGCATATACCACATTTAAAATGTTTTTCTAATTTTTCAATTACAGTTGACACTCAATATTATGTTAGTTTCAGGTGCATAGCATAGTGGTTAGAGTTAGACATTTACATAGTTTACGAAATGATTCCCTCGATCAGTCTAGTGCCCACCTGACGCCATACTTAGTCACTACAGTATATTGACTATATTCCCTGTGCTGTACTTTATATCCCTGTGACTGTTTTGTAACTTCAACTTTGTACTTCTTAATCCCTTCAACTTTTCCGCCCAGTCCTCCAACCCTCCTAATATCTGGCAACCATGAGTTTACACTCTGTATCTATGAATTTGTTTCGGTTTTGTTTATTTTGTTTCTTAGACTCCACATGTAAGTGAAATCATCTGGTATTTGTCTTTGTCTGACTTATTTCACTTAGCATAACATCCTCTGGGTCCACCCATGTTGTTGCAAATGGTCAGATTTTGTTCTTTTTTATGGTTGAGTAATATTCCATTATACCACATTTTATTCATTCATTCATTGACTGACTGACACTTAGGTTATTTCCATGTCTTGGCTCTTATAAATAACAATTCAATGAACCTGGATATACAGATATGTCTTGGAGATAGTGATTTTATTTTTTGGGATATATACCCAGATGTGGGATTGCTGGATCATACAGTAGTTCTATTTTTAATTTTTTGAGGAACCTCTATACTATTTTCCAAAATGGTTGTACCAATGTACATTCTCACCAGCGATGCACAAGGGTTCCCTTTTCTCCACATCTCACCCATACTTATTCCTTCTTTTTTTTTTCATAATAGCCATTCTAACAGGTAAGAGGTAATATTTCACGGTGGTTTTGATTTGCATTTCCCTGATGATTAGTGATGTTGACCATATTTTCATGTACTTTTGGCCATTTGTATGTCTTCTTTAGAAAAATGTCTATTCATTTTTAAACTGGATTTTTTGGTTATCAAGTTGTATGAGTTCCTTATATATTTTAGATATTAACCCTTTATCAGACATAGGGTTTGCAAACATTTTTCCCATTCTGTAGATTGCCTTTTCATTTTGTTGATCATTTCTTTTACTGCAGAAACTTTTTAGTTTAATGTAATACCACTTATTTATTTTTTTTTTGTTCTTTGCTTTTGATGTCATATCCAAAAAAATAAAAATCATTGTCAAGACCAATATCAAGAAGCTGTTCCCTTATGTTTTCTTCTAAGAGTTTTATGGTTTCAGATCTTAGAGTTCAGCCTTTAAACCATTTGAAGTTAATATTTGTGACTCGTATAAGAGGAATCTAGGACTTCTGGTCAAGATGGAGGTGTAGGCAGGCATGCTTCCCCTCCTTGCACAACCATAAGAAGGATTACAATTAACCTCAAAACAAAAAACACCCAGAAATGCCAGAAAATCAAACTGTATGGAAGTCCGACAACCAAGGATTTAAAGAAGACATGTTCATCCAGACAGGTAGGAGTGACAGAGACCGTGAGATGGAGCAGAGAGGATGTGGTATGGTAGTGGCAAAGTGGCGGTGACCAGGTAGCGGTGGCAACAGCTGGTGGAATGGGTGGTCCCACCTTAGGGATACTGGGGGAGCAAGCCCCAGGCCAGACTGCACAGCCCAGAGTTCTAGCACCGGGAAAATAAAGTATCACAAATCCTGGCTGTAAAAACCAGTGGGGCTTGGGGCAGCAGAAGAAACTGCAGGTCTCTCAGGAGAGTCCATTGAAAGGACCTGCAGGGTCCTAGAATGTAGGCAAACCCACCCACTCTGGGAATCACCACCGGGTCAACTGATAAAGGGGCACCAGTCACATAAGTGACTGGAAGCAGGACAAGTGCCAAGCAAGCCTCTAGTAATCAGCAGCGACATTGCTCCCTTTCTGACCCCTCCCCAACATACAAAGCCACAAAGCACTGAAGCTGGCTGCCCCACCCTGGCAATTACCTAAGGCTCCATGCCATACAATGGAACAGGTACACTAAGACACGGAGTCAAAGCAGCTCTACCTAATACACAGAAACAAACACAGGGAGGCTGCCAAAATCAGGAGACAGAAATATAGCTCAAATGAAAGAACAGAACAAAACCCCAGTAAAAGAACTAGGCGAAACAGAGATAGCCAACCTATCAGATGCAGAGTTTAAAACACTGAGGGATCATTGAGTATGGCAAAAGCATAAGGGAAGGAATGAAGGCTGCACTAAGTGAAATAAAGAAAACTACACAGGGAAACAACAGTGAATGGAAAGAAGCCAGGGTTCAACTCAACAAACTGGAACACAAGGAAGAAATAAACGGTCAACCAGAACAGAATGAAGAAACAATTATTCAACAAAAATGAGGAGAGAATAAGACGACTCTGGGGCATCTCCAAATGAGCCAACATCCAAATCATAGGGATGCCAAAAGGAGAAGAGGAAGAGCAAGAAATTGAAAACTGATTTGAAAAAATAATGAAACAAAGTTTCCCTAATTTGGCAAAGGAAATAGACAAACAAGTCCAAGAAGCACAGAGTCCCAAATAAGCTGGACCCAAAGAGGACCACACCAAGACACATCATAATTAAAATGCCAAAGGTTAAAGATAAAGAGAAAATCTTAAAAGCAACAAGAGAAAATTAGAGAGTAACCTACAAAGGAGTTCCCATAAGACTATCAGCTGATTTCTCAAAAGAAACTTTGCAGGCAAAAAGGGACTGGAAAGAAGTATTCAAAGTGATGAAAAGCAAGGACCTACAACCTAGATTACTCTATCCAGCAAAGCTATCATTATTGAAGGACAGATAAAGTGCTTCCCAGACAGAGTAAAACTAAAGGAGTTCATCATCACCAAGCCCTTATTACATAAAATGTTAAAAGGACCTACTGAAGAAAAAGAAGATCAAAACTATGAACATTAAAATGATGATAAATTCACAACTATCGACAACTGAATCTAAAAAACAAAAACTAAGAAAACAACTAGAACAGGAACAGAATCATAGATACGGACATCATATGGAGGGTTATTAGCGGGGAGAGGGAAGGAGGAGAATGGGGGGAAACGTACAGGGATTAAGAAGCATAAATGGTAGGTACATAATAGACAGGGGGATGTTAAGAACAGTATATATTTCCTTCTCCAGTAGGAAATGGAGAAGCCAAAGAACTTACATGCATGACCCATGGACATGCACTATGAGGGGATTGCTGATGGAAAGGGGGTGCTGGGAAGAGGGGGGCAAAGGGGAAAAATTGGGACAACTATAATAGCATAATCAATAAAATATACTTTAAAAAAGGGGTCTAATTTCATTCTTTTGCATGTGCATGTCTAGGTTTACCAATACCACTTATTGAAGAGACTGTGTGTATTCTTGGCTCCCTTGTCAAATATTAATTAACTCTATACACATGGGATTATTTCTGGACTCTTGATTCTACTCCATTGCTCAATGTGTCTGTGTTTTATGCCAGCATTGTGCTGTTTCGATTACTGTAGCTTTGTAATATAGTTTGAAATCAGGTAGTGTGATGATTCAGCTTTGGGGGCTTTTATAGTTCTATATAAATTTTAGAATTTTTTTTTTTGTTTCTGCAGAAAGTGCCATTCATGTTGCATTGAATCTGTAGATGGGTTTGGGTAGTATGGGCATTTTAACAATATTAATTTTTCTAATCTGTGAACATGGGGTATCTTTCCATTTATATGTGTCTTCTTCAATTTCTTCCACTAATGTCTTATAGTCTTCAGTGTAGAGATCTTTCACCTCCCTGGTTAAATTTATTCCTAAGTACTTACTGTTTTGACGCCATTGTAAATTGTAGTTTCTAAAATTTCTTTTACAGGTAATTCATTGTCGTGTATAGAAATACAAATGATCTTTGCATGTTGATTTTGTATTCTGCAACTTTACTGGATTTGTTTATTAGTTCTAACAGTTTTTTGGTGGCACACACTAGTTATTTTATACAGGAATGCAAGGGTTTATTCATAGTACTAAAGGATTTTTACTGCATGGATGCTGGGTCAAACAGCACTGATGTCACAGTAAGAAACTAGTATAGCCATTTGGGTGTGGACCAGCTGCATGCAGCCCTGGAGCCAGATGCTACTCCCATTATCAGAGTTATCCCATCACGAGAGTCTGCTGTGAAGTGTGGTGGATGCTGCAGTACTGGAGGAAGGTGGCACAGGGATGTGCCCCACCCCCTCACACTGCCCTGCCCCCAAGGAGCTCTCAGTTCAGTGGTTCTTCAGCTGTCCCCAAGAACTAAGCTGGGCTGTTGAGTTCAGTTAATTCATTTGATTGTCCAGATATTGGACTAGGCAATATGGGGATAGAGCAATAACAAGGCAGACACCTCCTTGGCCTTATAGTACAACAATACTGTGTAATGTCTATTACACATTTACTACATGGCAGGCCTCATGTTGACCATTTTACATGTATTATCTCATTTAATCTCCACCTAATCCGTTCACGGGCAAGGATACTGAAGCTCAGGGGAATAAGGGACTTCCCCAACAACACACAGCTACTAAGAGGTGAAATCAATTTGACCTCAAAACCTGCTATTGTCCCCGCTGTGCAACAGGGCTGCTTGGGGCTCCCTAGAAGACAGAATTAGAGCTGTACCCTCTCACTCCCTCTCTAGGTGACAGCCTGACCTATGAGATCAGGAACAGGAAGAGTGAGGAGGAGGAGGAAAGCCTGGATGAATGGATCGAGGTGATGGAGAAGGTGTTACCTCTCTCTCTCATCACCACCAGAGGAGGCATCGAGTCTCTCATTTCCCTTTGCTCCACTCTCATTGAAGGACAAAAGAAAAGGGTACAAAGTAGGTTCCAGGAGTACCTGGGAGTGGCGCTGGGTGGAGCAGATGCCATCTCAGGGGAGAAGTCACTACCAGGGTCTGTGGGGGTCTTTCTGACTCAGATAAAACAGAAGCTTTATCTGAGATGGATGGGCAGTGGTTGAGGCATTGAACCTGAGCTGAGCACCAAGGAGTTCTGAGCGGTCCCTCAGGGCTGGAGGAAGGGGGATGTGGAGACAGGTTCCTATGGGTGCTCCCTGGAGCTGTGGCCTCACGCGACTCTGGGGAACAAAGCCAGAAAGGGTGGGGTTTGCTGCTAGAGCCTGAGGTACATCCTTTCCTTACTCCGAACCCAGCCGCAGGGCCAGAAGTCTGGTGAAACAAGGCCAAAGGTTCCCAAACCTTCTCAATTGTGGCTGCTCCAGAAGTGGTCCGCCCACAAGGTTCAACCTTAAAATTTCACTCCTGCCAGTGCTAGAAGGCACCTGAGACTATCCTACTCCTACACTTTGTAGGTGAGAACACTGACGCTCAAAGAAGAGGAAGGACCACAAAGAAAGCCTGTGGCAAAACCAGGCCCTACACTTAGGTTTTCTGGCTTCTTAATCTTACTCAAAAGCATGGGCTTCAGTCAGACAGAGCTGAGTGTGAATCCCATCTGCTAATTTTTGGATGTGTGACTGAGCTAGTTACTTCATTTTTCTGAACCTCATCTTCCTCATACACAAAATGAGGAGGACACTGCCCACTTGTGGGTTCCACTTGGTACAGACATCTGGCACTGTACTCAGGAACATGCTCGGGGCTTAATACACAATAGACGACGGAGCGTCTCACCGCTGGCTCGGGGCCAGGGTCCTTGTTGCCACGCAAGGTCCACAGTCAGAGGAGTGAGGGAGGGAAAGGTGGAGGAGACAGAGACAATCTCTTCTACAATCCTCTCCACATTATTTCTCTAAATATAGTTATTTATATACTTATTTCCTTGCTGGATTATAAACTAGAGGGTAAAGGTCGGGTCTTATTCACTTCTTTTTAGGAACTAGTTATTGAGTACTTATGAGGTACTTTGTTCTATGCTTGCCACTAAAGATGATTTAAATTAAGTACTATGAGTTAGATGTTATGATCATCCCCATTTTTCAGAAATGGAGGCCCTGAGAAGTTAAGAAACTTGCCCAAAGCAGGTGGTACGGATGGGATTCAAGCTCAAGTTATCTGATTCCACAATCCAAACCCTGAACCACTAGGCCATTTGGCCTCTCTGACAATATTAGCTTTATGCTAGCTTGACTTCAGTGTCATTTAATTTCCATATTTCCTTTAGCCCCCATCCAGAGTTAGCCAACCTTTTTTTCCAGTGATGTTCCCTGAATGAGCAAATGAATGGACGCTCCCAGATAATCACACACCCGGCAGCCCTACACGCAGCAGATCCAAGGGGACACAACTCGGACTGTGCCCCAGCCCTGAGGGGCTGTGTCTAGGAACAGGTTTAAACACAGAGTGCACAGCCTTTGTTTACATATATTTTGGGGGGAGAGAAGGTCCTCCGCTTTCATCAAAGTATCAAAGGAGTTTGTAACCCTTCAAATGGAAAAAGACATTAGTCATTAAAAAAAAAACCCAAAACACACGAACAGGCATAGGACCATATGATAAATTCTCTATAAACACAGTCCAGTGATAACAAGAAAGGGAAATAAGGTGTCCCAGGTGATCTGGTGTCTAAATGCCAGGTAGGCTTCCAGAGTTCGGAATGGTTGGGAAACACAGGTATTGAGGCTGGGAAGTAGCATGATTAGAAAATAACTTTACTCCAGGGAAATATGGAGGATCAGGAGTACTCTGAATTGAGTTAACTGGATTGAATAGTTCCAGGCTCCTCTGGGCCCTGCAGGTAAGTCCTGGGCAAGCTCTGAGCGGGGCAGAGATCTCTTCTGACAACTTCTCACCTGGTCTCACATGTAGCCCCGGCTCCTTTCTTGCCAAGCTCTAGGGGGAGTTGGATGGAAATTTGGCCAAGCAGCATCTGGAAAAGCAGTTATAATCCTTGGGACCCATGGGAGGTTGTTGCCTTTGTTCTCTTTGCTTCTTCTAGTGTCCAAACACACCTTCTGGCAAGGCTGGCAGGAACAAAGTCTGCAAAAATTTACATCCTACCCTCAGCCACTGAGCCCAGAGCAGATGCTCCAGGATACGAATACTGCCTGCACGAAGGTTTCTGAGGTGAGGTCCATGCTGCAGGAACTCCTGGACTCCACCATGTTCAACCAGGGGGAGGTCAAGGCCATCAGGTACATGTCTGCTGTGGTGGAGAACCTCAACAAGGCCTTGATCCTCCAGCACGATGAGAACAGGAGCCTGGAGACCAAATACAAGCAATTGAAAAAAGAGATGACCAAGGAACTCAGTAGCCAGAGGCTATACTTTCAGCAGTCCCTCCAAGTCCTCAAGAGTAAGAGGGATGCCCTAATAAGGCAGTTCGAAGTTTTAGGGGGAAAGTACCATGATCTTCTCCTGATAAAGCATGCCCTAGAGTTCCAGCTGAAAAAGGCTCAGACTGCTAGAGGTCAAGCAGAAGACCCAGTCAAGATCTTCACTGACTCCCCGGGCCCCCCTGAGAAAGAGACTATTCCAAAGAAAGAATCAGTCATGGAGGAAACCCAACAGGAACCCAGGAAGGAGGAGCAGTTGTTTTCACCATTTTCCCCAGGTCCCATGGCAGCAGCTGGGGACAGTGGTGCTAGGTCTTCAATGTGTCAGCCACTTTCCACCATGACCATGAATTTGAGGATCGCAGATGTATACAGCAGCCGGGACACTGAAAGTCTTCAGCTTGCGTTGCCATCCTCGGTGGATCACAGGTTTTCTCAGAAATGGGAAACACCAGTGGCAGAGAGCCCAGGCCACAGAATCAAAGACCAGGAGGACTTCTTCCAGGAAGCAGCCCAGGAGAAAGGACTCTACATTAAGTCTCACTGTAGGGACCAGCTGTCTTCAGACAGCTCCAGGACTGTGGCCTTGGATAGGGGGGTGGAGTCCTGGGAAGAGGAACTCAGCTGGGAGAGGCGGAGGCAGCAATGGCTGGAGGAGGAGGAGCTGTGGCTGCAGCGGCAGAAGGAGTGGGCCCTGCTGGAGCAGGAGCACCATGAGAAGCTGAGGCAGTGGGAGATGGAGAAGGTGGCAAAGGAGGAGCAGCAGAGATTGGTCCAGTCGGAAGAGGAGGAGGGGGGCCCATGGAGGGAGCTGAAGCAGCCAAAGGAAGACGAGGAGAGGATGATTTTCATGACCACCAGTCGATGGAGAGATTTAGAAAAGGCATCACAGTCACCTGCCCCAAGCCGGACCCAATCGGCTTGCCAAAGCAGAAGGCCACACTTGCCCAGGTCCCCTAATACCCAGAAGACCACCCTAGGAAATCAGAGGACCATGAGTTCAACCGAGTTTACCCAGAAACCACAGACCCACCAGGTTCCCACAAAGCCCAAGAAATCAGTTTCTGTTCCTATGGCAGGGGCATCTATCCGAAAGGTGACCCAGCCCCCTTTGCATATAACCTCAGTGACTCTGAAGAGGGAGGTATACCACCTGGACATGGAGGCCCAGAGGAAGAATCTGCAGCTCCTGAGCGAGGACACTGAGCAGGGACTGCCCCACCACCTGCGCAGCAAAGCACAGGAGCTCACCACCAGCGCCATGGAGCTGACTGTGCTCAGGCTGCAGAGCCTGTGCCATAAGTATATCCTCTACAGGCGCTTCCAGAGCCTCCGGTAGGTCCTTCCTGGCACCCATTCGGTACCCATCCACACCCACTGAGGTGTGTGGGCACAGCCAAAACCCAAGGGGAAAGGAGGATCATGGAGCAAAGGGGTTGGGGAGAATCACCCCAGGCCTGAAAAAGGTGCTCCTGAGGCCTTGGGCAACCCCAAAGGAGTGGGAGGTAGGGTACTTACACATTGTTCTCCCTGTACTGGGTTTTTTCCTCTAGGCTTGTTTCCTTATTTCTTCCTGTCTTCCTACGCCCCCATCCATAACCCACCTAATATGCTCCCTCATTTGCCTTACTTTCTTTCTATTTCCAGCCCAGCTCCAAGGCTCCTCACCTGACACTGCCTCCCACTTCTCTGCTCCCTGTCTTCCCAAGCTCTCACCAACCTCCACTTCTCTTCTTGTTCCCAGGAATTACAAATGCAGAGTCATCTCTGGTTAACAGACTTAGAGGGAAAAGAAGGTCTGTTCACCCACCAAATGACTTCCCTTTCTCTCCAGACAAGAAGTGATGAACCACATACAAGCCATGCGAGAAACTGGGGCTACCTACAAGGCCCAGAGTCTCTACAGCTCCCTGAAGAACATTGACCACCTGCAGGATCTTCGCCTGCAGGCCTGGACGGACAAGCAGAAGGACCTGGAAGAGAAGCGCCAAGTGTGCCTGAGCAGTATGGCAACCATGTTCCCCAAGGTGGGCCTCCTGCCTGGTGACCTTCTCCGGGGTCAGCACAGCCAGTAGGGAGGGGGCCAGGAGTGTGGGGTGTGACTGGGGGCATGCGGGGAGATGGTAAAGAGAACAGCTTAAGGCCTCTGACTAGGAAAAGGTGAAGGCAGGAGGTGCCTAAGTGTAAGGAAGGAAGGGCAGCTTTTCAATCTCCATACATGGGGAGAACAAAAGAGAGGGACTTTCAAAAAGAGCTTCAGAAGAAAGACTCCTCTGGAGGGGGAGTTAGCTGGACCTGCAGTCTCAGCTTTGCAGTGAGGCTCTCCCTCCCCGGTGGGTCTCTGCCCTGCTCCTGTTAGTTTTCCAGGCCTGGTCACAGCTGTCTTCTTCACCCTCATGCTAGGGACTTGCTTTGCTTCTCTTGGGGGTAGCTCTCCTGCTTTCTAGATGCCAGGTCTCCCTTGTTTTCATGGAGCACCTCCTCCAGTCACTTCCTGACAAAGGGTGCCGGGCAGATAAAAGCACTGAGACCCTGGTTGTCTGAAAACACCTTTACATAGTATCTACTCTCACTCTTAATTGATAAGACGGTTTGCATGGAAATGTGAAGTAGAGGTTAGAATTCATTTTCCCTCACAATTTTGAAGACACTGCTCATCTAGGTTTTGGTGTTGCTGAGAGTCCAAAGTCATCCTGAGGCCCAGTCCATTGGGTTTCCCCTATTTTTACTCTTTGAGGGCTGGCTTCAGTTTCTTCTTCTCCTCCCGCCGTCGTTACTGGGGTAGAGAAGCAGTGAGTGCTGATATGGTCCCCAGGGGGTTAGCCCACAGCTTGGAGGGACTGGAGAATCGCACAGCAGTGACTCAAAACCTGCTGGGATCTCCCCAAGGCTTGGGCCCCCAGAGTCCTGAGCAGCAGTGGCCGAGGTGTGGGGGAAGCAGTGTGCTAAGGGACCCTGTGTCAGTGCCAGCAGCAGGCAGTTGGAAGAGCCTTGGCAATGAAGGTATCTCCCTACTCAGTTGCCTAGCACCTTATTCGAGTCCTGATCATCTCCTGAAAATGTCTTGCTCAACTGGTTTTAAGGTTGAGACGGAAATGGACCATATGACTTCTCTGGGTGGCTATGAGGGTTCCCCCAGGTCCTTGCCCAGTACTTGGGTGGGGGCTGATGAAAGACACCCAAAGCAATCCAGGCACAACAGGGCCCCAGGTCACGAATGCTGCAAGTGCCTCAGGAATTCCAGCTGCTCTGGCTTCCTTTGTTTTTTTTCCTTGCTGTTTTATCCATTGTCCAGATTCGCCATAGCAGAGGGGATAACAGGAACTGATCTAGCAAAGAACTCAAGGAATATCTAGCAAATTTGATACCCTGGGGTCCCAGGGGCTTCTAACTGGAGGAATTTCCTGGGTCTTACCCTCTCTGCTCAACCTGAGTTAGGCAATGCCCCCTCCTGCACTAGACAGGGGATAACTTCCTGTCTCCCTGATGCCTCTCTGCTGGTTCCTCTAGCTCCAGCTGGAGTGGAACATTCACCTACACACCCCTGTGCTCACCTCCCCAAAGTCAAGGAAAAGCAAGCCGCCCCCATCCTTACTCCAGCGTGTCCACTCCAGCAGCCCCTTCAGCAAGCAGCCCCCAGAGCATCTTCCATCCAAGAACCGGAAATATGTGCCCCTGCGGATGGCCCGGTAGGTGCAGGGAAGCCAAGGGTACAGTCACATGAATGGATGGAGAGGCAGGGGGCAGGGGTGGCCACATTTGGGAGGCTGGCAGCTCCCGAAGGGCACAGACAGGCAAGGCTCACCCCATGAGTTGCAAGGCACCTGTCTTCTCAGCTGCCCTGCTCAGCTCTGGCCATTGGCTCAGATGGGGGGGTGGGGTGTGCAAGGGAGTGTGGGCTTTAGGGGGCCAGCCTAACCAAGTGTGTTTCAAACTGTGCAATGGAAGGATTCTGAGCACCCACAGTTGAGAACTTACAACCATTTCTACCCTGAACATTGGTCTAGCACCTACCATTGGTTCGTCCATATAAGTACACTTAATCCTTCCTGTTATGTGGCCCTGGGCTCAGAAAGAGGCACTGGGAGCCTCTGGGCAGCCCAAAGGACCCACAGCCACATTCACCCTTGCGTGGCGGGTTCAGGGCTTCAGCCCCAAGACATGTGCCTGGGGGAGGTTCCTCAACCAAAGGAGCCCCCGAGAAGTGAGACTTAGGGTTAACAGGGAGAGAGGTGACAAGGAGGGCAGTGACAACTATTGAGAAGGAAAGAAAACTGTGTCTTGAACCTCGTGGCCCTGGAGAGTTTTTCGCTTCTCAATCTCTTTTTCTCTGCATGTCTAACTCTGTCTCTTTTTCACACTTTCTATCCCTACCTTTCCACCCCCAGCCAACGGAGGAACCTGATGGAGGCTGTTTGGAAGACTGACGTGGCCTCCTCCAGTCACCCAATAGAAAAGAAGACCCCCACCAGCCTGTCTTGGGACCAGCTAGGGGGGTGCCCAGACATTCCCCGGCTGCTGGCATTGGATGTGCATTCCTCCTACTACAAGAGCTTGATGTCCCTCGAGGCCCGGAAAGGTGCACGGCTGGGCGGTTAATCCGGATTCAGGGAGACCTGCCCACCACGGGTGGGGGCCAGAGCACACACTGTCTCTGTCCAGGGACCCAAGAGGTCTCTTTCCAAACACTAATAATGACCTCATTTATTATGTCTCATCAGCCATCAGCTTGGGTCCCCACGCCAATTCCAGTCTAGTTTTCTCAAAGGACTTTCCATGGTATCTCAGAAGATCACTACAGAAGTCTTTCCTTCTCCTTGTTCCCTGGGCTGCCAATGAATTGCTCAGGAGTTGTATCCCGCCCTAGGTCTGGAGGTTGTTTTCAGAGAGCGAAGTGTAGGGTGACCAAGAATTGCATGATAAACCTGAGACATGGGCTTGGGCCTGCCTTTGGCATTGTCATTTCCTTCAGGCCTTCAAGAACTGTCCCTGGGAAGGGCAGCTAAGGGGAGGGAAGGAGGCCTCAGTGGACCAACTATCAGCTTTTCTGGTTAGGAAGGTTCTACTCTCCTCTGCCTCTCCTGGCTTGAAGCTGTCACTACTGAAGACTTAAGGCTCTTTTGAGCAGCCTTTCTAGATTGGTCTTTATAGATGACCAATCCCAGCTGCCTCCTGTGGCCCTGGCCCCGCCCCAATGAGAGATTTTTACAGGGAGAGGGTACTGACGCCTGCCAGTCTAGACCTAACCAGAACCAAGAGCTGTGAGATGCCGGTGCTGCGGCCACCCTTCAGACCGGGACTTCGGTACCCAGGGCAGCATGGCAGCATCCGAGAAGGCTGGTCTTTGGCTAGGCTTCCACTCTGAAGTGGGCCTGAGAGTCCCAGCTGCACATTAGCATTATAGCCTGCCTAGTACATGGATAGTTTCTGGAGAGTTCCCAAGGGGCACGTGCATGTGTATTACTGTTGTTGAGGATTGATTTGGATACAGCATACACAATTAATTGAGAACAACGAAAACACCACTGTGGCAGAATGAAGTGACCCAGGAGTCAAATGGGGCCCCAACCTGCTGAGATTTGGTGAAGCTTGGTCAAAGTGCCCCATGGTGGTATCTCTCCTGAGTTCCTTCTCTTCTCCCTCCAGATCCCTGTCCGTGTCGGGGCTCTTCCTGGCATCTGTTTGAATTGGAGTTTCCCAATCCCTTTGTTCTTCCCACACATGCAAATATGTACACATAAATGCCAAGGGTACATACTGCATTTGGCCCTGAGCACTTTGTGATGTTAGTAACTTTTGGGAAATGTAAGGGGGTAATGCAGAAAGGGATTCACAGTGAACAGCACCAAGCGGCAGCCTCTTTTCTCCCCCTCTCTTTGGTATAACATGCAGAATTCAAAAACTCCTTCCTGTCGCATGCAGAGCTGTTCCACCCACACCCAGGCCTCCCCTGGGATCTCAGCTTCAGGCTTAAGCACTTATCAAAATATTGTTCCCAGCAAAGACAGCTTCCCCCTTCCAGGGGAATTCAGGTGAATACAATTTTCTTTCCCCCTTTCCAATTCTGTGTAAGTTTACTCACTTTATCTCACTGCCAGGTGTAGAGGCAAAGCCCTGCTTCTTCTGTCTTCTTTTTCCATATCCCGGTTGGCAGGCTGGTCCTTAACATTTCAGTGTGGGGGCCCCCTGGGTTGTCTTGGGATCCTGTTATTGTGGCATGAGGACCTGCTGCTCTTTAACAAAAGGTCTCTGCCGCCGCCCAGGCTAGTGCTGTCTCCAGTGGGTAGGGGTGGACATGCTTTCTTTGTGAGTACTCTGAAGACGCACTCTGCTTCCACTCCCAAAAGTGCAGCTTCTCTCCGGCCGCCTGCCCCTGGCCCACCATGAATCCTCAAGTCCACCTGCAGCACGGTCCCAGGTCACTCACCTCTTTATGATCCCGCTGACCTCACCAGCGCCCCTGGCCGTGCTGTCCCGTTCACAGCCCCACCTGGTTTCATACCTAGGACCACCGACCTCACACTGACTGCCCGTTTTCCTGATCTGCCTGGCACTGACAGCCCTTCTCGTCTCAGGCTGGCTGAGGTGCTCTCTCAGCTTGTGGGGAAGGGCTATTCATCTTTCCTCTGTGGTTTGGGACACTGGGAGGACCATGTCCTTCAAAAACCAGCGGATCTCCTCCTTCAAGGTCTTTTTCTGCTTTGCCTCACAAGTGTCTTCCCTGGGCTCTCCATCTGACAGGTGAGATAGCTACGTGTCTGCACGCACCAAACGCTGTCTGCAGTTGGAGAAGGATCTTAACCTTCACTCCAACTGCCCTCTCTTGCTCAGGGCCTATTTCTGCACAGCCAAAGTTCTCAGCGGTTCGCAGGTATGCCCTGAGACGCAGCCAGTGCAAACTCACACAGGTGTGCGGCATGCTGCAAAGGAGAGGGCCTGTAACTTGGTTTCTGTGAAGGAGACTAGATGCCAATGGAGATGGGTAGGAAGAAGCAGGGAACAGTGAGAGGAAGGAAGTGGGAAGTATTCTGTGATGTGAGAAAAGGAGACTCACAAGAACAGAAGCAGAGCCCCCGGGACATGGCAGAGATATGTGCTAAGCAGTTCCATGTTCAGGCCAAGTCTGGGCCCAGCCCTGGACCAGTCTCCCAGAGAAGACCTGGGAAGCTCTTGGGTGGGTTGGGTGGGGGCACTCACATCCAGGGGGGCGTAGTCTCTGCTGCTCCCCCACCTGTAACCACATTAACTCTTTCAGTGTCTCCGCAACTCAAAGAAAGGAATGCCAGGATCCCTCAAGTGAGTCAGCCGAACTCGTTCACAGAAAGTCAAGCGAGCTGCCCCCTGGAACCCTAAAACCCAGGAGGATCAAGAACCACAGTCGCCACTCCATCCCTGAGCCAGTGATTCTCAAACTTTAAGGTGGCAAAAATGACATAGGAGCTTGTTCCAGATTCAGGTTCCCAGCTGGTGTTTTTCAACAAACCCCAGGGGTGTTGCTAAGTAGTCCTAGAACTTTGAGGAACTCTACTTTCCTCCACTCCCCAAACTGTATATTTTTAATTAATTAGAGATATGTTTATTTTTTAATTTTTCTGTCTCACTGCTGAAACCCACAGCCTCCCAGCTGAATTTTGGAACCAGGTCCATGACCACTGACCTCAACACCAATCAGAGAAGACTCCCCAAGTGCTGTCTCTGTCCTTTGGGAGCCAAGAAGCTGAGACAGCCATGAGTACTGCCTGCCACACAGTAGGGTCAGGAACACCTGAATTAATCAAAGGTGGGCACATAAGTAACTGAAATACTGATCATTAGCATGAACGCACAGAGGATAAAAACAAAAGGAAATACCACGTGTAAGTTAGAGCCAATTGTCACTGTGTGGGAGGCAAAGGCAAGTGAGTCAGTCCCCTAGGAGTGACGGCAGAAGTGGCAGGAATGCAGATATGGAGGTTCCAAATCCAGATGGTGTGGGCTAAGGAGGCCATCTCGGGCACCTGTCAGTCGGTTCAGTTAAAACACTACTTCCCTTGGTTCATCCAACTGAAGCGCGCTGTCCTGCCCTCCCTGTTCCTAGCACACAGCCTCCATCTGATCTCTCCCTGGGCCTCACCCTCCCCTTCTTCACTCACCCAGCCAGACCCAGCGGGACCAGACTAATAGGACATTAACTGGGAAATGATCCCGTCCTTAGAGGACCCGCAATCCCGTGATTGTTTCTTAGGAATGGTGCCCATCTTTGCTTCCAGCTTAAGGCTGAGCGTCTGGAAGGAGGAAAAGGATGTGGGATGTGAACAGCTGGCTCTTGGATGATGTCGGAGTAGGATGTGATTTCTGAGCCACAGCTTAACATATTGCAAGGAAAGCCTGGTGGGGGGAGGAAGGGGAGAGGCGTCCTGAGGCAGGTCTCACAGGACAGCTGTGGCAGCAAAGGGCCCTTTCTAGCCTTTCAGGTCCCAGGCTTATTCTTTGTTGGAGGCCTCACACCAATTGCATTCAACATTAAAATACCTTCATACTCAATGTATTGCTTTAAATAATTTGAAATGGTCTTTTTAAAATTACTTTGCTTTGGAAATTAACCAGCTATGAGTCAGTGTTTTTAACGTGTAGTTGACTGGGATTTTTCAGCCATCATCATGCAGGGAGATGAAATTTAACAAGCTTTGTAAATGTAGTGAGACTATTTTGAATATTAAATTTGACAGTGTAATGAAACTGGTAATATTATGTTTTACAAATATTTCATTTTATATACATATTTTTACATTTTTCTGTATTTTGAAACCACTAACATTTTGAAGTGTATCACATATTCTTGGAACTGTGTTTAGGAGCCTAGCGGCTAACCTTGCTCTGGTGATGGAAGATTCTGACTCTCTGCACGTCTTCTAACAATCCCTCTGTCAAGTAAGCGGAGTGTCTGATAGGCCTTCTCCTGCTCTGCCAACAGTTAATCTCTTTAAAGGCAAAGAAGGCCTGGATGGCCCCTGCTGTGAAGCCTAGAGGGTTGGAAACCGAGGAGATACATGGATATACATGATGCTTTTCCAGCAGCGAGGTTCTTTGGTCCTATACGCATGCCTCATTTATTTTTTCAGAGCAAGGCTGACATGTTTGGTCAAATAAGATATTACCTCCACCCTCAAAAAACAAACAAATAAACAACAACAACAAAGCTTCAGGGAGTTCAAGGCATGGAAAGGAATATTTCTTGGCACATTTCTTCAAGCCAGATTTGGGGCTGGCCAAAGCTCTGCTTGTCTGGGAGCCTCCAGGTCGAGGAACGGACACTAATGTGAGGACACGAGGGAAGGGTCTACTCGGCATTCACTGTGTTCTTCGAGGAGGCATTGGTGATGGAAGGAACCGAAACCTTTTGCAAAGCATCCTGCAGAAAGAGCCAGGGGGAGAAAAGCCACGTGGAGTCTGGTGTGCCCCATGTTCCGGGGAGGCCGGCTTGGGCAAAATCGGGAAGGGGTGAGCACGACTCCATGGGGGGGAGTCACCTCGTGAAGAAAACATGAGCATGACTGAGACGTAACTAGCAACGGGGGGCCTTGAGACGGCTGTGTTTAATACGCTAAAGGGCCTAGGCTAGCGGAGAAGGTGCGCAATATGTGAGCTAATGGGGAGTTGGAACGGAGAGTAGGAGATTGTAAAAGCAGAAATGGAAATGCTAAAAGTGAAAACCTTAATGTCAGAGATGAATTCCTTGAACAGCTTTATCAGCAAGCTGGACAAAAGCAGAGGAAAATAATCCATGAACTTTAAGCTAAGTCAACAGAAATCAAACTATAACATAAAGAGTAAAAGCAGACAAAGAATTGGGCAAACCCCAAACTAGGCAAGATGTGTGTGACAATGACAAGTGGTCTACCATACCTGTAACTGAGGTCCCAGAAGAAGGGAGAGAGAATGGGGTGGAAGAAATATCTAGGGATAACCACTGAGAATTTCCCAAATTCATGAAAGAAAACAAACACCAGTCCAAGAAGCTCAGAGAATCCAGAACGGAATAAACACAAGGGAAAACATACCTAAGCATATCGTAGTCAAAGTACTAAAACCAAAGGTAAGAGAACACCTTGAAAGCAGCCAGAAAGAAAAAATAGTTACATAGAAATAAGTAACAAAGCAGTCTTTTCATTGGAAACTGTGCCAGCCAAATGGTTGCTGAGACCCAGCTGTATCCCTGCCTTGTAAGTCCACAAAATAACCAGGAGCACTCCAGGACATCCCCTTGTTCGGGACTGCTATCAGCTTAGACTGGTTTCTCAAAACCTGCAAAGACAACCGGCCAGAACTGAGTGGTGTCCTCCAGGGCATGAGCTCTCTAGTTCCCCACGGTGCCTAGCGCTCCCTCTCAGGTCATACCCAGCACCCCCTCTCTTTACACATACCCAGCCCTGAGCTGGCTGCTGGCTGTGTCACCCTCAAAGGCTATTAATTGGCTGTGATTTGGGAGGAAACAGAGTAGGTGGGGCTAGACACTCTAGTCAACTGGCCTAAATGCTCCTCAGTGTAGGCCCTGGGATCCGACTGTTCTTTCCCCAAAGGTGACCAGCCCAGAACAACCAAAGCCCGAGTCCAGCTGGCACACCTGGCAGGGTCCTACTGAGAGATGGTAATCAGCAGTTGGCAGTAACTCAGTCACCATGGGGTCAAGAAGATTCAGCCGTCCTCTCCCATAGTCCCTGTTCTAACAGCCCCTGTGTAAACAGTCTGAGATAACTTTTTTAAGATTGTGATAAAATACACATCACATAAAATTTACCATCTTAAAAAAAAAGGAGTCCCTGTGTAGGTCTCTGTCACCTCACTGTCTGGAAGAGTTCCTTTACTGCAGGAGCCACATGGGGGCAGCAAAGTGCTCATTTAATGGACTGAGCTGGCCTGGAGAGGGAGGGGCTGAATGAGAAGTACGGGAATGACTGAAAGACGACATTACTGAAGAAGCTGCATCTGAGAAGCGGCTTGGCTGACCGTGGAGAGCAAGTGTGACAACAGGAGGGAAGGAGACATAGGATTCCCTGCCCACCTTTGGACATCTGGGTTTTGCAGGCAATTCTTGGTGGCTAGAGTTTTCTCTCCTTCAGCTTAGGGCCAGGTCCTCCTCACTTGACCACCCCCCCCCCCCCAGCAGGGTCCTCAGCTCTGCAGGTCATAGAGCTGTCCTTGCAAATGATTCTTCAGGCAACTGTTTTTTAGGAGCTCCACCAAGAGACCCTTCCTATAGACATTCTCAAGCATGTGTCATGTCCTCATTCATTCATTCAACAACTATCCTCTGGGCACCTAATACTAGGCACTGTTCTAGGTGTTGGGGATACAGTATTGATAAAATGTACATTCTATTGGGGAGAAAGACAATAAACAAAAAATTAGGAAAATATACAGTATGTCAGAAGGTAAAAGATGCCATGGAGGAACACAACTTTCAGAAGGGTAAGGTACCAGGATGTAGGGGTCACAATTAAAATAGATCATGACAGGCTTCAATGAGGTGACATCTGAGTGAAGACTTAAACGAGGTGAGAACCAAGCAAACCACGGAGGAAGAATACTCCAGACAGAGGGAGTGGCCTGAGGTGGGAGCATGTCTGACACATTCAAGGAACAGCGACCTTTCCAGCGATGCTGCTGCCTGGGGGTGAGCAGAAGAGAAGGAATGATGCAGGAGAACTGAGTGGGGGCGGATCACAGACTGCCCCCACACCCACACTCAGTGAATGGGAGCCCTTTGTACTCTGAATGAAATGGGAACCACTGCGGAGTTTTGAGCAGAGGATGTGACATAACCTGACCTGCACTGCAAGAGCAGGGCTCCGGCTACAGTGATAAGAGACTGAAGGCTAGGAGTAGGACGCAGAGACCAGCTGGAAGATACCACAATTCCCATCCCATTCAGGACAACTTAGTAAGTGGGCTCAGATGCTACCTCCCCCTACCCCAGAGCCTCTCCCAATCCTCCCTAAAACCCAAATTCCCCCGGGAGCGGGAGCGCTCTCCATCCTTAGTTCGTGCATCTCTTCCAGCACTGGTTCAATCTTGCCTTTGTTCTGGGATTACTGATAGATCTAGCCTCAGCCCCACCAGACTTCAAACCCTTTAAGAGCAGATGCCCAGTTATTTCCAGTTACTTGCCCAGCTGTAGCTGCCCCCAGCACAGAGGGCTGTGCACACAGTAGAAACCAAGTCCGATTTTTTCCTAGGGAACAAGTGATCCCATCCCTCTTTAGTTGAGGTGCCTTGCTCTTGCCTCTGAGGCTTCTTACAAGCTGCGTTTCTGCCCAGAGAGTCACACCTCTGAGTCAAACACTTACCCACCATGACAGCCCTAATTTGGTCTGTTTGTCGCACTTCCCAGTCCCTCGGTAGATCTATCTTTACACGACACAGCTTGTCACTGGCCTGCAAAGGCAGCCTGTCAGCGCTGGCAGGCAGCACACACAAAACATTGTTTGCCAAAGCTATCGGCCTCTCTGGAGGCTCCTGAGAGCAAATTAAATGAGTAATTATTTATTAAGTCCTTAAACATTTATAAGCATCTACTGTATTGCTATGCTCTTTACTAGGCAGCGAGGGTATAAAACAGAATAAAACAAACTTCCAAGAAGCTTACTGCCAGCATAGGGTTCAGACCATCCACAAAGCATTAGAGTGGTAACAAAATAATAGACCTAGGTCCTTGTATTCCCAGGACTTAGCATCCACCCACTCATCCACCACTCATTTAGTGGGTACTTACTGAGTGCCCTTTACTAAATACTGGAGTATAAAGGCGACAATTGAGATACAATCCCTTTTCACACTCCAGTGTGGAGATACGCAGTAAACAGTGAGCAGCGGGCATATGCAGCAAACACAGTACGGGGCAAGTGACGTCATACAGGGGCAAAGTAGACTGGAGAGCAGGGGAAGGTGTCCACGGAAGTGAGGGTCTGGAAGAACCTCTGGGGCCAAGTGGGATTTCCACAGAATTCTGAAGAACTACCACAGCTGGCAGGGAATGGGGGAACCTGGGAGAATACAAGGGAATAGAGCACTATAAGCAGAGACCATGTTTATGGACCAGAAAGTGGTCAGTGTGGATCAATGGGTGAGAGCCAGGCGTTATGGGAGCTAAGCTGGGCTTGGATTGGGTTTGGATGAGTTTGAAGGCCAAGTTGAGGATTTTCCTCTGTAGACAGTGGAGAGCCACGGCCAATTTTCAAGGAAAGCAGTGGTAATACCAGATTCGTGCTTTAGAGGCAGCTTTGGCAACGTGGAAGTGCTAGAGGGTGGCTGCAGGGAGACCAACGAGAGGAGCAACAGTGAAGATGTGAACTAAGGTGGCATAAAGAACCAGCCACGACAGGATTCGTGCCCTTCTTTGTTCACAGACACATGAGTACCTATTATGTGCAAGCCTTGTGTTGAATGAGGGCAGGGATGGCACACACAACAAAGAAAAATAAAACCCAGGTTATGTCAAGGATTTTGTAATCAAGTGCGAGACACAGACCACTAAAACGCTCTTCCCACATTCTTCCGTTGACTTCTGCGATACTCCGTACGTTCCCCATGTACTGCTCTGGCTCCTGTAGGAGCCCATTACCTTCTGCCCGGGTACTCTAGGGTCGCTCCAGTGCCTGGATTCCCTCCTCTCCTCTCCTCATGCCACAGAATATCCCAAAATGACTTCATTCTCCCTACTGCTTTGAACAGCAGCTATATGAGGATTCCCTAACTCCAATAGCTCCCTGGAGTCATAGTTATATATCAAAAACACAACTGAACATCCCAACCTGTTGCCCACTGGCGCCTCCAACTCAATTCATCCAAACAAAACTCATCTTTCCTTCTCACCCAAACCAGCTTCTCCACTTGTGCTTCCTATCGTAATGTATTAACCATCACTCTACATGTACAGCCACAGCTGGAAACTAGGGTGTCATCAGTGCCTCATCTCTTGCACCCCGACATCGAATCTATCACCCAGTCCTACCCAGTTTACATCTTGTGTGTCCTCTTTGGTGACTACCCTAATTTAGGCTACTAACTGATCACCCTGTCTCTAGTTTTACTCTTTCAGTCTATACTCCACACTAGGCCAACAAGATCTTCCTAAAATCCTGACCTCGTAACACACTCTGCTTAAGAAGTCTGTAGTGGTTCTTCAGGAGTTTAATTGTGGTCTATAAAGATTTTTGTGACAGTTCTTCAGCCTGGCTGTATGATATCCCATTGTCTGAAGGGGCTGCAATTTATTTAACCAGTCTTTTTTTTTTCTCACCCCTCCCCCTTAACTAGTCTTAATAATAGATGTTCGCATTGTTTGTGTACGTTTGCTACTATAAGCAATGCTACCGCTGATCTTTGTGTACAGTTTATTATGCGTGTGTACAAGTACATTGGATCAGAAATTATATGCATTTGTAATTTTGACAAGTATTGAAGATTTCCAGTTCTACCGGTAATATCTAAGAAAGCCTGTGACCCCACAACCGTGCCTGGAGTCTACTGTCAAACGTTTGGAATGTTTGCCAATCTATATGTGAAGAAACATGGTATCTAAATGTAGTTTCAATTTTTAACAGGCATGCACACATGGAGCAGACTGACAGCTGTCGGGGGGGGGGGAGGAGGGGACTGGATGAAAGAAGGGGAGGGGGCTAATCAAAGAACAAGTATGCATAACTCATACACACAGACAATAGTGTGGTGACGGCCAGAGGGAAGGGGGAGTCAGGGGAAGGGTGGAAGCAGGCAAAAGGAGGGGGGTGGGATAGGGGGACATCTGTATTAGTATCAACAATAAAAGTAAAGGGAAAAAAATAAATGTAGTTTCAATTTTCTTATGAGTGAGGTTGAGTATTTTTTCATATATCTAAGACCCATTTATCTTTCCTTTTATGTTAACCACCCCATTTTCTTATTGGATTTTTGTTCTTTTTTCATATTGATTTGAAGGGATTTTGTATACATGAAGCAAATTAGTCCCTTTGTCTATTATATGAATTGCAAATATTTCCCCCAGTTTGCCATTTGTCTTTGTTTATGGTGTTTTTTGCTTGGCAGAAATTATGGATTTTCATGTTGACAGATGTCTTTTTTTATGCTTTGGGAAATTTTATGCTATTCTGAAAATACTGTCTCCACTATGACCTTATAAATTTATGTTTTTACTCTTTGAAATTTATTTAAACACTATTGATTCATATGGATTTATGTTAGTGTAAGGACTAAAGTAGATACCACATTATTCTTTTTTTTCAGGTAGCTACACAATTGTCTCAATACCACTTATTGTGTAATTCATCTTTTCCCCACTGATAGACAATGCCACCTGTATCATATACCAACATTTTAAATGTCTCAGGTTTACTTCTGGACTCTCTCTTGTTCTCTTGATCACGTTGCCTACGCACGCACCAGTGTCCCCTGAATTTTCCTGTTTTAATTAGTGTAGCTTTTAATGGTTTCATATCTGGTAAAGCTTTCCCCTTTCATTAACCTTCTTTTTTCAGAATGTTCTTAGCTATGCCTGATGCAAAAATTTCTATATGAACTCTACATTCTGGTTCTGTAGTTAGTATGTTTATTAGATTATGTTAACTTTATAGACTAATTTATGGAGAGCTGACTTCTTTATGATAACAAGTCTCTCTACCCCAAATAGAGTTCCTTTCCATTTACTCAGCCTCCTGCTGTGTCCCACGATACCGCATTTTAGTTTTGGGTGCCCAAATCTAGCATATTTATTAAGATTTTCTTAGTTTACTCTGTTGTTGCTATTGTAAATGATACATTTTATTCCTCTATACTTTCTAATTGGCTGTTGTTCATTGGCTTTTTGAATACTAATTTGTGCCCACTTTGCTAAAATGCCTTATTTGTATTATTTTTCTTTCAGTTGATGTCCTTGGATTTTTCAGGTCGGCTCTCATATAAATGGTAATTTTACTTCTTCTTTTCCAGTCTTTGTAGAGCATTCCTTCCTCTTCTGTAATTAAGTAGAACCTCCAAAGCAATGTGAAATAAAAGTAGTCACAGGAGCCGTGCTTGTGCAATACCTAACTTTAATGAGAATAATTTAGGTTTCCACATTGAGTGTGATTCTGGCTTTTGGACTGAGATGTGTAAATTTGATCATGTTAATGAAATTGTGTATTTCATAAAGTCTGTCTGTGATTCTCTAACCTGGGTATTGAGATTTTCGGAGGGTTTCAGTCTGTGTACACAGCTTTCCCTTTGCGAATGATTTCTCCTCCCTTAGAGGAAAGGAACACAGGTATAGGTATCAAATAGGGTATTATGTTCACTTTAAATGCATTGTGAGCCCAAAGATAATTTTGTACTGGTCAACAGCTTTATTCAATTTGACTTCTATAGTTGAGTCAACAGCAGAGAGATTCTGGGTCCTCCGACCTCATGCCCGGAAGATAACAGCCTTAGGTGAGAGGGACTCTGGTCCTGCTCTAGGGGACAGGAGTGGGGAAAGGCCGAGATTCAAAGCCGGGTCCTTGACTCTGACCACTTGGCAGGAGATATTGAGACCCAAGCCCTAAGAACAGTGCCAACAGCTAATATTTTTTTTTTTGAAAACTTGCTATGTATACTACCCACTTGTATAAGCAGTGATTTACTCATTAGAACCATCCTATCAAGTAAATACTACTATTTCCCCACAGATGATGAAACTGAGGCAAAAAAAGGTAACTTACTCAAAGTCACAAGGTGGCAGGTGATATTGCTGAGGTTTAAAGCCAAGCAGTTTACTCCAGAGCCTGTCTTCTTAACCACCACGCTCAAACCCTCCGGAAAGAGCCTGGGGCCCTGAGCGGACAGGCAAAGAACCTGCAGAAACCGTGACCGAGGCCTCTACCATAAGCCACGTCTATCTCAGGCAGACGGTGCCAGACTGTAAAAGACGACTCTGGAACCAGGGACCATTAACTGGAGGCTGACAGCCGGTGCCATTGCTAGCTTTTCTTTTTATCCACAATCTTCCTTGTGTTCCTTTGCTGGTCCCTCTTCTTAGCATGCCCCAGGCATTGGTCTATCTCTGCTCTCTCCCCAGACATCCAGATCTCCGTGATAATGATTCCTTCATCATCTCCAGTCCAGTCCTCTCCCCTGACAGGACCAGGGTGTCCACCCTCTCTACTCAAGATACCTCCACAAGCATCTCAAACTTCACATGTCTACACAAAACTCTGTTTCTGCCCCATACAAACATGCTCCTCCCACAAACTTCTTCTCATAAGTTTACTTAACACACTTACTCAGCAAATATTTATTAAGCGCCTACTATAGCAGTGAATGAAACAGACAAAAACTCTGCCCTCATACAGCTTACATTCTACTGCTAAGGAACATACAATAAACAGGAAAAAAAATAAAATACATCAGACATTAAAGGATAATAGGGGCTAAGGAGAAAAACAAGGCAGGGAAAGGATGAAGACTGCAGGGGAGAGCGACTAAACTTTTAAGAAGGCAAATGAGAAGAGCAGGAGATGAGGCCAAAGAAGTCACAGGGACTAGACCACGAGTTTTTATTCCAAGGAAGATGAAGATTTTGAACAGAGGCTTGACATCAGTGGATTTCCACTTTGACAGGAATATCCTAACTGCTGTGAAGAACTGGACAGTGAAAGCTGGGAGACTGGTTAGGGAGATCTTGCAATAGTCCAGGTGAGAGATGATGGACCTAGGAGACTTGGATCAGCAGATGAGAAGATCGTGAACATACTTTAAAGGTCAGGGGGTGGGGGTAGCATCCACCCAGTTTCTCAGGCCAAAAAATCTAGGTCTCATCCTTCATCCTTCTTTGCTTTCTATCCCACAACCAATTAGTCAGTTCAGCCTCCAAAATATGCACCAGTTACTGTTTCAGTCCATCTTCACTGCTACCACAACTTAGCTAAACCACCTGGGTTTACCTCTCACTTGGACTGCTGCAATAGCTCTGTGCTTCCTCTTTTGACCCATACAATCCAATCTCCACAAGCAGCCAGAGGGCTCATTTTAAAAATTAAATATCACAGGATGGATGCCTTCGCTCACAATCCTTTCAGAGCTTTCCAATGCATTAAGCGTAAAGGCCAAAGTTCATTCTGTGAACTACAAGAGCTAATGTGACCTCCCCCGGATGACCCCTCTGCTCTCATTTCCTTCCCCCTTTTTCTCCATCATGTCGCTCTAGCCACACTGGGCTCCTTCCTGTTCCTCAAACTCTTTTCTGCTTTGGAGCTATGCTTTCCCCTCTGACTAAGTCATCTTATCCCAGCTCTCTGCATGACTGGTTCCTTCTCAACTGCAAAATCTCAGCTCAGTTGTCACCTGCTTAAAGACATCACTGATACCATATAACATAGATACTATACATAAATATTCCACCAGAACTTGTATCAGGAATCACAATCTTTCAGGGGAGGTAAAAATAAGTTAATACTTATTAAGCAAGATTAAAGGACAGTAAATGAAGTGGGGAACTTTTGAAGCAGAGGGCTATCATACACTGTCAGGGCTAGAAGGGCCCGCCCTCCATCTGACACTTGAATCCCCTAACAATGTCCAGGTGACATGTACTTGCAGTCCGCTGCAGGGACTGCCCCAGCTGGATAGCTTTGGAATTGGATCTTCCATTTTCTGAGCCGCAGCATGTTTCCTGAAGCTACTACACTTCTGTGCCCTCCGAGGAAAAAAAACCAGAAATCCTCTTTTGGAGGACAGTCTTTCTGGTTTTCCAGGGTAGCTCCAACGTTTCCTGTTGGCTTCTTTTCCCATGCCAATATTCCCTCCAGGGCACTCCCCTCTGAAGGTGCTTCCATTGGTCTCTCTTCCCTCCCGGGACCCACAATGTCTCCAGCAGTCCGGGTGCATTTGGGCTGACAGGACCAACGGAGCACCGCTCCTTCTCCCAGGGCCTCTACCTTCTAGGAACGCAGCCCATCCGTTCCACAGACATCAACCTCTCCCTGCCCCTTTACGCCACATCTCTCTGGCCACCTCTTCAACATCATCTCCCCGACACGTGCCTAGCAGAGGGCCTGACACTTGAATGCTTTCTCTAGAACCTCTCGTCGAATCTGAGAAACCATCGAAGACTCCTATCCTCCTGCGAATTCCGAAGCCGAAACCTAGTCCGCGGCCCGGTACCACCCCACCCCATCCAAGCAACGCCCCACCTCCCCCCCCCGATTGGTGTCGCCCCAAGTCTCGCCTGTCCCTTTAATCACTCCCCTTAACCGGGTAACCTCTCTGGCGCCTATAATCCCTGAAGTTTCCCTTTTGTGAAAGTCTTTGATTTCACCTGTTAGCAAAATAGTGGCACCTTCGCAACCATGGCCACACCCCCTTCAAACCGCTTCTCCGTGTGACCTGGAAGGGATTGCTCAGTCCCCAGCTCGTAGGCCCGGAAGTAGACGTACCTCAAGGAAGCTGGCTTCGGCCCTGCGGCTGCTGCCGTCGCCGCGGAGAAATTGTTCGAGCTGGCAGCCTAGGAATGGTGAGACCGTGCGGTTCGCCTCTGAGGGTTCTGAGCCGAGCAGGGGGTCAAGTGTAATTTCCCAGAGTGCCTCCAGGGACGACCCCCTCCTCAGGTTTGGGGCCCCGCCCCGGTAGCGCCCCGAAAATCTGCGCATGCGTACGCCAAACCAGGCCGTAAACTGGTCCGAGATGTTACGCATGCGCAAAGGTCGTTTGCCGAAGGTGGGGTGAGAATTGGCCCGCGGAATTGGTACCCTGTTTCCCCGCCACCAGCCCGTGGGGCTTAAGCGAAGGCTGCGAGACCATCGAGGTTCTCTCGATGCTTTGCTTTTGAGTTTCATCACCATTCTTACCCAGACCTGCTAAAACAGACCTGGACGACCCCCCAACTTGGTGTGCACTTCAGGGAGAATTACCCGAGTGCTGGGGAAGGAAGGAGACGCACACCTTTCCTCAGTGGGCCAGTAGAATCGGGGCGCTTCGCCCTCTCCCCAGGTGTCAAGATTCCCAGTCGTATTCTTTGGGGCGGTGCGACGAGCACACCCGGGGACAGGGCCGAAACGCTGCGAGGAGAGCAAGCAGCCCTGGGCAGAAGGAGCAGGATCTGCAAGCGGGGCGACCCGAGTCCCGGGCGCCTGAGTTCTGCGGAGTTGAGGAGCTCCTCACCCCCGGGGGGGGGGGTGGAGGGGGGCGGTTGATATTTGGGCAGTTTCCAAACCGTGTTTTTTAGTTTTACCGAGTTACCATCCACTAAATCTTCCGCTAAACATGCAAATGGGGGGTAGAAAAAGAGGGACTGGCTGGAATTCTGTACTTTTCCCTTCTTTGGCCTGGGAGGGAAAGGTGCTGCTGCTGAGCTGAGTGACCAGCTGATGAAAAGAAAAGAAAAAGTGAGCGAAGAATGCCTAGTTTCCTGCTAGTTTGTATCAAGGCCATTAACCTATGGGCTATGAGTAGAATTAGTGGGGTCCGTGAACCCCCTAATGGTATGTATGTGTACATTTTTCGGGAGTCCATAAGTTTTATCATATTCTCAAAATGTCAGTGGCCTTCAAAAGGCTACTGATTTATCAGGGTTATATTGGTAAAGTAGAGGCTTGTCTCTTCCTTGTGCCTTCCCTAGCTTATGGGACCTGGAGGGACCTGTTGCAGTATAAGGAGATGAGGCTGGCTAGTTGGAATCCTGAGCCTCAGGGAGACTTATTTTTCCTTTACAGAATCTCTCAGCATCTAAGCTTACCTGGTCAGAATCCTTGGATGAGCCTGTGGGACCCTTCTTCCTAGCCCTGTGGTTTGGAACCAGTGGCTTTGAGACTATAAGAGGATGGACAAAGGTAGTATGAGGCCGGGCCAGCTCCCCAAATGTTTGGGTATCTGCTGATTCCATCCTGTGCCCAGCACATGTGTCTTTCAGTCCTGACTGGGCATTGCCACCTCCCCCTGGGCCAGCACTACCCATGTACCTCTCGGCAGAGGCCACAATTGACTGATTTGCTGTTGAGCTGCCGCTCTTTGGCATGGCTGCATTTGGATGGTAGAGGGAACGGTTATGCCCAGAGCCCGGTGTGTCGGCATCAGCAGTCTGACCTGAGCACCATGTGCTGCACGACCTGACACATGGCTCCGGGAGAACCACCCAGCATGGAAGGTCTGGGCTAGGTCTGAGCCCAGATGGGGTCTGGATGGCCAAGGGATTCCCACTTAAAACCTCAAGTGTCAAGGAAGCAGGGGAGGGACTGAGAGGCTGTCAGAGGAAGGGAAGGACTGAGACGGAGACCTATGAGCAGAGGCTCAAGCCTTTGCTAGGCACTTAGGAGGCCTGAGTTCACTGCTTTTCTTTTCTAGATTCTCAGGGGCTGCTAGATTCATCTCTGATGGCATCAGGCACTGCCAGCCGCTCAGAGGATGAGGAGTCACTGGCAGGGCAGAAGCGGGCCTCCTCACAGGCTTTGGGCACCATCCCTAAACGGAGAAGCTCCTCCAGGTAATAAGGGTTTGGAGGGCCAGGAATCCAGCAGGGCACTAGGTGCTGCATGGCTTCTCCCCTGTTGGGAATGACTACCTGAGACCCTGAGGGGCCTAAGGGTTGGCAGAGCCGTGTGCTTTTCATATCCCTACTAAATCCCTGACTGAGGGCAAGGGAGGGAGATCTTACGTTTTTGACTTGGTGTCTTTGTGGTGCAGTACCCTTTTGTCTCGGAGGGGCGGGACATAGCACTTCCACGCCCCATCCACTGAGCTGGAGCTGTTAGCACCCTGCTGGGAACCTCTTCTGTTCTGGAGGCATGGTGTGTGTAAGTGGGTGCTGGAAAGGGGGCAAGGATCGCTCACTGAGACGGCTCTCCACAGGTTTATCAAGAGGAAGAAGTTTGATGATGAGCTGGTGGAGAGCAGCCTGGCTAAGTCCTCTACCCGGGCGAAGGGGGCCAGTGGGGTGGAACCAGGGCGCTGTTCTGGGAGTGAACCCTCCTCTAGTGAGAAGAAGAAGGTGAGGGATTGGGAGAAGGGGTGGGGGAGATGGGGAACAGGACCACTTTTTGTGTTTCCCTACAACCTGTCAGCTAGCGGGAGTTCTTTAGAGGATGCTATGATAGGACCAAACTGCCCCAGCCCCAACCTCAGATGCCTCCCTCCTGGGAGCCCATTTCTCCCTACTCCCTCTTTCTTGCTCCACTCCCCACCCTTCAGTGCATCCTGTATCACATTCTGTGTGGGAGGCATGGAGCATGCATCTATTCTGGGAGCAGACAGCCTGTTCCCAGCATTGCTGGGTGTAAAAATAACCCCCAGGTGGCATTGCTCTGGCCCAAGACACTGTACCAGTGAGAGTGTTTTCCTGGTATCCTCTCCACCCACCCTCCATTCTGGGGTTGGGGTGCCACCAGCAAAGAGAAGACCCCATATGGTCAAAGACTATGTAGAAGTGCTCTGGTGGGGGCAGGCATTAGAAAGCTGAGCCTCCCAGCCTGTGCTCCTTATTGTTGAGTGGGGCTGGAGCTGTCCCATAGTATGTGAAGCTCTGGGCCTGAAGACCCAGGTACCCTGATGCCAGCTTTTAACTCACTGTGTTCCTATCCTCTGTCCAGGTGTCCAAGGCCCCCAGCACTCCTGTGCCACCCAGCCCAGCCCCCACCCCCGGACTCACCAAGCGGGTGAAGAAAAGCAAACAGCCACTTCAGGTGACCAAGGATCTGGGCCGCTGGAAGCCTGCAGATGACCTTCTGCTCATCAATGCTGTGTTGCAGGTAGTACTTTCCACTGCAGCTTTTGTGTCTCATTCTTCCCTCCAGCTTCCAGTTGTCCCTTAGCTAGCTCAGCAGTGTCCTATGGGTGGCAGGGGAAGGGTTCTTTCCTGTGTGAAGGCTGAAGCAAACCCCTCTGGGCTCTTGCAGACCAATGACCTGACATCCGTCCACCTGGGTGTGAAGTTCAGCTGCCGTTTCACTCTTCGGGAGGTCCAGGAGCGCTGGTACGCCCTGCTCTACGATCCTGTCATCTCCAAGTGAGTGGGGCTGGCTCCAGCAGTGGAGAAGTACTGGAGATACAAGAATTTGACCCCTGGAACAATGGGACTTGAATAAGGTCCCAAGGAGGTGGCCTGGGAGGCAGGGCTCTTGGGTCCTTACATCATCTGGTGTAATACCAAGACCTGCCAGGTTTCAGAGGGAAGCTTCTTCGTGATGCCAACCCTGCTAGTTCTGGCTTCATACTAGAAGCAAGGGGATCTGGAAGCTAAGGAAGCAGCATAGGAGAAAAGACCCAGATGAGAGCCAGCAGCCGTAGTTCCACCACTCTGCACATTGTGGTTTGGGGCAAGTCACCTCCCAACCTTTCCAAACAGACTTCCCACAGTTCCTTCCAGCTCCAGCAGCCTGAGTTCTGTATAAACCCGTGCACACATGTACCATACGCTCTTCCTCCTCGGTTACTTCATTTAATGTCGTCCAGATTTGGTTGGATGCTTAACACCTGTCTTCTACTCCACAGCCTCTGGCACTGCTTCAGTTTTAGCCATGGCCCTGATACCCCAGGAAACAGGCAGCTCTCAGCATGGGAAAGAGGGGGATACTGGGAAATGGTTGGTGGATGGCAGCTTTGGCCAAGAAAGATAAAGGTCTTGGGGAGAGAGCCTCAGCTGAACTCAGGATCTCCCTCAGGACTGACCTCTAGGGGGCTGTGCCTTTGAATCTCTCCACGGGATTGAACACAGGGACTTGTTTCCTGAGTTGCCTGTTCATGCTTTGGACAAATCCATGAGGCCATCCATGCTATGCTAAGCCTTGGGCTCTACCTATCAAGGGCTTGGCCTCTCGTTCTGCATCTCAAAGACCTGCAGGCTTTTGGGGAAATAGGAACCTCGGGTTGCTTGACATCCTCCCCTCAACCCTGCCCTGACCTTGTCTCCTCTCTGCCCAGGCTGGCCTGCCAGGCCATGAGGCAGCTACACCCAGAGGCCATCGCCGCCATCCAGAGCAAGGCCCTGTTTAGCAAGGCTGAGGAACAGCTGCTGAGCAAAGTTGGATCGGTAAGGGTGAGGGCTAGTGAGGGTGGTGAAGGGGCTGTGCAGTGTGGGAGCTGGACCGCCTGGAAAACTGATGTGGGAGACCTCTCTGCCCAGAAACGTGCCTGTGCTGTCTGTGCAGATGCACACACCCTGTGGGCAGTACTTGAGAAGAGCCGGCCTGGCTTCCTGGGCAGCCGTAGCTGTCACTTCTCCCAGCTCCTGGTGGGAATGCACGGGGGGTGAGGGTGGGGTTGTTGGTAAGGCAGAGGCGGGAGTGCAGCAGCGTCTTCTTGTCCTCCAGACCAGCCAGCCCACCTTGGAGACCTTCCAGGACCTGCTGCACAGACACCCCGATGCCTTCTACCTGGCCCGTACTGCCAAGGCTCTGCAGGCCCACTGGCAGCTCATGAAGCAGTACTACCTGCTAGAGGACCAGACAGGTAACTGGCCCCAGGGGCTGGTGGCGTGGGTGTATGTGTGTGAGTGTGACATGCTCGGGGCACAGCTGCCCTTAAGCGTCCTGCAGTAAATCCCTGGTGGTTCCCAGTGTCTGCTTCACCTCTCTTTGCAGCAAAAACCACTTCCTTCTAGGGGGAGGGAAAGTAGCTGGAATGGCCTTCAGCTTCATGGTAAGGGTAGCCAAAGTTGCCTGGAATCCTGGGCAAAATGTCTAGATGGCAGAATTATCTATCACTTCTGGGTTTTTAATTTTTTTGACATTTTATATTTATGTAAATAATATGTTAATATGGTTCATGAGTGAAATGTGGACGTCTGCTCACCTTCCCTGTTTCTCTCCCAAGAGATGATGACTCTTCTAAGCCCTCCTGCCCTTCCCTCTCTTCATTCTCCTGTCACGCTGTCCTCTCGCCAGCAGCACTGTCAGGCTGCCTTCAGGCCGTTGAGCACCCACTGGAACTTCACGCCCCGTCCGTTTGTCCTCCTTCCCCAGGGCCCAGGTGCCCCCTGCTTCATCTCTTCCCGCAGCCCACCACACTCACTCTCCCAGCGACGGGTCGGGAAAGCAGTCTGATCAGACTGCGGGAAACGCCTAGTCAGATCTGGGGTTCAGGTCAGACTTTCATGGTGCAACACACGCCGCCCGTCCTAAACGTTGTTGCGCGTTGCCTTCCACGGCGTCGTTCACACTGCTGTGAAAAGGAAGCTCCTGCTGTGCCCTTCACTTTACTCTCCGGGCCCTGCAGCCCTGCCTGCTTAAAGATACTCCCTCAACAGGATTTCAGGAAATCTCTTTCCGGGGGAGGCCCGATCTTTCTTTCCTAAGTTGGCTTTCTGAATTCAGTGCCCGCAGACAGCCCACTGTGTTCCTGCAGCTTTCACCTCTCTGCCGCTTCCTCAGGCTCAACTGTCACTGAATTCCTATAGAATGGACACTGGATAAGGTTTATTTGTGCTGCTGTAGCTAACTCCATTGTCACAATTTGAAAAGTTACTTTGTGTAAACTTACTTGTCAACTTAAAAGTTTAATTTTTTTCTCCAGGAGCCTTCTTATGTGGGTATTTGATTTCTCCTTGCTATTTAGAGCTAGGAGTCCCTGGGAACAGGGGGTGTATGATGCTTAGTGGTTAAGTCCATTGAAAATTAGTTTAGTGGAATTTCAGGCAGCTGTGGTGGGGAGGGGCTTAGTGGGGACGACCACCCCAAACCCATCTTCCCACACAGTTGGACCTAAGGAGGCGGGTGTGGTGGTGGAGGGAACATTTGGCAGGCGGGAGGACATCTCGGTGTTGTCAAACTCCTCAGCCGACAGTTTCACAGCCACTAGCTAGTGGGAGCTGCTACTGAGCAGACATTTGCAATCGTGGGAGCAGCCAGCCTGAAGACAGAAGTTCTCAGATTTTGGAAGCTCCAGTCCCTTTTCCATTTTAACCAATGAAACCATTTTGACCAAAGGAAAACTGAAAAACTTTCATGAAACAATATTTATTCTGAACATATCTGTTGGACTCTGATATTAATTATCCTCTTTCTATCTCATTTTTGGAAAAAATTAAACTAATTTCGTGACCTGTTAACACGTTATTGCCCAGTTTGACAAAGCACTGGTTAAGGTGGGGTAGCCCCTGTTAGCACACCCTTTCTCGGTGGGCATGTGCCTCTTAGCCGCTCTGAGAGCACAGCAGAAAATATTCAGGAGCATGTGACACTTTCGGGTTTGGGATTTGGGATCAGGAAAGCAGGGCTTAAATCGTGGCTCCTGCCCTAAACTAGAGTCACACGGTTGGACCTTCCCTCTGACGCCCATTTCTCGTCGGTAGTAAAATGGAGCTAATAGCAATGCCTTCCCTACTTCATTCAAGGCTGTGTGAGGGCCCTTTGCCCACCAAAAAGTGAACACAAAAGTTCGATCTTAATTCCCTTCCCTTTGTAGAACCACCTCTGTGTGTCCCCCCACCTCGCCCCCTTAACCCCAGGCATGCTTTGTGCCAAATTAGCGCAGCCCAATCTGGCATGCACTCCGTTACCTGTATCGGACTCACTGCTGTTCATTTAGGCACGAAGCTGATCCCACAGGCTCCGTCTTTACTGCGTGTCCCCTTAGTTCAGAGGTCTGCTCAGCAGCTTGAAGTTGAGCGGGAGCATCAGTGCTGACCCTCCCTTTGTCCTTTGTTCAGTGCAGCCACTGCCCAAGGGGGACCAAGTGCTGAACTTCTCCGATGCAGAGGACCTGATTGACGACAGTAAGCTCAAGTGAGTGGTTGGGGCCACAGGTAGGGTGCAGAGAGCTGAGTGTCTCTTGAGGGTGAGGTGCCCAGTGTACTCGGCCCTGCCCCTCTTGCTTCAGACAACAGAGCCCAGCCCAGGTTTCAGCCTTAAATTCCAGTAGTAGCTATCATCTGGTCTTCCTGCTGAACCCCACTCCGCCTACTCCACGCCCCCTGAGTGCCTTACCCCACCCCCTCCCCTGGGAAGGAGGCTAGGCAGAGGCCGGAGAAGCAGCCTTGGGCCACTTGGCTTGGGAGCTGAGGGCAGTCCTGATGGCTGAGGAGCACCTGAGGGTGAGGGCAGGTGAGCTGGAAGTGGAACCTCATTCATCCTTCTCTTCTCCCCTTCCAGGGACATGCGAGATGAGGTCCTGGAACATGGTGAGTGTGTCCCGGTGGGGACAGTGAGGGGGTGGAAGCTCCTGCCAGAACAGAGAGGACCAGCACAAGAATCTGGTGACTTTGGAGTGTCCCTCCTCACCACCCCATCTCACCCCAGAGCTGACAGTGGCCGACCGGCGTCAGAAGCGGGAAATTCGGCAGCTGGAACAGGAACTGCATAAGTGGCAGGTGCTAGTAGATAGCATCACAGGTGAGGAGGCCAGCAGTCCAGGAGGGGCACACTTCAACTCCTCCCCACACCCTGGGCCCCTGGGGTTGCCTGGCTGGGTGCACCCTCCTTTCCCGGCCCCGGCTCCTTTCCCACAGCAGACCTTGCCCTGGCTCCCTGCCTTCCACCTCGTAGCCCTAAAGGGTGGACTCCCTCCCACTGAGCTGCTCCCCCTCAGGCATGAGCTCTCCGGACTTTGACAACCAGACGCTGGCGGTGCTGCGGGGCCGCATGGTGCGGTACCTGATGCGCTCAAGAGAGGTGAGGCAGGCCCAGCCTCGTCCCGTTCCTGTCCCCCTTCCTGCATTTCCCTCCTCCGTCAGTCTTCCCCTCACTGCCCTCTCTGTGTCCAGTCCCCGATTTCTCGTCTTTCCCTGGCCTGTGTGGACCCGTCCCCTAGTCCTCAGGTGCCAGCCCTCACCTGCCCCATTTCCTCAGATCACCCTGGGGAGGGCAACCAAGGATAACCAGATTGACGTGGACCTGTCTCTGGAGGGCCCGGCCTGGAAGATCTCCCGGAAGCAAGGTACCAGCAGGAAGCATGTCCCTCCTGGCTTCCCGCTGCCCTCTCCAGCCCTGGGGCTTGGTCTGTATGGGAACGCTCATGGATGAGCTGGCATTTCAAGATCTCTAACTGGGAGTCCTGGGTGCCTTCTGGCCTATCCCCAGGAAGCAGAGAGGGTACACGGGGATGTTGGGCTCTTGTCTGGCCTCCCCGTACCCCGTCATCCTCTTTTTCGTCTCTATCCCCACAGGGGTCATCAAGCTGAAAAACAACGGTGATTTCTTCATTGCCAACGAGGGTCGGCGGCCCATCTATATTGACGGACGGCCTGTGCTGTGTGGCTCCAAGTGGCGCCTCAGCAACAACTCAGTGGTGGAGGTGAGCTGGGAGGGGTAGGGGGGTTGTGGCAGGGCCTGCCTAGGGTGTGGTGGGCCAGTACGCAGGCGGGCCTGGCTCCCAGTCCCACCCCTGTCCTCAGCCCCACTTCTCTCCTGCCCAGATTGCCAGCCTGCGATTTGTCTTCCTCATCAACCAGGACCTCATTGCCCTTATCCGGGCTGAGGCCGCCAAGGTCACGCCACAGTGAGAGTGGTGGTGGGACCTGTGGGCTCTTTCTGGCTTCAGTTCCCTGCCATTCCACCTCCCTGGGGCTGGAGAGTTGGGCTCCCAGAAAAATCAGTGGGTGGCAGGAGACCCAACTGATGGCCCATTGATCTGAGCCTGTGCAGGGGCGGGGCTGGCCCTCAGGACGGCCCTAGAGGCCGGGGCCCCACGGCTTCCTGACAACCAGAGCCCCTCCCCTTCTCTCTGCAGACCACCATCCCCCTCTCCCCCAGATTCTTACCTTCATCCCTGTGTCTCCAGCTGATTAGCTTCAGACTTTTCCTTTATTATTTTTCTTTTGTAAATAAAAGGCACTGAGTTCCAAAGTAGCTTCTTTTATTATTACTTTTTAATATAAAAAATGTGGGGACAGGTGAGGCAGGGGCACATGCAGGGGATGGCAGAGCCCCTCCTTAGCCACAGGCCTCTGTCCCCCACCCTGCAGAGGGACACAAGATCAGAGAAGCAGGTTGAGGAGGGGACCCACAAAGAGGGACCACAGGATTACTAGCCCGGGGCCAGCCCCTGAGGCTCCAGCCCACCCTCCCTGAGAGCCAGGGTGAGGCCTTCCTTGGCTCTCAGGCTCCCTGCCCTGAGCCAGCAGGCAGCCCGGAGTCCCTGGGGGTGGCTACCACCCTTCCTGTGCCCCAAGGTCAGGCAGAGCAGCAGATGGCAGCGTGTCTGGCAACAGAGTTCCGGCGCTGGCTGTCAGACTCCCGTGCCTTCTTCCTGGGTCCATTGGACTGTTCCAGAGCCATGACAGCCAATAAGCACCATCTCCAGGCTATGGGGTTCCCAGGGCAAGGCCAGGCCCCCCGGCCCCGGTGGGGGCTCTCCAGTGCTGGCTGCCTCAGCCTGGTTCGCAGGCTCCAGGGGCCCAGTTCTGGCCCCTTGCTCAGGAGACGGCGAGCCAGGGGCGCCGGGCTCAGGACAGGGTTCTCCTAAGCCTGGTGGCTCTGAATCGGAGGTGGAGGTCCAGAAAGCTGTTGCCCGAGGCCAGGGGGAGCTCTGAGATGCTGGGGGACCCCAGGGCCAGGGTCCCACGCGGGGAGGGAGCCCTGGACGAGGGTGTGGCCAGGTCCCACTCAAGACAGAACCAACTGGGGGCTGCAGACAGTAGGAAGATGCGCCAGTGTCCACACACAGAGGCTGCAGGAGCCCGGAGGTGCCGGCCGGGCACAGCCCCTCTCCTGATGCCTGGGGACATGAGCCCTCCCCATGGGGCGTCAGGATGAGCTGCACGGCCTGGCGAAGGGACTGAAGTCCCTCCCGCATCTGCAGCACCTGTTCAGACAGCTCCATCACCTTTGGGGAAGGAGGAGGGTGAGGTCAGAGTGGAGTCAGGACCTCACACAACAGCAGGACCCCGCTCCCCGCCCGGCCCCCACTGTGCCCCTCACCCACCGCCTGCCGAAGCTTGTCCAGCACGTCTGTGTTACTCGCCTCACCAGGTCCGAGGGGCACAGTAAGCAGGCTGTTCTCTGTGGACCATGGGATGAGGTTACTGGGCAGGACTGGTGACAGGAGCACGGGGCCAGGCCTCGGCCCCAGTTAGCACAGACTATATTGACCTGGCAGAAAGGGCCACTTCCGGTCTTGCCCAAGTTGCCGAAAATTCTGCCCAAATTGCCAGGGGGCCTCGGGCACACTGCCCCATGCTTTTCCCTCAGGAAGTTGCCTTCTGTGCCTGTCTCCTGTTCTGTCCTCCAGGGACGTGGACACTCCTGGGAGCTCTACACCTGGGCCGTTCCCAGGGCTGCCGGGCCTGGCTGGGGGTCTGCTTCCCCAGTCCTCTGTCCTCCCAGGGAGCCAAACACTGTTCTGAGGGGCTTAGTGACATGATCTTATTTAACATGCACACCAGCTGTTCTACCGACTGGAAGCTGGGGTGAGAACCCAGGTCGCACTGCTGGAGAGCTGACAGCAGAGATGCAAACCCTGTTCCCAGCAACCCTCCAACACCACAGTGCTGGTTTAGCCACCAAACTCCCTGCCTATGCTATGCAGGTGGAGGGTGAGGGCAAGAGGGCTTCCAGGCAACGTATATATCCTGTCGGTTTCTCAGAGGTTCACAGGGCAAAGGGGCCCAAGAGCCTCCCCCCGCCAGGCACTGTGCCCCAGTACCTGGTCCAGGGGAGGGGCTGCTGCTACATTCCGGGACAGACTGCCCCGTGCGAAAAGAGAATTTGGGTTGGTCAGAGCCACAGCCATCCTCGATGCCATCTACTACCCTGTGGACACAGGCACCAGGACAATAAATCAACATGTAGCCACTGGGGTATTTCCTGGAATGAGATGTCCCGGTGTCATACAGAAGCTGCAGCTAGGAGAGGCAGCTTAGGACCGACCCCAAGAGAAAGATGACATGAGAGGCCCCTTCCCCTGGGAGATTGCAGTTCACTGGGGACCCAAGCTTGAGAGATGTGAAACAAAAAGAGTTCTAAGCTCAGTTCCAAATGGTGGGGTGGGGACAGCAGGATGGTAGAGAAGTCAAGGAAGGCTTCCTGGAGGAGGCTGGGAGAGGTCAGGATGAAAGGGTGGGCATCCAGGACAGGGGTGTGACTGGCCGGGACCCCAGCCTTATCATCACCATCTCTGCCAAAGTGTAGTGGCCAAGGGTCTGCTCACCTGGGGCTCAAATCTGGGGGCACATTCCATGGCACAGGGGGCAGCCGCAGCCCCTCTAAGCTCCGAGGGCGGGCAGAGGGGCCGGCCTCAGACTGCGAAGCTCCTGCCCTCCCTGGCCGCCCTTTGCCACCCAGACGGGACCGGGGTGCAGTTCGACGCGGGGACAACAGTTTGGCAGCTGAGGATGAGGAGGTGCAGCCTGGGGACAGCAGGGGGCTGGAGGGTTCATCAGCAGGGGCTGGTGAGGCAGCAGGGCCCTGCTCTCCATCTGTCTCCTTCTCCTCCAGAGTGGACATGAGGGTATTGTCACCGCTCAGGGAGCTGGTGTCCGCCTGGGGACAGTGGAAGACAGGAAACTGGCACAGATAAGCCCTTACTATGCTCCCTTCACCTCCCCCACCCCGGCCTCATCTCCTGAGCAGAGAGGAGCCGTTGTGTTAAGCAGGATGCCCACTATACCCCTCGCTGCTGAGGGAGAGGCTAAGCTGGGGGGAAGGGAAGGCTGCTTTTCTGCTGCTACCACAAGGCCACCAAGCCCTGGAGGCATTTGGTGCCCCTCAAAATCCTAGCCAAGTGAACTAGCCAAAGGAAAACAGTACTGAAAACTGGTTTGGAACTGGTGACAAAAGCCAGGAATATCCAAAAGTCCCTCAGGGCAATTCCTCTCCACTGAGAACAAGCAGGGCAGATACAGGACTTTCTTCAGAGGGGGCCTGGTGGGCTGGGATCTAAGGACAAAGTGTGGGTGTGAGGGGCAGGGAGAGTGCAGACCCCCTACCGTGTGTGTGGGGGGGGGGTTGTTCATCCAGGACATGTGCTCACACAGCACCTCCACCAACCCCAGCCTCTGCCCACCTCACCAGGCTCCCCCCAGCCTCCTCCACCTACATATCCAGCACCCTCACCTCTGCAGGGCCTCCACCAGCACCCAGGTTGTAGCTGAGCTCCCCTCGGAGGCCCCGGCTAAAGCGCGGGGCAAACTCGGGGTACAGTGCCAGGCTTTCGTGCAGCCCAGCCAGCTGCAGACACTGCAGGACGCAGTATGTCAGCCCTTTCACGTCAGCATTGGCCTTGACCACCTGCTCACGCCGGGGCAGTTCACAGCCGATCAGGTCACCCTTCCCTGGGGAGAGAAAGCAGAGGTGAGCGAGCCTGCCCCTCAGCCACCTCGGAGGGGAGTCACGTGGAGGCTGCTGAGCTTTCCTCATGGGCTGAAGGGCTCTCCAGCCGGATCCCAACTGTGGAGCCTGAGGGCCAGGCAGAGGGGCCTGGGCCCTGGCAGAGCACTGTGACTCAGGTGCTCCAGCGTATCGGGGATCAAAGCCACAGAGCTGACATATACCCAAATTGTACCTCTGAGACCACTGAGCAGTCACCAATTCTAGTCACTCCCAGCCTGTCTGAGGATCAGAATCTTCAGGAAAGTTAAACTAATCAGACCCTCAGGCCCCATCCCTACCTACAGAATCAGAGCATCTACAGGAGGCCCATGAGCCAATGGTTTACCAGCCTCACAGGTGATTCGGGTACAGCTCATACAGCAACAGCGTGTGGCACCGGCAGGTTAGTGCCCGTTGGCACAGTGCAAATGTCAGGCAGCCATGAACTTTGAGCCCTGGTGCCCCGTCTCCACAACAGACCCTGTAATGAACTGGGGCTGTGGCGAATTCTTGATCTTACCAGCAGGTGTCAATGAAGGGTTTCCCCACCACCCGGCTGAGACTGCCGCCTGGCTGACAGTAACTGTAAATCTACAAACCAATCTCAGAAATGTCAAATGGGGGGGGCGGGGCGTGTGTCTTAGAATCAATGACACACGGTGTGTCTGCTCAGGGACGTGGTCAGGATTAAGTGAGTTAGTGGTGATAGAGTGCCCGACACCTAGGCCGCCAATCAAAGTTCATTTCCTCCCTTCTGCCGACAAGCGTCCCCTGCAGATCCTTCCCACAGGAATGGGGCGCCGCCAGCGATGGGCAGAGCACTCGCCGCCCTCGCAAGCCAGCCCGATCCGCGGCCAGGCAGTTCACAAGATTTGAAAGCATTCCCTATCCTTAAGGAAGAAGGTGGATCACTGCCGCCCCCACTGTGGGCTGGCTGCCTCATGCTGCCAGCAGAACTCTAAATGTTCATGGACATTTGCTCAAATTTAAGAGTAGAATGCATCACTGTTACATTTCATTTTCTTGGTTTCAGGCCATCCTTCTGCTTCCTTCTGAGAGCTGTTTGGATCTCAGTGTGATCATCTGATGAATGAGCTCCCTTTCCGCGTGTGTGTCATCTGGAAACAGGATAGTGTGTATTGCTTGTCTTCATCCAGGAGGCGAGATAAAAACGAGAAACAGGGCAGGACCAAGGACAGAGTTCTGCGCCACTGGTCTCAGCGACCAGAGACCGCCCTCCCGGCTGGCGTCTCAGCCAGAGCCTCCAGCCCAGCTCATCAAGCCCCATCAAATATGCTCCCGGCACCATCGCCCAGCCCACCTCTCTTCGCCTTGCCTTCTTCCTCCCCCGCACTGAGTGTGCACACGCTTAGCTGTTAGTTCATACACAGAGGGAGGGCCCCGAATCGACACTGCTAGTGCACAGTGAGCCTTAGCTGCCAAGAGCAGGCAGGAGGCACTGGATGTTCAACTAAGGAAGCAGGTGGGAGTTGGAATGAAGGCAAAGCAGAAAACCAGGTCACAGGGAACCAGGCATTCTTGGGGCACCCAGAGCTGCCAAGTCAACAGGGGAGACAGTTCATTCAGAGCATATGGACAGGGACAGGATGGATCACAGGTGACATAAGCCCCAGTGCTGCGGACATTCTTGAGGCAAAGGTGTGCAGGCAGTGGCCATTCTTGAGGTTCCATCTTAATTCTGAACGTGGCTATTCTGGGACCCAGGGCCTGGTGTCTTTGAAGACACTTTCTCGCTGGACTCACGCCAGCTCCCAGCCACACTGCTTCCTCGCTCCAAGCTGAAGCTATCTGTTTAATAATCCACTCGACGATCTTGCTTTGAGGTGACCAGTCTACAATTGTCAAAACTTGCCTTTTCACCCTTCCAAATCTCTCCAGTTCCCCGTAGGTTCCCAAGGGCCAACAGACACACATGAGTGGCCATTAACTCTGTCTGCTCAGAGCCCTGGCGAAAACTGCATCCGTCCAGGAGGCCAAACTCATGAACCACACAAGGTGAAGGGTGCAGCAGCTCTCGCCTCTCTCATTCCAAGATCCCCCGATAGCATTTCCTTCTGTTTCCTGTCAGAACATGCTCCTCCTCAGGGCACAGAGGATGGACACACAGTAGCTGCTGGTCCCCCTGGTCCTCCAGATTGGCGACACACCTCAGTGGCTCCAGGCATCACCTGTCGCCACAGTGAGTCTACAAGTGCTTGGCTGCCTAGGGATTGGCTGTGGCCGCGGTGCTGCCTCCTTTTCGCCCCATCCTGCCCCGTGGGCACGGCCCCTGATTGCCCAAGCCGATCACAGTGCTCCTGCCCCCCACAGCCCAGGTGCCGTGCCACCTTGTGTTTCCTCAGCGCTCAAAGTGCTCACATCTAGGCATCTAAGCCCGTCCTTTGGCGCAGAGTCTCCACGGAGCAGCACGCCTGGGAGCAGCACAGCGTAGGAAGCCCGGGATTTAAAGTTGGGCAGACTGGCTCTAACCGCAGCCTGCCAATTCATTAATCTCTGGGAACTTCCACCTCCTCCTCTGTAGAACGGGAGTGACAGTAGTCCCTTGCCGCTGGGTTTTGAGGTTTGCTTGGGATGAAGGTGCAGGCTGCACAGGGCTGGCTCGCTGTGAGACCCAGAGCCAGAACTGTCACAATGCCAATTCCATACTGCACTCTCTTCTTCCTTGTCTAGGGAACGGATCCTCCATCTTCGCTCCTTTCTTTTGCCAAGAAAGGTATGTACCTGCTGAGCCTAAGCTCTGCTGTCACCCCCTTGAGGCCCTGGGCTTGCTCTGTCATCTTCCCTAGGACAGTAGCATATCCCCTTTTCACGGCCCAGTGGTGGTGGGGAGCCCCGCAAGACCAACGTCTACTCCTCCCTCTTCCAGCCCTGCCTGAACCCTCTCTCCAGCACTTATATCCTCAGCATCTGAAGTTCCTCCTTGACAGGAGTGCTGCTCCCCCGACCCCTCATAGACTAAAGACTGGTCCTCCACTCACTCTGGCCTCCAACATCCTCGAAATCGTTTCCACCTCCATATGTTGCCACCTCACGGTCACTATGTCCGCTCTGAGCTTGGCCCAGGGCTCCAGGGCTAATCCCGGCTCTCTCCTGGCTGTTTCTTTCCAGGTGGTCTTGCCTGGGTCCCCTCCCTGGCTTTTCTGCAGATGGGGCCATCTGCCTCCCACAAGCCCATGCCTTCCCTCCCACCCTCACAAACCTAGGATGGCAAGTACGGTGCCACCCTTGAGCACCTCCATGGAGCCGGAGCAGACAAAGTAGAGGGCCTGGAGAGCATCACCTTGGTGGATGAGGTACTCGCCCGGCGTGCAGAAGGCGGGCCGTAGGGCCAGGGACAGCGACCGCAGGCAGCCTCGGCTGGCCGCCTCGAACAGGGGCAGCTGCAGGACCTCCTTGTGCAGGTGCATGGCAATGTCTGCGCGAAGCTCGTCAGGGAGGCTCTGCAGCAGCTGCAGGTGGGGAGCAGGGGTGGGGGTTGGGTGGCAGGAAGGGAGGCAGCCTCCCAGCCGGCCCTGCAGGGCCTGATCAACAGGGGAATCTCTGCCTCCCTCTTACCCACTTTAGCCCCTCCATGAGCAGCCCAGCTTTCCTCCTCCAGACCTAACAAGGGTGGAGAGGAGCCTCCAACCTTCCTGGCTGTCGTCTGTCCCAGGCTGCAGGCCCCCCAGGAGGGGGCGGAGGCAGGGAGGCCAGAATTCCGTGTTCCTTGCCTCCCCGCCCACTCCTGAGACTTCTAGGCCAAGCGCATACCCCTTGAGGGAGCAAAGGCTGGAAGGGCCAGCCCTGGAGGCCTGCGCACCTCTGTGGTGTCGATACCGTTGTTCACGGCCCAGGTCGCCTGGAAGTACTCGAGCATGCGCTGCTTGAGGGGCTTGGGGATGCGGTGAATGCGGATGTAGTCGCGCAGGTCACGTGTGCGGCTGTGGTACAGAAAGCGGCGGGCGTACATGCGCTGGATGATGGCCGTCACGTTCCCAAACACCACCGCGTGCATCAGGGCTGGGGAGGGTGGCGAGAGGGGGTCATCTCCAGGACTGACCGGCCCAGCCTGACTGACACCATGCTGGACACATCTGTCCTATCCCCCCAACCCCTCCAGCCCCCACACACTCCTAAGGCAAGGCCCAAGCGCTGCTGTGTGGCGTGGAGTCCTGCAGCCAAGTGAGCCCTCCTGGCCCTGGCCTCAAGTTCCTTGGGCCCCTAAAGCAGAAGAACCTCTGGGAAGAACCTTGGGACCATGGGAGAGATGGAGAGGTCTGGGAGCGGCCCCAGAGAGTGGCAGGCCTCACCACCGATGAGCATGGTGCAGATGGAGAAGATCTTCTCCGTGTCCGTGTTGGCGGACACGTTGCCGAAACCCACGCTGGTGAGGCTGCTGAGTGCGAAGTACAGGGAGGTGATATAGGCGCTGCGCAGTGATGGGCCACCCAGAAGCTCCAGACCCGTCCTGTTGGACTCGCTGCTACAGTTGTCACTCTGGCCAGAGCTGTTCCCTGTAGCTGGGCTCTGGCCCACCAGGTAGTAGGGGGTCTCCAGTCGGCGGGCCAGCTCCTGCAGCCAGCCTGGGGAGGGGCAGGTGGGCCTGAGTCAGCAGGACAGCACCGCCAGGCAACCCAGCGGGAGGGGACATGCGGGTACAGATCTACCCCCATGGCTTCCTGCCACCTCCCTCTTCTGCTGGCCTAGTACTCCCCCCTCCATTCCCTCAGCCCTCAGCACGACAAGCACACGAGGGCGCAGCTGAGGCTGCCATCTCCCCAGGTGGTGTCTACTGGTGCTGAGGATGGAGCAAGGAGCACTGTACCCTATTCTCCGCAGCTGGCACTAATTCCAGACAATTGTCCCCAGGGCCAGATGAGTAAGGCCACCTACTCTGCCCTGTCCACCCAGCTCCTCTTGTCTTTTCTTTGAACTCGCCTGCTCCAGAAAGCTGCCTCCCACCCAGCCTCATCCCTCCCCACAGCACACACACCACTCAAACACACGCACACATTCTCAAGCACAGCGACGTGGACATGCACACGCACACCATCAGGGCTACATGCTCCACACAGTCAGGAGGACAAGGACACACACATGTGAGCATGTTCACAGATGTAGGCCATGCCACCCACACAGAAAAGGCCTGTGCACACTTGGAAGCCAGACAAGGCCACACAGATGCTTGCACACTGGTGTCCAGGTTGGGGACACCCTTGTATGGACACAGACACACAGGTGAGGACACTCCAGAGCCACAAGACAGACAGGCACCTCAGTACTTAGCACAATCTTTTGAAAATCCAGCCCATCTCTGCTGGGCTCATGGGAACCTGGGGCAGGAACTCTGTGTCCACACCATGGGCGGTGGATTAGGGGAACCAAGGTGCAGAGGCCACAGAAAGTGCCTCCTACAGACAGAGCTGGGCCGGCAGGGGTCCCACTCTCTCCCATGGACAGCCCGCCAGGGCTGGAAATTGGGAGGTCTGGGTGTGACTCCAACCCAGGTTGGGGGTGGTATCTTTGGAGAAAGAAGGACTTTCTCCAAAGTCCTGACCTGAAGGACTTGGAAACTCCCCAGATATAAACTAGTACCAGCCCTAAGGAGAACAAAAGCACTCTGGAACTAGGGTTCAAGGGAACAAGATTCATGTATCTGCAAAATAATTAGCCTCCCGCCCACACCCCCACGCTCTCCATGTGGGGCCCAGAGCCCTCTGGAAGCCAAAGGTGTTTCTAATGTCAGCTCTGCAGCCCCTGTGAAGTGGCTGGGACAAAGGAGCCACGTGGACTCAAGACCCAGGGTGTATGGGTCCTGTTTTGGGGTGGGGGGCTGACCCAGGAATTTGGGGTCAGGGTTTTGTGTCTGTTCACTGGGTCTGAGCCCAGAGCAGCCTCCACCACAGCCTCCCTCTGGGAAGGGCGGGAACCACGGAGCTGGCCCTGCCTGCAGCATCTGTGTGCTCAGCAACTAGAGCACCTGGGAAACACCCAGGTGAGTCCTCCTGACTGCATACTGGTCTCTGTGGGCTTGGCGAAGAAGAGAGAATTCTCCGGAGCCTCCTCATCCCTGGGAGGTGATCAGAGCGGGTTTCTGAGGCCAATCTGGGTCCCACCAAGGAGTGGACAGTCACGACAGGCCATCTGAGCACCAAGTCTCTTGCCCACCGAATGGAAACAGGTGCTAAAGGCCAGCTACTGGGAAGTTACCAGAGGGCTGGAGGTGGAAGGACACCGGTGTGTTGGGTTTTGGAGCTGCGAGTGTGGAGAGTTAGAAATGGCTGGAACAGAGTGGTTTGGTGTTAGGGAAAGGATGGAAGCTGAGATTCCACATAGTGGCCCTGGTGGAGTTGCAAGGGAGAGCAAGATGAGAGCATGGGAGCGGTCCCAGGAAAGCTCCAAACTGAGAGGGGCTAGAGCAGAGCAGGCCTGGCCCAGGACAGAGGGGCAGAACATTTCGGAAATGGGGCTGGCAGGGTCTAGGGCCGCAGGGACTTCATGGGGATGAGGGCTTGGCCCCAGAAAGTCACTGTGACCTGCTGGGTGACGTTTGGGATGAGAGGTAGAGATGGAAGCCCTCCTGGCAGGAGGTGAGATGTGAGTAGGAGGTAAGTAGAGGGAGGAGATATGACTGTGGAGGTGAAATGAAGGACAGCGAAGACACTGGTGGAATGCAGAAAAAGACCGCATTTTAGGCAGGAGAAGGGATGAGAAGCAGCCAAGAGAGATGTAGCCTGGAGGTGACAAGAGAAGGGAACAAGGCTTAGGAGCTGAGATAGTGGAGGATGAGCTTCAGAGAAGGTGGCAGGAAAGTGCCAGGCATCAGAGGAACCTTGGAGAGCTGGCTCCCTGCACACAGCCTTCTCCAGCTGGGCAGGGGCTTGAAGAATATAATAAAAGTTTCAGCACGACGAGATCATTATGGGTGAATATGACTCCTCCAGGCAGCCTACCAGGCTTTTCCCACAATGCCCAGCTGCTGGAGAATGGCCCTACTGTGAAGTGACAGCTCTGACACACATACACACAGCTTCCACACTCTTCTCAGAAACACAAGTCTACTTGCACACATGTTGCTGCAGCACACACACGCAGACTTGTACACATCTCTGACACCTCACACCCGCTCACAAACATGCCCTGACAGAGACACATGCTCTCACACTTCCCTGACACACGTACACTTAAGTAGGCACAGTCCTGGGCACCTATGCATGCACGCCTGATCGGCCCCCTCCCCACCGCAGCCTCCAGTACCGATCTCGGGCAGCTCAGATGCGCTGCTCTCGATCTCCTGCTGGCCGATGTAGAACCAGACGCAGGCCACCCAGTGAGCGAGCAGGGCGAACACGGCCATGAGCAGGGTCAGCACCACAGCGCTGTACTGTGAGTAGCGATCCAGCCGCGGGAGCAGGCGCAGCAGCCGCAGCAGCCGCACAGTCTTCAGCAAGTGGGCCCCGAAGTACTGGGGGGGGGTGTGGAGGGAGGTCACCCGGGCCAGCCCCCACTGTCCCGCCCCAAAGCCCACCCTGTCCAGCCACACTGACCACGTTGACCTTGAAGGCATGCAGCAGGTCAAAGGGCAGGGCTGCAATGACATCCAGCAGGAACCAGGTGGTCACGTAGTGGAGGCAAATGGACTTGGGGGCAAACACCACCTGGCCCGACTTGGACACAAATGTGGTCCGGAAATTCAGCACGATGTCTGTGGAATGCCCGAGCGGGAGTTGGGTCAGGGTGAAGAGGAGCCGCTGTTTACTGGGCACAGCACCACGGTGACGCTGTCCCAGGCCCCTGACCTGCCATCACTCTGCAAGGGGAGCATTGCTAGGCCTATTTGACGGAGAAAGCAACTGAGGCTTGGAAAGCTGACAACTGGCTCAGGGTCACACAGCCCATTAGTGGCAGAGACACAGTTGGAACCTATGTCTGATTTCAAAGCCCACAGGTCACAAACAGGAAGAGGGCAAGGGGGACACTTGTGGGGCAACAGAGCCATGAAGACTATCCCCGCCGAAGCCCAAGGGGCACCCAGCATGGCGTTGGGTGGGAGGCACCGAGGGCACCTACCAAGAATGAAGAGGACCTCCACTGCCAGGTCGCAGACACTGGGGGGGCTGCGGGCGGCGCTGGGCTCCCAGGCTGTGCTCACGCACACGCTGTAGGGCACGGTGACGGCCACGTAGAGGGTGGCGAGCAGGATGAAGCCATCCCAAGTGGCCCTGAGTGCCCCGCAGTGCAGCAGGATGAATGGTGACTTTCGAATAGCAGCTACTTTGTACTCAGGCAAGTTTGGCTTCTCCCCAAACACCCTCTGAGTGCAGCAGGGCCAGTCCAGACAGGAAGGACAGGAAATTGATACAAGCTGAGCTTGGACAGGGTCCAGGTCAGGGGCCTGCCTTCTTTCTCTCCCTGCATCCTCAAAGCAACCTCTGACACAGGCATTCGACTCCCCAAGTTATAGATCAGAAGACTGAGGATTAGGTGGGGCCCCGTGGTTTCGCTAAGATCACACAGCGGCTTATGGGGGGAGCCAGCACTGAGCCAAAGCCCATCTGACCCAGGGCCAAGACTCTCCTCTACACCTTTGATGGATCTGGCATATGACAGTCCCTCCCTCAGTCACAGCCCCAAAGAACTGGTGGGGCCCATGTGGCCCCTGGACCTTCTCTCTGGTGGGCTCAGTTCCGCCCTCCATCTCCTCAGCCCACCCCTACACTGCCCCGACCCCCAGACACACACCCTAGTGCTCAATCCACCTTATTGAGCTTGTGCTTGCCCTTGGGTTGCTTCTGCAGGTGCCCGGACAGGTGGTACAGCACAGCCCGGCTCCGCCGCCGGTTGGCATTGAAGCCTTTGGCCCCTCCCCGGCCGTATCGGCGCCGGCCACCACCTACAAAAGAAGAGGGGCACATGAGGATGACAGTGGAATGGTCTTGGGTGGAGGGTACTAGTTGCTGGTCCATGGACAGGTCTGGCTCATTGACTACTTAGTCTGTTTAGAGTTGGGGGCTCTGGCATTCCTCCTTTCCTAGGATCACTTGCACCCCCAGCAGTGGACAACCCTATGGGAGCTTACAGATACTACTCCCTGTGTCTGCTTGCAGGAGAGGGACGTTTGGACCAAGGCAAGGCAGGAGAGGACGTCCACAGGGAAAGGCTTGGGAACACAGGGGAGAGGTGGTCCCTAGGGGTTCAGGGAGTGTAGAGCAAGCAGAAGGCCATCAGGCAGAGCTGCAGAAGCTCAGAGAAGGAGCCCAGGGTCCGGGTGCAGGGGCCACCGAGGACTTTCATTGTGGAAAGGCTGACCCAGGGCTGGAGGTAGGGGACTGGGGAATGGAGAGGACCCAACACCCCCAAGTGGCAAAGAGGCCTTGGAGCAGGCTGGGGTGCCAGCTTGGTGAGCTAAGGGCTTTTACTGGCTCTGGGAGGATACAAGAGGGGCAAGACTCCAAGGACTTGAAAGAGGGCTTTGGCCAGGGCTCCCTGGTCAGGTTTGTGTGAGGAAAAGGCACAGGGATGGGGGGCCGTGCTCAGCCTCACTAGCTGGGTCAGGAAATGGGATTTCACAGGCTCTAGTGGAATTTGTTTGCCTTCAGCTTCTCAGTCAAGTTGACTCCAAAACCCCAGCTGTACAACCACCAGTCTATTGGAAACCCGCTTTCCCTACCTGGAGGTGCGGGGAGGAGAGTAGCCCAGGCCTATCTGCCGGCAGAGCAGGAGTCAACAAGTGCACATGGGTGGGCACCCACCAGCCCAGGCCTGACGTCCCCAACACCAGGCCACTGTGCTTAAGCCAATGGCCCCACAAGCACCTACCTGTCTCCTTCCATTTATCCGGGCCCCCTCGGGTCTTGGTGTCACTGATGTCCTTGTGAGAGACCAGGAAGAGGGCCACCTCCCCTTTCTCATTCTTGATGGGTATCACATCCAGCAGACACCAAAATGGGAGCCCTGGGCACAAAGACAGACTCAGCCCAGCTCCACTCTCCATCCTACCCAAGGTGACAGAGGCTCACTGATACCCGTTGATGGGACACACTGCGGCCGAGACACAAGCAGGATCCTGGGAGGGGAGTGGCAGCCCGCTCCACTTAGGACAGGTCTTGATGGAACAGGGCGATGGAATGCAAGGGAGAGCAGGGATGACTGTCAGACAGGTGTGTTCACAGATCTGTCCTACTGACACCGGAACACTTTCCTGCTGAGGTGGGGACCCCAAAATGAGAAACTGAATGGAGGCAAAGGCTGGGGTGGGGTGGAGGAAGAGGAGGTAGCTATGTGGGAAGCTGCGGTGAGATGGGGGGATGGAGAAGATGAGAATGCAAAGGGATGGCTGCCAGGCTTGGGGAAACTGAAGAGGTAAGGCGGGCTGGCCAGGTGGTCCCTCACCACTCTTCCGGTAAAGGATCAGCTCTGCCTTGAACTCCTTGTGCTCATCCAGGGCCTTGCGGATTTGCTGGCGGACGAGCTCACTGGTGTCTGGCCCATAGAGGAAGGAGCAGGCACAGCCCCGCTGCATGACTTCAGCCCGGGAGAAACCCGTGAGGTCACAGAAGCCATCAGAGCAGTAGACCACAGGGAAGAGCCCCGCCACCTGGGCATTGCCCAGCACAAAGTTACTGTCTGCAAGAGAGCATCTCTCAGAGGCAAGCAGGGGATAAAGAAGCCCAGTGTCCACCACCCCTTCTTTCCATCAAAAGTGGGCTTTACAAGACCTAGGAATCCTCTGTGTGTGTGTGTTAGGGGTGTGGACAGGGTTAGGGCAGGAGCTGTTGATAAACAAGAATGAGTGGGTCACCTGTGTCAGTGGCCCACTCCTAGCAGTATGTGTGAGTATTCGAGAAGCACATGGGTGAACACTGAAGTTGGTGAATGCAGCCCTGTGTGGGCACTGTGCCTTCTGGAGTGTGTACTGAGCAGCTTGGGGTAAGGGATGGGTTTGGGGGTGCCCAAAGGAGGACTGCACCACCCCTACCTCTGCCAGGCTCACTCACCAGCTAAGTACCCAACTTGGCTGTATGGCTCCTCCCACTGGGACCCACCTGGACTGAGGAACAATCCAGGCCACTGTCCATTCTGCACTGTTTGAGCCCCAGCTGGGTGGCCTGGCTCAGGAATTTAGTGAGTGTGATCAAGAAAGAGTGTGTAAGAATGGTAGATGAACACCGAGCCAGAAATGTATTGGGGAGTGGGGGGTGCTGAATCAGCAGGCTGCAGGAGCCAAGCACACAGCAGAGCAGATGGAGAAGGCTTGGGGTGGGGGGGTGGTGCTCAGTGATGGGCTCCCACGGGCTTCCTATCAGGAACTGGAGACTGTGGAGGGGGCTAGGCAGAGATGGGAAGCCCCACTGGGGGCATGCGTGAGGGAGGAGGGGGCTTTCGCGACTTTCCCTGTGCTCAGAGCTCTGGGAACCCACAAACCAGAAGCTCTGGTCGCCTTCTCCAAATTTCCCCAGTTTTGGTAGGAGTCCCCAAACCTACCTTTTTGGGACTAGGGGACTCCTTGGGTTTAGGCTGGTGTGTTTAGGCGGTCAGGTGAGCTTGGCCAAACAGTGCGCTCCCGAGTCTCGCCTTCTCTATCTCCGTTTGCAAACCTCTTTTCTAAATCTGTTCTTAAATCCTCCTTGGCTGTCCCTGAGCACTGCACCCCCGCCTCACACCCTACCCCAGCGGTGCCAAGGTTGTCGGTGGGACAGAGTCAGACTTACGGATGGGATGGATAAGATTGACTAGGTTGGGGTTTGTGCCCAAGCAAGAACAGACTGCACCCCAGGCCCCAAACCTGTAGACTTCTAGCCGTTTCTGGCCTGGGGGCGGGGGGGGGGCAGTGTTGACTCTAAACCTTTTGGGGAAATGACATCTGGAAGGACACTGTAGTCTCAGTTAAAAGTGGGTAGTAGGGGGGAAGGAGGAAAGGTGAGGGCAGGAGGGCGGCAGGCCGAGGTGTCGGATGCAGGACCCGCGGGATCCATGGCAAGAGACGGCTCGTTCAGGGGCGAGGGTCAGACTCACGCGTGCCGTCGAAGCGCGTGGCGATGGTGTCCAGAAAGGTGTTCTGCGGCGCCAGGAGTCCCCGCATGGCCGGCATCTTAGGCGGCCTTGGCAGCCCGCCCCATCCCTCCGGGGCGCTGGGACTCAGGGCCTGGGGAGGGCGCCCAGCTCGGCCGCCCCCCGCCGGGCCCCACGCCCCCTAGCGCAGCCGTCGGTCGACAATACCCACCCCGGGCTCGCAGGCCCCGCCGACCGCCCGCGCGAGAGGGGGCGTCCCTGCCGTCGGGGCCCGGAGCATGGCGCACAGCCCCTCGAGCTCTGGCCACCCACGAATCCGGTGCTCCAGGCTCAGCGCTTGCTGCGCTCAGTACCTTCCGTTCACCACAGCGGCGACAGTGGCTCCCGTTTCGGCTGCAGTTCGGCTCCCTACAGGCTCGGCTGGATGCCGGGTCCCCGCAGCTCCCTCCGTCTGTCGGGGAGAAGCGGCAGCCTCCCTCCCTCCCTCGGGCGCCCGCCGCCTGCACCGGGGTAACCATGGAGACCGGGCACACCCAGGCTGGGCGGCCTCCTTAAAGGGACAGGACACCCGCCGAGGCAGCACCCTCCCTTCGGGACCTCGGTGGAGGTAGGGGAGGTCGCTGCCCCACGCCGCAGAGTCGCCTCTCGGAGAACGGCAGGCGAGCCGGGTCTGGCTGGGGCTACTCAACCGCAGGGGAGAAGCGTCGGTCCCCACAGTAGGGACCTGAGGAGAGCGCAGAGCAGGGGGTGGGGGTGCGGTAGATGATGTCTTCCCCGAGGAAAATGTAATTGGAAAGGAAGCCGGCAGGAGGTGAAGGCCGGGTAGTTGGCGGAGGTTGGGGCCCCTAAAGGGGCTCCAGTTGTACAGGAGAAGCCTAAAAGGAGATTTGGGGAGAGGGGGGCCGGTCTGAACACAGCTTCTGGGCATGCAAGCCTTTGTCAGCCTCAACTTGTCTCCCGGAAAATGGATCGCGCCATCTCTAGCAGAAGCCGCTGCAGCCAGGAGCTGTCGGGAAATTGGAGGGTGGGTAGCCCTGGAAGGAAGGTTCAGATGCTCCCTGTGTGTGCCCCGGGAGTGGAAGGGGTCTATGTGTGCGGGGGTGGGGGGAGGCTATACCCTTTGTCTTGTCTCTATATTTCTATTATTTGTCACCTATTGCTCCCACGCTGCGCTAGAGGGTCAGGTTGCAGCCACTGGGGACTAGTAGACATCAGGCGCTGGGAAGAACTTCCCAACCTTTCGCGCGTGGGTCTTGGCAAGCGGGGAGTCAGAAGGACTCAGCCTCCACTCCCCGCCCCCCTACAGTCCTCGAGAACTCGGCTTTGAGCTGGAGGGTGAGCTGGCAGGGGTAGGGTGCAGTGGCTGCAGAGACCCCCCCCCCCCCCCCCGGCCCAGCTAGGGGGTGGGAGGGGCGGGGCTGGCGGAGCGGGGCCAGAGCGGCAGTCCCCGGCTCATCTCCCGCGCTGCGTCGGTGCCCCTAGCTTAGCGCTGCCAGCGCCGCTCCTCCTCCCTCCCACGGTTTGCCAGCGAGCGCGGCTGCCGCCCGCGCCCAGAGGAGCCGCCGGGGCTAAAACAGCAATTTGTTCCCAAACTGTGGGACCGGAATCTCAGCTCTCCCCAGCCCTCTAGGAGATACATTCATAGTCACCAATGTCGGAAAGAAGAGTCCACCGCTCTGCGCACCCCTCATCTGCAGGGAGGGCCAAAGGCCAGGCACCTGTATTAAAATGAATTGGTGCTTTGGGTGGAAAGGAGGGAAGCGTTCTCCTCCCCCAGTCCTCTGAATCCTGGAACCCTGCTCCCAGGAAGAAGGAGCCTAAGAGGAGTGTGCAGATGATGCTCCCCACCTCCACTCACACCTCCACCGGGTCCTGGGCGGGAGTTTGAAAAGTGAACACAACACTGGGAAGGCAGAGAGCACGGACTTCCTCCCCGTAATCTCCCCCTCACCCCAGCTCTTGACTCATTCAGCCACCCTGGGGTGTCACAGGCAGGGGCAGGTTGAGGGGGAGCCCTGTTCAGAGATAGCTGAAAGCCACTGTCAACAAGAAACTCGGGAGGCTGCGTTTTGAAGCTGCCGTGGGAGGCCTGTGGGAGTTATTATCTACAAAAGGAACAAGGAGAGAGAGAAGGGAGGAGCAAAGTAAGTGGGAAAAATATTCAAGACACAAAAGATGGAAAAAGCCCCCAACCCCCAGGCGCGGGTGGAGTCAGTCACCGTGTGCCGCGTGGGTGCAAACAGGTGGCTGTCGAGGAATAGAGCCCAAGGGCCCCTCCCTTCTCCTCCCCTCTTCCTACTCTCGACACCCTCCTTTCTGGAGATCCCAGGTCAGTCTCCCGGCCAGTGTGGCCATCCTCTGCTTCCAAGGCTGTTATGTGGTGGGAAAATCTCAGGCCTTCCAAGTTAGACTAGTCTGGATTCCATTCTAAGTCTACCACTGACCAGTCAGTGGCGTTGAGCAGGGATGGGGCAGGGTGGGTGGTAATCACACAGAGCATCAGTTCCTTCATGTGTGAAATGATCCTTTCTCAGAGGATTGTTGATCTTAAGAAAGCGGTAGCATTGTTAGAAGTTCCCCTGGGCACCTGCTTTGGCCTTGGGTGCTAGGACCACGGGAATGAGCTCAGAATGAAGCCTCACTGGAGGTTCCCCTTCCCCACCAAAATAAACAAGACACTTTGGAATACGTTGAGGCCTCCAGCACTTGGCCACCCTTTGGCTGTCTTATTTTAGGCCATTCCTTTTCTTTCTTGTGTTCAATGATGTTTACTGCAGCATTATTAAATTTCATTTTTCGATTAGTTTATATTCAGTAATATTTTGTATCAGTTCAGGTGTACAACATAGCAGTTAGATAATCACATACTTTACAAAGCCAGTTCTTTTTTTTAGTGGACGATCCTAGCTGGTGTGAGAAAACCACAATAAACTTTCAAACAAGGGAATCCTGGAAGGTACATGGTTTTACTAACAGATAGACTGTTCTCCGTCTCATGGCTAGTAGTAGAGGCACCGTGTCGGAACCCAGACTTGACTAAGTTGACAGTGTATCTCACTGTGCCACTCTGCTGGGGTGCTTTGTCCTGTTTTTTTTGGTAGACAGCCTATTAAAAAGGCGACAGTGTGGTCATTTCAATGTGTGGTCAGATAGTGACGTGTAGTGAGCGCCCACTGTAAACAGCGACCTGGACTTCCGTCTGGGCCTGGACCACAGGCTCTTCCAGCCAGAGGGCAGACTCCACAGTCCTGCCTGGAGCCAGCAAGGGAGTGAGTGAGAAATCTCAATCTCTGTGTTCTAGCAGCACCAGAAAATGGGTTTGTCTGAAATCAAGTTACAGAGAAAGCCTAACTGGGTTACACTGAAGAGTCATAAAAAGGAGACCTGACTTTTCCCTGAGGAATCGGAGTGGGTGGTATTTTGGTATTTGTTCCTGCTGTTTTGACGGCAGTGAAGGGGCGGGTGGGCGGGCTGAAGAACAGTTGTGCTGGTTGTGGGGATGGTGGGTGAATTTCCTCACCCAGAAAAATCTTCTTCAGACACTGTTTCCTCCTTAGTAAGGAGTAGCAACGTAGGTAATAAACCCCCCTCCGCACCTGTATGGAAATAACGTCCCCGTCTCTCCCTGGGAAACCCTGGCCCCTGCTTTACTCCGGCACTCCGCTGCTCTGGTGACTGTGCTGGCCCAGGTCAGTGCCGTCCACACCTGGCCTGCCCGTCCAGACCGCTCAGAGGCTGGGGGCGGGGGTGCGTTTCTCTAACAGCTATGGCAGACAGACAAGAGGGGATATGCACTTGGGGGGAAAAGCTGTGAAAGGAATAGGATGACTGAATTATTTTTTGGTTGATAAGGTCTGCATGGCTGGTGGTAGGGGAAGTCTTTCAACACTTTAAAAAAAGATTTATTTTTTAGAGAGGGGAAGGAAGGGAGAAAGGGATAAACAGTAATTGGTTGCCTCACACACACATGCCCCAACAGGGAACCAAACCTGCAACCTAGGCATGTGCTCTGACCAGGACTCGAACTGGCAACCCTTGGCAATGCAGGACAACGCCCAACCCACTGAGCCATACCAGTCAGGGCTGCCTTTCACTGCTTTCTAACAGGGCAGGAGACACAAAAAGCAGAAGAGTTGTTAAACTCATAGGTTAACTGAGACACCAGGGTCTTGTTCTACGACACCTGGCATAACAACGGAGTAGTGGCTGTCATCTCCTCTTTACAGTTCCCGAAGAGGTTCAGAGATGTTATTCGCCCAAGGTTGGCTGCTCACATGGCACGAAGTTGTGAAGTCAGATTTAAAACCAAGTGTGTGTCTCAAAAGTCCAGGGTCTTTCCACTCCACTCCACTGCCTAGCCAGGAGGCCTATCTTCCAAGAGTTCAAGGAAGAGCTAAGAGTTCTATTTCCTTCACCTGCATAATGGTTGCAGCATTAGTTTAGAACCATTCATCTCAGCTGCAGAACTCAGCACAGCGCCTGCCTAGCACACAGCAGGTGCCTCAGTGTTTGAAGGAAAGAACGTGCTTAGGTGGCTAAAGCAACCAGAAGTCAAGCTTAACTGATTTGACAGGTGTGGTCTGGCTACCAGCATTCTGGTCTGATACTCTGAACCGGTCAAAATAGGGACAAAGCAGCTTCCTTATATCAGCTGGTGACCTCCACATGTGTACTGTTTTGGACACCTGTTTCCTTTTTCTTAAAACACTTTAAAAAGATTTTATTTATTTATTTTTAGAGAAAGGGGAAGGGAGGGAGGAGAGGAACAAAAACACGTGTAAGAGAAACATGGATCGGGTGCCTCCTGCCAGCACCACCGCTGGGGACTGAACCCACAACCCAGGCTTGTGCCTTGGCTGGGGATCGAACCAGTGACATTTTGCTCTGTGGGATTACACCCAACCAACTGAGCCACATCAGTCAGGACCCGGACACCTGTTTCTTCCAGGAAGGGTGCTGCCTTGTGGATATACCCCTTACCAGGTGGGACAAACAGTCCAGAGTGGAATGGAGGCTTATTTTTTATCATGCTTTTGAACTGTTTAAAATTTTTAAACCATTTTTATACATTGATTTTTTGTAAAATGAAACAAAAACTTATTATAAACAGGACAAGTGAAAAAAAGCAAGTTTATAAAAGTATACATAGATTCCCATTTATATAAAAGAAAGAAAAACATATTTGTATGTTTGAATTTAGAAAACTGAATTTAGAAAATTTAGAAGATAAATAAGAAACTTATCAGAAGAAGACAGGGGAGGGCTTTTTACTTTCCATAATGTAGTCTTTTGTACCTTAAAAAAAATAGTCTATTGCTTTTTTAAAAAGTGAATTTTAAGAATGCCATAAGTGGCCTATGAAATATCTGATGTTCATAATGAAGTCATGCTAATTTAAATGTTCTCTCTCAAGTGGCACATAACTGCCAAAGCTAGGGAGCCCGAAGTTTCATGTCCTGTCTCTAAGGGGAAAAGCACAAAACATCAACCTCTAAGAGGAAATGGGAAGGGAAGGGAAAGTGATGATTAGGTAGGACCTCTCTGACCAGCCAGTGGAAGCCGCCCAGGGTTTGGAGACTCCCTTCTCTTGGGAAACCCAGAGCTGTTCTGGGGATCAAGGAATGGGCTGCACGATTCAAACTTAAGACAAGCCTAACTTACCTTCACTGAAGAAAGTCAAATTGGCAAATTTAGGAGAATATCTACAACAGAAGACCCAAAATGAACGATGGCTTAGACATAATTTAAAAAAAGAATCATAGAGCCCTGGCCAGGTGGCTTAGCAGGTTGTGGGTTTGATCCCTGGTCAGGGTACGTATAGGAGGCAACTGATGGATGTTTCTTTCTCACATCAGTGTTTCTCTCTCTCTCCCTTCTTCTCTCTCTAAAATCAGTGAACATATCCTTGTGTGAGGATTTATACATACATACACAACTAAATAAAATAATAAAAGAATTGTAGAACATATAGTATGATCCCTTTTTATAAACACAGAACAAAGAACCTATATATTTATGTGTATATACACACATGTGTGTTGAAAAAGGCCTGTAAGAGTATACACCAAATTATTAATAGTCATTACTAACCTTGAGAAATAGAATGAGAAGATGGAAGCTTTAACTTTATCCTTTTACATTTCTGTATTATTTGATATTTTAAATAGTACTTTTGTAAGTAAAAACAAAAATGTAGAAAAATCTTCATAATTTTCAAACTTTTTATAGTCACAGAAAAAACATCTTCAAATACTTTTCTATAAAGAGATTTTAATTTTGACTTGAAGACAGCTTTGACAAGCAGTGGCTTCCCGTCTGTCTGGGTGGTTAATACAGTTTTGCCTGGATATAGGGATAGATCTCATAATCCTTCAAGGTTGTTTCAATCTCTGGATTTCCTATAAAGTAAGGTTAAGTAATTAATCAGAAAAGCAAGGCTTTCTCCTGACACCCAGCAGGCTCATGGTGTTGTTGGACAAATTCTCCAAAATGAGGTGATCAGCCTTTTAGAAAATGGCTTCCCAGTACTCCTCCACTACTGTTTTCATTACTGAAAGACACACACACACTCTCTCTCTTCCTCTCTAAATCTGTTCAACCAACCTGAACCCTGGCAGCTCAGCTTCATCCAAAGAGCCAGGGGAAGCCCTGAGGCGGCTAAGTTCTGCACCACTGCCACTTACAGTCGGGGCTTCAGACTTGGGAGAACACATGCTGGAGAAATAAATAGCTCGGCTGTTATTAAATCAGAGAAGCTGGGGGTGGGGCAGGGTGGAAGGGTCTGGCACCAATGCCACCTGCTACATGCGGGAGCTCAATTATACTGTTACATTCACTACTCCCGTCAAGGGACAGGCAGGGCGGAGAGGGGTGCTGATACAACCTTTGGTTGCCTGGGAGAGCTGCTGGCAGCTGTGGTTTTGCTCAACTGGTAAGCTCTCCTTTGGAAAGGCACCGTTCCCTATCCTATGAATCTTTCCCACAGGAACAGCTGCATTCGCTCATCCCCGCTTTCACATTTTAATTTGGTTCTGAAGCTAAGCGGTGGACAGACAACTTAGGCATCAGACACCCTCATGTAAGCCCCAAACAAGCTGGCTGAGAGACTTCAACCCCATGAGGCCCAGAGAAAAACAGGTATTGAAATGAAATCGCTTGCTGCTGGGAAACAAACGTGGGACTATTTATGCAGTTGTTTTTATTTACTCAACTATAAAGACTGACTGCGGCAATTTTTTGATGGGTAACACCTTAGATGAACACTAATTACATTGCTATAAATTTGGTTCAGGATAAGGATACAATTCAGGAAAGAGAGAATAACAACAACAAAAATCTTCAAACATTAAAACAAAGAAATTTTTTCCCCTTCTTCTAACTTTAATTAAATGCTACTTTCCCAAAGACTGGCTTGCAGTCTAAGGTAAGAGAAGCAGCAGGTCAAGCTCCTGTGCCAAGCCAGCCACTGAAACCCTGGTCTGAGTGTCAGTCTCAGGCATACTCTGGGAGGACACGAAGATCACTTGGAATACTTCCGGGTGTTCCTTCCTTTTCACCAATTACACCTCCCCTTCTCTGCTGACTCAGTGTGGGGCACAAGCCCCTCAACGCCTCTCCTGGTGAAACCTGTTGCCAGGGGACCTGACAGGCACGTGTGGCTCTGCTCAGACTGGAGAGGCAGCAGGACTGGCTCTGATCCGTCTTCTCCGAGGGCCTGACCAGTAGGGGTTGCCGAGGAAGGCCTCTTCAGGCAACGGAAAGGCCTGGTGCCCTGGGAAGAACCCTGCTTTACCTTGGGAAACCTGGCAACGGTTGCCCATGATTCCTGGTAGAAAGGACCAATCAGAATTAATCCATATCATTGGAAAGGTCAAGGGAAAAAAACAGCTTCCCCTCCGAAAATGGTAAAGAGGAAATCAGGAAAGAAGAAACCAAAAATATTCAGAATGGCATAAAAAGTGATAGGTGAAAATTTCTTTTTGTTATTAAATCTAACTATCAGTTCCCCCAAGTCCAGTTACCAAGTTGAATTGTGTGGGATAGACAAGAGAGGCCAACTGGAGTTTCCCTCAAGAGTTCACAGCTTCAGGATGAGAGGTCCTGGGTTTGCGTTGGGGGGAGCCCCTTCTGAACGAGGCCTTGGGTTGGCTGGGTCCCACACTGGCTCCAGTGCCACTGGCCCCTATGGAGTGAGCCTGGCTGCGTCCACTAGCGTTTCCTGGAGCCCGGGACGGCGCGCTCTGATACCTGGAACCAGATGAATACCATGAGCTATTTCTGTAACGGCCCACACTGTCAGGTTGCCCTTGGTTTGTGGGGTCATGGAACTTTTGGCCTTGTGGCCTGTAGCCTTGTCCTCCTCGTCTGTTCGCCGGCAACACCTAAGGATAAAAGAATACGATGCTCAAAACACTGTGTATTGTGGTACTCCACTTATTCCAGTTTAGTTTACAGGAGTATTCTGATAGCACAATTATAGTGTTCCATGTTTGGGACTCAGTTGCCTATCAAAACTCACAGAATTCTGCCAGCCACTTCAGCCTAGCCACTACATCAGAAATAACAAATCTTTCACTGTTTTCCCCCTGCCTTTTACTCCTAGGCTCTTCCCCACTGAAGAGGAATTCACTTTTCTTTAGCTGGGCAGGAGCTAAAGAAGAACAAAGAACATCCTTTGGGTTGTTACAAGCACTCAGTTGGGCAGGTATCTTATCACATGTCTGAACTTTGCAGATAAAAAGCAATTTGTACAGATGATGAACACTTGTTATACAGTAAAATAAACATCATTATGATCTTCTTTGCTGTATGTCATGAGCCACAGATCCATGTCGTGCTGCTGTGACATGTAGTACATTTTTACATTACAGCCCAGAAAGCGTATGGCAGGGGATTTTATCCTTGCCTTCCAATTCCAATGTAACGCCAGTTCTGAAGAATCACTGCCAGCACTGCCTTGAACTGCGCTTGGGCATCTTTTTCAAATCAAGGAAAAGAAACTACGGATTATGCTCCAGCTTTCTGGTGCTCACTGACCACTGCACCAGGTTCACTCTCTCGCTCCCGGACACTCTCTGTGCTGCGCTTCTGGGGAGCTGCTGTTTCACTCTGCTGAGCCTGCAACCGTGGTACTCATCTTCCTCAAGATGGGTGCAGGACTCCCAGCATGACTGATTACCAGGCGATACTACCTATGACAGCTAGGATCACTGCCAACATCAGAAAGTCAGCAGTCTTGGCAACAGGAAATCTAAACTGGCTGGTGGCTTGGAACATACATACCAAATGCTTCCTCTGGAACTAACAGGGGCTGGAGGGATTCAAAATAGATGTGGAATGGGAATAGAGAGGAAGATAAAGTACTGAGAGCTGTCAGCATTTAAACTGTCACAATCTGGCAGCCTTCTTCCTAACCAGCTCAGTGTAGAGGCCAGGTTACCTCTCGATGAGGCGGACAGGGCCGGCTGCTGGAGTGTGTTATGCCCACAGGAGTCTCTCCTGGTGCTGAGTTTTTCTTGTCCGCACTCGTGAGGCTGTGAGCAGAGGCACAGGTGGAAGACGAAGCAGCAGAGGCATCACACAGACTACTCAAGGACACAGATGTAATTGAGCCACATCGGGACCGGGTCGAATAGCTGTTCTTTGGATGGGACACTGAAACAGAGATATAAGAAATATGTGGTCATCCAAAAGAACCTGTGCACCCCAATGTTCATAGCAGCACAATTTACAATAGCCAAGTACTGGAAGCAACCTAAGTGCCCATCAGCAAACGACTAGATCCAAAAACCATGGTATATTTACACAATGGAATTCTACGCAGCAGAGAGAAAGAAGGAGCTTATACCCTTTGCAATGGCATGGATGGAACTGGAGAGCATTATGTTAAGTGAAATAAGCCAGGCGGTGAGGGACAAATACCATGTGATCTCACCTTTAACTGGAACCTAATCAACAGAAGAAAAAAGCAAACAAAATATAACCAGAGACATTAAAGTTAAGAAGAATCTAACAATAGCTAGAGGGGAGTGGGAAGGGGACAGTGAGAAGAGGGGATTACAGGAACTACTATAAAGGACACATGGACAAAATCAAGGGGAGGGTGGAGGTGGGGGAGGGAGGTGGGTTCAGCTAGGGTGGGGTAGAGGGATGGGGAGAAAAGGCATACAACTGTAATTGAATAACAATAAAAATTAAAAAAAAGAAAGAAATATGTGGTCATATGATGAAAGAGTATGAAGGGTTAGGTTCCCTATTTGCCCATTTCGCAATGAACAATTTAAGATAAAGAACTGTCTGCTTGAGTAATTGTAAAAAAAACCTTATAAAATGGGTAACAAAAAGGAAAATCTCCCCTCTGCCTTCCCCCTCTGCCCCCTCCAAATCCCCAGTGCGCTGTAAAGGAACTCACAGAGATGGGATAGCAGTTTCAGAACAGAGTGGCCCACCCCCCCACCATCGAAGGACTTCTTGACACTTCCTACTACCTAAACTGGCTCTAGCTCTGGCAGTTGACTAAGCCTGGGAATACTAATATAAGCCATATGTTTAGTTTCCTATGTGAGGAACACTAAAGCAGCGGGCCTGACCTTTTCGGCTCCAGGGGCAGGTTTGGCAGAAGACAATTTTTCCAGGTGGTGGTGGGTTGGGGGAGCAGGCAGAGCTGAGACTCACCCTCTCACCCACACTCATGTCCTGCTTGGGGGGGGGGGGCGGGGAGGGGACACGGCAGAGACAGGAGGTGGAGCTCAGGTCAGCACCTGGTTCCTGACAGACTGCAGACACCTAAGGGTCCACGGCCCAGGGGGTTGGGGACCCCTGCTCTAAAGTACAGACTTTGCAAAGAAAGAGAAAGGGGAAGAGCTAAATCTTTTTTAAAAAATTTGAATGATGCACAATATAAAAAAAAATTAAGATTAGTTAATATGAACATTACTAGTTTACAACAAACATGTATCTTCCCAAGGTTCTTTCACAAAAATAATCTCAAATTCAAAATACCAATCAAGCTGAAAAATATTAACATTTCCAACTAGAATATTGTCCGAATTCAACGGTTTAATGCTGCCCACTAGATTTTTTCTTGGCACTAAGCCTGGACTGACGTTGAGTTCACAACCACTGCTCCGGATCCCACATTTCACTTTCATACTGAGACGGGAAGAACGAAGTTGCTGAGCTCAGGGTTGGTGTCACAGAAACTCTCAACTTAGAGGCACCACCCCCTCTGAAGGTATTACTTTAGTACCTATTATGTGCCAGGCAATGCAGGCACTGTTATCTCTATTTTGGAGAGGAGTAAAATGAGGTTCCCAAAGGTCAGTGTGGAGGCAGGACTCAAACTTGGTCTGTCTCCAGAGCTCCATGCTGTTTACACTATATTTCATATACCTCTCAGCGCAGCAGAGAATGCATGGCTGAAAAACATCTTATTGCACATTAAGGGAGCCCATCCTCAGGGCTCAAAGCAATTGCATCCACTGACTTCTTAAAGATCTCAGAGCTACTTTTCATAAAAACAAGCAAAGAAACAAAAATGTAAGAGGCACTAAAGAATCAGCGGAGAAGCCAACCCGCTCCAGAGTCTCTGATTAGTAGAGTGTGGTCTTCTCAGCGCCATCTCCAGTGCCCCGAATCTCTCACTCTCTCACCTTGTCCGAATGAATCGATGTTCTTCTTTAGGGTCTCTACGTCACAGGTGAAGCGGGCTACTCGTCCCAGATCCTCGTCATATTTACGTTCGCTAACAAAGTGCTGGAGAAAGGGCAAAGAATAGCCCCCAGGTGAGACAAACAGTATACATGGAATCCACAGCTTGCTAAGTAAGGATGAAACAATTACTTTCAACTGAATTCTTTTCACTGCTTCAAAGTTTGCTCAATGGCCACAACATTACCCATACTGAGTGACTGACAAAATTCAGTCACTTTCTTCAGGGCCCAAAGATATTTGGGAGCTTTATAAAAACACTCTGATGGTCAAAGCCAATTAAGTATAATCAAGAGAAACTGTAGAGAAAGGAGAAAGAATTTACAGTAGAAGGCCATCTTTCCACTGTTAGCTACTCTCTACATTGTTCCATTTTGTACAGAAGCAGAGGCAGCAGCAAAAACGCTGGTAAGTTACAACATTTAAATAGATGGAAACTTCCTTAGGAAACCCACCTCACCTCTTTATAAAGCAGGATTTTTTGGTCCTTGAAACAGAAACAACTTCTTGAGATGGAAAATCATTCATGTGAAAAGTCAACTTTAAAATAAGAAGTTTATGCTGTAAATAATTTAATCCTTTTAAGCAAACTGAGCTGAGAAGTAACCAACCCCTTAGGTCAAAAACTGTACTATAGAAATTGTGGGACTAAATACACGTTAGAAATAAAGTACTTTGGGGAATCTATTTCAAGAAACAATTTCTAAGGTAGCCTGGAATCTATGTTTTCAGATGAGGAGAGGAAAAGGAAAAGCTGTAACTCTCCTAGACATAATTCAGAAGAGGAGCTGACCCCCCAGAGCTGCCCTCTGACTGGCGGCGGTCTGACTCCACTTTGGGTCTTCAAGGGGCAGGAGTGAATGCGACAGAACCCTTGAGAAGCACCGAAAGGGAAAGAAGAAATAAAAATTACCTCTGGCCTGTGAAGCCTTAAAGTGTCAGAGGACACTGCGGCCTAGGAAAGCACTGAGCCTCTGTGGCAAAGCCTTTAGAAACACAATATCAGTCTGAGATTAAGTCTGAGGCAAATTCTAGAGTTTGTTGAGCCAAAAACATAACAGGAATGATGGAAATAAAATGATCTGGAAATAAGACATTTAAATTGCATAGCACCCACTTCAGTACAGTGCAAATGTGGAGAGAAACAGATCCTTAGTCAGCCTGCAGAAATATTTCTAGCAGCTTTTCAACCACGTGGGAAGGAGAACAGATGAAGCGTGTGAGAGCCAGAATTCCCATCTAATTCCAAAGGGGTTTCCAACTTCTCCCAGATAGTTGAATGAGGCTGACTTGCATCAATGTGAAGACTTTCTAAAAAATTTAGCAATATGGCGCCGAGCAGTGTGGCTCAGTTTGTTGAGTGTTGTCAGCAAAGCCAAAGGCTGCTGGTTTGATTCCCGGTTAGGGCACACGCCCAGGTTGTGGGCCCAGTCTCTGGCTAGGCACGTGTGAGAGGCAACCATCCTTGCTTCTCTCCATCTCTTTCTCCCTCCCTTCCCCTCTCTCTAAAATTAAATAAAATCTTTAAAAATGTTATGTAATAGTTCATCAGAAAATGGTAACTTAAAATTTGCATTGTTTGGCTATTTCACCCCAACAGAGTCGAAGGGAAGTAGGGAGACCACCACCATGACCGAGGGCTTGTATGAAGCACTGGGTCAGAACGACGACAAGGACACCTGTAAGCTTAGGTGATCTTCCAGCTATGTTTCCTTTTTACAAAGGCTGCCGTATCGTTTCTGCAGCAAGGACTCTTGTTAAATATGGCAATACATCTCAAGTATTCAGAAAGAATAGAAATTAGGGTGCAGGGGTAGGCAATGCCAACTCCCCTTGCTCCGACAGCTCATGGTTTATAAACAATTACTTAGAACACCAGTATCTACAACTACCCATGAATACCCCAACCTCTCTTGGGTTCCCATGCTTGGTCTCAGAAACACTGTTCTTTAGCTAAGAATTTGAAATGTGTGAGTATTAGAGAACCCTAAAGATTCCACACAAAAAAAAAAAACTACTAGAACTGATAAATGAATTCAGTAAAGTACCAGGTACAAAATAAATATTCTGAAATTAGTTGCAAAGGAAAACTAAGAAAACAATCCCACTTATAACTGCATAAAAAAATACCTAGGAACAAATTTAACCAAGGAGATAAAAAACCTGTACTTAGAAAATTATAAGACACTTTAGAAAGAAAATGAAAAAAATGCAAACGCAGGATGGGGCAAAAGTAGGTTTACAGTTGTTTGTATGGAAAATAATACAATAATAAATAAATAAGAATAAACTCTGTTTTGCCTATTTACAGCTGCAAACCTATTTTTGCCCCACCTTATAACTAGGAGCATACACCGTGTTCGTGGGTAAGAAGAATTAACATCATTAAAATGTCCATACTACCAAAGCAATCTACAGATTCAAAACAATCCCCATCAAAATATCAATGGCATTTTATAGAACTAAAACAAATAATTCAAAAATTTATATGGATCCACAACAGACCCCAAATAGCCACAGCAATCTTGAAAAAGAAAAACAAAGCTGGAGGTATCACACTACCTAGTATCAAACTATACTACAAGGCTATCTACAGTAATCAAAACAGCACGGTACTGGCATCAAATAAGACACAGAGGCCAATGGAACAGAAGAGAAAGCCAAGAGACAAACCCACACCTCTGTGGTCAATTAACATCTGACAAAGGAGGCAAGAACATACAATGGGATACGGCTAATCTTCAATAAATGGTGTTGGAAAAATTGGAATCGTACATGCAAATGAATGAAAGTAGACCACCTTCTTACATCATAAATAAGAATAAACCCAAATGGGTTAAAGACTTAAATGTAAGACTCAAAACCATACAAATCCTAGAAGAAAACATAGGCAGTCAACTTGCTGCCATTTCTTATAGCAGTATTTTTTGACATATCATCTTGGGCAAGGGAAACAAAAGAAAAATAAACAAATGGAACTACTTCAAACTAAAAAGGTTTTGCACAGCAAAGGAAACCATCAACAAAATGAAAAGACAACCCACTGAATGGGAAAATATTTTCTCCAATGATACATCTGATAAGGGGTTAATTTCCAAAACTTACAAAGAACTCAGACAACTAAATACCCAAAAACCAAACAATTCAATTAAAAAATGGGCAGAGGAACTGAAAAGGCACTTCTCCAAAAAGGACATACAGATGGCCAATAGACCTATGAAAAGATGCTCAATGTCATTAATTATCAGAGAATGTAAATTAAAACCACAGTGAGATATCACTTCATACCTGTCAGAATGGCTATCGTCAATAAATCAACAAACAACTGCTGGCCAAAGATGTGGAGAAAGGGAACCCTCGTGCAATGCTGGTAGGAATGGAGATTAGAGCAGCCACTACAGAAAAACAGTATGGGGGTTCCTCAAAAAATTAAAAATGGAACTGCCTTATGACCCAGCAATTCTACTTCTGGGTATATATCCAAAGTAACTCAAAACACTAATTTGAATAGATATCTGCATCCCCATGTTCACTGCAGCGTTATTTACAATAGCCAAGACGTGAAAGCAATCCATACGCCCATCAATAGACGACTGGATAAAGAAGTTGTGGTACATATATACAATGGAATATTACTTGGCCGTAAAAAGAATGAAATCTTGCCATTAGTGACAGCATGGATGGACCCAGAGGGTATTATATTAAGTGAAGTAAGTCAGACAGAGAAAGACAAACACCATATGACTTCATTTATGTGCAGAATCTAAAGAACAGAATAAATGAACGAACACAACAGAAAGACTCACAGACCCAGAGAACAAACTGATGGTTGTCAGAGGGGAGAGGGGTTGGGGGGCTCAGTGGAAAAGAAGGGAGTGAGAAGTATAAATTGGCAGTCACAAAATAGTCACGAGGATGTAAAGTGCAGTGTAGGGAGTATAGTCAATAACACTGTAGCGACTATGCATGGTGCTACGTGGGTGCTTGAAATATCGGGGAATCACTTTGCGAATTATATGACTGCCCACCACTACACTGTACACCTGAAATTAATGTAAAAAAATACTGAATGTCAACTATAACTGAAAAATAAAGTTAAAAAATAAAATAAAATGTGAGTGTTAAACACAAGGAACCATTATAAATAGATTAAAACCAACATCTCAAATTGTTCATTTTTCTCTGTAAAATCAGAATTGACCGGCCAACTTTTAAAATACTTACTGAATACCTATTATGTGCCAGGGTACTAAGCTAGGCACTGGAGAGACAGCAGTTCCTGCTATGAAAAGTTCACAATCGATTGGGAATGACAGGTTAATCAAATGCATATGGAATATAGCTGCACTATGAAGGCACAAAATAAGGGGTATGACAGGAAAATCAGGAAGGATGAGTAGGTCACGAGTGACTGTGTGCTGGGAGTGGCAGGGAGGGACGAGTATTTTGGATAGGTAGAACACGCTGGCAGCCCTCTAGCAGGAGGGAACAGGACGTGTCTGTGGAAAGGAAAAGTTAGCATGGCTGGAGCTGAGAACAAAGGGGGCGCGGTATGAAATGAGGATGGTGGCACAGCCAGACCATGCAGAGCCCTAGGCCCACGCTAAGGATTATAGTCTTTATTCTGAAAGCAGGGAGGGATGAGAGGGTGGGGCAGTGACAAGGAGGATGGCTGCAATCACTCAAGGGGCTATTAGAGAAGTCCACGCGAGAGAGAACAGTTACTGGATCAAGAACGTGATGATGGTGAAAAGGTCAAATGGGAGATTCAGAAGGAATTCAAGTGGACAAGGCCTGCTGATAGATTTCATGTAGGAGAGGGGACATTTCCTAAGGTTTCCAGCTTGGACAACTGGATAGACGATGGTACCACTTACAGGGAAAGGGAAGCTGGAGGAGGGCCAGGTTTTGAAAGGAAGATCAGGAGTTCAATATGTTAGCTATGGCTATGAATTATGGAGATATGCTACTTAGTCCCCAAGGACAAGAAGAAAGGCAGAAAGGAAGGGAAATTTTACCTTGATATCAGCTCTGAGCTCAACCAACTGCTCCTCTGACATTCGAACAGACACATCAGTCATCTTCTTTAGAAGTTCAGCTTTCTTTTGTCGGCTGAGCAGAATTTCCACTGTAGGGAAAAAGTAGTAAAACTCTTTGTGATCTGCTCAACAGAATAAAGAAGAACTGGAAGTACAGGCCTTACAGTATGTATGGGACAGCCAAAGGCTTAGCTGCCCAGCCACCCAGAAAATGGAAACACCAAAGGTCTGGCTTCTACCTTCCTGAGGGACTCTGAAGGCAGTTAGAGGTAAACACTTTATGAGACCATAAAGATGCATAAATCATTTGTCATTCCTCTTTTTCCTCTTCCTAGGCAAATAATTTTTTTAATCAAGAAGCACATAAATTAAAACAAAACATGCACAGTAGTAAAAAAATAATTACCTAGAATGAACATGAATTGAGTAAAAGTGCCCCTCCTACTTCTGACTTTGTGGTCCCCTCCCCAGAGGAAACCACTATTAATTTCTTAAGCATACTTCCAAATACATTCTATGCATACATAATATATACTTCTCTCCCTTCCCCTCTCCTCACACATGGGTGTGTATCATATGCATGGTCCCTCCTTTACTTTAGCGATTTTTACTTAATATATCTTGAAGTCCAATCCTTATTAATACATTGGCTCTCCCTCACTGTTTAACAGCCACTTAGTATTCTACTATATGGATATACCACAATTATTTACCAAGCTCCCTAATGATGAATATTTAGGTCGTTCACAGTCTGTTAAGAAGCATCTTCTGCCCTGGCTGGTGTGGCTCAGTGGATTGATGCTGGCCTGTGAACCAAAGGGTTGCTGGTGTAACTCCCAGTCAGGGCACATGCCTGGGTTGCAGCTCGGGTCCCCAGTGGACGGCATACAAGAGGCAACTGATAGATGTATCTCTCATACATCGATGTTTCTCTCCCTTTCTCCCTCCTTCTCCCCTCTGTCTAAAAATAAATAAAATCTTTTTTTAAAAAAGATTCTTTCTCTTTAACCTTTGGCATTTTAATTATGATGTATCTTGGAGTGGGCCTCTTTGCATCCATCTGGTTTGGGACTCTCTGTGCTTCCTGGACTTGCATGTCTATCTCCTTCACCAAATTAGGAAGTTTTCTTTCACTATTTTTTCAACTAGATTTCAAATATCTTGCTCTTTCTCTTTGCCTTCTGGCATCCTTATGATGCAAATGTTGGCCACCTCTTGAAGTTGTCCCAGAGGCTGCTTATACTACCCTCATTTTTTTTTTTAATTCCTTTTTTCTTCATGTTCTTCTGATTGGCTGCTTTTTGCTTCCTTATGTTCCAAATCATTCATTTGATTCTCAGTTTCATCCACTCTACTGTTGTTTCCCTGTAAATTGTTCTTCATTTCAATTAGTGTATCCTTCATTTCTGACTGGATCTTTTTTATGCTGTTGACGTCCTCACTAAGTTCCTTCAGCATCCTTATAACCAGTGTTTTGAACTGTGCATCTGCTAGATTGCTTATCTCCATCTCGTCTAGTTCTTTTTCTGGAGTTTTGATCTGTTCTTTCATTTGAGCCATGTTTCTTTGCCTCCTCATTTTGGCAGCCTCCCTGTGTTTGTTTCTGTGTATTAGGTAGAGCTGCTATGACTCAGTGTCCTGATGTAGTAGGTATCCTGTAGGGTCCAGTGGCACAGCCTCCCCTATCACCAAAGCTGGGTACTCGAGGTGCCCCTTTGTGTGGGCTGAGTATACCCTCCTGTTGTAGTTGAGCCTTGGTTGCTGCTGGCAGGTCAATGGGAGGGATTTACCCAGGCTAGTCAGCTGTAAGGACTGGCTGTGACGACTTACCACCAACCTCTGTCCTCCATGGTGGATCAGCTGTGCGAGGGCAGGGTGGGGGTGTTCTGATGTAGTTTTTAGCTGTCCACTGGGTGCACAGGCTCTGGGTTTTCCTGGGTGGTACAGGCCAAGGTCAGCCCCCACCTGTGTTTTGCCTGGGGCCACCGCATGTGAACTATACACCAAACTGAGATGGCTGCTACTTGTGCTGGGCTTGGAGTTTCCCAGGCAGAGCCAAGCTGTGAGTCTAGGATGGCTGCTGCTAGTGCTGGGCCTGGGGCTCACTGAAGCCAGCCATTGCTTGTTTCATAGGATTTAGAAGCCAGGGTCAGCCATTCAAATGGAAAAGCAGCTTGGGTGGACCCCTAAATTGGGTGGGGCAAAGTCTCCTGGGATCCTCCTTGGCAGTTCAAACAGTGTTAGCCAGGTTGATGGAGTCTCAGATGTGGCACCAGCCTGTGGGCTCCATGGCTTTGCAGGGGGAGGGCTCAGAAAAGGGACAATGGCCTCTGCTCAGCCCAATGCCTGACACTTCTGCCTCTCTCAGCATTCTACTGATGCCCTCAAGCTGCCACCCAGGTGCTACAGCTCAGGGAGTGAGTCTGAGTAGGCAGGTGAGTCCATGTGTGGGCTCTTTAAGAGGAACTGCTTGGGGCTCTAGCAGTTCCTTCTGCTGACTCAATCTCCACTGGTTTTTGCAGCCAGAAGTTGTGGGGACTTCTCTTCCTGGCACTGGAACCCTGGGCTGGGGGTCTTGGTGTGGGGCTGGGATTCCTAGCACTGTATCTGCACCCCTCCTACCAGTCTGGATTGATGTGGTTTCTTTAATTCCGTAGTTGTCAGACCTCCATTCAACTCGATTTCTGACAGTTCTGAGTGATGGTTACTCTATTTTAGTTGTAACTTTGATGTGGTTGTGTGAAGAGGTGAGCCATGTCTGACTACACTGCCATCTTGCTAAACAATAATAATTTTTAAAAAATTTAAAAGAAATGTCTCAGAGTGGACAGTAGGGGCCACAGAGGATGTGGGCAAAATCATCCCTCCTAGGAAGTAGAACTAGGGGCTGCCAGATGAACCAAGGAAATTTTTCTCACACCAGGGAAGAGACTCTGCTATTCCTGTCCAGTAAGATTTGATCACTGCTTTTGTTATTTTAAAGGTTTTGTGTGTGTGTGTGTGTGTGTGTATTTTAGATTTTATTTATTTTTAGACAGAGGGGAAGGGTGGGAGAAAGGGAGGGAAACATCAATGTGTGGTTGCCTCTCACACACCCCCTACTGGGGACCTGGTCCGCAACCGAGGCATGTGCCCTAGACTGGGAATCGAACCAGTGACCTTTTGGTTCGCAGGCTGGCACTCAATCCACTGAGCTATACCAGCTGGGGCTGATCATTGTTTTCCTGAGTGGGAATTTTTACTATGATTATTTCTTCTTTCTCTACCAGCATCATATAGGAAGAGGGAACATTTAACTTGTCTTTTAGTTTATGGGGCCCCCGACTGCAGTGTGCCTTATCCAGACCTGTTCAAAGGTGTGAAATTCCCCAGACGTCCTGGACTTTCAGCTGAATATACTGACTAGATGAGACTTTGGAGGTAAGGCCATTGAGGAGGAGGTGAGTGTATTCTCATTTTAGGAAAGAGCGATATTGGGGGATGGACTGTAGCAAAGACTGCTGGTGACTGCTTATCCATTCTCCTCTTTGTCCTACCAGAAGTTCCATGTTTTGGGGCACCAACCTGCTTAGGTGAAAATCCACAGTTCCTGACTTTGCTACAGCTAAGACAGTCACGTAACACAGTTTGGCCATTGAGATCCAAGCAGAACTCACAGGGTGAGGTCTACAGGAAAGTTCTTTAAAGGAGTCTTAGCCAGCATGTAACACTTTGCCCCTCCTTGACTGGAGCCTCTGACCATAAACACACCCTAAGCGTGGCTGGAGAAGGAGAGAGAAGCCTGGGTCCCTCATGTCATTTTGGAGACGCCCTTTAGCCCTGGATCACTTACCTCTGGACCTTTCATTTCATGAGAAAAATAAACTCACATTTATTTAGGCCACTCTGTTACATGTAATCAAACTCAATTCCTAACTGTTACACTACTGAGAAATTAGCCAAATTTACTTTATAAAAATTAGAATTTTCAAAGAGCTACATCAGGTATTCCAGAGAGCTGAACCTCATTAGTTAAGTTTTCTTAACCTGATTGCTACATATATGCCCCCCACTGGTTGCCCATACCCACGTCAGGTTAATCAGCGCCCTGTCCCAGTAAGTCAGGAACGTGCCTATATAAACACCAAGGCCCGGGAGCTACAAATGATCTATTGGTCTGCCTCCCAAGATAAAAACCTACTTGCTATTTGTATCAAATTCACTTTCTCTCAGCTCCAGCACTCTAGGATTCTAATATGGAGGAAATGTGTTCGGTAAAGATTTCTACATATATCAGATTAACTCAGAGAACCTAATTATATATGACTTTAGACAAGCCACACTTTTGTCTTCATTTATGAAATGGAAAAAAAAGAAACTCTCGGTACTTTATAAAGTTGATATAAAGATCATACATGAGTAAAAAAAGAACTCTGAATGGTGAAGCACTCTAAACACGTAAATTAATAAAACTATAATGTATACTTAAAAAGCAGCACCTTCTTGATAATATTGATAAATGAGTAATTATATTAGTGTCATTGAAAACCAGGATTTTTAGCATGGGAGACACAGATATATAAAATTGATGAAGTTAAGTAAAACTGTAGTTCTGAATTTGATAAAATAATATTGGCCATGAATTGATAATTGGTTGAAGCAGAGTGATGGGGGTTAATTATATTAGCCTCTCTATTTGAAATACGTTAAAAGTAAGAACTATGTCTTCTTACCAGATTTTTGTTATCTGAACCTTCATCTTCAAAAAGAATACAAAGAACACATAAGTATATGAATGGACTAAAACTGTCACATTTAAAAATTTCAGGATATACCAGTCAATTTAAATGAAATCTTACTTCTGAAAAAAAGTAGGTAACATCTCTATGTATTGAACTTTTCAGGTTAAAACGAATCAAAACTGAAGTCAGCTCAGTGCTTCAAAGTCGCCTCCTCTGGTCCATGACCATAGACACAAATGATTTAATTGTGAGTCATCATCTCGACCTATTTCCATTCTTACCATTTTAAGAGCAGGTTCAAAGAAACAACCTTCTTAATTACAGATCTGGCATTCAATGCACGAAAGCCAAACCTGCTGCTGAAAAGCCCCAAATTAATGCCACTATATAAGCTGCAGTTGACATTTCCTTCTTTTCATACAGCTGTGTGCACATCTTTGACCTATACTTATAGAAATTACCAAAAACAGGTATTTATTCTTCCATATAAAACCTCAAAAATTACCCAGGTTAGACTCTACTCCTCCAGAATCTACTTTAGTAAGCTTTCAAGGAACCCTAGTCAAGGTATCTTAACCCCTCAGCCCACTGACTCTTCCTCTACCTGATGCTAACGAACATTGAGTAAAGACTGTCCCACAAGCGAAGGAAACAGAGCTCTGGGACGGGTAATGACATGACTGTATACACCAAACTGAGGCGACCTGGTGAAGTCTCTTCTGACTGTGCCGAAGGAATTCTTTCATCAGTGGACAAATACATAGGTACATAAATAAGCCAAACAAAGGTGCCTGAAGGAGACTTTATTTTCCTAGGTTGATGCTGTGGTGGCAGACACCCAGACGCAGTCTCTTATACATGGAACTCTACATCCAAAATATTCAAATTTGGAAATATTTTAAAAGCAGGCTCTTGTAAAGCTGTTTTGCCTGAAAAAATTCATATACCAGTGCAGTACAATTGCTCAAGACTGTTTAACTAAATATATAAACTCTGGTTGTGGCATTTATATCGAACTTTTGTTATAGGGGTTGAGAGTACCTACTAAGAGGTAAGATCTTTGATTAAAGATGAGTCTTACTTGCTTCGGCTTTCACTTTGTCCATTTCAGCGAGCAATGCCACCTCTCGATCCATTAAACTAAGAAGGAATGACAAAGGAAAAAAAAGGTTTGATCAGAAACTTGAAACAGAGAAATAACACATAATAGTGTAGAAGGACTGAGGGAGTCTGCTCACTAAAAGCATACAACCAAGTAAACACTGTGTGGACCACAACGAAATTCTGTTTCCCTCAGTAAAGAACATTTTAAGGATTCTAATAAACAGGCCTAATACTTTTATTTCTGTATATTACAGAAGACCAGTAGATGGCAGTAGCAACTAGCAAACACATTTCTTGGTAAACTGTGCTTAAAGCAAAAGTCCTTATGGAAATTACCTATTCCCACATATGTACTCACATATTTTTTATTTTGTCCTATAAAGTTCGACAGCTTTGCTTCTAATGGATTTACCAGGCAGTACTCCAGCTGGAGCATGGTAAATTTATCCACAATTAAAATTTGTATACCTTCAACATTTTGCCACAGTTGCACTAAGTCTACCGGCACTTCCGTCTTTAGAAGGAAGGGTAGTCAAATTTGTTTTGGTTTTGGGTAAATATTTACTAGTAATCCAGAAAATACAGGATCAAAGTTTTCTGGTAGGCTTTTCACAGAAAGAGAACATTGAACTGACAATCAGCACCTTCTCCACGGCAAGTGTACACGGCACGTACAGCTTTTCCACGTCCTTAACAAAAGAGCCCAGGTGGTAGGCCGCCCTAGTGTTCACCCTCTGGATGCAAATAATTTTTCTCCATTTTCAGTTTTGCTTAGTGGTAGAAAAAACATCTAAAATTTTAATATCTATGCAACCATGAAATATTTTGCCATGAAACTTTTTTTCAAATTTGAAATTCATTCTGATATCTCCTTTTGAACGGGAATATAATTACAGGGTTAATAAAAATTCTACTCGTTTCTTGCTGTAAAACCAATCATACACACAATTCAGTTTAGCTCAACCTATAGTTATGTTAGCACAAAGTAGTTACTACAGAGACTACAGTGTAAGATACACAAAAAAGTAAAGGCAGGGATATTTCCTCAGGGAGTAAATCCTTTATAGTGAAGTGTCAGAGAACATAGGTTTGATAATCGTTATGTCTAATGTTAATAAATAGACTTGGGGACAAATTTGGTTGGCGTGTTAATCCAAAAGCACTAGACTGCAGAGAAGATACAACTTTTGTGGAGTAGCAATATTTTGTTAGGAATGCGTTTCCCAAACCTTGGCAAGATTTTGCTCCAAGAACTCTAGCGGCATTTGTAATACCTAAAAGGCAAAAACAAAAGCACAACTGAGACAGGAGCTGCTGGGCCCGGAGTGGATGTTACTTCTCTTCTGCTGCTAAGTCACCATAAGAGGCAGATGACAAATCTATCTCTGGTAAACTTGTAAACTACTTATTACAAAGCTTCAGCAAACAAGTAAGCTTTCTGTAGTTATGTTAATATTTGTAACAATCTGAATTATGAAAAGGAGACTGTCACATGACCTTACTTTTAGCAAGGAAAAATATAAATTTTGCACTGTCACAATCGGACTTTTTTGTGGCATTATGAGCTCTTACATTGTGACGGCACTTTTTTCCGAGAAAAAGCATCCATTTAAATAAACTTTGTTGCTTGATTGATTTCACAAGAAATCATGAGAAATTCTTAGGGCAGTGCATGGACAACCATACGACCACTCCATTAAAAAATTAGTTTGCATTTTTATGCCAAAAAATACTGAAAAGCAGTAAGCACTCTGTTTCATTTTCAGGTTGCCTTCTACTGGTGACATACACCGACAGGCCCTGCAGTGTCGGCCAAGCATTAGACACAGGCATCTACTGGTCAGCTAAAGCTGTGAGGGCATTTTCTCGGAGAAAAGCATGATGAATATTTGTAGTTTTGCCATTCAGTCTTTCACAGGCCTTTAATATACAAAAAATGAGTAAATGTTAAAACACATGTAGTATGTTTGACATTAAGCTTTTGATTGCTGAGATGTCCATTTTGAAGGCATCTATCTCTAAAAAAACACACTGCCAGCTACATGATGAGATGAAAAGCCAGGGAGCCCCCCACCACCCTACATGGAGTCCCCTTTCAGAAAGCCCTGGGTGACCTAGATAACTGACCACTGGAATGACCCTGCGTTCCCTTCTACACTTTAATTGCCCTCTTACGTTTTAAATTCACCAATAAAGAATGAACCTGTAAAACCCTAGGCACCCACACTTCAACCCAATAAAGGAAGAATCCCAGGCGTCCTTTCTCTCCCCCCTCCACAACCTTGCTGTGTGGCCCGGGGAGTGCCCCTACCCTCCAGAACCTGTGAATAATAAGTCTTGTGTTTTTGAAGTTTCTGGATGTTGTTGTGGAGGTGCACCTTGCAACTGTAAGAACCACAAGGGCCAGTCCAACCACACCGGCTCATGTGGGGGACTGCCACAGTGCCCCCAGGCATTGCTAGCTGATGGCATCACTATTAATAGGCTGAGACCAATACAAAACATACAGTAACTTTCTTATTAAAAGTACATCACATAATGTAATATTACAGTTGTATAGCAGAACAACCATATTTTTACATCATTCATACTTAGTATTTAAGGGTGACATGTCATGTCTCTAACTTCCAAATGCTTCCACCAAAACACACACAAACACACACACAGAAAATACACTGATCACTGTACTATCAGCTTTTCTATTTCTTGAAAGTTTTCATAACAAAAAGTTGGGGAACTATGTGCATTACAAAATAAATAGAGAAGGTGGAAAGAGTTCAAAAGTGGAAAGTAGGCTAAGCATAACAGTGAACAGCAGGGAGGGGATAATGGGGGGACAAGGGGGAAGGGCTTTCAGGAACATCTACAAAGGACACATGGACAAAACCAAGAGGGGGGGATCAGGTGTGGGAGGTGGAGATGGCTGTGGGGGAGAGGAGAGGAGGGGACGGAAATGGTGATAACTATACTTGGACAACAATAAAATAAGTTAAAAAAATTATAAAAAAATAAATAGCAGAGGCATTTTTATAATTAAAAACAATAATTTACTATAATACAATTAACAATGAAGAAAATTAAGCTAAAGTTTCCCACCTATACCTAAGCTAAACAATGGTCCCAGTGTGGAGCTGTGGCCAAGAGATTCAAAAGTACCTGTACCTTGAGGTAACAGGTTTTAGATGCCATAAATGCAAGCAATGGCTCCCCTCAGAATCAGACAGGGCCATTCAGACCGTCGTACTTTCTGCTTCCTTGCTCACTCCAATCTGTGAGGCTACTAAGCTTGCAACTGTTCCCTTAAGGCTTTCCTGGATAGAAAGATACCATAAGAAGCATCTGATATACTGGATTTTGAAACGGCTAATGTAATTCAGCTAAATATTGCTGGCACTCTGTTTAGAAAGGCCTTAGGTCTTACTAAGCCTAGGCCTTATAGAGTATAGAGAATTTCCACATCTTTTCTTCAATCATGAAAGGTGGTTTTAAGTCATTACTCACCATTACTAAGGAAAAGTACTGGTAAATATCTGAATGTTCTGTATTTCCTTCCCTCCTTACCAGAACTTTTTATCACCTTCACCATTTGCTAAATTTATTCTAAAGCTTTTGTGTCATTTAGCTGCTCAGAATAGGTGTTTCTGTATAATCATTCATATCTCTATGATATATTGTGTCTATCATTCGAAGCTAAGCCCTTTAATTATTACATTTAACATGCAGCTTACTGATGCTAGCTCTTGCCTTCAGTACCAAAAAACTGTTCACTATCATTTGTTTATGGTTGTTGCATTAGAAAACAATGTTTAATGGAAACACAATTCTGGCGATTCCACAGCCAAATGATTTCATAGGATAATACTCTAAGCCACTCAATAATGTTCTTAGAAAACATTTGCACTTTATTTTACTTGCTGAAAACCTAAAACCTATTTATTCTAATTCCATTGGCCAACCAAAGCAGAAATCCAAGCAAAGTCAATGCGAACACCTTCACTTCTTTGAAGACACTTCCCTCTTCACATAATAAAACAAGCAAACAAAGAGCATTGTCAGGGGTTTTTATTAGCAGAGAGTTAATGATGCTTCATGCGTTCTGTAAAATCCCACACTGCCCGCCCTGGCCTTACTCAAGCATGGCACACACACCTGGGCTCAAAATAAAAACAAAAAATGCCAGTTAGGTAGCCAGGTCATCATAGAGAGCTGAAAAACTGGGGTAAAATGAACTGAAAAAACTAACCTCTTAAAATCAAATTTGGATCTTATGAAAAGTTTGACGGGTTCCTCTTTGACAGGAGTCTTTCACAAAACGTGTGCGCATCTGATTTCATATTTCAAGAGTCTAAAGCAGCTTTTAAGAAGTTGAAGTATGAGCATAAGCTCTTCTTGTGGGACAGGCCCTCAATGAATAACCTTTCTTTCTGCTCTTTTCCAGTTGTCAAAAGCATCTTAATTCTGAAGTAATACTGGAGACCATATGACTCAATAACATTTTATGATACATTTAGGGGGAAAAAAACAGCAGCAATCTAGATTACCAAGGAGTTTATTATTTAACTTTCTAGTTGGTAAGAAAAACCGGTTAGAGGTAAGCCACATAATGAGTTCCTGATGACATCCTCATTTGAAGTTGTGATCTATTTTTTTTAATCCTCTCTCTGGGCAATTGGAAAATACAGGCAAATAGATACCTGATAAGACACAGAAAAAGGAAGCATGGTATAATAGAAAAGTGTCACTTAACACCAAATATGACTTTGGGCAACGTATTTTCTTCTCACCTATAAAATGGGTTGAATACTGCAAGTGATATTGTTATATACAGGAGAGATATTCTGCATGAAAGCTTCTGACATACATTAATAGCTCAAAAATGGCAGCAGAAATTATTCTAATTGTACTAATCTTGATCTCTCAGTTTCAGAATATCTATTTAGTAAAATGCCTTCATAATAACTCTGATAAATCATTATACAGCCCAGATCCATTGTCTAGAAATTCTTAAATAAGCACACGTGCACACACACACAATAACACAGTGTAGGCAGTTATACAGATGTGAATCTAAGACAACTTTAGGTGAAAAGAATGCATTACAAAATTTCAGTCTCAGCATGATTACAACTATTAAGATTATGTAAGCAGATAGCTAAGGGACCCAAGGGAACAGAGAAAATTATGTGTTAAGGTGGTAGAGTTGCATGCCTTTCATTTCTATTTTTAAAAAACTATTGTTCTAATTATGGGAAATATAGTAAAAATAAGAGAGAATATGGAACCTTTAAAAACAGAAAGACAGAATTCAGATTCTTTCATCAAATGCTCACATTCTACCTTGGTCTCTGCCTTTGTCCCTCACAACCTTCTAGTACATACTGCCCCTTAACTCTCGCTACACTGCAGTCCCTACAAGTCCCTTCTATCCCTTCGCTTGTATCATATTTCCTAAATGCAGTATTCTATCCCCATTCTTTCTGCCAGTGTAAACTCCTTGCTTCTTTCAAAGCTTGATAATGATTCATTTCCTCCAAGAAATCTTTTCTAATTGACTCCAACTGAACTTTCCCTTAATCTTCATACCTTTCCCATAACTAAAATCTGACCTGAAGAATATCTGAATCACAAGTCACTCCAAGTTGTGACTTAAGAAATGTAATATACGATCTTCTGAATTACAAATTTTTTTAAAAATGGAATATTTGGATGAAGTATTCCTTCTTATAGTGTTATTTTTGAACTAAAAAATTATTATAAAGGCTTCCACAGGCTCAGTCAAAACCCCAGTCCTCCCTGTTCAACTCTGTCCCATAATGACTAAATTCCTTAGTCCCTGAATTCTCCCACTGTGAGGTTTCTCTATTACATAGCTTTAAGCTGAGGAGGAAGTAACATATATGACATGTACCAACAATCCCCAGCCCTCTTCCCAAGCTTTAGTGGGGAAGCGAGCCATCAATGATGGATGGGAGGAAGATCATAAGGTTACTGGAAGTCAGAAATCATAGATTCGAATATTGAGTCTGCAACTTAAGATGCCATGTTAGGCAAATCACTTAATCTAAGACTCAAATCCCCACCCCCCCTTTTAAGATTTTACATATTTTTAGGGAGAGGGGAAGGGAGGGAGAAAATGAGGGAGAGAAACATCAACTGGTTGCCTCTCCCATACCCACAACCAGGGACCTGGCCCGCAACCCAGGCATGTGCCGTGAGTGGGAACTGAACCCGTGACCTTTGGTTTGCAGAACAATGCCCAACCCACTGAGCCACACCAGTCAGCACTCAAATCCCTTTTAATGGTAAAAGGCATTTGATAGTAAAGTAGAATTAAAAATTCCTACATATATAGATAATATGATTGAATATGTTTGGCAAAATGTAAACTAATTTTCATGTTACTAGTTATTTCCAGAAATGATTAAAAAGTTAAATTTTTATTTATTTATTTTAAACAGTTAAATTATTAAATCAAGTAACACCAAGACTCATGGAGCTAAGTACCAGTAGAAATAAGGTATTAATGTCCTAAACATAAAAAAATTGAAGAAGAATTTAAAACTATAGAATGAGATGTACTTTTTTTTATACTACATCAGCCCATTCCTTTATTTCTATGCTTTTTTGACATTTTTGAAAGCGCTCTTGTTCATAAAATGATCCCAGCACCTCTATATAAACTTTAAATGTAAGGGTCTGAAAGTCTTTGGTAAGACTACTGGTAGCTTAAAGTAAGAAGAAAAGAGAAGCTCAAGTAAAAGTATTTCTTCTAAAGTCAATGAGAAATCAGCTAGAAAAATCTTCAAAATCTTAAGTACAGACTTACATTGACTTTATGTGCTGTAAATCTCAAATTTCTTGACAGTCCTTTCTCTTACCCATTTTCTCCTTTTGTAAATACCTTTTGACTTTCAATAAAGTAGGTTTTTTTTTTAAAGGCAGGCTGAGTGTGTATCCTGTGTGTATTTTTCACCAACACATGCCCACCGTCCAGAGCAGTGCCTGTGTTCCAGCCTGCTGTTCCACTCCACGCCCCGCTCCTCAATAGCCTTACACCGAAGTCAACTAATAGCTCCACAATGTCAGACAAATTTTATTAGTAAGAAAAGTAAGCTTAGGTCCAGGGATGACTATTACTGAATCATCAATATGAACCGATTTTTAAGTGTTATATACTAGAAAGCTTCTGATTTTACCCTCCCCTAGGTATATGTCAGTTTTCATTTGGCCTCAAAGTGAAAGCAGTTATCAGTGTAATTCCCCTAGTGCCTTGTTCTTTTGGCTACAACCAACACAAAAAATGCTTCCTAAGTGACAGTAACTCCAAGCTCTGGCTTGGTGCCAAGCGGAATTAGCTCACCTGCCAATTATGTCTTGAACTAACAACTACAAGGGGCACTGAAATAAGGTAGTTTAAAAACCCAATCAGCCAGACAGCAGGGTTTTATACCAGCAGGAAAGGGCAAGTAATCTCTTTCCTCAAGTTAAATTGACCTGGTTGCCATGTCTGCTAATCAATCCTAAATACACAGTTCCCAGGCAGGAAACCATTGCATTTGTCATTTATTGAAGGAGGCTCCCCCTGGCTAGGTTCCAAGTCAACAGGAACTCACAAATCTCTCTCTCTCGGAACTGTGTTTCCTGCTCCAGGCTCGATCTGAATGAAATCAGATCCTGTGGCTAGGTAACGAGTAAGCTAAACAACCATGGAGACCAGAGGCTTATCAAGGCAACATTGTGATGACCTACTTTTAGCACTTTATTCTTTTCCAAAGGAGCCAACAATATCTGATATGATCATAATCCAGGGCAAAGGGCATAATGCTTCCTCACAGAGGTGCAAAAGAGAAGAAATCAGTTACCTAGAAAATTTTCCACAAGTTAGAACTTAATTTAAGGTAAGTTTGGAAAAATTAGTTGAAGTTAGGTAAGTACAGGGATATAGAAGAGCATATTAGGCTGGGGAAGTAGAAGAGGAAGTGTGAACATTAAGTTTTTGAGACAGTGGGTAATGTGACTAGAGCAAAAATGTTTATAAAAAAAATACTACAGATATGACATTACATTTTTAGCTATACAAGTGAAACCTGAAAGGGGAAACTTGGGATTCAGGACAAAGCATGGGTAGACTAGTACATGAATTATCTATCCTAAAACTACTTTTTGGTTATAATGGTTTAATGGACCATTCTACAATCTGCAAATGATACACACAGGGGTCAGTAACTTTTTGGAGGGTTTATTCTGCATCTTTGTTAATTCCCTCCTCTTCAATTCCAGAGAACATGAGGCCTGAGGCTACCCACACTCCTCTTGTCTGCTGTGGCATAAAGTAACCAGACTAAGTTTGGGAACAGAGACACAGTTGCATATGACCTACGAGAACGTGACAGGCAAGAAAACAGATGGTTGGGAGGGAGGGTGGTATGGGTTCTCTCTATTCACGAATACTTCCTCTCATTTTTCAGAGATCCAGGCAAGTTTTATAAATAAGCAGAGCAGACAGTCCTCTATCCCAAAAACATCAAATAGCCGCTTTTCTTCCCATCATTTTACTTAATTTGTTCCTTAAGTCTTTTCTGGTTTAAAATAAGCCCCTTATTAAAATGCAAATACATCCCAGAAAGGAGTTACATATGTTTAAACATCAATTAACACCTAATATCTAATAATCAAAACAGCTTTGGTATTTTAGAAAAACATTAGAATATATTTCTTCCCCCTATTCTATAATCAAGGACATTTGAGGAACATCATGTAGCTCCCTCTTGTAGATTCACAACGCACATTAACATTTTAAAGGCACTAGAAGTCCAGTAATAAAATTTTTGTTAAAAGTATTTTCAAGGAGAACCAAGATGGCGGCGTAGGTAGACACACTGCGCCTCCTTGCACAACCAGAACTGACAGAGAATCGAACAGCAAGGGGGACCAACACCAAGAAAATAGAAAATAAACATTCATCCAGACTGGTAGGAGGGGTGGAGACGGGCACCGGGGTGGAGAGGACTCGCGTGGCTGTGGCGGGACCGAGACTGGCGGAGTGTGGGACAAATGGCGCAGGCAGTCTGAGCATTAGCAGACCCTGCGGCCCCACATTCTCGCACAGATAAACCCAGAGGGCCGGACTCAGAGTGGCGGAGAGCGGGGCAGGCAGAGCAGCGGGTAGCACCCCACGGCCCCACATTCGCCCACAGATAAACTGGACAAACAGCGGGGAGCGAAGCAGACCACGCAACCCAGGGCTCCAGCTCGGGGAAATAAAGCCTCAAACCTCTGATTGAAAACGCCCGTGGGGGTTGGGGCAGCAGCAGGAGAGACTCCCAGCCTCACAGGAGAGGTTGTTGGAGAGACCCATAGGGGCCTAGAGTGTGCACAGGCCCACTTACTCGGGAACCAGCACCAGAGTGGCCCAGTTTGATTGTGGGTATCGGAGTGAAAGATTGAAATCCGGAGGAGAGTGAGGTGGGCGCCATTGCTCCCACTCGGCCCCTCCCCCACGTACAGCATCACAGCACAGCAACCAGCATTACCCCGCCCCGGTGAACACCTAAGGCTCCGCCCCTTAAAGTAACAGACGCACCAAGACAAAAAAAAAAAAAAAAAGGCCCAAATGACAGAACACTTCAAAGCTCCAGAAAAAATACAACTAAGCGACGAAGAGATAGCCAACCTATCGGATGCACAGTTCAAAGCACTGGTTATCAATATGCTCACAGACTTGGTTGAATCTATTCGAAAAACAGATGAAAAAATGAAGCCTATGCTAAGAGAAACAAAAGAAAATGTACAGGGAACCAATAGTGATGAGAAGGAAACTGGGACTCAAATCAATGGTGTGGACCAGAAGGAAGAAACAAACATCCAACCAGAAAAGAATGAAGAAACAAGAATTCGGAAAAATGAGGAGAGGCTTAGGAACCTTCCGGACGCCTTGAAACGTTCCAACATCCGAATTATAGGGGTGCCAGAAGGAGAAGAAGAAGAACAAAAAATTGAAAACTTATTTGAACAAATAATGAAGGAGAACTTCTCTAATCTGGCAAAGGAAATAGACTTCCAGGAAGTCCAGGAAGCTCAGAGAGTCCCAAAGAAGCTGGACCCAAGGAGGAACACGCCAAGGCACATCATAATTACATTACCCAAGATTAAATGCAAGGACCTACATCCAAGATTACTGTATCCAGCAAAGCTATCACTTAGAATGGAGGGGAAGATAAAATGCTTCTCAGATAAGGTCAAGTTAAAGAAGTTCATCATCACCAAGCCCTTATTATATGAAATGTTAAAGGGAGTTACCTAAGAAAAAGAAGATCAAAAATAGGAACAGTAAAAATGACAGCAAACTCACAGTTATTAACGGCCACACATAAAACAAAAACGAGAGCAAACTAGGCAAACAACTAGAACATGAGGGTTGTCAATAAGGGAGTGGGAGGGGGAGAGGGGGGTAAAGGTACAGAGAATAAGTAGCATAGATGATAGGTGGAAAATAGACAGGGGGAGGGTAAGAATAGTGTAGGAAATGTAGAAGCCAAAGAACTTATAAGTATGACCTATGGACATGAACTATAGGGGGGGAATGTGGGAGGGAGGGGGGTGGGCAGGATGGAGTGGAGTGGGGGGGGAAATGGGACAACTGTAATAGCATAATCAATAAATATATTAAAAAAATTTAAAAAAAAAAGTATTTTAAAATCTCTTTAACTACCAAACCATATTTCCCCTACGGAATATCTAGTCATATAATTTAAGATACAAGTATCTTTTGGTCGCAGTTTGAAAAACACAGAATTAAAACAACTGGCAATAAAGCACAAAGCGGCCACGAGGGTGGGTGCACTAGGAAGGATGAAAGAAGGTAGGAAAACAAAGACAGATCTTTTCTACTTTATAATTTTATTCAAAAAAATCATGTCGTTGATTATAGATCCCCTAAAGAAAGAATACATGATCCACTCTAAAATTATTTATCCCTTTCCAAACAGTAGTAACCTCAAGCCCATTTCTACAGCATTAGAAGTTCACTGTCCCACTCATTCCCACACTGTGGCCAAAAGCAGTAGAACAAAACAGAAAGCTGAATCTACTATAGGATTTTTCACTCTCCCACTATGTAGAGTAGTTAGCAGTCAGGAATTAAAGATCTTGGTGAACAGCTGCCCATCTTTATAAATGATCGTTTTTGTGCTACTGATATCAAATGCAACTTACCAGCTCTGCAATTCAGCAAAAGCTTGTTTCATTTTCTTAATGGAAGCATCCATCTCTTCTTTCACTATAACTCGATATCGTGCAAGAGACACTGTGCAGCGCTGGAGGTCTTTCACAGATTTTTCAATATTGGAACCTTGGAAGAAATCCCAAAGATTAGTTTTACAAAGCATAGGTAACTTGAAATATGGATCTGAACACCTAAGCATGTAAAGTAACAAATGTGTGGACTATGGATGTTTCCTAAAGGGCCACCTTCTTCAACAAACTAATGTTTTCATAGATTTAAAAATATAATAAGTACCCTGGCCAAGATGGCATAATAGGAATTTAATTCACCCTCCTGTCTTATACAACTAAACACACACACACAGTACCTGAAACAATGGTTTTCAGACAGTGGACAACAGGCAGTACTTTGTCCCTGAGAAAACAGAAATGAAAGAAGTGAAGTCTTTGATTGCCCCACGAGAGTTTCCAGGCTGCAATGCAAAGAGGAGAGTTCCTGAACTGAGCCAGGAAACCTCCCTGAACTGAGGGGATGGCATTGAGAATTCAGGGAGGCTAAGGTTAGAATTCTCAAGGCAGAGTACTGGAAAGGAGAGAGTTACGCGAAGATGAGAGAGTTGTACAAAGATCTACAGAGGATTCCAAATGCATGAGTGGGAGGAAACTACTCAAGGCAAGGAAAAGAACCGCTGCAAAGAGCAGGGGGAACAATCCCCAGAGTTCACCCAGGAACAGTTGTTTTGGTTTTTTTAGTCCTCACCTGAGAACACATCCGTTATTTTAGAGAGAGAGGAAGAAAGAAAGAGAGAGAGAGAAAGAGAGAGAGAGAGATCAAACGGCTGCCTTCTGTACTCACCCCAACCAGGGATTGAACCTACAACCCAGGCATGTGCTCTAACTGGGAATTGAACCTGCAACCCCATGTTGTACAGGACAACACTCCAACCAACTGAGCCACCCCGCCAAAGCCAGGCCAGAAATAATTCATTTTCATACCAGCCAGAGTGGGGCACTAGGTACAGCACTTGGAAACGCTCACTAATGAGTCAAAATTAGCTCTAGAATAAAAGCAAGTCTCCAACTGTTTCTAAATAACAATCCCAGAACAAATCACAAGAATATTTTTATAAATACAAAAATATCTAGCAATCAACAAAGCAAAACTTATGTCTGGCATCTGATAAAAAAATTACTAGACATATAAGAGGCAGAAAAATATAACCCATAATGAAAAGTCAATTAACAGAAACTGATGTAGAAATGACACAGATGCAGAATCAAGCAAACAGAACATCAAAACAGCTAATATAATCAGATACCATATGTTTAAGAAGGTAGAGGAAAGCATACACATGTTAAGGAGAGACATGGAAGATATTTTAATGACCCCAACTGAACCTCTAGAAATGCAAAAAATAAATGTCTGAGATGAAAAATACACTACGTAGAATTAACAGAAGGTTAGAAACTGTTAAGAAAAGGATTAATGAATTTGAAGACACTATATTTAGAAACAATCCCAAATGATTCCAGCCAAGATGGAGACATAGGTAGATATACTTCCCTTCCTTGCACAACCAAAAGAAGGATAACAACAAAGTTAAAAACAAAAAACAATCAGAAATGCTATAAAATCGAACTGTATGGAAGTCCAACAACCAAGGAGTTAAAGAAGAAACATCCATCCAGACCAGTAGGAGGGGCGGAGACAGGCAGCCGGGTAGAGGACACATAGCAAGGCGGCGGCTGGGGGACCAGGCAGTCACACATTCACATGCGGATAAGTGGGAACAACTGGGGAGTGAGACAGACCATGCAACCCAGGGTTCCAGCGCTGGGAAAGAAAGCCTCATAACCTCTGGTTGTAAAAACCTATGGGAGTTGCAGCAGCAGGAGAAACTCTCTGTCTCACAGGAGAGTTTGTTGGAGAGACCCATAGGGTCCTAGAACATACACAAGCCCACCCACCCAGGAATCAGCACCTGAAAGGGCACAGCGAGATAAGTGACTGAAAGTGGGGCAAGAGCCAAGCAAGTAGTATTGTTCCCTCTCTGACCCCACTCCCAAATACAGTGCCACAATGCAGCAAAGTGGATTGCCCCACCCTGGCAAATACCTGAGGCTCCTCCCCTTACGTTGTAACAGCTGTGCTGGGACAAAGAAATATGGTCCAAATGAAAGAACAGATAAAAACTCCAGGAAAAGAACTAAGCAATGAAGAGATAGCCAACTTCTCAGGTGCAGAGTTCAAAACACTGGTAATCAGGATGCTCACAGAAATGGCTGAGTATGGATGCAAAATAAAGGAAGAAGTGAAGGCTAACAAAATGAAATAAAGAAAAACATACAGGGATCCAACAGTGAAGGGAAGGAAACCGGGACTCAAATCAACGATTTGGAACAAGAGGAAGAAATAAATATTCAACCAGAATGGAATGAAGAGACAAGAATTTAAAAAAATGAGGAGAGGCTGAGGAACCTCTGAGACAACTTTAAATGTTCCAACATCCGAATCATAGGGATGCCAGAAGGAGAAGAGGAAGAGCAAGAAATTGAAACTTATTTGAAAAAATAATGAAGGAGAACTTCCCCAATCTGGACAAGGAAATAGACATGCAAGTCCAGGAAGCTCAGAGAGTCCAAAGAAGATGGACCCAAGGAAGCACACACCAAGGCACATCATAATTGCATTACCCAAGATTAAAGATAAGGAAAGAATCTTAAAAAGCTGCAAGAGAAAAGGAGATAGTTTCCTACAAAGGAGTTCCCATAAGACTATCAGCTGATTTCTCAAAAGAAACCTTGAAGGAGGAAGAGGCTGGAAAGAAGTATTTAAAGTCATAAAAGGCAAGGACCTACACCCAAGATTACTCTATCCAGCAAAGCTATCATTTAAAATGGAAGGGCAGATAAAAGTGTTTCCCAAATAAGTAAAGGAGTTTATCATCAACAAGCTCTTATTATATGAAATGTTAAAGGGACTTATCTAAGAAAAAGGATATCAAAACTATGAATAGTAAAATGACAACAAACTCACAACTATCAACAAATGAGCCTAAAAAAAAAAGAAAAACAATAAAAACAAAAACTAAGCAAACAACTAGAACAGGAACAGCATCAGAAAAATGGACATCACATGGAGGAATTCCAGTGGGGAGGGGGAAGGGAAAAGAGTGGGGAAAAGGTACAGGGAAGAAGAAGCATAATTGGTAGGCACAAAATACACAGGGGGAGGTTAAGAATAATACAGGAAATGGAGAAGCCATTACATACGACCCATGGACATGCACTAAGGGAGAGGCATGCTGGTGGGAGGGTGGGTGCAAAGCAAAGGGGGATAAAGTGGAGGAAAAAAATGGGACAACTATAATAGCATAATCAATAAAATATACTTTTAAAAAGAAGCTATCCAAAATGAAATTAAATACAGTAAAAAAAAAACCCCAAATAAAATCCTATTTGAATAGGTTTTAGAATATAATTCACCATGTAGACATTGCAATGTCACCAATGTCAAAAGTTAAATATACAATAGCTAGAAACATGAATCTTAGAAGTTTATAATGTATCCAGATACAGATTTTTAATTTTTTATTCAAATTCTTCTTCATATCAACTTGATTTCTTTAAAAATCTAACTAAAAGCTTTTAAGCCTTGTGCCTTTATTTTGTTTGAATATTGTCAGGCTTGCTTTTCTAAACCAAGCTGAGGTTTATGTTAGAAAGATGAAAAAGTAGAGCTTCACTAATTAATTTTAGCTCATGTGAAATAAATCAATAAAGAATTACAGGTTACAAGTGTCTTTCACATTTCTATGTTTCATTTGTTCAGTGGAGTCAACCACTACATTTAGATGTATGATACTCAACAGGGCTATTATCTCTGTTTAGTTATTGATTATTTCAATGACTATTATAGTCCTGGCTGGTGTGGCTGTGTGGATTGAGCACCGGCCTGCGAACCAAGGGGTCGCCGGTTTGCTTCCCAGTCAGGGCACGAATCTGGGTGGCAGGCCAGGTCCGTCCCCAGCGGAGGGCGTGCGACAGGTAACCACACATTTATCACAGTGATGATTTCTCCCTCTCTTTTTCCCTCCCTTCCCCTCTTTAAAAAATAAATAATTAACTAATTATTATAGTTAAAAAAAAAAAAAGCTACCACTAGTCAATGCAAGGTACTTAAAAAAAGACCTTGTTTAAAGCTAGAAACTGATAGAGTGTAGTAAGAGCATGAAGTTGTGAAGAGAAATGAAAATATTTTTCTCAAATGTCATGTCAGAGATGGCAGAGGTTTTTCCTGTGGTCAACCAGGAGATAAAAAAGAAAGAAACAGCAAAAAAATGTTTCAGTAAAGCAGATAAAAGAAACAGATTAATGGGAGCATAAATGTCATCCTGGCAGTAGAGTGTGACTTTCATTCACAAAAAGAATCCCCACTATTATAACAAGACTGAAGAGCATCTGAACTATTGTACTATTAGACTCCACCGTGTATACCGAGTCAGGTAAGAACTGCATAGTCACTGCCTGGAAAACTTGAAAAAGATTACCTATAGAACCATCTCAGATCTTATCTATGGGAGCAAAGAGGTAGTTTGCCCTCTGTAGCCAAAACCACAGATTTTTTGTTTTCTCTTGAGAGGTAGGCTAGGCCTCTGACTTACCGAGCTTTTTGTTGGTGGAGGCAAGTGGAACATCTTCCACGCCCAGATCTGAAAACTGAGGTCTTGTGAGAGATTTGCCCGTACTCCTACTTTGTGGAGCATTCTGAGCGGAGCGCACAGTCAAAGACTTGGCCTCAAAATCAGAGATACCATTTTCCAGTGTGGATCCTGTCAAAGAAACAGGAGAGTGTTTTAGCAAGGTTTAAGGGCAAATCAATCAAGCAGTCTTAAGTGTACACAAAGAAAAAGGTAAAAATATTTCAGGCAAAACTATGTTTATTTCTTTACGTTTTTTCTTCTTCTTCAAAACTATGCTTCTTAAATGGCTGAGAACAAATCAATTGGGCAGAATCAGCTGAACGAGGCTCTCTGACTTAGCCCTCAGCAGCGTCCTGAAGGAAGAAGTCTGTGGTAGCCCATCTCTAGATGGCTAGCTAGCTCCATCCTTGTACCTTGTTAGCTTCCTGGTAGCTCTGGGTACAAGGAAGTGAACAGAGTCAACATCACCAACTTCTGATAGTTTCCATAAGTTCTGCTGAGGAAAAAAACTGCTTTATACTGTCCTAGGGAATGAGGAGTTTTAAAAGCTTTAGGGAACAGAAAGGGCAAAGAATTAGAAAATAAGAGGAGAGCTAGCTTCCCCCAAAATTGAAGACTATATTTGGTTGGTTTGAGGTCAATTTAGGTGTTATATTTTTCTCTGTCTTTTTGTGTTTGTGCAAACTAATCAATGAAAGAACATATGAAGGTACAGCATAGTTCTTAAATTGCTGTTACATTTATAAAGCCAGTAGCAATACAACAAGGGAATCTAATGACAAACAAATAATTTTAAAAACTATTCTAAGAGATATTCCCAATATCTTCCCAGCACTCATCAAAATGGTTAATAAAACATAAGAAAACATACAAAATATTTAAATTTATAACTAACACTAATCTTAATTCTTTGTTAGAAAACAAATGTGAGACTACAAAAACCAAGTGTCTACTTCTCATAAAAGCCATGGGTTTAGGGTTATTATTACATATTTCTCACCATGTTGGTACCTAGAATAATAGTATCAACATCAACTCATTATGATAATTTTCTTTAAGAAGTTTGCAATTTTTTAAAAATCTTCATGTCACTTTCTGTAGTCTCTAAGTACTAAGGGACTATTAAATTATAAGATTTCCACAAGACTGCTTTAGACTAAAATTAAAATATGAGACAATGGAAAATAATTATATTTTCCTAGGCCTTTATTACAAAATATGACGCTTTCACATGAGAAGTAACAAAAAACTAAAAAGTAAGACTAACTAGATTTAATTTATTGATTGCTTTCTAAACCAGGAAGCCCCCGGTTGAGAATGCAACTTTTCAAAGACCTGTTAGTAAACTCACCTGTTCTGTCCAGCACGTCTGGCATGGCACACTCGGGATCCTCCAATTCTTTGGCATCTATTGAAAGTGTTTCCATACCTTCACTGAGGGAGTCCACAGACTCAGTATCATTGATGGCACCGTTAGCATGGTAACCGTTGATACCACCTTTTTCTGAAGAAGGTGCACACTGCTCCTCTTGAATGGAAACTGATTTACTGGAATCTGGGATACTGTTACTTGCTTCTGCTGCAGGTTTTGGTTTGCTTTTCTTCTTTTTGTTCTAATAGTTGTTAAAGATTTAAAAAAAAAGAAAAGAAAGAGAAGACCCTCCCACCCAGAGAGAAACTCTAGTTACCCAAAGGCAACCAATGTTACCAGTTTCTCAAATGCTTTTCCAGAAATTGAACACATTTTGTGTATACTGAATTGCTAACAAAAAAAAAAGTAAAATACTTTGGATAAACTCAAACGAATAAGTATAAGAAATTTATGCATGGCAAAATCCACCATATGCGAAATCAAAAGATAAATTACAAAGTGTGAAAAAACATGTGCAATTTATCTGCAAAGAGCTAACTATGTAGAGCTCTAACAAACAATGAAACAATAACCCAATAGGAAAAAAATGGTATAGGACATAGCGTATGGAATGAAATGCAACCTCAGTAATAAGAGGCATAAATTGAAAACGTACTGCAGAAAATTCTGGGAAGATGGCAGAGGAGGAAGCACTGGGAACTTGGTGCCCCACCTAGCCTACCTTATATGGGCTCAGAACATTTACATTAGCCTACAGCTGGGCAAACCATCTAACACAGTGAATACAATGTAGAGTATCTATCAGTTGTTCACCCTCATTATCAGGTGGCCAACTGGGAGCTGCAGCTGCCCAGCACCACAAGAAAGTATTGTACTACATATAGACAACCTGGAAAAAGATCAAAATTCAAAGTATGGTTTCTGCTGATTGCTATTGCTTTTGCACCATCCCAAAGTCAAAAAAAACCCATAAGTCAAACCATTTTAAGTTGGGGTCCATCTGTATAAAACATACCAAAACTTTTGTAACCATGTTATGGAGATTGATGTCAATTAGAGTTATTTAATTATTTTTAAAAAGATTTTATTTATTTATTTTTTATAGAGAGGGAAAGGGAAGGAGAAAGAGAGGGAGAGAAACATCAATGTGTGGTTGCCCCCCGTGGTCCCCCACCTGGGGACCTGGCCCACAACCCAGGCACATGCCCTAACTGGGAATTGAACTGGTGACCCCCTGGTTCACAAGCCCTCGCTCAATCCACTGAGCCACACCAGCCAGAGCAACTAGTTATTTCATAATACATACAAATATTAGATCATTATGTTATATACCTGAAATTAATATAATATTGTTATACATGTCAATTAGCCTCAATTTTTTAAAAAAGTAAAATATAAAGCCTTCATTGGCAAATTAGTTCAGATACCAGCTTAGAATAAAAGCCAAAGGGGGAAAAAGAGAGTTTTGGAGATGGATGGTAGCGATGGTTGTACATTATGAATGTATTTAATATCATTAAGCTATACACTTAAAAACAGCTAAAATGGTAAAACCATGTGTTTTCTACAGTAACAAACATTTGGAAAAAATTGCACTACAGTATCACTTTTTATTCACTAGATTAGCAAAGGTCAAAAAGTTTGATTACACTGTAGGGCTGACAAGGTTGAGGGTAACACTGCGGGGCTGACAGGGCTGAGGGTGACACTGCGGGGCTGACAGGGCTGAGGGTGTGGCGAAACAGGCATTCTCCTATATTACTTGTGGGAGTGCAAAGTAGTACTCTCTATGGCAGTCTGGTAATACTTATGAAAATTACAAATGTATAACATACCCTTTACCTAGCAATCCACATCTATTTAGGAATCTACCCTCGGCAATACTAACACATGTGCAAAATTAAATATATACAAGTCTATTCACTGAATTATTCATAATAATAGCAAAGGATTGGAAACAACCAAAATGTTGATCAACAAAAGGACTAGTTAAATTAGTTGCAGTACATTCAAACAGTAGGATGCCTACACATCCATAAAAAACAAGAAAGCTCTTTACATATGACATAAGTTTCAAGATATATTTTTTAAATATATTTTTTAAAGATTTTATTTATTTTTAGAGAGAGGGGAAGGGAGGGAGAAAGAGAGAGAAATATCAATGTGTGATTGCCTCTCATGTGGCCCCCACTGGGGACCTGGCCCGCAACCCAGGCATGTGCCCTGACTGGGAATCGAACTGGCAACCCTTTGGTTTGCAGCCTGCGCTCAATCCACTGAACTATGCCAGCCAGGGCCAAAATATATTATATATATGTTTTAAAAAAACAGCCCTAGCTGGTATGGATCAGTGGATTGAGCACTGGCCTGTGAACCAAGGGGTCGCCAGTTCGATTCCCAGTCGGGGCATATGCCTGGACTGCGGTCAGGGTCCCTAGTGGGGGGAGCATGAGAGGCAACCACACATTGATGTTTCTCTCTCTTTCTTCTTCCTTTCCCCCCTCTAAAAATAAATAAATAAAATCTTAAAGAAAAATAAAACAGGCAAAGAGGAGAATATATATTCATGTTTGCTCATATATGCTTAAAAATATTCCTAGAAGATAAATGAGAAATTGATGGTTCTGTCTGCCTCTGGGGTGGGGAACCAGAAGCCTGGGGAGCAGGGACAGGATAAAAAACATTTCAGCATATGAACTTTTGTAGCTTTGAATTTGGAGACATAGGAATACATTACCTAGGCAAAAAATAAAACAAACAAAAGTCCTTTACCTTTTATTCTGACAAACCGCAGCTCCAGAAGCAATACTTCATTCTACTCCTAAGGCTAGACTGCCACGACACTCAATTTCCCCTGCACCCTTCTGGGGACCCCATTTTACAGGAGCGCTGCTGGAACTCCAGATGTTGCCACTCTCTCCTCCCCACAGCTCTCGTCAGTATTTCTCTTAAATAATTTCTCCCACGTAAACTGGCTAAGTTTTCATATCGCTGTCCCATGGATGTGCTAACTGTCCCAGCAACTAACTGCTCATGGTCACACCCTATTGAGCTGATCCCAACAGTTAACCGGACTGGACTTGAGCATTTGGGACTACTAAACAAAGGCCATTTTTCCTCCTCGAAATTTTAAGAAATTTATGTGTGTCCAACACATGCTTTTCCAGCATATATTACATCATTAAATAACTTACTATCCTGGATCAATCAATTAAAAAACTGGTGTTTTCCAGAGCACACAGAGCTATTTATGTTAAGTGCAAACAATGGGAAGAAGTTACAGGAACTACTATAAAGGACACATGGACCAAATCAAGGGGGAGGGTGGAGGTTGGTGAGGGAGGGGGGTTCGGCTGGGGTGGGGTGGAGGGATGGGGAGAAAAGGCACACAACTGTAATTGAATAACAATAAAAATAAATAAATAAAAATAAAAATAAAATAAAAAAAACAATGGGAAGAAGTTAAGCAAATATACAAAGCTACAGGTTTGGAGAGCTCAGGGGAATCTATAATAATATTAGGTTCTCCTTGGAAAAAAACTCTCAAGGGTCATTGGGGCCAAGCATAATTTGGTCAAGACTTAACAGGTGAACTAACGAAGTGATTCAGAGTCATCAAGAAAGCAGTCCAGAACTCCAGCCCTAACCTGATAGAGGAAAAGAATTTTACAAAGAGATTTCATAGAGATACCTGATCAAAAGTCATACTTCAAACCCTGACTGGTGTGGCTCAGTTGGTTGGGGGTCGTCCTGAAAAGCGAAAGGTCGCTGGCTGGATTCCCAGTCAGGGCACATGCCTGGGTTGTGGGTTCAGTCCCCAGAAGGGGCACCATGAGAGGGACAGATCAATGTTTCTCACATCAATGTTTCTCTCCCTCCCTTTCTCTCTCTCTAAAAATAAATAAATAAAATCCTTTAAAAAAATCCATACTTCAAGTATTTCCTAAAGGAGCTAGATCTAGAGTACAGAGCTGTGGAAAGCATTTTGAGACCAGCTACTATCCTTTGAGGAAAGCATTTTGGTTTCAAGTGGATAAGGAGAAGGAAATGAGAACTAGTATGTCACAAATTCAGTACTAGTATTTGTTAGTATCATTTCCCTACTTGGGGGATGAGCAAACTAAGGCACACAAAGGTTAAACATACTTCCAGGTTGCAAAGCCAGTAAGTAGAAGAGGATATAAATCCCATTCTGAGCAACCTCACAGCCCAAGAGCCTTCTCATTCCCTAAACTGGAACATCAGACCCCTCTGTGTAGCTAATAGTAGCAAAGCCCCTGGCTGGGCTTTAAGTCTAAGTTCATTAATATCAGAGACTATAACAGTTATCTGACCTAAACATCTAAACTATTTTAACTAATCTATGATAAGAATGACGTTGAAAACCACGGACTACTACATCACTTTCTCTCGTGGAGCTCTGCTTTAACTGACACACTCTCCTGTTTCATTCCTGACTAATACTAATATACCCTCCTCACCTGCCTCGTGGCAGGGTCATTCTGTTTCCTGTACTAAGTCATAGAGAGGAGATTATAACGTACTCTATATATGCAACTGTGCTTCAACATCACAAAAGAGTTTGTTAAACCGGGTGAACTGGAGACGCATATGTAACCTTTTCTTTCAAATATTTTGCAGAGCCTAAGTATCTTGATAATATCAGTATCATGCTTTTAAATTTAATTCATTTTTACCTTTTTCTTGCCTGTTACTGTCCATTCTTTGAGTACTTCACTGGCACTACCTGTAACAGAAACCAATTACAGATTTTCTTTCTTAGCACATGCGTAGTCCACAAGGAATCAGTGTCCCTCCATTTTGTAACTGCTGGAGAATTGCTACAGTTCCTAACAGTAAAAGTTAAGGTTCAAGTCTCTGAGCAAATGTAATGAGATAATCACATCATTCTGATCTTTGTAACACCTACCCATTAGATTCCCCTGCTCCACGTAACTCCCTCAGTAAGGTCTTACAAGAGACTAATGTGCCCTGACCATTTTGAATTTTTTTCTTTTAAAGTATATTTTATTGAGTATGATATTACAGTTGTCCCATTTTTTTCCTCCCCTTTATTCCCCTCCGCCCTGCACCACCCCCCCTGACCGGCATTGCCCTGCCCCTTTAGTTCATGTCTATGGGTTGTACATATAAGTTCTTTGGCTTCTCCATTTCCTGTACTAATCTTAACCTCCCCCTGTCTATTTTGTACTTACCATTTATGCTTCTTATTCCCTGTACCTTTCCCCCTATTCTTCCTCCACCCTCTCCCCCACTGATAACCCTCCATGTGATCTCCATTTCTGTGATTCTCTTCCTGTTCTAGTAGTTTGCTTAGTTTGTTTTGGTTTTTCTAAGGTTCAGTTGTTGATAATTGTTTGTTGTCATTTTACTGTTCATAGTTTTGATCATCTCCTTTTTCTTAGATAAGTCTCTTTAATATTATTAAGTCCCTTATAATATGGAGTATAATAAGGGCTTGGTGATGATGAACTCCTTTAACTTGACCTTATCTGGGAAGCACTTTATCTGCCCTTCCATTTTAAATGATAGCTTTGCTGGATAGAGTAATCTTGGATATAGGTCCTTGCCTTTCATGACTTCGAATATTTCTTTCCAGCCCCTTTCTTGCCTGCAAGGTTTCTTTTGAGAAATCAGCTGATAGTCTTAGGGGAAATCCTTTGCAGGTAACTGTGTCCTTATCTCTTGCTGCTTTTAAGATTCTCTCCTTAATCTTGGGTAATGTAATTACGATGTGCTTGGTGTGTTCCTTCTTGGGTCCAACTTCTTTGGGACTTTCTGAGCTTCCTAGGCTTCTTGGAAGTCTATTTCCTTTGCCAGACTGGGAAGTTCTCCCTTCATTATGTTTTCAAATAAGTTTTCAATTTCTTGCTCTTTCTCCTCTCCTTCTGGTACCCCTATGATTCAGATGTTAGAACATTTAAAGTTGTTTCGGAGGTTGCTAAGCCTCTCATTTTTTTTGAATTCTTGTTTCTTCATTCTCTTCTAGTTAAATATTTATTTCTTCCTTCTGCTCAAATCGTTGATTTGAATCCCTGTTTCCTTCCCATCACTGTTGGTTCCCTGTACATTTTCCTTTATATCACTTTACATAGGCTTCACTCATTCTTCTGTTTTGCGACCATACTCAACCACTTCTGTGAGCATCCTGATTACCAGTGTTTTGAACTCTGCATCTGATAGGTTGGCTATCTCTTCATTGCTTAGTTGTATGTTTTCTGGAGCTTTGATCTGTTCTTTCATTTGGGCTGTATTTCTTTGTCTCAGCACACCTGTTACATTGTAAGGGGTGGAATCTTAGGTATTCGCCAGAGTGGGGCAACCCACGTCACTGCGTTGTGGTGGTGTGTGTGAGGGAGTCATTGGAGAGGGAATAATGCCACTTGCTCAGCTCTCCACTGGCTTTTAGTCACTTCCCCTGCTACCCACAAGCAAACTGGGCCCTTCTGGTGATTCCCTGGTAAGTCATCTTGTGTGCGTTCTAGGTCCCTGTGGGTCTCTCCAACAATTCTCCTGTGAGGCTGGGAGTTTTTCCCACTGCAGTAACTCCCACAGATTTTTATAGCCAGAGGTTTTGAAGCTTTATTTCCCTGCACTGGAACCTTGGGTTACCGGTCTGACTCGCTCCCCAGTTGTTCCTTCTGGTTTATCCACATGCAAATGTGGGACCGCCGGGTCCACCACCCGCTGCCTTGCCCACCCAGTCCTCCAGCCACTGCTATGCTGCATGTCCTCTCCACCCAGTTGCCTGTCTCTGCCCCTCCTACCAGTCTGAATGTTTCTTCTTTAACTCCTTAGTTGTCAGACTTCCACACAGTTTGATTTTTTTTTTTTTTAATTTGTTGTTGTCCTTCTTTTGGTTGTGCGAGGAGGCAAAGTCTATTTACCTACGCCTCCATCTGGCCAGAAGAGATTGAAATTCTTTTATTTTTATAGCTTAGACCGAATATAAAGATGAGTGCTTTCAGCCCAAGTATGCCATCCCATCTCCTCCTGAAGATTACATACCACCTTCGCTAGACTGTTTTAGAGACCTGTACACTGCCCTAGACCCAAATACTAACATTATAAAGAAAAGTGATGCCAATGAAGAGAAACCTTACAGTGTTTGAACCTGTTCATTTCTAGTGGCAGAAAAATAAGGAGACCTAATCTGATGTAGCTATTCAATGATGAGGTATCTTTTTAAAAATGGCATAGTATGTTATATTCTCATGGGGTCTACTATATCATCTATGAAACACCAGGTTGCTGAATGAGTGTTATAGAAGTCTGAAGCAACTTCTATTTGAACAAACACAAACTTATTAAGAAACTGAACTAGGATTACCTTCCATAAACGCTTGTACTGTTTTGTCCACGCAATTGTCAAAGTGCTGCAAGACCAGGATGATCTCATTGTTGCTCTTGTTGGGAACTATTGCACGCACTGCATTTATCTGGAAAAGATGACAGGGTCATTTAATTTCCACAACTGAAGCCTCTTACACAGTGACATTTCATTTTTAACAATATATATCACTCTTTAGCATCAGTGAGAGTACATACAACCATCTCACTGGGCATGATTATAGATGAGTGATAACAGCACATAAAAATTTATTTCAAAACTTAGAAAACCAGAACATTTCTAGAAATAGAAGGCATGTGCTAGATTTTATTTCAAGAAAGGGAGGTTTAATTTAGGTATCAGGTGTTAATTTTAGCACCAACATTTCCTCATTCTTAGCATATTGTACAGAAAGGTAGAAAGTTTAATGAACTTTTGCCCATAACAACTTAGATTTTTATATAGCATTTTTCAGAACATTCTATTTCATATCACTTAATTGTATAACACTATGAAAATAACTTTAATTACTATAAACTATCTCAGGCATACAAAACATAATGAGCATTCACTGCGTGACAGCCAGGTTTTTTTTTTAATCCTCACCCAAGGACATTTTTTCATTGCTTTTTAGAGAGAGAGGAAAGGAGAGAGAGAGAAACATCAATGCCAGACAGAAGCATAGACTGGTTGCCTCCTGTATGCACTCCAACTGGGGACTGTACTGCTCAGAATGGGCATTGTATGCGCTGGGACTGGGGATTATAAGCACCTGGGCCAGTGACCCAACCTGAAACCTAGGTATGTGCCCTGACTGGACATCAAACCCGCAACCTTTCAGTTAGTAGATGACACTCTAACCAGCTGAGACACACTGGCCAGGGCGAGACAATTTAATAAAATAAAATACAGGCAAACCTTGGTTCTTGAGCGATTCAGTTCTCGACCAAGTTATTCATGGGAACAATTTCTCAGCTGTTTAACAAAACTTAAGGTCTCAATTCTCTACCCAACAACCTTTTCGTGCTGATAACTGTATGATCACTCACACATCTCTCAGGTGACAAAGGAGATTCCGTTTTCAAACAGATCACTTCTCAGACGGTTTTCCATAACAAATTAATAAGTTCAAGGACCAAGGTTCCACTGTAGATGCAACTGAATCCCCCAGGACGTCCCTCATAAATCCCATCTCCCTTCTCTCCACTTTCAATTTGATGTTACTTCAATACATATTTTACATTTTAAAATGTATGTATGTATCCACAGGTAGTATTGAATATATACTATTGTTTCGCAGTATGTAAATATTATCATGTCATACATGTCTATATTCAATTTTTGCTTTATTCATGTACGCTGTTCAGTTTTGTTCATGTTGATAAGTGCATCTCTTATTTAACTGCTACACAGCATTTCCATTGTGTGAATATAGCCAATTTATTCATTCTCCTTTTGACAGACACTTAACATTGTTTCCAATGTTTAGCCAGTATGAAAAATGCTGAACATTCCTATGCTTATTTGCTGCTGAATACTCAGTGCCTAAAACAATATTTAGCATATTTCAACAAAAAAAAAATTGAGTTTTGCCCTGGCTGGTGTGGCTTAGTAGATTGAGCGCGGGCCTATAAACCAAAGGATTGCTACCTCGATTCCCAGTCAGGGCACATGCCTGGGTTTTGGGCCAGGTCCTCAGTTGGGGCACGTGAGAGGCAACCACACATTGATGTTTCTCTCCTTCTCTTTCTCCCTCCCATCCCCTCTTTAAAAATAAATAAAAATCTTAAAAAAAAATCAGGTCTTCTGCGGACAGTGAGAGAATGTCTCTTGTATATAACCACTAGTAGAACTCCTGAATAGTAGGGCATCTACAAATTTATTAGATAATTGCTCTTTCAAATAGGTATGTCAATTTTGTCAGATTTATTCCCAAGGTATTTTAATTTTTTTGAGATTAAAAATATATAATTTGTAATTATTGTATATTATTCTCATTTTTTAAAAAAGATTTTATCTATTTATTTTTAGAGAGGCAAAGGGAGGGAGAAAGAGAGGGAAAGAAACATCAGCGTGCGGTGGTCTCTCACTTGGCCACCACCGGGGACCGGCACCACAACCCAGGCATGTGACTTGAATGGGAATCGAACCAGGGTTCCTCTGGTTCGCAGCCCACACTCCATCCACTGAGCTACACCAGCCAGGGGTATTGTTTTCATTTTTACATATAAATTTTTATCCAGCAACCTTGATGAACTCTCAGTATTCCTAACAATTTGTTGCTCTCTTGGTTTTTCTATGTACATAAACTGTATTGCATATAAATAACGGCAGTTTTTTTTACTTCCTTTCTAATCCTTATAATTTTCATTTTTGTGTTACTGTACAATGTAAAATTAGTTATTTCTCAAAAAAATACCTGGTTCTTTTTGGTAGGAACTGGTAGTTAGAAGCCAAGATAGGAACTGGTAGTTAGAAGCCAAGACCTAGAGCTAGGTGTGTTTATTGCCAGATAGAGCTAGGAGATTTTGTTTTTTACAACATGAATTCATATGTAATATTCAAATATAATATTAAAAGGTTTTTTCTTATATGATTTTAAACATATATCTTTCTTCTAAACTAAAAGTTTTAGTTCCTAAAAGTGCTAATTTACTGACTTGCTTTAACTGTAATATTCACAAAATGTTACTAATAACACTATGATACATTACTACTAATGACAAAACATTGAATAAAATTTAAGATTTGCAATTTGTTTTGTCCTTTAAATATATCCCCCTAATCACAAACAGTAAGAATATTGTATTCAGTGGGAAGCTTTGTTCCAGTTCACCCTTTCCCTGAAGGTAAAATATTTTTAGGATCTCAATCTTATATAAGCTCTCAGCTCCAATTCCTAACCTAGGACAAGCCGGGAGCTTTATGACCCTGTGTAGTAAAGCCCATCTGCTATCGAGACTGACAAAACACACCCAAGTTACCTTGCTCAGGCTTACTACTGTGCTTTTTCATTCCCTCTATCATATACACTTAGTCTCTAAGGATTTCCCTTTGTCTGTTCAGCTATGCATTTAAAATGATGTGTTATTTTTCATTCTATATTTCTCAGTATTTTATATTATGAATGTTTTCAAGTTACCTAGTCAGCAATACTATTTGAAAAGGAAGTCCTTTTATAGATAAGAAGTATCTTGTCCAAGTAATAAGCAGAGTCTATATTAGTACAGTTGCTTTCACATCACTCTATGATTGTTTTTATTTCAGGCTGAATTAAACAATGATAAGGTTTAAAATCATACAAATGGGGAGGTATATAACCTATAATCCAAAGAGGGATAATTTGTAATTACACATTTTTGAATTGAGCAAAAAACAGCACTGATCACTAGAAAATGGATTTTAGGCAAAACTTACAGATCCGACAACAAAAGTAAGTTTCCGATAACTTAAAATGTGAAAGTTTATATTACTGAAACAATATATGTATCTATGACTCCATAATCAACAATATACTTTTTTAATAAGACAAAAAATTTTCAAAACACATAAAACTTTTGTTTTATATTTTTCTCAGTTATAACTCACTCAAGGGTTATTATTACTAAAAACATCTGGTTTTGCCCTGGCTGGTGTGGCTCACTGTATTGAGCTCTAGCCTGCAAATCAAAGGGTCACTGGTGCAATTCCCAATCAGGGCACTGCCTGGATTGCAGGCCAGGTCCCCAGTAGGGGGCGCATGTGAGGCAACCACACCTTGATGTTTCTCTCCTCTTTCTCTCTCCTTTCCCTTCTCTCTGAAAACAAAAATGAGTAAATCTTTACAAAAATAAAACTTAAAAAAAAAACCAAAACACCTGGTTTTCTTCCAAAAGAATGTTACTTAGAAGATCTATTTCTCATCTTGCTCTTAAGTCTCCCGAACTTCAGAATCCTCTTCAAGTGAATGGAAAGATCCTACTCAGTTTGTTCCTTTAAAAATGTTGTCAAATGAGATATGCACTTAGCCATATAAATATTGTTATAATATTAGTTAATATTAAGGTGTCTTCAAAAGAATTTAGAATGAGTATATAGAGATATGCAAAAAAAATCATGTTTCCACTTAATAGGCTCTGATTTCTTAAAACCTTCACATTAGTTACTCTTCGAGATACAGTAGCATTCTCTTTTGTTCCTGAAGTTTTACTTTCTTAACGAGTTTGTGTAGTCCTGACTGTATTTGTACCTAAATTTTACTATGACATTCAAGTTTACTATCTACAGCAGTGATTTTCAACTTCTTTCATCTCAAGACACATGTGAACTAATTATAAAAATTCTGCATGCAGCACACCAAAAGTGTATTTTTGTCAATATAACAAAAAAACAGTTATAATTTTGATTCATTCACACCAGACACAGTTATTGTTATGTTGGCTGTTATCATTTATTTTATTTGGAAATCTAAGGGAAAAGAGGTCAGTACCCCCAGTCAGGTATTGCATGTTTTAAAATTCTTGCAGCACGGCAGTTAAAAATTGCTGATCTACAGTAATTAATCTTACCTTTTCTTTCATATTCTCAAAAGCTCCTCCCTGGGCCAGTACAGTATTGGACTGCAAATCGAAAATGAATCCTGACGAATCTGAAAGAATGATAAGGAAAAATATATTTAACAAGATCCAAAACTGACATGTGGTCCATCCCCCAAATGGAAGGGCCAACAGAAACTGCTTTTCTGCCTTAAACAGCTAACTTTACTTAGTAAATTCCATTATACAGATCACTGATAACTACATTTGAGTTAAAATTATAAAATTTGATTTTATAGAAACTGTCACAGCTTGAGAAAAACACTAAATATATCAACTATATTAAACTGTCCAGTAATCCTTGGCATCTTTGTTAATTATCTCACCTTAATTTAAAAGGTCCTCTAGAAATGCTGAAAATAAATGGCTCCCCGAGGTAAAATTCAACACTAACAAATCTGAAAATGCGAGTGAGGATGGGAACTCCTACGGCAGTAACGATAACAATAACAACACGTGGAAGTAATTTCAACCTTCTTGGCTGTATCACACACGTTGTCTTTTTAGACTACGAACTCCACGAATACATTTGTGTTTGTGTTCCCAGTATCATGCCTGATGAAGCAATGTACCTGAGTTTACATCAGCAGCACGACATGCGAAAACCTAGTTTAATGTGACTGATTACAGAACGAGTTTGGCTTCCCTGTACTTACAAAGAAAAGGCTATCCACACATTCAATCAATTCCTTTACCCGAGACTACCATGAATTACCTCAGCTTTAAACACTTGAAAACTTTGTTTTAATCTAATGAGATGCAATCCAGGAAATGGTTAGAATGCTTCTCAGATTCTGATGTGTACACTTATCTAGGGAATCTCAGCTTAAAATGTAGGTTCTGATTCAGTAGTGTAGCCTGTGGCCTGGGATTTTTACTCCCTGGGGTATCAACATTGCTGATCCATGCACCATACTTGGGAGTAGCTTGGGGGTTAGAATTTCAACAAAGCAAGTAAAAGGGAAAGCTTTGAAAAAAGGGTTGCTATGTTCTGAATGTTTGTGTCCCCCGCTCCCCAAACTCTTATGTCGGATAGTGTTAGCAGCTGGGCCTCATGAGACGGGAGCCCTCCTGAGTGAGTGGCACTAGTGCTATCATAAAAGCGATGGCACAGAGCTCCCTAGCCCCTGCCACCAAGTGAAGACACAACGAGAAGTCTGCGAGCCAGACAAGGGCCCTCACGTGACCATGCTACCACTCTGATCTCGGACTTCTAGTCTCTAAAACTGTGAGAGATTAATTTCTGTTGTTTGTAAGGCATCCATGTTGTTATAGCAGCCCAAATGGACAGGGGTTTAAAAAATACAGCAATATTCTAGCATATTTTCCAAATTCTTTTTTTTTTGTAATTTATTTTTAGAGAGAGGAAGAGAGGGAGAGAAACAGTGATTACAGTGTAAGAGATAGATCGATAAGTTGCCTCTCACATTCCCCCGACTGGGGACCTGGCCAGCAACCCAGGCGTGTGCCCTGACTGGGAATTGAACGAGTGACCTTTTGGCTTGCAGGCCAGCCCTCAATCCACTGAGCCACACCAGCCAGGGCCCAAATTCTTTTGCTGTTATTACAGATGTGTTTTAATTAAAGCCTCTTTTACAGCTCAATCTTTATCCTATGTTTTCAAATACCTCCTACTTGCTATGGAAGACTAATAATTTATAAGTTAGAATGACAACACATTTTTGGTACTAAAAGTGGAAAAGAGGATATGAATACAACGTATGTCATTCCAAGAGAACCTGTGCATGCCGATTACCAATGAACCGTGAACTCATTCAGGTTTAACCTCTGTAATACTGGCAGATTTGAGAAAGTTAACAAATGAAAAATCAGGTTGCACTTACACAAACTCAGTATTTAAGCCTTAGTTTTCCAGGTGACTATATAATTTCTAATTATCTTTAATAATTGAAGATAGACAGTATATAAACATGAAAGTACTATACAGCCAAAATACTATCCAGCAACCTTCTCAGAACTGCTACCAGTTAACCAAATGATACAGCTTAAATATTGTAAGTATTCTCTCCCAAAGATATTAATGAGCAGTGAGAGGACAAGGGAATTCAATAATCTTATTAGAGAATCAAACCACCAATCTCTTTTATTGAAAAGAGAAAGCAGCAATTTGGTGTCCATATTTAAATGAACTATCAGTATTATTAGCTTCTTATACAATACATCATCTATCACTATTTTTTTTTAACAACACACTAGGTGAAACAAAGTAAAATGAAAAAAAGGGTAGTTCTGCAAGCACCTTCAGTTATTATCCCCCCAAATTAGTAGTAGTAGTATTAGGGTTCAGCTGGCATACAAATTAGGATAATAATTAAAAATACATAAAGCAGCTATTTCAGTCAGGATCCCAAATGCACACATGGGAAACAAATGCACACTTGGGAAATCTGAGAGTTTTTTAAAAGACTTTTAGAAGGTACTAGTAGGGAGTAAGGAAACCACAAGGGGTAGTGCGGTTACCCCTTGGCTAATGACAGCAATGTGCACTGCTACCCTGAGGTTTTCAACAGGTGCAAGGAGACAGCAATTACTGGAACCCAGGGACACAGGACTTTTTCACCTTTGTTTCATCTGGTGCGGTAAGGGCCACAGGACAGTAGCTATGACATTTGGTCAAAGGTCACAATAAGCTCACAGTGACCCCTCAGGGAAAGATTAGGGGTATAAACACCCTTACCTCATTCACCTCCTTGCCTTATCTCCTGCCCAAACTGCCCAAGGGCCAAACCTAGCCAGAAGCCAGAGGGTAAAGAGCCATTGAGGGAATATTTATCTTTTAAATCATGAGTTCAGCAAAAAGGGAAAGCATTATTTAACATCTTAACTTCTCTATTCACCAGCTAATATTGCCTCTTTTTAAAAATTTTTTAATTTAATTTATTTTTAAATATTGCCTCTTAAACCAACAATTCAAGCAGATATAAAACCAAGCATCAAAGAACTAGAGCTTAAATACCTGTCAGCATTACAGAGAAAGTTATTTTTAATTTCCATCAAAAATATTTAGTGATTTAACAATTCTCTTACTTTTACATGCAAAGAAAGCCCAAGATTTACTTAATTCCGTTAGTAGGAAATAAGGCAGTATCTCATTCTCTGGCAGAAGAGCATGTATACTCCATTAGAAATAAACTTTTGAAGAAAAAGTGCAGTTAAATACTATTATCAGGGAAGATTCATAAAGGAGATGAGGAATAACTGAGAATGAGTTTTCTTTATGTCATTTATTTCCCTCTATCAGGAACAATCTCAGAAATTTCTTGGAATTGCTTCAAATAGCACATACTTAGGAATATTTTGAAAAATTATGTTATTTACACTATCCCTGATATATTTGTAAATACTGCAGGTTTGTTATTGTTTTAGCTGGCTTCAAAGATCAGAGAAAAGTTATTTTAGGCATTGAGAAGACGCAGAAATGTCTGAGTTTAATTATCCCATATATCAAACCAACCTTGAACAATTTTTTAAAACTGAAGTATAGTTAACATTTATATAACATTATTTATATTCATTTCAGGTATATAACTTAAGGATTTGATATCTGTATATACTGTGAAATAATCACAATAAGTCTAGTTAAATCATTTACCATACATGGGCACAGAATTTTTTTCTTGTGATGAGATTTACTCTTTTGGCAACTACAAATATGCAATACAGTACAATAAACTGCAGTCACTATGCTGTACATCACATCCTCAGGGCTTAGGTAATAACTGGAATTTTGTAACTTCTGACTCTCTCTCCCCATTTCCAACTCCCCCCCACCCCCTGCCGTACCTTACCCCTGCCTCTGGTAACCACCAATCTATTCGCTGTATCTATGTGCTAGGTTTATTTATTTTTTTATTGATTTGAGGGAGGGAGGAGGGGGAGGAGGGAAGAAGGGAGAGAGGGAGGAGAGAGAGAGAGATTGATTTGTTGTTCCACTTATTTATGCATTCATTGGTTGCTTCTTATATGTGTATGTGCCAGAGATCCAACTCCCAATCTTGGCGTATCAGGACAACACTCTAACCACCTGAGCTACCCAGCCTGGGCTGGTATGTTTTTGTTCTGTTTTTAGATTCCACATATGATATTTGTCTTTCTCTCTCTGACTTGTTTCACTTAGCATAATGTCATCAAGATCCACCCATGTTGTCACAAACGACGAGATTTCCTTCTTTTCATGACTGAATTATAATCATACATATATGTCACATTTTCTTTATCCTTTCATCCATCGACGAATACTTAGGTTGTTTCCATACCTTAACTATTGCAAAGGATGTAGCAAGGGTGGTGCATGTATCTTTTTGAGTTAGTGTTTTTGTTTTCTTCAAATACCCAGAAGCAGAACTGCTGGATCATATGGTAGTTCAATTTTTAATTTTTTGAGGAAACTCCACACTGTTTTTTCTAGTAGCTGCACCGATTTACATTCCACCAACACAACACATGCTGGATAACACTTGTTATTTCATGTCTTTTTTATAATAGCCATTCTGACAGGTGTGAGAATTGTGGTTTTGATTTGCATTTCTCTGATGGTTAAGGATGTTGGGCACATTTTCGTGCACCTGTTGGCCACCTATGTCTTCTTTGGAATTGAACAAATATCATAACAAGTTCTGAACCATAGTTACTCACCAAATACACTGGTTCTCAAGGGCTATTATTGGGACAGCACCTTGGTATATTATTACCTTTCTTCTAAGGATCTCAGATTCTTGTTATTACTCACTGGTATTCCTTACACATACATAAAACCAGTTCAGTAACAAAATTATTCACATTTTACCCTGGCCAAGGAGAGGAGGCCACAGCGATGAGATCCAATTACATGCAGGTAAGCTCTGAGGTGAAGAAGCCTGTCCAAACAGATGATCTAACAAGTGTGATGGTCACTTGTCATGTTTTCTCAAACTGTACAAACTTCCCTCAAAAATTAAGTAACTCAAGAGCAGAGGATAAGTGCCAGTTCTTAGAGAAGTGGTATCTCACGAACAATTAAACAACCTGAAGTTCTCCTTTAGAGTGAACGCAGACAATACTCAACCACCAGTGCCTCCAAATAGTTTTTTCTCATGCCAATTTTGAGAATAATCCACACATAAGTCACCAATAAAAGGTCAAGTGGAGTTCAGTTTCTTCAAATGCACTAGTGGCAAATATGGGGAGGGGGTTATACTGTGCAAATGTGAGTGTGAGTGACCCATGGACATGGCCAGCGGTGTGGTGATGGCCTGAGGGGAGGAGGTGAGGAAAGGGGAAAAAAGTGTGGACAACTGGAATAGTATAAACAATAAAAAAAAAATAAAGAAAAAAAACATTACATACATGCAAAAATAAACAAATAAAAAAACAAACAACCCCCCCCCCCCCCGAATATGAGTGCAAGGAAAAGTTACTATCATAGACACCACTAGCTAAAGCCTAGAAGAGTGTATTTACAACTTCAAAACTGAATATGCCACCAAGTTCAACTTCCTAGGTCATAATACTCTCTTCTGGAATTTGTCACCGAAGCTTGGAAGAATTATGCCTGCTTTGGTACGAAATAAGATATTTACATATTTTTAAAGGGGAGAAGTGTGTAAATAATGGGAAATCAAGTTTGGAAGGGGAGCAAATTGGAGACGGGAAAGTTTGAAAGACAACTATGTCAAAGCACCATTTTGTAAGACTTCTGTAAGTCTGTTTTAGGTAATTCTACAGTAGTATTCTACTGTACTGTTCTGGCCTTCTGAAATGTTAATCCATTTTTATATTTAGATCTTTAAAAGTTATAAAGAAACCTCCATCTTGGCTGCCAATGGCCAAACACACGACTCCTCTCAGTAGAGGCTCATCGGCTGGTCTTCCGGGCCATCTCGGAGGACCACTGTGGCTTCAGGTTCCCAAGAAGCCACTCTTTAATGATCACTCTGCTATGTGGGTCTTTAATGACAAGAGCAGCCTTTTTTTTTTTTTAAGCAGCCTTTTATCTTCCTGTGAGCTCTGCTTTCATTTGTCATTTAGTGTTAACAGCTGATTAAATTTTTCTCTTTGTTCCTTTCAGTGCTTCTTCAACTACACTCTAAGACATTGGCCTCTTCTTATAAGACAAAGCACTTATACTGAGGAATTTCCAGACTTCTAGAACAAGTTCTGACTTTTTCAGGTAGAACTTGATGCGAGAGTCAGGATTTTTATTAAAGATACACACAAGCAATTAAATCCTACCTTACTCACACCGATAGATTTTCCCAGGTTTCCAGCAGGGACAATAGAATAAGCTTCTATTTTTTAACTTCTAAGAATTCTTGATGGTCTCACTGTTTAAAAGGTTTGCTAGTTCTAATAACAATTCTGTCAATTCTTCCACAAATGATGACTAGGTAGGAAACTCCATCCACCTTTCAAAAACTTTCTTATTAATATACTCTAGAGAATAGCCAGGAGGCAATAATATTGATTTTAATGCCCAAACTCTTCTAACTCAATGCCACTTCTCATTAGTCTGGAATCAGTTCTCCCACATATGAAATTAAAAAATGATTAAAAAAATTCTTTCCTACTCTTTACCATCCTTCAGATACGCAGGAATTCTACCAGCTGTTCCAGGAAAGAAACTCAATTTCATAAGTCAAAAAATTTAAAGCATTTAAGAACTGTGATTAAGAAAAAAAAAACCCCTCAAATTTTGCATTATCGCCCCGGCTGCCCTCGAGCCCTGGGCCACGTAACCCCGCGTGTGAGGCCTCCGGCAGCCCACCCCTCGGGAGCGGTGGGCCGCCCGGGGTGCTGGCGCTCCCTTTGGCCCGTTCTGCTGGTGCTATTGGAGAGAACCAAGATGGCGGCGTAGGTAGACATACTGCGCCTCCTCGCACAACCAGAACTGACAGAGAATCCAACGGCAAGGGGGTCCGACACCAAGGAAATAAAAAATAAACATTCATCTAGACCAATAGGAGGGGCGGAGACGGGCACCGGGGTGGAGAGGACTCGCTTAGCTGTTGCGGGACCGAGACTGGCCCCATGTGGGACGACCGGGGCAGGCAGTCCAAGCACTAGCAGACCCTGCGGCCACACATTCGCGCAGATAAACCAAGAGGGCCGGACTCAGAGTGACGGAGAGCCGGGCAGGCAGAGTGCGGGTAGCACACCGTAGCCCCACATTCGAACATAGATAAACCGGACAAACGGCGGGGAGCAAGGCAGACCATGCAACCCAGGGCTACAGCTTAGGAAAATAAAGCCTCAAACCTTTGATTGAAAACGGCCGTGGGGGTTGGGGCAGCAGCAGGAGAGACTCCCAGCCTCACAGGAGAGGTCGTTGGAGAGACCCACAGGGGCCTAGAGTGTGCACAAGCCCACCCACTCGGGAACCAGCACCAGAGGGGCCCAGTTTGATTGTGGGTAGCGGAGTGAAAGACTGAAATCCGGAGGAGAGTGGAGCGGGCACCATTGCTCCTTCTGGGCCCTTCCCCCACGTACAGCATCACAGCACAGCAACCAGCGTTACCCCACCCCAGTGAACACCTAAGGCTCCGCCCCTTAGAGTTAACAGACGCGCCAAGACAAACAAACAAAAAAAAATGGCCCAAATGACAGAACACTTCAAAGCTCCAGAAAAAATACAACTAAGCGACGAAGAGATAGCCAACCTATCGGATGCACAGTTCAAAGCACTGGTTATCAATATGCTCACAGAATTGGTTGAATCTGTTCGAAAAGTAGATGAAAAAATGAAGCCTATGCTGAGAGAAACAAAGGAAAATGTACAGGGAACCAATAGTGATGCGAAGGAAACTGGGACTCAAATCAATGGTGAGGACCAGAAGGAAGAAACAAACATGCAACCAGAAAAGAATGAAGAAACAAGAATTCGGAAAAATGAGGAGAGGCTTAGGAACCTCCAGGACATCTTGAAATGTTCCAACATCCGAATTATAGGGGTGCCAGGAGAAGAGGAAGAACAAAAAATTGAAAACTTATTTGAACAAATAATGAAGGAGAACTTCCCTAATCTGGCAAAGGAAACAGACTTCCAGGAAGTCCAGGAAGCTCAGAGAGTCCCAAAGAAGCTAGACCCAAGGAGGAACACACCAGGCACATCATAATTACATTACCCAAGATTAAACGCAAGGACCTACATCCAAGATTACTGTATCCAGCAAAGCTATCATTTAGAATGGAAGGGAAGATAAAGTGCTTCTCAGATAAGGTCAAGTTAAAGAAGTTCATCATCACCAAGCCCTTATTATATGAAATGTTAAAGGGAGTTACCTAAGAAAAAGAAGATAAAAAATAGGAACAGTAAAAATGACAGCAAACTCACAGTTATTAACGACCACACCTAAAACCAAAACAAAAGAAAACTAAGCAAACAACTAGAACAGAAACAGAACCACAGAAATGGAGATCACAAAAAGGGTTGTCAATAGGGGAGTGGGAGGGGAAGAGGGGGTAAAGGTACAGAGAATAAGTAGCATAAATGGTAGGTAGAAAATAGACAGGGGGAGGGTAAGAATAGTGTAGGAAATGTAGAAGCCAAAGAACTTATAATTATGACCCATGGACATGAACTATAGGGGGGAAATGTGGGAGGGACGGGGTGGGCAGGATGGAGTGGAGTTGGGGGCGGGGAATTGGACAACTGTAATAGCATAATCAATAAATGTATTTAAAAAAAATTTTGCATTATCAAGATCAGTATGTATTCTCTGCTGACTCTAGATCATCTCTCAGTTAGTTTTATTTTAAAAACTTTACATATATCCTTGGATGGTGTGGCTCAGTGGATTCAGTGCCAGCCTGCAAACCCAAGAGGTCGCTGGTTCTATTCCCAGTCAGGGCACATGCCTGGGTTGCAAGCCAGGTCCCCAGTGGAGGGCACATGAGAGGCAACCACACACTGATGCTTCTCTCCCTCTCTTTCTCCCTCCTTTCCCCTCTCTCTAAAAATAAATAAATCTTTTAAAAACAAATAAATAAAAAAAACTTTGCATATCGTTCCAGAGATTAGATGAATTCAAACAGTTACTTAGAAAATTCTGAAGCCACATGATGATTATTTTGATATCTGTTTACAGCAACATTCAGGCTTTTTAAAGGAAAGGTTCGCTAAAATAAAATTAAAATATTTACTCATATCTTTCTTTGTTTCCAAGTAGTGAGAAGGACTGATGTGAGTTTTATCTTTCTACTTGCTAATCTCACCCTTTCTTTTGGGAAAGGTAAAAATAAATTGTGATGTAGCTAAAAGATGGACAGCCAGTAAAAATAGAGGGAAAAAGAAATCATGAAACCTGGATAATCTAAAAGTCAGAAACATCAGTCTGCAAATAAATCATGTTTAATAAAATGCCCCTGTGTGTCTGGTCAGTTAAGTCTGAAGAAAAACATATTTTCAGCTACTACGGGCCTATTTTCAGTCTCTTTTACAAGTCAAACCCTCATTTTTAGTTTTCACTAACATTTCTCCATTTAAGAGGAGCTCCTATTTTATGGGATTATTACACTTGACTGTTAATGAAACACATGCCATACTTCGGGGCTTAGATGGATTAGGTGAGTTGAATGCACATCTTTTTTTAAAAAAAGAATTATTTCCTACTCCTCACTGTCCTTCAGACTCTCAAGAATTCTACCAGCTATTCCAGGAATCTCAATTACATAAGTAAAAAAAAAAAATTAAAACATTTAAGAACTGTGATGTTTAAAGTCAAACAAATCTGCCCTGGACAAGTAGTTCAGTTGGTTAGAGCATCATCCTGACACAGCAAGGTCATGGGTTTAATCTCCAGCCAGGGCATGTACAAGAAGCAACCTGTGAATACATAAATAAGTAAGACAACAAATTGATGTTTCTCTCCCCCATCCCCTTCCTCTCTCTCTAAAATAAATTTAAATTTTTTTTAAGTCAAATCTTCAATTACTAAGATCAGTACAGACTAGCTGGTAGAATTTTTGAGAACCTGAAGGAGAGTGAGTGGGGAATAGGAAATCATCTTTTTAAAACTTTATGTTAGGTGTGAGAGATATTCTCTTATCATTATAAAAGACTTTGCTTTTGATGCTCCTTCTAGCCCTGTCAAATAGTCAATGTCATCCCTCTCCACTGCATCCCATCTCCTTGTTTCAAAGTACAGAAATGAACAAGTCGATGCTAATCACATGCTTCTGTCTCCAACAAAACACCCTTCTTGTTAAAAAACCCACAGCACTGCAAGATCTGTCACTCTTCACTCATTAACCTCACGCATATGAAAATTAAATCTACTAGCTTCTTCTTTCTTAAACTGACTTACGGGTCAATAATCTATTTTAATTATAAATATTTCTGTTTCCAAATAGTTGTTATAATTATCACAAGGTGAACCCTAGCTTTTAAGTATTATACTTGTGAAGGTAGGAAACCTGCTACTTAAATAACATATTTGTTTAGCCCATTCTGTCCTGGAATTTATTGATTACATCAAGGTTGTAGGATACAAGAGTAACATACAGAAATCCATCACTTTCCCATATAACAGCAATGAACAAGTGGAATTTAAAATAAAAAAACATAATACCATCTACATTAGCACCCTGAACATACTTGGGTATAAATCTAACAAAGTATATATAAGGGCAGATCCCTCCCACCCCAAAATGGAATTATCTTCTGGAGGGCAGGCCCCTTGTCGTACAGGCTTCCCCCACTAGGTGACTGTTCTAAGAACCCATCTGCATCAGTGTGCCAGCAGGTGTTGTGAGAGGCTGCATTCAGCTTCAGTGAGATTTTTTTGATGACTCTTTTAACATATTTGCCCATCTCATGAGGGATGATTTATGAGTGCACCTGCCCACACTGTGCTGAGTGTTCATCAGTTTTTAACCAAAAATGACAAGACCTCTGTGCCCCACACTCCCCATTCATCCGATTTCACCCCAAGTGACTCTTTTTTTGTTTCTCCAGATGAAAAAAGTCCTCAAAGAGAAAAATTTTGCCAATGTGGAAAAAGTGAAAAAAAAATAGCAGAAGCACCAAAAGGCATCAAAATCAAGTTCAAAAATTTTTGAGTAGTGGGGAGAACATCTTGATAGGTATATTTCATTATGTGGACAGTACTTGGAAGGTTATTGAAGTTTAAACATGTAAGAATAGATACACAATTTTTAATAAATAAATTCCAGTTTTCTGGGGGTCCTCCCTCTCGTATAACACCTATATGGGGAAAACTACAAAACTCTGAGGAAAGAAGTAAAAAAACTAAATAAATGGAGAGACATTCTATGTTCATAGGTAGTAAGACTCAACATTGTCAAGATGTCAGTTCTTGCCACCTTGGTCTGTAGACTAAAAGCAGTCCCAATCAATATCCTGGCTACTGACTTTGTGGATATTGACAACCTGATTCTAAAGTAAATATAGAGGCACAAAAGACCCAGAAGAGCCAACACAACACTGAAGGAGAACAATGTTGAAGAACTGATGTTGCCTGACTTCAAAACTACCATAAAGCTACAGTAATCAAGACATTTTTATAGCTCTGGAAAAGCACAGACATGAAATAAACAGACTCTAGTTTTTAAAAGGTCAAAGCAATCTGCTGAAGTTAACATTTTTACAAAAAATTAAATGCTAAACTTTTTAGATGAAATTATTTTAAAGTCTGGAATCCTATTTTTACTATAGTTATTCTCATATGCAGAAAAACAAAAACTCAGCATTTTAAGCATAACTGGGAAAAAAGCAAACTGAATTATGATAAAATTAAAGTTTGAGGAAGAAACAAAAAGCTTATAAAAACTTTCCAGTTGATATATCTCATTTCATAAAACATTTCGGCTTCTTCAGTAATCTAACCATTCCTTAGAGGCCAGATTTTCTTTGTATGGAGAGCTCTGTTATATTATTTTCTTATAATGAGGTTTTTGAACTGCTAAGTGAAAATTAAGTTTAAAAGCATTTCTTTCATATTTAACATGTGAGATCTGTATCTACAGCCTTATTTTCAATTAAAGAACATTAAATTCAAAATTAAATTGAATGAGGGGGGGCAGGGAGGGAGCCAGAATAGCTCTTATCATTCTTTTTTTTAAAAAAAAATATATTATTTGAAGGGAGGGAGAGAAACATCAATTGGTTGACTCTTGCACACCCCCAAGTAGGGACCTGGCCCGCAACCCAGGCATGTACCCTGACTGGGAATCAAACCAGCAACCTTTTGATTCACAGGCCAGCACTCAATCCACTGACCCACACCAGCCAGGTCTCTCTTAACAAAAACATTCCAGTTGAGCCCTGGCTAGCTCAGCTGGCTGAGAATCATCCTGCAAAGACGAAGGCTGCCAATTCAATTCCTGGTCAGGGCACATGCCTGGGTTGCAAACCTGGTCCCTCATCTGGGCGCATGCAGGAGGCAACTGATTGATGTTTCTCTCTCTCTTTCTCCCTCCTTTCCCCTCTCTCGAAAATAAAATTTTTTAAAAAACCAAACATATTTCAGTTGTGTATAACAGTTGTGTGCTATTGCTAAATTTGTCCCTTATCATTTTTGCAGCTATTCAAGGAAATTAGGAAAGTAATTTTATACAGTCTTTGTTTCCTTCTCCTTATAACTATTCTTGGTACTTCTTGACTCTTTGCTCTTTATATTTTACTTTCGACAAGCAGCTAGAGCAATGATTCAGAAGGAAAGCTAAAGAAGGCATAAAAACCTAGAAGCATTTGCTCTTGCTTCATTTCCTGTCTCCAATGAAACTCACAGGCTACAGAATATCCTGCAGTAAATTATCTCCTACCACTTTCCCTAACGTATATTCTCTTTCCAAGAGTGCACTTTGAAGAGGCATTTGGCTTTCCTGGAAGTATATTCCAATTTATTAGGTTTGTAAGACTAGAAAAGCAACTGTTACATGAATTTATAAATTAGTAATACACAAAACTGTAATGTAATATCTACAGATACTCAACGAGATAACAGACTATTACGAATGTTCATACTCTTCTAAAATTAATTTCTTTTGCTGTGCCAAAACTTTTTACTTTGATGTAGTCCCATTTGTTTACTTTTTCTTTTGCTTCCCTCACCTGAGGATATACAACAGAAAAAATATTGCTACAAACAATGTGAGACTTTACTGCCTATGTTTTCTTCTAGGATTTTTATGATTTCGAGCCTAACATCTAAGTCTTTAAGCAATTTTGAATTTATTCTATTGGGTGGCGTAAGAAGGTGGTCTAGTTTCATTTTTCTGCACATATCCGTCCAGTTTCCCCAACACTATTTACTCAATAAATGGTGTTGGGGAAACTATCTTTAGCCCATTGTATATGCTGGCTTCTTCTGTCAAATATTGACTATAAAGGAGTAGGTTTATTTCTCGGCTCTCTATTCTTTTCCATTGACCTATGTGTCTGTTTTAATGCCAGTCCCATGCTTTTTTAATTAGTATGGCCTTGTAGTATAGTTTGCTATTAGGTAGCACGATTCCTCCAAACTTTGTTCTTCCTTCTCAAGATCACTGTTGCTATTCAGGGTCTTTTGAGATTCCATATAAATTTTTAAAATATTTGTTCTAGTTCTGTGAAATATATCATTGGTATCTTGATAGGAATTGTGTTGAACCTCTAGATTGCTTTGGGTAGTATGGGCATTTTAATGATGTTAATTCTTCCTATCCATGAGCACGGTATGTGCTTCTACTTATTCGTATCTTCTTCAATTATTTAACTCAGTGTCTCCACTTAAAAAATGGGCAAAAGACCTGAATAGGCACTTCTCCAAAGACGACATACAGATAGCCAATAGACATATGAAAAGATGCTCAATGTCACTAATTATCAGAGAAATGCAAATTAAAGCCACCATGAGATACCACCTCACACCTGTCAGGATGGCCATCATCAATAAATCAATAAACAACAAGTGCTGGTGAGGATGTGGAGAAAGAGGAACCCTTTTGTACTGTTGGTGGGAATGAAGATTGGTGCAGCCACTGTGGAAAACAGTATGGAGATATCTCAAAAAATTAAAAATGGAACTGCCTTATGACCCAGTAATTCCACTTCTGCAAATTTATCCTAAAAAACCTGAAACAATGGTTCAAAAGAACATTAGCACCCATGTTCACTGCAGCGTTATTTATAATAGACAAGATTTGGAAGCAGCCCAAGTGCCCATCAGTAGATGAGTGGATAAAATAGCTGTGGCACATTTACACGATGGAATACCACTTGGCTATAAAAAGGAAAATTTTACCCTTTGTGACAGCATAGACGGACCTGGAGAACATTATGCTAAGTGACATAAGCCAGTCAGAGAAAGACAAATACCACATGATTTCACTCATATATGGAATATAATGAACAAACTGAACTAATAAGCAAAACAGAGACAGACTCATAGACAGAGAGCAGGCTGACAGCTCTGGGAGGGTTGGTGTTTGCGGTCTGGTGGGATCGAGCAAAAAAGAAAAAGGACTCATGGACATTGACAACAGCGTGGTGATTATGGGGGGTGTATGGGCAGAGGTGGAAGAGGGTATAAGGGGATAAATGGTAATGGAAAAAATACAAAAATAAACTATTAAAACAATAAAATTAATTTGTCATGACAAAAAGTTGCAATTATCAGTAGTAAGAGAATGTTTTTTAAAAAATATAAATGGTATAGGAACTACTATAAAGGACACATGGACAAAACCAAGGGGGAGGGTGGAGGTGGGGGAGGGAGGTGGGTTCAGCTGGGGTGGGGTGGAGGGATGGGGAGAAAGGCATACAACTGTAACTGAGTAACAATAAAAATTTTTTAAAAAATAAATATAAATGGTGATCATTACTTCACAACTATGCTTTTAACAATTTATGCCCACATATAATCTTACCCTTCTGGTTTTGTTTCCTGGACATTGTAGCTTCTTTGATATGAAGATACAGAAGAAATGTATTCTTTTGCTTTGTCTGCGTTCTGATTGTAGTTATCTCTGATTTAAAGGTAGGCAAGAAAAGTCTATAGTTGGAGGTGATAAATACCAAATCCTGGTTATTTGAAATTCTTTTCTCTAACTGGTGATCTCCTTTCCTTATATTAACTTCTTGTCAGGAATTATCATTGCAGACATTCATGTCTCTGTTTCCAGGGAGATTCTGGAGGAAAAAAACAACACCACATATTTACTGTTATAGTAATAGCTATCTGTACAAAATTTCTAAGAGATATCCACAGGTTTTATTTTGTATTTTTTCTAAACAAACTAGTGATTACAAGAAAAGTACTCTAAATATATATATATATACACACACACACACGTACGTGTATGTGTGTATATATATCTGTAAATACAATGTTTTGCCCCTTCGGAAACTTTATCTTAGAATCAAACCATCTTCTTAGTTCAGAAAGCATGTCTTCTTAGTCACCTTACATTTTGTGTCTCCCTCAAATATCTTATCCACACCTCTGCTTCACAAACTAAAATATTACCTTTTATTACTCCTTAAGATCTTTCTTACTACCTGCTCTTCCTGTCCAAACCAAGGGTCTTTTCTCTTCCTCTAGAATTTCCTACTTCTAATCTCTCCTCAGGTTTCCCAGATCAAATACAGCTGCAAGAAACTTGGGAGCAGGGATGAATGGATATCATGCAAAGGAATTTTAGTAAGGAAAACTGAAACATCAAAATTCAGATTAGTTCATTCGGCATGAAGCTTCTATAAATTGTAAAGATACAAGTGCTATTTTTTCCACTTTGCTAAACATTTAAAAAATACATGTCCAAGATTTCTGGGTAAAGAAAGCATGATGAGGATTACAGAACTTATACCTACCACCTGACAGAAAAATATTTTGTAAAATGCAACCCAAGAAGGAAATGAAAGTAACCTTATATGAGATACTTCCCAATGTGGGAGGAAAATGAAGGGATGAATAAATAGCCCTGGGAAAGCTTTTTAAAATCCATCAAGAGTTAAGAGCCTCTATAAACCACTATGGGACCTGAGGAAAGGCAGCTGCAACTCTGGGGCTTACCATCTTCCATAGCACTGAACCAAACGGAGAATCGGCCAAAGCCTATGGAAATACATGGAATTTACTAGTGGATAGCGTGGGCCTGATAGAAAACACTTTATTAGATTTTAGAAGAATGAAATCCAGATCTTTAAGGCAAAAAATATTGCTAGAGAGAGAACTGTATCATTCTAAAGAAGTGTCATTATATCCCTTCTCCAAAGGGAGGATTCCCTCTGAGAATGAACACAGGGAACTTTCTGAGGGTAAAATGTTCTATATCGTGATCTGGGTGGTAGTTACATGGGCGCACACATGTATAAAAATTCACTGAGCTGAGACAACTGTACTTGAACAATAAAAAAAAATAGAAACTGAAAAAAATTCATTGAGCTGTATGTACTCTTAAGATTTGTGCATTTTACTATACATAAAATACAACTAAAAAACTAAAAATTCTTCTGTAAAATCTGAGAGAAAAAACCCAAAGGATACTCTTGACCAAGCCACTCATTTGTATATAAGAAACCATTCAGTCAAGCATTTTTTTCAAAATGTGAACATAATATATGCAATACCTAAAGTGTGGGGAAACGGGTAATCAATAATGGCTGGATATATTAAAAAGAAAATGGAAATGATTAAATCTGTATTAATTTGTTGCTGCTTATCAATAAACACATCCTCGAGTGAGGATTAAAAAAAAGAAGAAGAAGAAGAAGAAGTCCATGGTCACAGACCTCACCCCTAGTACCGGCTAGACAGACACGTGCTACTGGCTCCCAGGCACCCTGAACCTGGGGGGACTGCCCGGTGACTCTCAGGCGGGGAATGGGAAGAGGATGAATATACTGTTTCAAAACCTATTACTCTGATTTATCTTTGTTATATTTATTTTTCATTTCAAATCACAATAGAAAGCATAAGATATGCACACACGCACACGCACACATACACACCAGAATGGGCTGAGAGGGATGGGAAAAAAAGTATAAGACAAGGTATTGAAGTCAGGGGGAAGAAAACATTTGCAAATCATTTATCTGACAAGGGGTTACTATCCAGAATACATCGAGAACTCCTACAGCTTAACAACAACAACAAAAACCCCAATTTAAAAATTGGCAAAGGACTTGAATAGCTATTTCCAAAGAAGATACACAAATGACCAACAAGCATATGAAAAGATGATTAACACCACTCATTAGAGAAATAAAAATCAAAACCACAATGAGATATCATCTCATACCCATTAGGATAGCTGCTACAAAAAGAAAATGTGTTGGTAAAGATGTAGAGAAGTTGGAACCCTTGTACGCTGTTGGTGGGAATGTAAAATAGTTCAACCACTATGAAAAACATATATGGAGGTTCCTAAACATTCAAAATAGAATTTCCGTATGATCCAGCAATCCCACTTCTGAGTATACAGCCACAGAAGTTAAAGCAGCATATCAAGAGATATCTGCACACCCACGTCCACTGTAGCACCATTCATATTAGACAAGAGGTAGAATCAATCCCCAATGTCCAGGGAGGGACGATTAGATGAACAAAATGTAGTATATAAATACAATGGAATATTATTCAGCTTTTATTTTTTAAAGATTATTTATTTATTTTTAGACAGAGGGGAAGGAGGAGAGACGGAGAGAAACATCAATGTGTGGTTGCCTCTCACATGCCCCCCACTGGGGACCTGGCCTCAACCCAGGCATATGCCCTGACTGGGAATCGAACCAGTGACCCTTTGGTTCGCAGGCTGGCGCTCAATCCACTAAGCCACACCAGCCAGGGCATTATTCAGCTTTTAAAAAGGAAAAAAATCCTTTATGCAACAATATGGATGAATCTTGAGGACATTATGCTAAATGAAATGTCAGTTGCAAAAAAGACAACTATTGTGTGATTCCACTTGTATGAGGAACCTAAAGTAGTCAAATTCATAGAAACAAAAAGTAGAATGGTGGATGCAGGGGGCTGGAGGGAGCGGGAAATGGATATTGCTATTTAATAGATACAGAGTTTCAGTATTTCACCATGAAAAAGTTCTGCAGAGCTGTTACACAACTGTGTAAACATACTTAACACTACTGACCTGTAGAATTAAAAATTGTTAAGATGGTAAATTTTATATTATGTGGCTTTTTTTTTTTACCACAATTAATTTCTTAAAATTATTTTAAAAATCTTCGGGAATACATTGATTTGGAAAAATAGAAATGAGAAATGGTAAGCATAGATGGATTAGCACAAATCCATCACCACTAGTGGAAAACCAAACCAAAGCACACTGTCTGCTGAGGTTGAGTGTATCACTACCACACGCGTGGATGCAGTGCAGCAGAGGCTTTAGAGCCAGACTGCCTGGTTTCCATCCCAGCTCTACCACCTTCTAGCTGAATGACTTCAAGCAAGCTACTTACCTGCCTTGTGTCTCAGTTTCTCCATCTGTAAAATGCAAATAATGCAGCATCTTCCTCACAAGGTTGTTCTATGGTTTAAAGGAGTTCATACAGATGTAGCACTTAGAACAATGCTTGACACTCACTGACAACCACTCAATAAATAATGGCTGATAGTAACTGCAAGATGCGCCCTCTCAAACTAAAAGGTTCCAAGAATCATAGATTATATATGTTAATTAACAAACAAATGGGAACTTTACCAAGACTATGGGTTATCAGCAATAGGTCATAATTGCAGCTATTGATAGAGTTTAGAATGACAACGCCACCAAACTTAAATGATGTGCAATTAGGAAATCGAATGATCCAAAGCACTCTAAAGATAGAGAGAGTATAATTTCCCAGTCTTGGAGTATTGGCATGCATTATAAGGACCTGACACACTAACAAATAATTAATTGGGCTATACACAAAGGTGCTCGCAGTTATTTTAAATTTAAAATACAGACTGTTACAAAATCTACCTGTCATTAAAACCAGGGAAAAAGAGGGGACAGGTGAGGAGGGAAAAAAACTAAATCCTCATCTTCCATAATAGGATTATCCCTGAAAAGATTAGAAAGTCAGTCAGTATTGCCCTGTTAATCAGAAATACGGAGATTCATACTAGAAGAAATGTTTATGATTACCCATGGAAAGCTAGAATAGAGAATTGGGAGGAGGAAGAAAAGGACTGTTTTTTTTAAATAAATTACTATAAGCCTTATGATATTATTTGACTTCTTATACTGTGTATGTATATACTTAGACTAAAAAATACTTTAACCTATTTCATGCAAATTAAAACTACTAAGACACCATTTTTTACCCTCAGACTGGCAAATATCCAAAATGATCACACACTGGTAGAAAGGCTACCGAGAAACAGGCCCCCTCATATCTGAGAGTGTAAATTTGTACAATACCTATGGAAGACAAGTAGATACTAGTTATCAGTTAAAAATGCATATTCTGTTTGACACAACAAGACAATTTATAGGAATTTACCCTACAAACACATTTGCAAATGTATGAACTGATGTGTTCAAAGTTATCCAATACTATTTATAAGAGCAAAAGATTGGAAACAACCTAATTATAATCAAGAGGACAGTAATTTAAAAAATGAGGGTTCATCCATACAAGGAGATACTATGCAAATATTTTTGAGAAAAGAGAAAGTTTTTTGTATATAGTAAGATATATTTTTAGATGAATACGATGGGGAGAAGAATACAGTTATACTCACATACATACATATACATCCTGTATATCTGGAAGGATAAACAAGAAACCAGCAATAACAGTGATCTACTGAGGAATGAAAACTTAAAAATAGGAAACAAAGGTACTTGTTAATCTACTTTTTTTTTTTTGACACTAGAACTGTATAAACAGCTTATTTGTTCAAAAAGTTTTAATATGTTTTTTTAACAGACTCGTTCCCAGTAAATTAAATCAAAACTGAAAACCCTCCATTGAGTCCAAATAATACTTGTTTCCAACTTAGAAACCAATGTACAGGCCCTGGCCAGGTCGCTCAGTTGGTCAGAGTGTCAAACCAGTACACCAAGGCTGCAGGTTCCATTTCTGTCAGGGCACATACAAGAATCAACCAATGAACGCATAAATAAGTCGAACAACAAAATGAATGTTTCTCTCTCTCCCCTTCCCTCTCTCTCTTTCAAATCAATAAATGAAAATTTTTTAAACCAATCAACAAGTTCAAGTATGTCATTAAGACCTACAAGATGAGGCCCTGGCTGGTGTGGCTCAGTAGATTGAGTGCCAGCCTGAGAACCAAAGGGTCGACGGTTCGATTCCCAGTCAGGGGACATGCCTGGGTTGTGGGCCAGGCCCCTAGTCCGGGGCGTGCAAGAGGCAACCACACATTGATGTTTCCCTCTCTTTCTCCCTCCCTTCCCTTCTCTAAAAATACATAAAATCTTTTTTAAAAAATCTACAAAATGCCCTCTAACCAAAAACAAGAAAATGGGAAGTGCCAAATAAAAAGTTTTTTTCTGATTTTTAAAGAGTTTTAGTTGTAAGAGAGTAACCAAAATTCTTATTCTACAATATTATCAGTTAGCCAATAAATATCATTCTCATTAGTTTTACAAAGTAATATGAAAAAGGAGAGGGACCCAAATTAATGAACTGATATATTCTACAAAATAGTTAGGAACCAAAAAAAGTATTTCCTTAGGTCAAAAAGGGGAATGTGAGGCCTTTCCAAAGTCTGTTTCCTGAACAAATGTCTTTATTCATTGCCATTTTTTGATCCATATGCCACTCTAATCTAAAATATCTCCCATAATTATAAGGTCTGATCACCATAAACTTTATTTTGGAAAATAATATTTTCACTTAGAAAAACCAATGAAGTATGTTTTGTTAATAAAAACCTTGAATTCAAACAACACAGAGTCGGAAACTGGAACCAAAACGAATTCTGAATATCTAAAGTACACTTTAGGTGGAAAATCAGAAACTATGTGATATCACAACTCTTTACTACTATTAAAAGGCACAGGGCCCTCCAAACCGCTTCACACGAGTCATCAGTGGCAGCTGTAAGTGTGGGGGTGGAGGGCGCTCCTGAGGAGAGTATACATACGTTTGTCTCTTCCTATTTCACTGCTCACTGGGTGGTTAGAGTTGCTTGCGTCCTCCCCCTCATGCAGGTGGCTCTTTCCCAATCCCAATCGAGCCAAATTATCCTCAACTACATAAATTCTTCAGTAATTGTGTTCAACAATACTGATCGTTTCACCCTCATCCCCATTCACACACACATATAAACTCCATCCCTCCCATCTCCCCAAAGCACAGAGAGAGGCATAAGCAGCTCAAGGGAATGGAGACAGTAGGCAAAAACAAAACAAAGTAATTAAAAGCAACTTTACTCATGGATTCCAATCCATAAAGGGCAATTTCATGCACACGGAAAGTGATTTATGACACCCCTGCTAACTTAACAAACATTATTAACTGACCAACTAATAAGTATTTAACGTGAATCTATGTGTCAGTGTTTGTAATAAAAAATTCTGAGCCTTCCCGTCTGGCCGCAGCTATCAGGGAAGCAAAGGTGGGCACTTACAAGTACATCCAGGAGCTATGGAGGAAGAAGCACGGAATATACCACGCTTTCTTCTCAGGGTGCACTGCTGGCAATACTCGCCCTCACCCAGCCCCATACGGAGGGCGGGCTGGGATACAAGGCCAAGCAAGGTTATGTAATGTATCAGATTTGTGGGTGCTGTGGTAGCCACGAATGCCAAGCTCTGAAGGGTGCGACCCAAGGCAAGCCTGTCCCCCATGATGTTAACCAGCTACAGTTTGCTGAAAGCCTTGTCTGTTGTCAAGGAGCAAGCTGGCTGCCGCTGCGGGGCTCTGAGAGTCCTAAATTCTGACTGGGTTGGGGTAGACTCCACGTACAAATTCTTTGAGGCTATCCTCACTGATCCGTTCCGTAAGGGTATCAGGTCTGACACCCACTGCATCACCGAACAGTCCACAAGTGTGGGGAGATGCGAGAGATGACACCTGTGGGTCCCAAGAGCCGTGGCCTTGGAAGGGCCCCAAGATCCACCACACTATCGGTGGTTCTCGCTTGGAGAAGGCGCAATACTTTCCAGCTCCGCCATTACCACTAATATAAGTAATGTTTGTAAAATTCTTACCTAATAAACAATTTAGGACAGTCAAAAAATTATGAAAGATGGACTATTATTCAGCCTTAAAAAGGAAGAAAATTCTGAGACATGCTAAAATATGGGTAAACCTTGAGGACATGCCACGTGAAATGAGCCAGTCACAAAAAGACAATCACTGTATGGTTCCTCTTGTACGAGGTACTTAGAATTGTCAAAACCATACCAACAAAGTAGAACGGTAGTTGCCAGGGGATGTGGGGAGAGGAGAATGAGGAATTAAGTGTTTGATGGGTTTCAGTTTGGGAGGATTGAAAGGTTCTGCAGATGAAATCGGTGACAGTTGCCAACAATCTGCGTGTACTTAATGTAACTGAACTGTACACTTTAAAATAGTCAATTTCATGTTATATGTATTTGCCATAATTTTTAAAAATTTTAATGCAGTAAGATAAAAAATATAAAAGTTGATTTCCTGATCCAGCAAAAAATCTCTAGAAATACTGATCAAGGAGAATAAAATAAAGCATAAATACCAATACCAGGAATTTTTTTTTTTTTTAAAGAATCAGTAGAACCCTGACTGGTGTAGCTCAGTGGGTTGGGTATCGTCCCACAGACTGAAAAGTTGCTGATTCGATTCCCAGCCAGGGCATATCCCTGGGTTTCAGGCCAGGTCCCGGGTCAGGGGTGTATGAGAAGCAACCAATCCATGTTTCTCTCACACATCAGTGTTTCTCTCCCTCCTTCTCCCTCCCTTCTCCTCTCTTTAAAAGTAAATAAATAAATCTTTAAAAAAAAGAATCAGTATAGATTCTTAGACAAAAATATAATACAAAAATGTTACGTAAGTACATTTGAAAATTTGGAGAATAAATTTCTTGAAAAATACAAGTTACTAAACAGGCACACACAAAAATAGGAAATCTAAATAACTCTATGTCTCTAAAAGGAATTGAAGTTGTCATCTCAAATTCTTATAATGAAAATGATCTTGTCTTTGATCTGCTGCTGGTAGGAATGTAAACTGGTACAACCTCTTTGGAGTATAGGCGTAATTTTGTAAAGTAAAACATTTATCAATCCTATGACCCAGAAATTACATTAAGTACTAAGAGAAATTCTTAGGATGGTACATGCAAAAACACATGGAAATCATTCATAACAGTAAGAAATGGAAACAACCTAAATGCCTTGACAGAAAATGAATAAATTGTGATGTATTCACTAAATGATGTATTACACTCCAGAGAAAATGAGTCAACTACAACTGTATGTAACAGTATGGATAAATCTCACAACATAATGTTAAGCATAAAAAAAGAAAAGTCAATTTCCAGATTATATACAAATACAACTAATACTGGACAATATATTATTCAGACACATCTATCAGATAAAACTATTATTTGAAAAGGCAATGAAAAGAGTAAAAAATAAATTTAGAATAGCATTTACCATGAAAGCCAAGGGGACATTAGAGAGAAGAATATGTAAGATATTGTCAATATTCAGTATTAAACTTCTTAAGCTAGATGGTGGCTTCATGATATTCCATATAATATTTTTTAAAACCAAATGCACAACATAAACAAAATGACAAAAGAAGCACACAATACAGTTTTTTTTTTAAAGGGCCATCGGTGAATGTGGAGTAACTGGTTCTCACACGTTGCTAGTGGAACATAAGCATATCCTATGACCCAGATGTCCCACTCCAAAGTATATGCCCAACAAAAATGTATGTATATGTGCACCAAAAACATGTACAAGAATGCTTCTAGCAGCATTATTTGTAAGAGTCCAAAACTAGAAAAAAAAAAATCTAAACATCTATGAATGACAGAATGGATAAACAAACTGGGATATTCACAGAATAAACTATTGTACCACAGTGAAAGAGAAAGAGCTACCAATGAATGTGAATTTTGATGAATTTCAAAAACAATGCTCAGTGAAAAATGTCAGGTGTAAAAGAGCACATGCTATATGATTCCATTTATATGAAGGTCATAAACCAGCAAAACTAGTCTATGGTGACAGAGGTCAGACTTGTGGTGGGAGAGGAACTGGGTCAGGGAGGCTTCTAGGATCCTGGGAATGTCCTATTACCACGATCTGCGTAATGGTTACAACGCATGTGTTCACCGCATAAAAATTCATCAAATTGACCCTTACGGATTTTGCATTTCACTCTGTGTATATTACATACAAAAGCTGACCAAACGGGCTAGACATCCTTTTACTGCTTAATGTAACAGTTTACCTGATACTTTCCACTCCTCTTACCATGCACTACCTGTACCCCTGGCTGAACGCTGCTAGCTAACAGGCAACACTGACATGAGGCTTTTCTGTCCCCACTATTCCACACTGATGTAATGTATTAGTTCTCAAACCTACTCAATGCCAGTTGTGCCCACAATTGCAATTACATAATTATACTGAAATACTAAATAATAAACTATGAATGTAAAGTAGTTGCTATTTCTTTGAAAACTAAGTTGAAGGCTCTGGACGACTAAACACAAATCATTTGAAAAACTGTCCTCAGTTTAGGTGTGGTGAGACACATAAATAAGCTTGGGGAAAATTAAAAATCTAGGTGGAGTCCATACTCATTGCTTCAAGTAACTAAGAGTTCTCACTCCACTTAGGAAAGCTGTAATTGGAAGTTTCAAGCAATACATCACAGGGTGTAATTAATGCCAAAAAGATGAAGAACTCTAATCAGCAGACTCATACTTAATATATCATAAAGTTGGTGAATAAATGTATATTTGTTTTAAGCTGAAATAAAATGCTTATGGTATGTATGTATCATTTTTAGCTCCTGCTTTAACCAACTTTTTCAATTAACAGTGAACTATATAAGATAGAATAGTAATAGATAAGAAAACTTCTATAATCAAAGAAAACTTATAACTTTTAGCAAATTAATATTATACACTAGACAGCTAAAGCAAAAATATTAACTGCGAACAAGTCTACTTATTAAAATGACTAAAGAGAAATCCATTGACCAAAACTGGGACTGAAGTATTTAAAAGAACATGCCACCCTGGCTACTGTGGCTCAGTGGATTGAGTGTCAGCCTGCTAACCAAAAGGTCTCAGGTTCGATCCCCAGGGAAGGCACATGCCTGGGTTGTAGGCCAGGTCCCCAGTTAGGAGCATGCAAGAGGCAACCAATTGATGCTTCTCTCGTACATCAATGTTTTTCTCCCTCCCTTCTCTAAAAATAATTGAAATATTTTAAAAAATAAAAAATAAAAGAATATGCCTTTGGTGCCATATTAATTATCATTAACCAAAAGGGCAGCTCAGTTACCCTACTGTAGCATAATTAACAGGGGAACTTAAGAGTTAAATAATTTAGCTTCAGTCATAGTTGATAAGAGTGACTAATGCATGTGGAAAGCTGTTGCTCAGGAACTGGAATGCAGTGGCTCCAAGAGGTCAACAAGCAATGCCCCCAAGGAGTCTGTAAGCCATGGAGATGGTACCTGAGCCCGTGTTCCAGGGAGGGAACATCTGTGATGCAGATGAAGACTTGTTGACCAGTTGATAAAGAAATACTAAGAAAATCACAACCTGACTGCAACTCTTATCTGATTAACCTTTTTTCCAACCCCTTACCTACCCTTTCCTTCTCCTTAGAAAAAGGTCAGCTTCAGATGAGATGTTAAGACAGTTTTTAGGGTACATAACCTGCTGTCTTCTCAGACTGCCAGATTATGAATAAAGCACCCATAAAGATTCAATCCTTGTCTCTACTAATTAGTGACGGGCAGCACAAAGGCCACCTTTTCTGGTTTCATAAACTGGTTAATATTGAATATAATGGAGACCTTAGAAGAACATGGCTATTGAAAGGCCTACATGGGGTTCAAGAACCAAGGTCTGAGTATCACTGAAATGGAAAAACAATGATCTGATGATAAAATAGAAAGATGCTTTTGCTAATAAATTTTCCTTGAAAGTTAAACTTTCTGTAAAACACAGTATTTTTTTAAAAGATTTTATTTATTTATTTTTAGAGAGAGGGGAAGGGAAAGATAAAGAGAGGGAAAGAAACATCAATATGTGGTTGCCTCCCATGCCCCCTCTATCGGGGACTTGGCCCACAACTCAAGCATGTGCCCTGACTGGGAATCGAATGAGCGACGCTTTGTTTTGCAGGCCAGCACTCAATCCACTGAGCCACACCAGCCAGGGCTGTAAAACACAGTATTTAAAATTTCCTTCCAGAATCTGATAAACCATGGGTTTCTCAGGAAAACAACAAAATTCACATTATACATGAGCATCCAGTTAGACTGAACTTAGATATATTTTCTTATCAGATTTCTTTAAACCTGATTGAAAACATTAGATAGCTCTCAGTGATAGTATTTTAAAACTTCTATTTCATTCATTATTCAACTATATTCACTGAATGCTTACTACATTCTAAGTATTATGGGAACTTAAGTTGGGAGGGTGCTGCTGGTTCAGATTCAGGGGAGAATTATGGTATATCACAATGCAGGAGTTTAATATAAGAGCAGGTGATGAAAAAGTGGAGGCCAAACCCCTTAACTACTTCAATTAAGAAGTTTGGCAATAAAGAACGGGTGTCAAACTCATTTTCAACGGGGGCCACATCAGCCTTGCAGTTACCTTCAAAGGGCCAAATGTAATTTTAGGACTGTATAAATTTAACTACTCCTTAACTAGGGGCAAGGAGCTCGGCGCTGCCGCTGGATAGAAACAAGGTGCCGGGACGGATAAAACAAGGTGGAGGGCCGGATTCGGCCTGCAGGCCTTGTGTTTGCCACCTGTGCAATAAAGGAATGAAAGAAATAGGGTATTAGCCAGAGTTCTAGCAAGGCAAAATAGAAGGGTAAGTTTTACCCCCAAAATAGGGAATACTTTTTCAAAAGGAGACGGAAAGATCAAACATACTACAGAGAAGGACAATACTTGTAGAAAGAGAAAATAACCTAAAGGAAAAGCAATATAGAAGGCAATCAAAGACCAAATTAACCTTACATTCAGATTCAATTTTTTTTTAATTCTTTCCTTAAAAGATTTTATTAATTTATTTTTAGAGAGAGGCGAAGGAAGGGAGAGAAGGAGAGAAACATCTATGTTTGGTTGCTTCTTGCACACCCCATACAGGGAACCTGGCCTGAAACCCAGGCATATGCCCTGACTGGGAATCAAACTGGCGATCCTTTGATTCGAAGGCTGGCACTCAATCCACTGAGCCACACCAGCCAGGGCTTAATCTTTTGTTTTAATCCTCACCAAAAGGTATGTTTAGAGAGGAAAGGAGGCGGTGAGGGGGAAAAAAGGGGAGAGAGAGAACATGTACCCTAATGGAGGTCAAACCTGCAACCTAGGGATGTGTCCTGATCAGAAACTGAATTCACAAACATTCTAACCAACTGAGCTAGCCGGCCAGGACTCAAATTAATCTTTATTTAATACTTAATATGTGCCAGGAAATGTACTAAGCAATTTTATACACATTACCTTATTTTATCCTCACAACGATGCTGCAAGATAAAAGAAACATACTTCTGAAATAAGCAAAAGAGATAAGAAGAAATACAGAGATAGAAAAGGGAAAATAAGGGAGGCCATACCAAATGACTGAAATCCTTTTGATAATGAAAACAGGAAAGAAAGCAAGAAGGCTTGAGGGCATGAAGGAATATGTAAGAAAACTAACATTTACTGCCTAACATGTGCCAGGCACTATTACACCCTCTATAAACAAATTTCATATAATTTTGTTTGGTAATTATTATTCATTTAATTGAAGAACTTGGGATTGTAAGAATTTCCCAAGATCAAACAACTGGTTTTATGTGGTGGGGTGGTGATTCAAACCCAGGTCTATAAGACTACAAATTCTATTTCTTTCCTCTATACCACACTGGTGCTTCAAAATCAGGGATATGCAAGGGAAGCAATCTGAGGAAAATAAACATATTATGAAGCAGCAAAGGTTCAGTTAAAATAAGTACGAATTTGGAGCAGACAATGCCAATCCTATACCCTCTTCTCCCTAGTTTCAACTACCCAGGTAAAAAGTATTTTCATGGGGAAGATGATAAAATTGTAATAAATTAGTATGTACTGTTAAGGACTAAAATTGGGAAGGAGAGTTTCCCGTCCTTTCAAATTATTACTACTGTTCTTTACTAATTAACTATCTACAAAATAGTAGGTCATGGGTAGTGTTACAGAGCTTGCTACCTAACCATTTGTAGCTATAGTTTAAATATCTGTTTAAACTTAAAACAATAACCCGAGGAAGTGTTCTAATGCCAATTAAAATAACAGAAAACATCCACCTAAGAATAACTTAATTTTCTTTCATTTTGAAAACATTTTATTTACAACGAATACTAGTAAGGACCTAAGACTAACAGATATTGCACTTTTGGCCAAGATAGAGGTGTAGGTAGATAGACTTTGCCTCCTCGCACAACCAAAAGGACAACAACAAATTTAAAAACAAAAAAATAACCAGAACTGCCAGAAAATAGAACTGTATGGAAGTCCGACAACCAATGAGTTAAAGAAGAAACATTCATTCATACTGGTAGGAGGGGTGGAGATGGGCAGCCGGGGCAGAGAGGACGCACGGCAAGGAGGTGGCTGGAGTACCGGGGCGGACAAGGCAGCAGGTGGTGGGCCGGACGATCCCACATTTGCGTGCAGATAAAGCGTGAAGGGGAACAACTAGGGAGTGAGACAGACCACACAACCCAGGGTTCCGGCACGGAAAAAGAAAGCCTCAAAACCTCTGGCTGTAAAAACCTGTGGGGGGTTGCAGCAGTGGGAGAAACTCCTGCCTTACAGGAGAGTCCATCAGAGACACCCACAGGGTCCTAAAACGTACACAAACCACCCACCTGGGAATCTGCACCAGAGGGGCCCAATTTGCTTGTGGGTGGCAGGGGAAGTGAATGAAAGCCTGCCAAGAGTCCAAGCAGCATTGTTCCCTCTGCAACCCCTCCCCCATGTACAGCGCCATAACGCAGTGACATGGTTTGCCCCACCCTGGTGAATACCTAAGGCCCCGGACCTTACTACATTAACAGGTGAGCTGAGACAAAAAATATGGCCCAAATGAAAGAACAGATCAAAGCTCCAGAAAAAATACAACCAAGTGACAAAGAGATAGCCATCCTAACAGCTGCAGAGTTCAAAACAATGGTAATCAGGATGCTCACAGAAATGGTTGAGTATGTTTGCAAAATAGAAGAATGAGTGAAGGCTATGAAAAGTGAAATAAAGAAAGATACACAAGGGACCAACAGTTACGGGAAGGAAACTGAGACTCAAATCAATGATTTGGAGCAGAAGGAAGAAATAAACATTCGACCGGAACAGAGTGAAGAAACAAGAATTCAGATAAATGAGGAGAGGCTTAGGAACCTCTGGGACATCTTTAAATGTTCCAACATCCGAATCATAGGGGTGTCAGAAGGAGAAAAGGAAGAGCAAGAAATTGAAAACTTATTTGAAGCAGAGAACCAAGATGGCGGCGTAGGTAGACAAAATGCGCCTCCTCGCACGACCAGAACTGACAGAAAATCGAATGGCAAGGAAGTCCCACACCAAGGAAATAAAAAATAAACATTCATCCAGACCGGTAGGAGGGGCGGAGATGGGCACCAGGGCAGAGAGGACTCGAGTGGCCGTGGCGGGACCGAGACTGGCAGAGTGTGGGACAAACGGGGCAGGCAGTCTGACCACTAGCAGACCCTGCGGCCCCACATTCCTGCACAGATAAACCGGACAAACGGCGGGGAGCAAAGCAGACCTCGCAACCCAGGGCTCCAGCTCGGGGAAATAAAGCCTCAAACCTCTGATTGAAAACGCCCATGGGGGTTGGGGCAGCAGCAGGAGAGACTCCCAGCCTCACAGGAGAGGTCATTTGAGAGACCCACAGGGGCCTAGAGTGTGCACAAGCCCACCCACTCGGGAACCAGCACCAGAGGGGCCCAGTTTGATTGTGGGTAGCGGAGTGAAAGACTGAAATCCGGAGGAGAGTGAAGCAGGCGCCACTGCTCCCTCTCGGCTCCTCCCCCACATACAGCATCACAGGGCAGCGACCAGCGTTACCCCGCCCCGGAACACCTAAGGCTCCGCCCCTTTAAGTAACAGACCAAAAAAAAAAAAAAAAAAAAAAAAGGCCCAAATGACAGAACACTTCAAAGCTCCAGAAAAAATACAACTAAGCGACGAAGAGACAGCCAACCTATCGGATGCACAGTTCAAAAAATTGGTTATCAAGACGCTCACAGAATTGGTTGAATCTGTTCAAAAACCAGATGAAAAAATGAAGCCTATGCTAAGAGAAACAAAGGAAAATGTACAGGGAACCAATAGTGATGCGAAGTAAACTGGGACTCAAATCATTGGTGTGGACCAGAAGGAAGAAAGAAACATGCAACCAGAAAAGAATGAAGAAACAAGAATTCGGAAAAATGAGGAGAGGCTTAGGAACCTCCAGGACATCTTGAAACGTTCCAACATCCAAATTATAGGGGTGCCAGCAGGAGAAGAGGAAGAACAAAAAATTGAAAACTTATTTGAACAAATAATGAAGGAGAACTTCCCTAATCTGGCAAAGGAAATAGACTTCCGGGAAGTCCAGGAAGCTCAGAGAGTCCCAAAGAGGCTGGACCCAAGGAGGAACACACCAAGGCACATCATAATTTCCTTACCCAAGATTAAATGCAAGGACCTACATCCAAGATTACTGTATCCAGCAAAGCTATCATTTAGAATGGAAGGGAAGACAAAGTGCTTCTCAGATAAGGTCAAGTTAAAGAAGTTCATCATCACCAAGCCCTTATTATATGAAATGTTAAAGGGAGTTACCTAAGAAAAAGAAGATCAAAAATAGGAACAGTAAAAATGACAGCAAACTCACAGTTATTAACGACCACACCTAAAACAAAAACAAGAGCAAATAGGCAAACAACTAGAACAGGAACAGAACCATAGAGATGGAGATCACATGGAGGGTTGTCATCAGGGGAGTGGGAGGGGGAGAGGGGGGGAAAGGTACAGAGAATAAGTAGCATAGATGATAGGTGGAAAATAGACAGGGGGAGGGTAAGAATAGTGTAGGAAATGTAGAAGCCAAAGAACTTATAAGTATGACCCATGGACATGAACTATAGGGGGGGAATTTGGGAGGGAGGGGGTGGGCAGGATGGAGTGGAGTGACGGGGGGGAAATGGGACAACTGTAATAGCATAATCAATAAATGTATTTTTTTAAAAAAGAAAAGTTATTTGAAAGCATAATAGGGAAATTCCTCAATCTGGCAAAGGAAATAGACTTTCAGGAAGTACAAGAAGCTCAGAGAGTCCCAAAGAATTTGGGCCTGAGGAAGCACACACTAAGGCACATCATAATTACATTATCCAAGATCAAAGATAAGGAGAGAATTTTAAAAGCAAGAGAAAAGGAGACAGTTACCTACAAAGGTCTTCCCATAAGACTATCAGCTGATTTCTCAAAAGAAACCTTACAGGCAAGAAGGGGCTGGAAAGAAGTATTCCAAGTCATGAAAGGTAAGGATCTACATCCAAGATTGCTCTATCCAGCAAAGCTTTCATTTAGAATGGAAGGGCAGATAAAGTGCTTCCCAGATAAGGTCAAGTTAAAGGAGTTTATCATCACCAAGCTCTTATTATATGAAATGTTAAAGGGACTTACCCAAGAAAAAGAAGATCAAAACTAGGAACAGTAAAATGACAACAAACTCACAACTCAAATCAACAACTGAACCTAAAAACAAAACAAAAACAAACTAAGCAAACAACTAGAACAGGAACAGAATCACAGAAATGGAGATCACATGGAGGGTTTATCAGCAGGGAGGGGAAGTGGGGAGAATGGGGGAAAAGGTACAGAGAATTAGAAGCATAAACAATAGGTACAAAATAGACACAGGGAGGTTAAGAATAGTATAGGAAATGGAGAAACCAAAAAACTTAAATATATGACCCATGGACATGAACTAAAGGGGCAGGGGAATGCTGGTTGGGGGGTGGGGCGGAGGGGGATAAAAGGGAGAACAAAATGGGACAACTGTAATAGCATAATCAATAAAATATACTTAAAAAAAAGACTAACAGACATTGGCTTGTTGTCAAAAACCAGAATACAGACCCACTTATTTTGACCTTTTATGCTGGTGACAACTGTAAAAGACTTTGAAATGAACCAAAAAGATCACTGGGCATTTTTCCAATGAAAAAAAAAAAATGGCCTGTGTAACATGCACCCTTCCTAGTTATCTGATTCTACGGGGTTTGCATCCTTTGTGATGTTTGAGCTATTTTATATCTGTAAGTTGTAGATAACTGACTGAGAGCAATGCAAAGGATTCTTGTCTATACACAAGCAAATAGATCTGTCCAGTGAAGGGAGGAATGTCAAGTGGAAAAAGCCAGTTTTATGTCAATCTGCAAATACATTTCAGCATTCTTGATCCTATATATGCATGGTGCTTTGAATTTTCCTTTGAATTACTTTTAATATCTTATTGATTCTTTCAATAATTAATGAGTTCAATAATATCTTTTACCTGTGTTTATTTCATGTTTGTATGAAAATCATAATTTTGCCTATTTTTTAAATAATCCTTTAATAATGAATTTCACACATGTAGTAAATACCATGGAAAATGAAAATTTTAATGTAAAAGCTCAAGGGAAGGAAACATCCTTTTCCTTTCATGTATATATTTAAGGAAGGCCAGACGAAACTTTGATTTGTCTCTTCCAAGCTCCAAAATTTTTAAGACTCTAAGAGCATTCATTGCTGAAGCTGGTAGCTCTTGGAAGAGCCCATAACTCACAAAAGAATTCTTTCAAATGATGTTTCCAGATGCTTTTTTCCTGATGCATAGTGTAAAAAAAGCACTGTCTTAAGAAGAGAAGCTTCACTATTTCAGAAATGCTTAGAATCTTTTATTTGAACTATTTTTATTAATTACACTCACCAATAAAACTGATGGCACATTTTCATACTGAACTAAAAATCTACATTTGACAAACTCTTTTTCTGATCCAAAAGATTTTTTTGCCAGTTACATCTATACAATCATAAAAACAACAGTACATCTGTTACTATCAAAATAATTGTCTTTTCAAAATAATATTTTCAAAATATTGTATGTCAGTTTAAAGGGCATAATTTGATTTAATATATATATATATAGCTTAAAGAAGCCCAAACCAGAAGTCCACACACAAACTGAACACTGAATGAACAACATATTTTAAATTCATTAATACATGCAGAAAGAGCATATCAATGCTCAGATCTTCTGGTTTTTCTAAGCCCCTAATTTAAAATGTCTCTAATACCACTAGTCTCTATGGAATAGCAAAGTAGCTTTTTTCTTCTCCTCTCGTAAGATCAAACTAATCCGCCAACACTCCAAGGAAAGAAAGAATAAAATCAAGTAGCACTAAAAATCTTTACACTCGGCATTCATTCAGATCCTCCCAAACCACTTTCATGGCTTATAACATGCCAGAAAACTATTGCTCTAGCAAGTAATTACTGTCCAAAAATGAACAGAGTGAGTTTAGACTGGAAATAATCTGCTATCCATGTCATTCATAAATCAATGCTACTATAATTCTTAAAATGAATACATAATGCATGTAGCATATCATGCATTGAATATTCTAAAAGATAAGTTTTCATCTAGTTGAAATTAGTTAAGTAATACTAGCAGATCTGAAAGCATGAAAAGTTAACTCTTCCTTCTCCCTACCTACTCCCTCCAAACCAAACGTGTCAACTGGAAGGAAAGAGAAAAGGGAATGCAGATAAACAACTGAAAAGGTACAGAATGCTAATTCCAAAAGGAGGTGTTAGCTCTTCCAAGTTGCAACTGAGGTTAAAGAACTGTAGTGAGAAGTCTTCCCCATTTTCAGTAGTTCAAGATGGGTATATCTCGTCCTTCTCCTTGGGAATGTAACTTACTCCAAAACTGTCTTTTCTGATTCTTCTGGAGGTTCCATACCATTACAAATTATTAACATGTGTTTGTAGGAGTCTATCAAACCTCTGTAAAATCACCTTTCAAATATCATATAGAAAAATAAATAACTGAGCCCTGGCCTGCTCAGTTGGTTAGGGCCTCATCCTGATAGGCTAAGGTTGAGGGTTTAATCCCCACTCAAGGCACATACAAGAAGCAACCAATGAGTGCATAAATAAGTGGAACAGTGTGTGTGTGTGTGTGTTTCTCTCCCCCTTCCTCTCTCTGGCTAAAGTCAATTTAGAAAAAAAGTGAATTGGTCAAGCCACGTCCTATTCAGCACCATAGCTGCCCTCAGATCCCTCATGAAACCCAAGGTTGTCAAAAGGAGGATGGAGCAGTTCATCTGGCACCTGAAAGCAATATGTCAAAATTAAGCATAACTGGTGGAAACCCAGAGGAAATAGAGTGTGCAGAAGATTCAAGGGCCAGATATTGATGCCCAGCATTGGTTATGGGAGCAACCAGAAAACAAAGCACATGCTGCCAAGTGGCTTTTGGAAGTTCCTGATCAACGATGCCAAGGCACTTGAAGTGCTGCTGGTGTACAACAAATCGTACTGTGCTGAGACCGTTCACAGTGTCTCCTCAAAGAGCCGCAAAGCCACAGTGGAAGGAGCAGCCCAGCTGGCCAGCAGACTCACCGGTCCCAATGCCAGGCTGCGCAGAGAAGCAAAGGAACAGAGAGCTTATGTGCACATTGTATTTGTGTTTATAAAACCATAAAATTCTGCCATCTGGCACTTCAAAAATAAAATAAAATAACTAAATAATTTAAAAGAAAAGTTAATAGGCTTTTTTCTCTACTCCCGATTCAACAATGTATAGATCTGGATACCAAGAAAATAAAACAGGTAAATAATTAAATACAGGCATTTCTTCTTTCTAGAAGTGGGAAGAGTTACGGCAGGCAGTTATTTCTATTACAACTTCTTATTCACTATAAGCTATCTTCTTTTTTCAGATCATCAGAGAGTTAGTTTGGTGTACAAAACCAGAAAGAAGGGTACAGAAAGGAGCAAAATGGGAACAACATAAAAATGCAATATTCACATTGCCTATCTGACCATAAACAAATAACGCAAAACATATTCACTGCCACCTTCTTCTAGCTACAGCACTGATTTTCAACCCGTGTGCCGCTAGAATTTTTACAACATGTGATACCCAACCAACTATTTAATCAGGGGCACTGACCTCTTTTCCCTTAGACTGTCATATAAAAAATGACAACAGTCAACACAATAGCCATTCAGTGTGCATGAATCAAAATTATATCTATTTTTTATCAGATTGGCAAAAAAATGTATTTTTTGCTGTGCTGCAGAATTTTAGTCATTAGTTTGTGTCATAAGATGAAAAAGGTTGAAAATTACTGATCTAGAGGGAAAAGAAAAACAATAACACAATGGCCTCTCCAAAGCACATGTCATAAAATACCAATTATTTTACTTCCAGATCCAGATCACTACATACGGTGAACGCAGGCTTTCCAGATGGGGCCATGCAGTAACGCAGTTCTAGACACCACCCCCTAATGCTATTCAGAGTCTCTTCTAACCTGCTCTACCACCTGCTCTAGAGTCCCCAGATTCTAAATTATTTCTATCACCTACTTACTCCCTTGGAAGTATTGCTGCAGGCATTAAGAAAGCTAGCTAAACTAGCCCTGGCTGGTGTGGCTCAGTGGATTGAGCACTGGCCTGAGAACCAAAGGGTGGCTGATTCAATTCCCAGTCAGGGCACATGCCTGGGTTGTAGGCCAGGTCGCCAGTGTGGGGTGCGTGAGAAGCAACCACACACATTGATGTTTCTCTCCCTGTCCTTCTCCCTCCCTTCCCCTCTCTAAAAAATAAATAAAATCTTGAAAAGATAAAAACAATAATAAAACAAAAACCTTTAAAAAAAAGAAAGCTAAACTAATTCAGTGAGGACAAGCAGGCACACATACTCTTTAGCCCTCACAAAAATGTTCAACTCAAACAAATCTGTAAGTGGTAGAACTTTTAATAGTCTGTGAGATTCTGTTTGCTGATTTCTCTTCTCGATTGGAAGCACCATTGTGCCTATTTTTATACAAAAGGAAAAAGAATGTCAAGTCCAAAGCTCCCAGGTCCTATCTCTACTGAAGACAAGAGGCATTTGTTACTGTGGAGTCTCCTTCCACAGCTCTTGACATCTAGACAAATCCATTCTTGAACATTAAATGAAGGGAGGTGATCTCCTACCTGCACCCCCACGAACAGGGAAGAGAGAAAGCCCACCCTAACAAAGCAAGACCCAACTACATTCCAGCTTCCAAAACTTTTTGATATGTGGGGGCAGGAGGGCATTTTGTCTTTTAGAACATGTTTGCAGGTTCTTCAATCCTACTCCCACCAAAAGGCAGAGTCTAATTCCCCTTCCCATAAAGAGAATGAAGCAGAAATGACACTGAGCAACTTCAGAAGTCAGGCCGTAGAAGCTGATAAAACTTCTTCCTGGTGCTCTCCCAGGTCAGGCAACTTTGAAGCCTGAATCACCAGGTAAGATATCCAGCTTCCCTAAAGCCCTCCTGCTGGAGAGACTGTGACCAGACCTCAGAGAGCTAGATGCTTGAGGAGTGCCAGCTGTCTGAGTCTTCCCAGCCCAGCCTTCAGACATGTGAATGAGAAATCACCTCCAGGCTGCCTCCAACTGCATTAAGAGACTTTGGTGAGGAAGTCTTTTAAATGATTCCATTCCCAGCTATTACCTGACTGCAACCTCATGCGAAACCCTGAGAAACAACTGCCTAGCAAAGTTTAAACACCAGAACCATAAAATATAAAAAGGAGTGTTGTTTTTACACCACTCAATTTGGTGTGGTGTGTTACACAGCAATAGATAAATAAAACAGATTTTGGTGTAGGGAGTGGGTGGTTCCTATAACAAAAAATTAAATTGTTTGGCTTCGGGACTGGGTGGCAGGAGAAGGAAAAAAGGGCCTTAAAAGCCCTGGCTGGGTAGCTCAATTGGTTAGAGCGCCATCCTGATACACCAAGGCTGCAGGTTAAACCTCCCATCAGGGCACATACAAGAATCAATCAATGAACGCATAAATAAGTGGAACAACAAATTGATGTGTGTATGTCTCTCAAATGAATAAATTTTTTAAGAAGGAAGAAGAAGGGCCTTGAAAGTGTTAGTGAACGCCTGAAGGGTCTTAAGGACACCATTAGGAAAAGCTTCAAGGAAGATGTCAATAAAAATTTTAAAACCACCAACTACACTCTACTGGTGAAATTCAACCTGCTGCCTTTTTTTGGTTTTGGTTTTTCTGATGCCTGTTTTTATGAATAAAGTTTTACTGGAACACGGCCACCCCCATTTACATATTGTCTGGGGCTGCTTTCTCTTGTAACAGCAGAGCTGAGCAGGTATGCCAGAGATCATGTGGCTCCAAAAGTCTAAAATATTAATTATTGCCCTTGACAGAAAAAGGTTGCTGATCCTTGGTTTAAAAGCAAGTGGTACTGGAAGCTGAAGGAAAGAAGAAGCTTACTAGATAATAGTGTAAAGTTCAGCAACACTGTCACCTGCAGTAATGTGGAAAACAGAAAGTATAACTAATGAAATGATGAATCTGGGTAAGATTTCCAGGCAGAACGTCAAAAGTGTCAATCAGTTGGGGTTTTCGTTGTTGTCGTTGTTTAGTTATATATAATAAAATATAGGTAGAGATGAGAAAAAGAAGGAATTATATAATTTTCAAGCAGACTATAGAGGGAATACAAAACAAAGTACTTGTTAGAGCCGGAAAAAAACCTATTTCTTATTCCCAGCTTCTCCATATAGCAAAATATTTCTTAAATTAAGAAATGCCTTCTGGCCAAAGATCAAATCCAAGACAGGGAAACATGGCCTAAAAATTAAACTTTTGGCCTTGGCCAGGTAGTTTAATTGGTGAGACCATCGTCCCGATATGCCAAAGTTGCAGGTTCAATCCCTAGTCAAGGCACATACAAAGAATCAACCAATGAATACACAAACAAATGAAATGCCAAATCCATGTTTCTTTCCCTCTCTCTTCTTCCTTCTCTCTTCCTTCTTCTCTCTAAAATTAATAAATTTTTTTTAATTAAACATTTTTAAGACTAAGGATCATATAAAAATAATATTTTAAGCTTTGAGGGCCACATACAGTCTCTAGTGAACATATTTTTTGCAACTCTTTAAACACAAATGCAGAAACCAACGCTAGCTCACAAATGCAAAAACCAACGCTAGCTCATTGGTCACAGTTTATCTACCCTTAGTTTAGACTCCAAAAAGATTTAAAGTGGTGCCTCAGAAAGCCTTTCAAAATAAAAGGCCTTCTAAGTATCTTAAAGGGAGCTCACTGGGCTCAGTACATGCCACCCCAACGTATGGCACCTTGGCATACTGAATATTTCAAGCTGAAGGAACTTGAGCAAATAACAGAAACTGGAAGGTCACCCTGACCTTCCCTGGCCCTTCTCCCCTGAAGCAAGTAATAAAATCCTCGTGTGAAAGGTGCCCTACCTAAAGCCAGAGGAACATCCCCATCTACAAAGACAAAGGCACACAGAGAAGATTCATAACAGACAGACCCTGCCAAATTTCTCCAGTTTATACACTTAATTCATACTCGTGAGCCCATCCTACTCCTTCACGACTGTCCACTCTTCATCAAACACAGCATGAAAGTACTCAGGTTTAACATTTCTTAGTGTCTTCAGTTACTTATGAAGGCTCTAAGTCATATAAAACATATAAATTTGTCTGCTTTCTCCTCTTAATCTGTCTTTTGTCAGTTTAATTTTCAGACTCCATCCTTGGACCTCAGAGGTTCAAAGAAAACTTTTTTCTCCTCTACAGAGCCTAAGGTAGAAAAGGGCCTATCCCAATGTACAAGAAGTGTGGCTTTTGTCTAATAGAGTGAAGCTGTCAGTAAGATTCAGAGAATTTCACGTTCAGAAACATTGTCATCTTAGACTAAAAAGGACAGAGATGATACAAAATGAAAAGAGGCTTTTGGAGGACTCCTGATCCCCCACACATATACACACTCAAACCTCTATAGCCAGAAAATAGGCTGAGAAAATTACTCAGCTGCAAACACTGGACACATTTTATGGATAAGAATAATTCAGGGGCAAAAATGAGAGCTGGGGAGAACGGTTCCCAGGCAGTGGGGCTGAACAGAGAACTAGCAGTATGTGCCTGGTTGGATTTCAGAATTGCTATGAGCTAGTGACTACTATGCTCCTTACATATTTTTTTTTAATTTTTTGAACAGGAGTATCTACAGTGGTTATCTTATGCCTCCCCACTGTTGCATAGTGGGTGGGCTGGGTATAAGGGGAGATAATGTAGCTCTGTAGTTTTCAGTTCTTTAAAGTGAAAGCAATAGTACTCAAGGAGCTATACGCAACGAACCATACCCAAATAGCCTTATCTCCCCCTGGACCTGATTTACATGGCAAGCCCGAGCCTGAGGCTGCACCAGATAAAGACCTTGGGGGCCTTGAGAAGGGGAAAGTGTGTTTTGAATGTAGGAGGTATATAAATAATTTGTGGCCAGAGGGAAGACAAAAGTGATCTTGAAACATGTCTGAATATTATTCATGCTTCTCCCAGAAAGAGGTGGAGTCTAGTTCTCTTCCCTTGGAATATGGGTTGGACTTAGTGATTCGTTTCTAATGAACAAAATGCAGTGGAAATGACACTTATTCTGAATTTAGGCCATAAAAACAATACAACTCTCTCTGCCTCTCTTACCCAGAACAAGTGCTTTTGGAGCCCTCAGCCTCCATGTAAGAAGTCTGGCTACCACAAAGCCCCCATGCTGGAGAGACTACAGAGAAATAGAGAGAAATAAAGATGTTCAAGGAGCTCCAGCTATCTCAACTCTTAGCTACCTGGACTTCCCTGCTCAAGTGTAAGTCTGGAAGGAAGCCTTTGGGATAACTCCAGGCCCATGTGACCACAAGCGCATGATAGAATTCGCGCAAGAATAACTTAGCAGAGCCCACCAACATCTGGAACCGTAAGAGTTTTGTGTTGAGTTTGGAGTGGTTTTGTTCCTTAGCAGGAGTAAACCGTGACAACATGCCTGCAGACCCTGGCCTGAAATGTGAGGAGGTCAAACTTGGCCTGCCTTTCTATAGTACCAACCAAATAACATCAAACAGTATCACTATGCTCACCCAGTTCCTCCTTTTTCCCCCCACCTAAAATACGTGACGTGACTATAGTAAAAAGATATTTTTATGAATGATTTAACATATATACAATTATAATGTGACAATTATTGGGTTTCAAAGTGTATACCAGTCTGTGTGTCATTTGAATCACCTGTTTATAAATACACACAATGATTTGCTGCTTGCTAGCATGATTTCAGTTACAAATATTTTTTAAATGACTGAATAATTTGAGACTGACAGTCATAGTGCATCTTCTGTAACAAAACAGTAATCTGCAGTGTTTTTAACTGTGTATATATCTGCAGCAGAACCAGAATCATCATCACTAGTAGGTTATAAGCTAAGGTCTCTTTGTTTCTAAAATCTCTTTATTTTTATTTTTTAGAAAATCTTTTTGAAAGATTTTTTTAAATCCTCACTTGAGGATATGTTTATTGATTTGAGAGAGTGAGAGAGAGAGAGAGAGAGAGAGAGAGAAACATCGACTGGTTTACCTTCCATACATGGCCCAACCTGGGAGTGAACCTGCAACCTTTTGATTTCTGGGATGATGTTCCAAGCAACTAAGCCACCTGGCCAGGCAGGTCTCTTCATTTTCAAATGTCATGATCTAAGTTCAGAGAAAATAAATCTTTTGCATCTGAAGATAACAGAATTCTATGTGTTTTAGATCACTGGCAAGGAATTTAATGTTCTAGCACACAGAAGAAAAAAAGGAATTTGATGTTCACAGATTATAAACATAGTTAAGCTCAACTTCTGTAGAGAAGTTGAAATACCTGAGCTAAGAACTAATTGGCCCCAGGAGAATGGCGGAATGTATGCTGGAATAGGAAGAGTAAGGAAGCCTGAGGTCAACGTAACTTACTCTGAAAATGTGTACTTTCTCTTTTGTGTAAGTAGTTCCAAGCAGACATTTTAAGGAAAAAAGCCTTAATCCTCTATGTCACAAAATAACTAAAACATCCTACATTATTTAGCAGCAATTTAATTAAACTTTTTTTTCACTCTTTCCTAGACTGCCAAATTTTTCTTATTCTTTTTCTTCTTCTTTATTAACCAGCAAGCACTGAGAAGAAATCAAAAATATTTCTTCTCAGTCTGAGAAGAAATTTTAAAGAATAAAATATGTGCCCTGCTTCGAACACTGAGTAATACATATAACTCAGACTTGGGTAACTAAAAGAAAAGGTCAGTGTGCAAAAGTCTATTTAACCCATGACATGGCTGACTTGAAATACCGGCCTGGGTGCTGGGTCCTGACAGCAGCGAACTGTCCAATACAAAGGGAGAAAAAGGTTTTCTCCAGTTTAGAGGATAAAGTTTCATACTACACAAAGTATGAAATAAGTCAAGGCCACTTTCCCAGAGAATCCACATTTACCTAATTCTTCCTCATTCAAAAATCGCACTCCTACAATAAAACTGACTTCAGGTGGCTGCTGAACATGTAACTCTCCCCCCTATTTATTCTCTTTGCCTGGCTAACTCCAGCTCATATTTCAGGTGTCTGTTCAAATGTCACTAACTCCAGAATTTACACTCTTCCCCTCCCTACCCCTATCTGAGGCTAATCCAATGCTTTTACTACACTGCAGGGGTGTCAAACTAATTTTCACCGGGGGCCACATCAGCCTCGCAGTTACCTTCAAAGGGCCAAATGTAATTTCACTCCTTAACAGTTAAGGAGTAGTTACATTTATACAGTCCTGAAATTATTTCGGCCCTTTGAAGGCAACAGCAAGGCTGCCGTGGCACCCAGTGAAAATGAGTTTGACACCCCTGTAACTATAGGCTTCGGAAGAACCCTTACTACCTCCAACATAGCACTCACATTAAACTATAACTTCTTGTTTAATTGTCTTTCCTGCTAGACTGTAAATCCATGTAAGTACGCACCTATAAAGTTGCTCAACATGATATCCCAAGCATCTCGCCCAGTGCCTGGCACATAGTAGGTACTAGTAAATATCCCTTGAAATGAATGAATCTCCCAATAGTAGTCTCCCCTTCAGCAATGGCTCTTTCGGGAACCTACCAGGAAACAGGTCCTCCGGCAGGTTCCCTCCTCCCAAACAGTACTTTACTCTCTCTTCCAGGACACAGGTCACACTCTTTCCCTCTAACTCCTCTGTTTCCTTGGCCATATTTAAGGAACATTCCAAAACTACTCGACTCTGCAAACTATGTGTAGAAACACATATAACTTTGAAGAAAATTAACCCTAAATAAAAGGGAAAAAACTAAATAATCTTTGAGGAAAACAAAGAAGAGAGAAAAATGTATGTGAACATGGGAAAAATCTAGAATAGCTTTGCAAAGGCTGGAGACAAACATACTGAGACAGCCTAAGATACAAAAAAACGAAAGCATCAGGTTGTTTTAATTGAAATGGCAAGGAACAGACCTTCCCAATCGAGCTCCACGTTACCTAACGTACATCTCCACCCTGCTATTCCACAGGAAACTCCCATCTAGTAACAGAACCACTTAACTCAAATAATTTTCTAAAAAATAAGGAGGTGGGTGGGTTTTCTATATTGACATATACAGGATTCAGTTTCCTATGTTAAAAGATTAACATTTCAATGAAATTCACCCACTCCCAAACCTACCCTTCTTCTTACCATACTGTAAGTAGGAGGTATTAGTCTCTCAGACAAGAAACTCAGGAAGTGCTGTTAGACTCTTCCCAGTACTTACTCCCCCATTTTAATCCAATCAGATCTATTGTTTCTGAATTACTTTGAGTTAATCTCCTCCATTCCAACTACCTTATATCAGGACTTAATCTCATCCTTGGATTACAACAATAGCTTTGTAATGTTCCAACCATCCTCCCTGTAATTCCTAAAGAGACCCTTCTACAGGGTCTGGCACAAATAACGCCCCCCCCCCCCTTTTTTTATTACAAAATTTTTTACTAAAAAAACCATAAGCATGTAATTCTATAACATAGCAATATCACACTCAAGCACACCATTTAATATTTTAGGCAAAAAGTTCAAATTAAAACTATAAATTATTACATGATTATTACCCTGCCAACCACACTCAAGCAGGCGTTACTTCTCTGGACCTTGTAGATTGAATGTAAGCCTGTTCATGTCACTCTCCTGCTTAAAACCCCTCAATGTCTCAACTTTAAGGTCCTCAGCATGCAAATAAAACTATAAAGTAACCCTAATCTAGCTTCCATCCTTATTTAAAACCTTATCTCTTTCATTCAGTCAGTCACCAAATTATTTATTGAGCACCTATAACATGCCAGATTCTGTACAAGGCCCTGGGAAACACTCTAGTGAACAAACTACAATGTCCTACCCTCTCAGAGTTTAGAATCTAATGCAGAAAATTGCTCAGATGAATATATTCATCTACTTAAATATTTCTTGAGTATCTACTTGTACAAGCACTCTTCTCAATGTTAGAAATAACAGTGCTGAACAAAACAAAAGTCCCTGCCCCCAGTTCATATTCTAGTGAGAAACTGTGATAAATGCCATGCAAATAAAACTAAGGATGCCATGAGACACACAGGGACAGGGAAACCTACACCAATCTGAGGGGTCGAGAACGACTTCCCTCAGGTAGCAACAACTGAGATAATATCCCAAACATGAGCAAGCAATGATAAGGGAAGGGGGAGTGGTGGTGAAGAACATTCCAGACAGCGGGAATTACAAGTATAAAGGCCCTGAGGTGAGTGAGAGGTCAGGGCATTAAGGAAAATTAAAAGCCAAGGTAACTAAATAGCAGAAAGGATGCCAGAGGAAGCTGACAACAGAGGCACTAAAATCTAAAACAAATAAATGATGACTGTGTTGGGAATGAATTAGGGGTATAAGAGTGGAATTTGGGGAGCCGATTTAAAAGGCTAATACAGAGTCTAAATGATAAACAGGAATATCTAAACCAGACAGATGCCTTAATGCCTACGAGATGCAAAGGAGTCTAGGCATAGGCCCTGTGCCAAGCACACAAGTTAGAACTGGGTATAAACTCAAGAAACACAAAGGACTACTCCATACTTGAAACAGGACATAGAAACAAACACTCAGCTCACTAACTGAGAAAGAGCAAGCACTGTACTTGGGCCTAGTGATGGAAAGAATTACCTGACAGAAAATGGAACCCAAGGCCTGCACCATTCACAGAGGTGGGGTCTAAATTCACCCTACACATGTGGTACAGGGACCCTAAGGTGGCACTTCATTATAAATAAGGTTCCGAAGTAATAGGACCACAGCAGAAACAAAGGAGCGACTACAGTGTAGAGATGCTTCCACAATCTGAGACACACAGGACCTAAGTTCAGGGTTTAAAGAAAAAAAAAAAAAACACACAAAGAAGCCATCCTCCCATGAGGCAATCAGCTGATGCATCAATCAGAAGCTGCGCCCAAGAATAAGAAGTACTGTAACATTGTGAAAAAGACATTTTAAAAGAAGGTTTAAAAACAAGATGTGGTACCCCTAAGGTCAGAAATGAGACAAGGATATCTACTCTAACTACTTCTCTTCAACATTGCACAAGAAGTTCCAGCCAGCATAATCAAGCAAGAAAAAGAAATAAAAGGCATCCAGTTTGGAAAAAAAAGAAGTAAAACTGTCTTTATTCATAGATGACATGATTACATGTGTAAAAAATGTGATGAAATCTACAAAAACCCAGAATAACTTAGGGAAGTTATAGAGTGTAAGATCAACATCCACATTCTGTTCCAGATGGCGGCACAGGTAAACACGGCTCCCCTCCTCAAAACCACATCAACTAAAATATAGAGCAACCATCACTCAGAACTGTCAGAAATCGAGCTGAATGGAGGTCAGACAACTACGGAATTAAAGACACCACATCCTTCCAGACTGGTAGGAGGGGTGCAGACCCAGAATAGGCTGGTCCCACACTCACACATGGTGGATAAAAATTCGGGAGGGATATTTTGGGAGCTAGGAGTCCCAGCCCCACACCAAGACCCCCAGCCCAGGGTTCCAGTGCCAGGAAGAGAAGTCCCCACAACTTCTGGCTGCAAAAACCAGTGGAGATTGAGTTAGCAGAAGGAACTGCTAGAGCCCCAAGCAGTTCCTCTTAAAGAGCCCACACATGGACTCACCTGCCTACTCAGACTCACTCCCTGAGCTGTAGCACCTGGGTGGCAGCTTGAGGGCATCAGTAGAATGCTGAGAGAGGCAGAAGTGTCAGGCATTGGGCTGAGCAGAGGCCATTGTCCCTTTTCTGAGCCCTCCCCCTGCAAAGCCATGGAGCCCACAGGCTGGTGCCACATCTGAGACTCCATCAACCTGGCTAACACTGTTTGAACTGCCAAGGAGGATCCCAGGAGACTTTGCCCCACCCAATTTAGGGGTCCACCCAAGCTGCTTTTCCATTTGAATGGCTGACCCTGGCTTCTAAATCCTATGAAACAAGCAATGGCTGGCTTCAGTGAGCCCCAGGCCCAGCACTAGCAGCAGCCATCCTAGACTCACAGCTTGGCTCTGCCTGGGAAACTCCAAGCCCAGCACAAGTAGCAGCCATCTCAGTTTGGTGTATAGTTCACATGCGGTGGCCCCAGGCAAAACACAGGTGGGGGCTGACCTTGGCCTGTACCACCCAGGAAAACCCAGAGCCTGTGCACCCAGTGGACAGCTAAAAACTACATCAGAACACCCCCACCCTGCCCTCGCACAGCTGATCCACCATGGAGGACAGAGGTTGGTGGTAAGTCGTCACAGCCAGTCCTTACAGCTGACTAGCCTGGGTAAATCCCTCCCATTGACCTGCCAGCAGCAACCAAGGCTCAACTACAACAGGAGGGTATACTCAGCCCACACAAAGGGGCACCTCGAGTACCCAGCTTTGGTGATAGGGGAGGCTGTGCCACTGGACCCTACAGGATACCTACTACATCAGGACACTGAGTCATAGCAGCTCTACCTAATACACAGAAACAAACACAGGGAGGCTGCCAAAATGAGGAGGCAAAGAAACATGGCTCAAATGAAAGAACAGATCAAAACTCCAGAAAAAGAACTAAACGAGATAGAGATAAGCAATCTAGCAGAAGCACAGTTCAAAACACTGGTTATAAGGATGCTCAAGGAACTTAGTGAGCACCTCAACAACATAAAAAAGATCCAGTCAGAAATAAAGGATACACTAATTGAAATGAAGAACAATTTACAGGGAAACAACAGTAGAGTGGATGAAACTGAGAATCAAATCAATGATTTGGAACATAAGGAAGCAAAAAAACCCCAAATCAGAACAAGAAGAAAAAACAATCTGAAAAAATGAGGTTAGTATAAGCAGCCTCTGGGACTACATCAAGACATCCAACATTCACATCATAGGGGTGCCAGAAGGAAAAAAAGTAATAAATTGGAAATTTATTTGAAAAAATAATGAAATAAAACTTCCCTAATTTGGTGAAGGAAATAGACATGCAAGTCCAGGAAGCACAGAGAATCTCAAACCAGATGGATGCAAAGAGGCCCAGTCCAAGACACATCATAATTAAAATGCCAAAGGTTAAAGATAAGGAAAGAATCTTAAAAGCAGCAAGAAAAAGCAGTTAGTTACTTACAGGGGAGTTCCCATAAGAATGTCAGCTGAGACTTCTAGTCAAGACGGAAGTATAGGTAAACACGCTTTGCCTCCTTGCACAACCAGACAGAATTACAACTAGACCTCAAAGCAAGTAACACCCAGAACCGTTAGAAAATCGAGCTATATGACGTCCGACAACCAAGGATTTAAAGAAGCCACATTCATTCAGACAGGTAGGAGGGGCAGAGATGCAGAGACAGGCTGGGAGGCACAGAGAGGTGATATGGCACAGAGAAATGGCAGCAGAGGAATGGACAGTCCCACATTCACATGTGGTAGGTAAAAATCAGGAAGGATACCTTGGGAGTGTGCAATCCCAGCCCCAGGTCAGACCACCTGGCCCAGCGTTCTAGCACCAGGAAGATAAATCCCCGTAACTTCTGGCTGTAAAACCAGTGGGTTGGGGCGGCAGAAGAAATGCCGGATTTTCAGGAGACTCCGCTTAATGGGCCCACACGGACTTAATACATTTGCAGGCCCACCCCCTCTTGGATTCAGCTCCAGGGCAGAAGCTGGAAGGGCACCAGTTGCACAGGGCGAGTGCCGGGAAAACCTCCAGAAGCCAGGAAGCGTCAATGTACCCTTTCCGAGCCCTCCCCCCACAAGGAGCCACAAGGCAATGAAGCGTGTTGCCCCGCCCTGGTGATTACCCAAGGCTCCACCCATACAATTTACAGATTCCTTTTTTACAATAGGCCACGCTACTAAGACAGGGAGTCAAAGCAGCTCTACCTAATACACAGGAAAAGAAAAACCAAAAAAACACACAGGGAGGCTGCCAAATTGAGGAGACAAAGAAACATGGCCCAAATGAAAGAAAAGAACAAAAAAACCCAGAAAAAGAAATAAATGAAATGGAGATAACCAACCTATCAGATGCAGAGTTTAATACACTGGTGATAAGGATGCTCAAAGAATTTACTGAGTACAGCAATAAAATTTAAAAACCCACTAAGTAATGAAGGTTACACTAAGTGAAATAAAGAAAAATTTACAGGGAACCAACAGTGGAGGGGATGAAGCTGGGATTCAAATCAACAATTTGGAACATAAGAAAGAAATAAGCATTCAACCAGAACAGCAAGAAGAAAAAGAATTTAAAAAAACGAAGATAGTATAAGGTGCCTCTGGGACATCTCCTAACAAATCAACATCTGAATCATACAGATGCCAGAAGGAGAAGAGGAAGAGCAAGAAACTGAAAACTTATTTGAAAAAAAAAGAAAGAAAACTTCCCTAATTTGGTGAAAGAAATAGACATACAAGTCCAGGAAGCACAGAGAGTTCCAAACAAGTTGGACCCAAAGAGGACCACACCAAGACACATCATAATTAAAATGTCAAAGGTTAAAGATAAAGAGAGAATCCTAGAAGCAGCAAGAGAAAAGAAGAGAGTTATCTACAAAGGAGTTCCCATAAGACTGTCAGCTGATTTCTCAAAAGAAACTTTGCAGGCAAGAAGGACTGGCAACAAGTATTCAAAGTGATGAAAAGCAAAGACCTACAACCTAGATTCCTCTATCCTGCAAAGCTATCACTTAGAATGGAAGGGCAGACAAAGTGCTTCCCAGACAAGGTCAAGTTAAAGGAGTTCACCATCACCAAGTCATTATAACATGAAATGTTAAAGGAACTTATTTAAGAAAAAGAGGAAGATAAAAACAGTGAACATTAAAATGATAAGAAACTCATGACTATTTGCAACTGAATCTAAAAAACAAACTACACAAACAACCAGAACAAGAATCAAAGAAATGGAGATCATTTGGAGAGTTATCAGCTGGGAGGGGGAAGGGAGAGAATGAGGGAAAAGGTGCAAGGATTAAGAAGCATAATTGGTAGGTACAGAATAGACAGGAGGATGTTATAAATAGTATAGGAAATGGAGAAGCCAAAGAACTTATTATATGTATGACCCATGGACATGAACTACGTGGGGGGGAATGCTGGAGAGAATGGGGGTACTGGGCAAGGGGTGCAAAGGGGGAAAAATTGGGACAACTGTAATAGCATAATCAATAAAATATATTTAAATTAAAAAGCATGCCAGCTGATTTCTCAAAAGAAACTTTACAGGCTACAAAGGATGGGCAATAAGTATTCAAAGTCATGAAAAACAGGGACCTACACCCAAGATTACTCTATCCAGCAAAGCTATCATTTAGAATTGAAGGGAGATAAAGAGCTTCCCAGACAAGAAAAAACTAAAGGAGTTCATCATCACCAAACCATTATTATATGAAATGTTAAAGGGACTTATTTAAGAAAAAAGATCAAGACTATGAACAATAAAATGGCAAAAAACACAAATCTATCAACAATTGAATCTAAAAAACAAACAAGAACAGAGACAGAGTCATGGATACAGAGAGTATTTTGATGGTTGCCAGATAGGAGAGGTGTGGGGGAATGGGTGAAGAGGTAAGGGGATTAAGAAATACAAACAGGTAGTTATAGAATAGCCATGGGGATGTACAGTACAGTATAGGAAATGAAGTAGCTGAAGAATTTCTATACATGACTCATGGACATGAACAATGGTGTGGCAACTGCCTAAGAGAGTGGGGGGGTGTGGGTGGAGGTGGACAAAGGGGGAAAAATTGGGACAACTGTAATAACATAATCAATAAAATATAATTTTTAAAAGAGATCAATGTCCAAAAATCAATTGTACTTCTATATACTACCAATAAACAGATATTGAAACTAAAACCACAAAAGAATCAAAAAATATATAAATTCTTAAGAATAAATCAGATAAAATATGTGAAAGATCTGTATATTAAAAAGTAAACACACTGTGAAGAGAAATTTAAAGAGCTAAACATGGAGAGATACATATCCGTTCATGGGTTAGAAGACTTCATGTTGTTTGGATGTCAATTCTCCCCAAACTGACTTAACAGATTTAATGCAATCTCAACCAAAATTCCACCAGACTTTTTTTTTTTGTAGAAACCAACAAACTAGTTCTAAAATCCATATGAAGATGCAAAGGTCCAATAGCCACAACAACTTTGAAAAAGATGTTTGAGGCCTAGAACTACCTGATTTCAAATGTGTCATAAAGCTACAGTAATCAAGACAATGTGGTATTAGGACAAAGATCAATGGAGCAGAAAGAGGGTCCAGAAATAGACCTTCACATATACAGACAATTGATTTTCAACAGTGACAAAAGAAGGCAATTAAGTCTTTCAACAAATGATACTAAACCATTGGATATACATATGCAAAGAATGAACTCTCATCTCATTAAAATGGATCACAGATTTAAAAGTAAAACCTAGAATGATTAAGTTTTCTAGAAGAAAAAAGAGGAACACCTTTATGACCTTATGTAAGCAAATATATTTGTTAGATTTGACACCAAAACCATAAAATTTTTGTTCTTTTAAAGAAATTAAGAGAAAAAACAAGGCACAGACGAAGAAAATATCTATAAATCATGTATTGGTGAAGAACTTATATCCGTAATTTATAAAGAATTCTCAAAACAATAATAAAGACACAAACAACTCAATTTAAAAAATGGGCAAATAGACCACTTCACCAAAGATGCAAATAAGCACATGAAAAATTGCTCAACTTCCTTAAAATACATAACAAATCACTAGTTACCACGATGCACCTGTTAGAATGGATAAAGGTTTGTTTTTTTGTAACCATCACCCAAGGACATGCTTATTGGTTTTAGAGAGAGAGAGAAACACTGATGTTAGAAACGTCAACTTTGCTTCTCCCATGCACTTCAACCAGGGATGGAATCCACAAGCCAGGCATGTTACTTGACCAGGAATCGAACCGGAGACCTTTTGGTTACCAGACAGTGATCCAACCAAAGTCACGCTGGCCAGGGCAGAATGGATAAAGCTTTTAAAAATGAAAAAGACTGACAATATCAAGTTTTGGCAAGAATGTGAAGCAACTGGAACTTTCATATACTGATAGGGATGTAAAAATGCTACAACCACTTTAGAAAGCACTTCAACAGTTTTTTAAAAAGTGGAACATATACCTACCATACAGTCCAGCCATGCTACTCCTAGGTATTTACCCAACAGAAAATAAACATATGTGCATACAAAGCCATACACACAAATCAATGTTAGCAGCTTTATTTAGTGAAAAACTGCTAACGATCCAAAAGTCTATCAGCCATTTTGAATGCAAAAAGAAATTGTGATAAATCCTCACAATAGAATACTGCTTAGCAATAAAAATGAATGAAATATAGATATACACTATCCATAAAAGTGGATTAATCTTAAATAATGATGCTGAAAGAAGCCAGACCCCTACAAAAAAAAAGTAAATATATATAGTATGAGTCCATCTATATAAAACAGAAAATACAAACTAATCTAGTGACAGAAGGTAAATTAGGTTGGTTGCTTTGGGGGGCAAGGGAAGTGGAAGAGGAGAGGGCATGACAAAGGGCTGGTCCTGGGGCTCACTGAGGCAAGCTGTTGCTTATTTGACAGGATTTAAGAAGTTGTGAAGCATGAGCCAAGACCGGCCATACATACAAGCAGCTTGGGTGGGCCCATAAATTGGATGGGGTGGAGTCTCTGGGGATTTCCAGGGTAGTCAAACAGTGTTAGCCAGGTTGATGGAGTCCCAGATATGGCACCAGCTTCCAGGCTCTGTGGGCGGAGGGTTTAGAAAAGGGACACTTTGATGCCAGACACTTCAGCTTCTCCCTGTATACCACTAGTACCTTTCAAGCTGCTACCCCAGTGCTGGGGCTCAGAGGGAGTGAATCTGAGTGTGGGTTCTTTAATGGGCACTGCTTGGGGCTCCAGAAGTTTCTTCCACTGACTCAATCCCTGCTGGTTTTTGCAGCCAGAAGTTGTGGGGGACTTATCTTCCCGGCACTGGAATCCTGGACTGGAGGGCCTGGTGTGGGGCTGGGACTCCTCGCTCCTGAGATATCCCTCCTGAATTTTTATCCATTACATGTGGGTGAAGGACCAGCCCATTCCACATCTGTGCCCCTCCTACCAGTCTGGATGGATGTGCTTTCTTTAATTCCGTAGTGGTCAGACTTGCATTCAACTCGATTTCTGACAGTTCTGAGGGATGGCTGTTCTATATTTTAGTTGTAATTTTGATGTGGTTGTGCAAAGAGTAGAGCCATGTCTACCTGCGCCGCTATCATGTCTGGAAGTCTCTATCCTCTATTCCTCGACCCTCATGTGTTTTGTTTTACTATCTTGTAAAACCTCTCTGGTTAAATTCACTCCAAACATATACCAATGCAGCTGAATGAGGCTGGAGGTAAAAACCATACTGACTAATCTCACTTTAAACGCATGACCACAAACCTCAAGGGGCCCTTAATGCCACCTGGCAATCACACAATATTGCCCTGCTTCAGTCATTCTCCCACACTCCTAAACACCTTCCTTCACACCTGTACCCTCTCCACAAACCTCCATTTCCTCCTGCTCCCCACCCTCATTCTCAGTTGAACACCTTCATTCCTAACTCACTGAGAATAGTAAAACAATCAGGTGAAAACTTTTACGAAGTACTACTGTCAAATTAATCCACTACTTGGTGGGTAGGTTTTAGATGTATTTTGAAGATAAAATCAACAATTGGAGATGGATCTGATGTGGGGCATGAGGAAGAGAAATGAATCAACAATGACTTTTAAGTCTATGCTCAAATATTACTTTCTCAACAAGCACCCCCCAACTCCCCCTCTTTCTCTCTCTGGCATGCATGCACACAGTCACAGGCTAACAGAGCATCTCTATCACCTTTCCTGATTTTGTTTTGGGTTTTATTTTTCAATACCAGTTATCACCAACTGAAACACTAAACATTTTACTCCTTTGCTTAATATCCATCTTTCCCTACTAGACTATGAGCTGCATACAGGCAAGGATTTTTATGCTTACTTTACTTCTGTGTTTTAGAAAGATAGTAGGCACCCCAAAAAACTGTTTAAAAAATGCTTTTGGCACTAGCAAATGGATGGATGGTGGTGTCATTTACACAGGAAAAGAATACCTTTATAGCAGAAAGCATCACAGTCTCTATACAAAGGAGATTATAGCCCAGTGAAAGACACTGAAACATACATTTACAACACATTAGCTTTCTATGATTTGTTAACTCTATCATAAAAACAAAACTAAAGAACTACTATTCTATGATCCCATTACTATAAAAATGTATGCTTTTATACACACACACACACACACACACTAGTATGTGCACGCAACACCTACATATATTTCTGCACCTATATAGAAAGAGTTCTGGGAGAAAAATGACGAACTGCTCGCCTGTGGTATAAGAAGATACTATGCACAGGGAATGAGACTGAAGAGAGCATGAGGAACTTTTCACTTCATACATGATTTACGGTAAGCATATTACTTTTGTAATTTAAAAAACAGAGAAGGAAAACAGTTTTTCCCAAAAGGAAAAAAATTTATATTTAATGGAGGATTAATATTCAGAGTGTAAAACTTCTATGAAACAAAAAACCCAATTTAAAAATGGGCAAAGTATGTAAAAAATGATTCACAAAGAAATATAGTCAATAACCATATAAAACATTCACCTCATGTTTCATCAGGAAAAATAAAACAGTGTCTTAATTCATCAGATAATAGCCAATGTTGTAAGTGTGTAAGTTTGTTATCTGTAACTACTGGTAGGAGTGTAAATTGTTGCAGGTTTTTTCAAAGTAATTTGATAAGCAACAAAGTAAATAATGTTATGATCCAAAGAATAAAGTCCATGAGTCCATAGTATGTAAATAAGTTGTTAAATAAATAAATGGGGGACAAAGTACAAGCCTACTTACAGAAAATTTCTAATTAATAAATGTAGAGCGATGAGAGAAATGAAAAACGGCCATTAGAATACCACAGAGATAACTGCTGCAGGCAAGATCAACTGATGAATGTTAAAATTAACAGGTGGAACTTTTAAAGAGAAACAGTGTATTTGCATAGCCTCCTAAAATAGTTTTATTACTGCAGCAGTAGAAACATATGCCCAAACTCACCCTAACCTGTGTGGCTGTTGGTTGGGCGTCGTCCTGCAAAGTGAGGGGTTCCGGCACGTGTGTGGGTTGCGGGGCTGGTCCCTGGTCAGGGTGTGTGCGAGAGGCAATCCATCAATGTTTCTCTTATTGTTTTTCTCCATCCCTTCCACTAAGAATAAATAAAATCTTTTTTAAAAATGTCCAAATTCTTTGATACTTCTCCCTCCAGGAGGTGGAACTTAAGTGTGACCTGGACTTAGTGACTCACAGAGTATCAAATGGGAAAAGCAGAAATTTTACAGTGAAGAAACCTGGCAGACACCACCTTAATCAAGTCACAAAGGTCAATATCGCCAGTAATAAGACATGTTGATATCATCTACCCCAATACGATGCAATGAGATGGGCACGCACCTCTGTGGTATTCTCCCCCAAAATCCATAACATCTGATCACGAGAAACATTACACAAACCTATTATTAAGAAATGTCCTACGAAATTCCTGACCAGTACTGTTAAAAAGTGTCAAGGCAGTGAAAAAGACAAGGGAAAACAGAGAAACTGTCACAGACAGGAGGGAGGACACTGCAGAGACATGATGGCTAACTGCAATGTGACATTCTGAATCGGGTCCTACAACTTTTTAGGACACCAGTGGAAAAACCAGGAAAATCTGAATAAAATCTGGAGTTTAATACTGTCATACCAATGTTAATGTCTTAGTTTGATACCAGGTACTATGATTATGAGAGATGTTAACATTACGGGAAGCTGGTGGAAGAATATATGGGAACGCTCTGTACCATCTTTACTCTTCTACAAATATAAAATTATTTCAAAATAAAAAGGTTTTATTTTATTGATATATTTATTTAGAGGGGAAGGGAGGGAGAAAGGGAGAGAAGCATCAATGTGAGAGAGAAACATCAATCAGTTGCCTCTAGCTTAGACCAGGGACCCAACCCCCAACCTAGGCCTGTGCCCTGACTGAATTTCCAACTGGCCACTCTCCTCACTTTGTAGGAGGACACCCAACCTAAGCCACACAGCTTAGGGCAAAAAGTTTTTTTAAAAAAAGCAATTTGGCCCTGGCTGGTGTGGCTCAGTGGACTGAGTGCTGGCCTGTGAACCAAAGGGTCAAGGGCTCTATTCTCAGTCAGGGCACACGCTTGGGTTGTGAGCCAGGTCCCCAGTAGGGGGCGCTCAAGAGGTAACCACACATTGACGTTTTCCTCTCCCTCCCTCCCCCTCTCTCTAAAAATAAATAAAATCTCTAAAAAAATAATTCAAAAAACAAAAGCAATCTGGCAGTATTCAACAAAAATTTTAGAATACACCCTTTCACCCAGAAATTCCCTTCTAGCAACCTAGAGAAACACTCACATATGTCCAACAAGAAGCACAGAAAAAAGCGTTCATTGAAACATTGTTAGAAACTACAATGGATATGTAGAGGAAGTTACAGAATATATAAAAATCATAAAAACAGCAATACATGCAAAAATATTTTATATACATATGTAAATGTAAGTGGAACAAGCTGAAAGGGCTTAAAACAGGACTGCCTCTGAAGAGAGGAATGTTGTTGAGAAGGACAGTTATATGAGGACAAGAATTAAGGATCAAGGGAAATGGGACCTTTCACTTTTCACTCTATATATTTCTATAATGCTTGAATTTTTTCCTTTGTAAAAGAAATCAGAAGAAAAATAAGCATTTCATATACTATAAAAATTCTTGTATCAGTTCTCAATAACTGTGGAAGGATACAGAAGAGAAAGCCCCATCAGTGACTGCCTCTGGGGAAGAAAACCAGGAAAACTGTTTTCACCATTTACTTCTATACCATTCAGTTTTATTTACCATGCGCATGTGCCTCTTTAAAACATGTAATACACATTTTTAAAAGCACTCTATGATAAATACTGTTATGAAAGTATGTAACAGAACTAAAAGCCCAAAAGGAGTGTTTGGTCGGCCTGAGAGACTTCAGAAAGGCAGGTCACCGTGAGATTTAGAAGACACTGCAGGCAGTTTAGGGAATGGGCAAAGGCACAGAGGGTAACAAAAGAAAGGAGGGTTCAGAATCGAGGAACCAAGATGGCGGCGTAGGTAGACACACTGCGCCTCCTCGCACAACCAGAACTGACAGAGAATTGAACAGCAAGGGGGACCGACACCAAGGAAATAGAAAATAAACACTCATCCAGACTGGTAGGAGGGGTGGAGACGGGCACCGGGGTGGAGAGGACTCGCGTGGCTGTTGCGGGACTGAGACTGGCGGAGTGTGGGACAAATGGCGCAGGCAGTCCGAGCACTAGCAGACCCTGCGGCCCCACATTCGCACAGATAAACCCAGAGGGCCGGACTCAGAGTGGTGGAGAGTGGGGCAGGCAGAGTGGCGGGTAGCACCCTGCAGCACCACATTCGCCCACAGATAAACCGGACGAACTGCGGGCAGCGAAGCAGACTGTGCAACCCAGGGCTCCAGCTCGGGGAAATAAAGCCTCAAACCTCTGATTGAAAGCGCCCCTGGGGGTTGGGGCGGCAGCAGGAGAGACTCCCAGCCTCACAGGAGAGGTCGTTGGAGAGACCCACAGGGGCCTAGAGTGTGCACAGGCCCACTTACTCGGGAACCAGCACCAGAGTGGCCCAGTTTGATTGTGGGTATCGGAGTGAAAGATTGAAATCCGGAGGAGAGTGAGGTGGGCGCCATTGCTCCCACTCAGCCCCTCCCCCACATACAGCGTCACTGCGCAGCGACCAGGTGAACACCTAAGGCTCCGCCCCTTAAAGTAACAGACGGGCCAAGACAAACAAAAAAAAAAATGGCCCAAATGACAGAACACTTCAAAGCTCCAGAAAAAAATACAACTAAGCGACGAAGAGATAGCCAACCTATCGGATGCACAGTTCAAAACATTGGTTATCAATATGCTCACAGACTTGGTTGAATCTGTTCGAAAAACAGATGAAAAAATGAAGCCTATGCTAAGAGAAACAAAGGAAAATGTACAGGGAACCAATAGTGATGCGAAGGAAACTGGGACTCAAATCAATGGTATGGACCAGAAGGAAGAAACAAACATCCAACCAGAAAAGAATGAAGAAACAAGAACTTGGAAAAATGAGGAGAGGCTTAGGAACCTCCAGGACATCTTGAAACTTTCCAACATCCGAATTATAGGGGTGCCAGAAGGAGAAGAGGAAGAACAAAAAATTGAAAACTTATTTGAACAAATAATGGAGAACTTCCCCGATCTGGCAAAGGAAATAGACTTCCGGGAAGTCCAGGAAGCTCAGAGAGTCCCAAAGAAGCTGGACCCAAGGAGGAACACAACAAGGCACATCATAATTACATTACCCAAGATTAAACGCAAGGACCTACATCCAAGATTACTGTATCCAGCAAATATCATTTAGAATGGAAGGGAAGATAAAGTGCTTCTCAGATAAGGTCAAGTTAAAGAAGCTCATCATCACCAAGCCCTTATTATATGAAATGTTAAAGGGAGTTACCTAAGAAAAAGAAGATCAAAAATAGGAACAGTAAAAATGACAGCAAACTCACAGCTATTAACGACCACACATAAAACAAAAACGAGAGCAAACTAGGCAAACAACTAGAACATGAGGGTTGTCAATAAGGGAGTGGGAGGGGGAGAGGGGGGTAAAGGTACAGAGAATAAGTAGCATAGATGATAGGTGGAAAATAGACAGGGGGAGGGTAAGAATAGTGTAGGAAATGTAGAAGCCAAAGAACTTATAAGTATGACCCATGGACATGAACTATGGGGGGGGGGGGAATGTGGGAGGGAGGGGGGTGGGCAGGATGGAGTGGAGTGGGGGGGGTAATGGGACAACTGTAATAGCATAATCAATAAATATATTTAAAAAAAAAAAAGAAAGGAGGGTTCAGAGCTGAGGCATATAAAGCCTGGAAGCAAGGTCAGGGAGGAGCGATAGGCAGGCTTCAGGAGGGACTGGAATAATCCCCAGTTCCTGAAAGCATACATTGCCCCTCTTTGCTGCCTTTTCCAAGTAAATAACCAAAGTTTAGACTTGCATATAGTTTTCTGCATGTTCTGATTAAAGCTACCACCTCACTCCAAATCATGATATAATGAGTTTGTCTACCTATAAACCTAGCAAAATATATTCATCAGTTCAAGATGGTACAATCCTGACTAGAGAGTAAGGTCCTGAATTAATAATTACTCTGATCTCCGAGTCTCACCCGTGTTCTTTTGACCAGCCCATATAGCCAAGTTGCAACAACCATAAAAACTTGACAATACATAAACTGCATACCAGTAAACATAAAAAGCAGGCTTGCCTGACCCAGTTAGCAAACAAATTTTCATTGTAGTATTTATAACAAATATCTCATAGGGTAAAATAAAAATAATCTAAATTTCAGCTATAACTAGATGGCACTACAGCAGGTCCTCGAATAACACCATTTAGTTCAACATCGTTCTGTTATAACGTTGATGAGATGCCATAGGAACTTAACTCTGGTTTATATCAATTAGCCTTTGGTAAAACTGGTTCTGTTATACGACATTTCACTTAAAGTCACAGAACTTTATTAACAACGTTAAGTGAGGTCTTACAGTACTGATTTCTGCCAAAGATAAACTACTATTTGCTTGTGTAAGGCTAATTTCTTGACTTGGGGGCATCAGTTAAAAGCAAAGTACCAACACTGACACAGTCAAACCTTTACTCACAACAAATAAGTTTTGTTGTCTCTCCACTCCTATGCAGAACAGCCAGACAAAGTTTTTTCAGCCTTCCAGTTCAGACCACATGTAGCAAAAATAATTCTAACTATATTATTAGTTAGTCTTTATTGAGTACATACTATGTGTATGTACTCACTGAGCTAAATGTTTGATAGCCATTAAAATTCAATAGTCATAACTCAACGAAAAGACAATCTAATTTTTAAAAAGGACAAAGGTCTTAGGCATCTCTCCAAAGAAGATACACAAATGACCAATAAGTTCATGAAAAGATGCTCAACGTCACTAGTTACTAAGAAAATGCAAATCAAATTCATAGTAAGGTACCACGTCACACCTTCTAAGATGGCCACAATCAAATAAAAGGAAAATAACAAGTGTTGGCAAGGATGTGGAGAAACTGGAACCCTCGAACATTGCTGGTGGGAATGTAAAATGGTGCAGCCTCTGTGGAAAACAGCATGATGGTCCCTCAAAAGTTAAACATAGAAATACTACATGGCCCAGCAATTCCGTTCTCAGATATAGACCCCAAAGAACTGAAAACAGGTATTCAAACAAGTACTGCTACACTATTCACAACAGGCAGAGGTGGAAATGACACAACTGTCCATCAATAGGTAAATGGACAAACAACAGGTGATATAGTCATACAATGGAACAGCATTCAGCCACAGAGAGATGAAGTACTGACACGTGCTACAACAAGGGTGCACCTCAAAAACATCACTGAGAGAAAGGAGCCAGACACGAAGGTCACTTACTGTGATTCTGTGTATTTGAAATATCCAGAATTTGTCTGTAGGGACAGAAAGCAGACTGGTAGTTACCGAGAGAGGGGCAGGGCAGAATGAGGAGTGACTGCTTAATGGGAACCGCATCTCCCCTGGGGCTGATGCAAAAGTTCTGGACTAGACAGAGTGACGGTTGTACAACACTGTGAATGTAGGAAGTACCACCGTGCTGTACACTTTAAAAGGGGTTTTATGTAATGTGAATTTCACCTCAAAAAAAAAAATCAACTGTCAGGACAACTCTGTGGTAGGAATTACTCCTACACCAATTTTGTGGACTCAGAAACACAGGCTCCGAGAAATTAAATGACGTGACCAAGTCACCAGAGGGAGGAGGTAGAGAAGCAGAAGTTCAAAGCCAGATCTGTGCACGATATCTGTACTCTTTTTTCAGTTGTTATTGTTGATAGCATGTAGGACCGTCATAACCCCTCTCCCCCAAAATTAATTTTGTGCCCAGCTACGTATAATCCTACTTATTAGCAACTCCTATGTGATACAGCTAACAGGTCTGTGCTCTTAACATGACATACAGCTTCCCTATTTCAATAAGCAATTAGAAGAAAAATATTACAATATGGGAATATGATAAATATACTCTTAGTATTAGCCTGATCATAACTAACACCACTCAGTAAATCCACATTTCAGGCCTCAAAAAGTTCATCTGCTAAGAAGTTAAATAAAATACTTGGGATTACTTCACAATGAAAATGATTAGCCAGCAGAGTGTGAAAGGATGGTGTGTTCTCAGCTTTACTGCTCAATCAAAAATGTAATCATGTAAAAATTGAATATAATTCTACTTAATCTTACTTAAATGTTAAGATTTTAAGTACCAAGTAATCAGGATGAAGGTATCAAATATCCCTCCTCTTTCAGGAGCTTTTCCTGTGTCATCAAATTAGATGCCCAGACACAGATTCAGTCATCGTTGTCGCTGCATAGTTTCCTCCGCTCCCGAATTACATGGCCTCACACATCAATACCTTGTAGACTAACTTACAGGATCATCGTAACATCACAGACAGGCGGACTAGTGACAAATGTCAAATACAACCTGTAAAAGATCGACATAAAGTATGTACAACCTTTGAGTAGTGACATGGGAGAAAAAGATTACCCAAGCAAGCCTTGTTTAAAGCACCGTCCACTTAACAAGGAATCAGATAAACCATCTCAAGAAACCTACTGGGTACTGACTAATAAAATATAATAAAACATCAAGTTTGTATCTAAGCTAAATGGCTGATTCAGTCTAGGGTGGTTCTGTACCACCTACCATCCAGGTACAATACATGAGCTTCCTGTCAGTCCATCTTACAGACAAGTTTCCTCATTTTCTTCAAATGTGTGGAGGCGGCTTATGATAAGATCCTTGTATTGAGAGCTTGTGCAGGACATGCAGGTAAGCTACGAAGGCAATTTACTATAAAGATGTACGAGGATAACCAAACAAAGTAGGCTGAAGAGTCCCTTCCATCACACACTAACACATATTTGGAGTCAATGTAATAGTAGAAGATAACCAGGAAGAGCCAGCATGAGCTGACCACACCGGCAGGCTATAATCAGAGACCAAGAGGCTAATTTAAAGAAAAGTATTGCTCTACTACCAGCTTTAGCCTTAAAACAATAACAAATCATTTCCTACTGGACAGCTCATATGTGCTCAAGAAAGGGAGGACTACAGGTTTTTCAAAGTGAGCTTTTCAGTCCTAAACAGGCCAATAGGAACTAACATCCCTGGCAGCATCTTCAAATCCAAGACATCTTCTTGTATCTATAATGATTCACCTACAATCACATAATTGCCTCAAATACCTCCTTCTTCTTCTCCTCAGCCCCAACACTCTTTAGCCAATTCTAAAGAACACACATAAACACCCTCCACAACAAGTAATCATGTCATTTTGCTAATTAAGTAATGTAAAAATCATCCTTACCAGCAATCCAAGGTTATTATTTAGGGTTTAAACTAGTAAGAATTCCTCGCTAACCCCTAACCACAAATTAGTCATAGAACAATGACTACAGAAGTTGCCTCTAGCTAATGGCTACCTCCTCAGACCATGCAGAATGTTTTATGGGCGTGGAGCTGCTCAGAATCCCTGTTAAAGATGATGTATATAGTCCAGGAACCCACCCTTAAAGGCTGCATGGTAGATTGGAACATGGATACTAAATGCTGGCCTCTGTCCAACCCTTAATGCCCAGGAACCTAAAGAAAAGGTGTTCATAAACTTAAAACCTTCACAAATATTTTAGAATCAACATAGCACCTCCATGGGAAGCATGGGCTTACTAAGTTTCCTATGAGGTTCCCAGAAAATGGCACACAAGCCTGAAGTCCCTCTGGAACTTCAATAATCTCAAGAAGCAAGATGCAGGGATAATTAACCTCCTGGTAGCACTTAGAAAAAATGACATGGGGCAGGGGGGTCAGACTCACCCTAAGAGACAGTTCACTGTCAGTCTGCAGCTACTTCAGCTGTTGTAGTGGTGCTATGTGTCAACTTTCCCTCACACACGAAGGGAGGGGAAAAATGCAATCAAACAAATGACTTCAGCCAATTTTACTTCCTGTATTACGGCTACCTTCCTGAAATATAGCTGACACTAAAACTTTATTCAATGAATGAGGAAGGAATACCAGAAATAAGCACTAATCAGTAGCCCATACATGTAAAACATTTTAAAATGAAAAAAGCACCTTACATTTCAATCAAAGGCAGCAAAGTAAACCGAACGCTACAGCACTGACACATTTTTCACGTACAGACAGATGATGTTCCTGAGCTGATTACCCACATTTACAGGTACGACTGAAACCTAACAAATGGTTTCTTCCACATCGGACACATTTCACACCATGGAACAGAAACTCCACATTTCACACCATGGAACAGAAACTCCCATGGTATTCATCAGCTGAAATGTCTAAAAGATTTTCAAAAGTACTTTTATTGCGAAGTTGAAATGTATTTTAATGTGCTTGCCAGATGTCACGATAAATATAAAAAGGCAGAAGCTTAGAGAAAGCCATGAAAATGGGGTAAATCATTTCCTTTTCAATCATTTCCAGTATGAGTGTCCTCCGAACAGTACAGAAAACATCAGTAAAGGAGACATCATCCCTCAGACATAAGGCGAAGCACCCTCTTCAGGGTGCATAATAAAACCAGCATTTACAAGTCACTAAGCTTCCTCAAAAAATTAAACACAGAATTACCATATGACCCAGAAATCCCCAAAAGATTGTTCTTCTAGGTCTATACCCAAAAGAACTGAAAGCGAGAATTCAATCAGATATTTGTATACCAATGCTCGCAGCAGAATTATTTGCAATAGCCCAAAGGTAGAAACAATCCCAGTATCCACTGATGAATGGATCAGCGGCATGGGATACACATACAGTGGATATCATGCAGTCCTAAAAGGGAGCGAAATTCTGACACAGGCTAAAACATGAAGAACCCTGAGGACACCGTGCTCAGTAAGCCAGACATGAATGGACAAATACTATGATCCCATTTATATGAGGTATCCAGAGTCATGATATTCACAGAAACAGAAGGTAGAATGGCGGTTGCCAGGGGCTGGAAGAAGAAAAGAATAGGGAATTATTGTTCAGTAGTACAGAATGTCTGTTTGGGAAGATAAAAAGCATTCTGGAGATGAACGGTGGTGATGGTCGCATAGCAATGTGATTACACTTAATGCCACTGAACTGTACATTTAAAAATTGTTTACATGGTCCATTTTATTATGTATGTTTTACCACAATTTGTTCAAAGTAACCAAGCAAGAACGATCATCAAACTTTTGGGGCAAAAGTACACCGAGAGAAGTGGTCAAAGTCTGTAACAGGCATGCTTCTCTGTCATCCTTCAGAGCCCAGACGACTTACCTGAAAGTCGAGGTCTCAGAAAAGTGCTGGCGGGGGGCTCAGTGGGTTGGAGCATGGTCCCCTCCCACACGACAAAAGGTCCCGGTCAAGAGGCGCACAGGAGACAATCAATCCATGTTTCTCTCTCACACTGATGTGTCCCCACCCCCCTTCCTCTCTATATAAAATCAATAAACATATCCTTGGGCGAGGATAATTTTTAAAGAAGTATTCCCAGTTTGCCAAGAATAATAAAAGATTAGATGCTTAAGGGTTTTTTTTTTTTAAATCTCAGAATACAGAAGGGACGGACATGCCATTTTCATGTTGCTACAGATATATACCAATCACGTGAAGAAGCTGAATTATATTCTACAAGAGGTTATTTTTGTTAAATAAAATGAATGGGCACCCCTTCTCATTAAAAAAAAAAAAACATAACAAAAAGAACCTTTTTCTTCCAGTTTCCAATGGAAGCGGTAAGATTGAAATAACCCGTTTTACTTCTAACAAAGCAGCACAGTGCATTCTAAAAATTGATGTTTAAGTTCCTGATTTTAATATGGTCGTTCTACAGTGGGAAACTGCAAGCAGCAATTTAAAATAACAACAATAATAATAATGTACAAACTTCCTTCACTGCTATTAACTGACTTTGTACAAGTTATTTAACCTTTCTAGGCCTCATCTGAAAAATGGGGATAAAGCTTACACCTACCTCCCTTTAAGAACTGTCTGAAGATCTTTTAAGGTAACAGATATAAAAAACACACTGAGTTCAATGCCCAGAATACATAAATGCTCCACAAATAATTGCCTCCCCTCCTGCCTTTTACTAGCATCTGCCCTTCGTTACTCCCGGATCAGCCTCCGGGGGCTATGCTGATGTTTTGGCCAGTAATCTACGGCTCCTCCCTCAGGTCCCAGCTGTTTCTCTCAGTTCTAGTTGTTTCACTTGGGGTTTCTAAGAGGATGCTATCTATATTTAGAGATAGTTCTAGTACCAACTGTGGACTCAACAGGTGCTTGGAGGGCACTTGAACACTCAGCAGTTTTCGATTGTTTCCATTGTGAACTGGTTTTGGTTCCACAACTGGCTGTCTTGACTTCTACGAGGAAGAGTGCCACGCATGCCCAGTGCTTCCAAAGTACACTAAACAGAAAATTAACTGTGCTCACAGGACAAACCCTTAGCAAGATGTTTTAGCCCTATTCTCAGGACCCCAGATTTGTTAAATTGCAGGAGCAGACATTGGATTAGCTCTACAGGTGTAGCCCATTAACCCAATCTTCAACTAAATCACAGGTGTGATTATCATATCAGATCCAAGTTGCAACCAATTCATGCTGCTTGTATACTACAACCAAGATTGGAGGAGGGAGAAAGCTGGAAGACCCACCAGGCAGTGAAGATTTAAAGGCATCCAACAGAGCTGGGTCTGAATTTAGCTTTACTCACTAGCTCTGTGACCTCAGTAAGTTCTTTCATCTCTTAATTTATAAAATAGGAAATAATTGTGAGGATTAAATTAAATGAGATAGCCCCAACTGGCGTGGCTCAGTTGGTCGGGCATTGTCCCGCAAAGCCAAAATTCGCTGGTTAGATTCCAGGTCAGGGGACATGCCTGAGTTGCGGGTTCAGTCCCTGTTTGGGGCAGGTTGGGGTGCATATAAGAGGCAACCAACCAATTGATGTTTCTCTCCCTCTCTTTCTCCCCCATCCCCCTCTCTCTAAAAATAAATAAAATCTTTTTTAAAAAATTAAATGAGATAATGCATCTAAAACAACCTTAGCACCTTGCCTAGCCCACTAAAGAGGTCAAGAAGGAGCCACATTATCACTATTGAGAACGCTGTACTTACTCCTTGCTTTGTTCAGTTTTTATAACATTTAAGAAAAGTGACAATTTAGATCATTAGTTTTGGACCTTTACAAAGTGGTCTAATGCTACTATCCAAGACCTAGCTATGAAATAAATATAAACTCATGAATTCCCAGAAATCTTAGATGAGTCAGCAAAACTTAATGCCCAACAAATACAAAGCTTAAGTGGACTATTTATGAACACACAAAGGTAACTACAATTTCAAAATCAACAATCTTGTTATCTAATACCATTCAAAATGTAGTCTGGAAATCCAAGTATCGAGGAAATGCAAAGATCATAACTCCAGAAATACTTTCCCACAATATTTTTAAATAAGGTGATTTTCAAGTCACATTCATTCAAACTGGAAGGTATAAAGCAGCCTGACAATTTGAAATCGTCATCAAGAATTTCCTGAGGCAGCACACAAACTCTCTCCCATGAACTTAAAACCAGTAGCAGACAATATGTGAATATTCTCAGTGAGAGACTGCAGTTCTAACAAAGTACAGATAACTCTTGACTTTATCAAGGCTATGCAACACCTTTTGGTCTTGGTTCTCCCCCAAATACCCTGAACACTGCATTATCACTGACCTGACTTAAAAGCAAGATGCCTGTTTTTTGGTTATCTGTTCTCTTCTGCTTCATTAACCACAGGTAAATTACATACATAACCTGATGAACAGAGGAGAAATTACTATTACAGGCATGCTTTATCAATGAAATGGACTACAAATGAAAACCAAATTATTAAAACAGTTTATACTCCTTAGCAGAGAAGCCTGAGAAAGATCCACCGTCTAAAAGAACACCATCATCCTGGATGACCTAGGAGAAAAAAGCCACTCTAGTCCACCTACCCCACACTCTCCAACTAACTGTACCCTTCTGCTTTAATTCAAGCCCAAGCCCAAACCACATTTACTTTATTCCTCTGCCCCACTTTGCATTATTTTTCGTTCCTGTCCTCCTCTCAACTCAAAGAATGTTCTTCTCTTATTTTCAAATCCCACTTGGTCCCCAAATCTTTTCCCTTTTTTTAACTGACTTACAGAAGAGATTGGTTCATTCTTGTATGTGCCCTGACCGGGCATCGAACCTCCAGCCTTGGCTTATAAGCAGGGCGCTCTAACCAACTGAGCTACGTGGCCAGGGCCTCCACTTTGCCCCCAAATCTTAAGGGCCTCCGGCACCCACTCAGATGACCTTACGCATCCCAACTGTATTCCCAACTTATTGTACTTCTCCTAAAATAACCCATTCTTTCACTATTTTCCATCTCTCGTTGTTTCTTAAAATCCAATACCCCCCACACGGTCACATCAGAGAACCCCCTCACTCCATTGTTTCCCCGGCCTATGACTCTGGAAACACCCCAACTCAGACCCGTGTGCTTCGGTTCGCCCCAGACCCCAAAAACCTTTCACCATCTGGGGCACTCCAAGTCCCAAGGGCTCGCGTCGCCTCCTCTCCGTACCCAACCCCCAACAACTACCCCTTCCCCCGAGCTCTCCCTCAAGCCCGCTCTCTGCACCTCTGTGCCCCCTTTATCCCCCACCAATCTCCTCCACCCAGCACGCTCAGCTTCACCTACGCCGGGCCCCCGCAGTCGCCGCGTCCCCCCAGTTCCGGGCTCTGCGTCCCGGACGCTCCGGGGTCTGAGAAGAGGAAAAGAGCTCCGCCGCCTCTTCGCCTCTTTTAGAGCCGGAGACGTCGACGCCGCGCTGCTCCCTCGGCTCTCCCAGAGTCGGACGCCGCCCCGCCTCCGCCCGCCCCTTTCCCTGCTTCCCTCCTCTGCCGGCGGGCGGACTGGGAATCGCAGCCGCGACTAGGGGCCGGAGCGCCAGCGGACCCACACCGACCTCGCCGAAGCTCGAGCTATTCGCCCCGCCCCGGAGCGCGCTCGGGCGCGTGCGCGCCAGCCAGCCAGCCAGCGCACAGGGCGCGTGCTCGCGCCGGCGCGAACCCGGCGTGCGAGAGGAAAGGCGCGGGGAGGGAGGTGGTCTCTTGGTCTGTCGGGTTACCGTTCTTCTCGCGACTAAGTCCTTCGCGCCTGAGTTGAGGGAATTTGGGCGTCGCCGAAGATTGAGATAACCAGGAAGGGGAAGGATTGGAGGAATGGGTCGGAAACAAACTAATAGATGGAAGCGGCGATGGGTGGGACGCGAACTCGCGTCCACGTGCAGAGTTGCCATTGCCCAGAGAAAGCGAGCGGCGTGCGGGTGGGGGATAGCGAGCTGGGAGTGCTGCACCCCAGCTGGAACTGCCGGAAAGAGCCGAAACTCTCTCGGAGGTGGCCGAAGGCGGGTGCCTCCAGGGGAAGCGTGCGAGGGGATTTTCTTTCTTCGTCCTGGCTGGGATCTGGTCTGTCAGGTCGCCCTCCCTTTTGCCGCTTACGTCTCCGCCCCGTGAATTTTTCCACCGCTTTCCCCTTTCCAAACCCAAGTTTGACAACAAAAGGCCATTTCAGAGCCATCCGCTGAGAGGAAACTCTGGGACGTCCGGATTTGGCGGCCGCTCGGCCTCCTGGGAGGCTTGGAGGCCGATGAGGGGTGGGGCAGGGAGGAAGCATCGCCCAGGCCTGGCTCACTGCGACGTCTGGACGAATCGGGGGTTCTCTACCCCGGCCACGTACCCCCGACACACCGCCCAAGTCCATTGCTGAGTCGGTTTTCTGATCTCAGCTGTCTGCATGCATCTCTGCAGTTGTGGTCAGTCTCACCACCCGTCGAATCTTTCTGTTAAATATTCCCCTGTCTTTGTGGTCAGATTCTCAACCTCCTCAAGGCAGGAACTACTTTTTAAAAAGATTTTACTTATTTTTAGAGAATGGGGAAGGGAGGAAGAGAGGGAGAGAAGCACCGATGTGAGAGAAATAGAGATGTGTTGCCTCTCTTACGCCCCCAAGCGTGACGGGACAAACGCAACCCAGGCTCGTGGCCTGAGCTGAATGGAATCTGCGACCTTCGGGGACCACCACGCCCAACGAACTGAGCCACACTGGTCAAGGATACAACCCCTAATACCTATGTACTTTCTTAGCCAATGTCCTGTGTATGTGAAGGACTCACCTTACTGGTCGGCCGCCTATTAGGAGCGGCTACAAGCTGAGAATTTAGGTAATTAGCATTTAAAAAAATTAATCAGAGCCCTGGCTGGTGTGGCGAACCGAAAGGCCACCTGTTTGATTCCCAGTCAGGGCACATGCCTGGGTTGCAGGCCAGGTCCCCAGTTGGGGGCACAGAAGAGGCAACCACTCATTGATGTTTATCTCCCTCTCTCCCTCTCTCAAAAAACAAGTAAATAAAATCTTTTTAAAATACAATAAAATAAAATTAATAAGGCTCTGTCATCCTATTATCATCTTTTGAGGCCAAAGCATAAGGGGATCTGGACAAACCCAAGAGGGTATACGAATGCAAATAGTCACAGGCACAATGCAGTATTAATTTCCACGTATTATTGCAGTTGCAATAAACGTTACGGAGTAGTATAGTAAATCTCTAGAGTCATCGGTGCTTTGATTTTTAATTTTGCATGGCGTGAGGTGTCAAAAATACCTTGGAGCCCACTAATCCCTGGTTAATAATGCTTAATCTAATCTAACCATATTATTTGCAGATCTAAAGAAACAGAAGAGTAAGTTGGTCATCCAGCTAGTTAGGGCACTACACCATGTGCTGCTTCCTATTGAATTCTTTCAGAGATTCCATTAGAAGCAGGTCATCCAAGTATCATTCACTAAATTAATATAAATACCCAATGAGTGGTAGGCATTGCTCTAGGTAGGGGGTCACTCACAAAGAAGAATAAAACAATTATCATTATCAGCAAGGAGAGTGAGTACTTATTATACAGGAGGGTACAAGCTATTAAATAATTAATTATAATAACATTTGGTAAATGCTGAAATGGAAAAGTGCAAAGTGGTATGAATGACAAATTCTTTCACAATTCCCCTCCCTCCCATACAGAATGGGAACAGGACAATAAGTCCTAGTTAATAGGAAACTTCATAAAGAATGGGACCTGAACCAATAGGATCCAAGATCTTATTCCATAATGACTGATTTCACCTACCAAAAGTCACTCCCAAAATGCCTTTATTACAGGGCCTGTTGCTGCAAAACCAATATAGTTTCTTTGGGAGGAAAAAAAAAAAGGCCTCACTCTTGGAAACCTTATGGTCTGTTTAGGAAAGACATTGATGCCTCTCCTAAGAGAGTCCCTGATCTAACAAGAAAAGTTTTTTTCTGTGTGGGTATCCCACCCAAAGAGAAGAGAGGTGGACTAAAGAGCACACGTAAGCCCAATCTAGGACAGCTGTCAAACATCTTTGGAAATTTTATGAGATGAAGAATATCGTATTTAACAGAACTCCTCCAAGGGAGAATTCTGAGTGTGGTTGAGAGGAACATTTTGTTAAATCCCTGGGGTGGGAGTGAGGGTAGGCTCCTCCCAAGGATTTTACTCAAAAAATAGGCCTCCAAGGAGGGCAGATGACATAGGGCATATGTCTCGCTGACTGGGGTTTGCAAGTACCCCTACTGCAGCTCACAGCCCATCTTTGCCTTTGCTCCATGCAGCACTCAACCTCTCTAAGAGGACATTGAACAGATGTTTGAAAACTACCTTTTGTCCCTGACTGATGTGGCTCAGAGGGTTGGGCATCATTCCTGAAACCTAAAAGGTACAATTCCTGGTGAGGACACGTGCCTGGGTTATAGGCCAGGTTCCCACTTGGGGGCCTGGAAGAGACAACTTATCCATGGATGTTTTTCTCGAACTTTGATGTTCTCTCCTTTATTTTTCTCCCTCCCTTCTCCTCTCTCTAAAATAAATAAATAAAATCTTAATTTAAAAAAGTACCTTTTGACCCTGGCTGTTGTGGCTCAGTGGATTGAGTGCTGGCCTGTGAACCAAAGGGTCGCCGGTATGATTCCCAGTCAGGGCACATGCCTGGGTTGTGGGCCAGGTCCCCAGTTGGGGGTACACGAGAGGCAACCACACATTGACAATTCTCTCCCTCTCTTTCTCTAAAAATAAATAAATAAAAATCTTCAAAAAAAACCCTTTTGGAAGTAAGTTACAAAGATTAATTTTATCATTGTCCTTTATACTACCTATACATTTTTAGTTTTGTAAGCTATACTTGACAATAAAACAAAGTGATTGTTGCCTGCTTTGAAATAATTGCAAATTGTTTAAAGTCTGTCTATAAATTATACTGGAGGAAAATAAACGCTGTAATAAATTCAACATATAATTCTTGTGACCTACTCTGAAGAAAACAAACCAAAAATAATTTCTGAAATTAATAGAATAACTGCTAAGGATTACAAAAGAAGATCATTTTGAAATAACAACCATATGTCTCGGTTCAGCCTTAAGGGAATTAATTTATCCCAGGTTACCTAATGATCCAGTGGAAAGACTAGAGCCAGAAATAAATCATGACATAATCTTCACCTGGCAGATATATTCTGCAGATATTAACCTGACCTAATTTTATATCTTTCAAATAGATGCTGGAGATGAGAACTTTTCTTGTGCTTTTACTTTGAGTTGATATTTTGTATCATTGTCAGATTTCATGTTTTTATGAGGAATAAAAAGAGGCTAAAGTTAATAATCTGAGAGACTTAGAAATTTTACTAATTATCTTGGAGACTTGATAATCAATGACTAACTGAGGAACATGATTTTTCAAAGTCTCTGTTGAATAAAGATAAAGCTACAAGCCACGGCAGGCATGAAGACAGCAGAGAACATCTCATAAGGGTGTACTTTGCCCTTTGCTTGGACTACTTCTAATACCAAAGCCTATTCATGTTGGCAGTCCAAACTATGTGCCTTAGAAAATTAGTTTCATGGGATGCTAAATAGACGTTATCTGAAAAAAACTATTCCTGCCCTGGCGGGTAACTAAGTTGCTTAGAACATCACCATTCCTATATGCCAAGGTTGCGGGTTCAATCTCTGGGCCGGGCACATACAAGAATCAACCAATGAGTGCATAAATAAGTGGAACAACAAGTCCCTCTATCTCTCTGTCTCCCTCCCCAATCCATCTCTCCCTTTCTCTTTCTCTCTCAAATCAATATTTTTTAAAAATGAAAAAACTATTCCAGATCCAAATAAGTTTAGGAGACACTTAAATAAGTTTAGACACTGGCTAAAATCAAGTTAAACTGGTTGCTTTACTTTTCAGAGCATTTGGTATGGTAATGTGCTTTGCTAATATTTAAAGGGATACACTATAGAGTATGCAGCTTTCTCCCAAGGAAACATTTTTTCTCCCAAGAGACTTCTGTCCAAGGTTAATTAATGTTTCTTTGAACATCAATTCTATAAAGTTCTATTAAAGGGTTTCAATTAGATCTGCATTCCCATTTTATAGATTACAAAACTGAGGTCCAAAAGACATAGGTAACATATCCAAACTCAATTGTGTATCAGATGTTTAGAGCTGGAAAAGTCCTTAAATCATGAAAGGTTAACTTATTACATCACGAAATTAGTGGCAATGTCAGAACCAAAACTCAGATTTTAAACACTCAATTCAGTGAGAATGCCTTGCAGTTTCATTAAAAACTTGAATTTGACCTTTAGTGAATTTGTTTCTATGTGTAAGATATATAACTAATACTGCTTTTCTCTGAGTTCATTCATGTAATTTCAGCATACTCTTTCATTTATATAGCCTGTCACCATTTTTTAGAAATTGGTAATGCCTATCCTCTGTATATTTTTTGGTTTGTAAACCACTCTCAATACATTGTTTCATTTTACTGTCTGAACATCCCTGTGAGGCAGACATCATTATCCCCATGTAATAAATAAGGAAACTGAGGCTTTAAATTGTTAAATAGTAAATGTCCTGTGAGTTAAATTGGGAGAAGACGGTCCCTTCCTTCAAGGGGCTTTGTCATAGTCAAGGAGATAAGACTTATAAACATGAGACAGTATGTAAGAGAATGCTAAATAGAATGGTACAAACTAGACAAGAATGCTGAAGGAATTCAAAGGCGAAAGATTACTGCAGATGGAATTAATCAGTGAAGTCATCATGTAGGGATAAACCTTAAGCTGCATCATAAAAGAATTATAAAGATTTCAATTAGCAGAAAGGGAAAATAATCGAAAAGAAGAGTGACATCAGCAAAGGCATTGACATGAGAACAAGAAATAACATTAGAATTAGAATTAGAATTAGAGTTTGGAGGGAGATGGGTCTGAAAGGACCAGTCCCTTGGCTGTGAAAGAAAAGCCAGCTGCTAAGAGACAATGAGTTCCCAGTCAATGAATATAAAATAATATGGCACTGCTCACCCAGAATGAGCAGTTATTTGCTTTCCAACCCAAATTACACAGAAAAGCAGTAAATGTACACTCCGCTGTGGACCCCAGGAACGAAAAGGAGAAAGAAAACAGAGAAGGCAAGTCCAAACTGGTGGTTATGGGTATGGAAGAACAGGTGAGGGAGTAACACGAGCCTCACAAGCCCTTGATCTGTTAATAGGAAACACGAATAGAAGACATTTATATGCTCCTCATACCCCTCCCCTTCCTTTCTTGATACTATTTCATCTGAAAGGTGCTTGACCTATTGATGGTAGGGAAAAAATGCCCTTTGAGGTGGTTCTTGCAAAGGCAGGCGCACATGCTAACTCAGTCACCACCCAGCAGAGGGTGTTCTCTACAACCCTTCTCAGCCCAGAAATGAGACTAAGGGCTGGCACAGAATGAGTTAAAATGAGTCCCTTCCAACTTTCCCACACAAGGTACTGCTTTGTTCTGTTTAAACTTGTCAAGTCTAAATCCAGGAAATTCAAGGTCTTGCTTAAATTTATAATTTTCAAATAGGCCATCGGCCTGCGAACCGAAAGGTCGCTGGTTCGATTCCTGGTCAGGGCACGTGCCTGGGTTGTGGGCCAAGTCAAAGTCCCAAGTCAGGGGTGTGTAAGAAGCAACTGGTCAGTATTTCTCTTCCCCTCTCTCCCACCCCTCCCCTCTCACTAAAGATAAATAAAATCTTCAAGAAAAATTTTTAAAAAGAAGTATGAGAGCCTAAGTAGGAAATAAAAAAAGAGAGAAACCTCTAACATGAAATACACTGCCCCAGAGTCCCCTAAGAGATCAAATGACAACGAGAAAACATGCTTCAGTTGGAGCTTCCCCTGAATAACATGCAAATCCAACTTCACAGTTGCTGTCTCCTTCCCCAGAAAAGGGGAGGACTGAACTCTAGTAATGAACCTGCCCTGGAGATGCCACTACCAGATCCTGAAAATGGGAAGACACGTATTTTACCCTTGTGACAGCCTTAAGGCGCCATCTGCAGTTCCCAGCTAAGACTGCAATAACCCACACCTGCCAGCTTGTTAGGATCAACCACCGTTAAAATAGAAAACAAAGAAACACTAAATTCAAGTCAGAGAGTCCTCAAAAGACCTTGGGTCATAGAGCAAATGCAAACATAGCTTTAAGACACAGTGCCTAGGGAAAGATCTAAGGGCCTTATTGGCTATATATTCAATGAGCAACAACAACAAAAGCTAATAAATTTGTAGGCTGCTTGATTTAAAGAATGATATACTGTCCAGACCTTGAGAACTTAATAACCCCACAGTACCCTGCTCTATCTGAACACATCTGAGACTCGCATTTCGTTCTAAGCACCACGATTTAAGAGCAATATTGACAAGAGCCATAAAAATGTTCATACCTTTTGACCCAGTAATCCCACCCATGGGAATTTATTCTGAAATAATTCAAGAGAACAGATGAATTAGATGAATGAAGATATAGATGCAGCAGTCTTTATAACACAAATATATATTAATAGCCTAAATGTCTCCCCCAAAAGGGAATATTATACAGCATTAAAATATAATAATGTATTATTTGAAAAAATGTGCTAATGCACATTACAATATGGATGCATCTTGAAAACATTGTAAGAGAAAAAAGCCAGACACAAAAGAAAATATTGTACGATTCCATTTATATAAAATGTCCAGAAGAAGCAACTCTATAGAGACAGAAAGTATATCGGCAGTTGCCGGGAGCTGAGAGAAGAAAATAGAGACTGACTGCCAACGGCAATGAGGTTTCTTTCGGGGGTGGTAAAAACATTCTGAAGTTAGTGTTGATGTTTGCACAACCTTATGAACATACTAAACCCTGCTAAGTTGTATACTTTAAGAGTGAATTTTATGGCACGTGAATTAAATCTCAATAAAGTGTATCTATGAATTCTTCATAGTAATATATATAAATGCTCATGATTCTGTGAGGGGGAGAAAAACAGTATAAATTTATATCCCTGATATGACTCAATCATGTAGCGGGAATTATGTGTATTTAGGGATGAGGACAAAGAGATCATGAATAAATGAAAACAGTGTGACAGAGGTGGGTTTTTTATTGGGGGGCGATGGTGACCATTATATTGTTCTTCAAGCCATTACCTATTTTCTTTTCTTCACAAGACAGTGTCCACAAAAGGGCACACAGAAGATGACAAACCATTTAACAGGGCTAAACAGAACCCAGAATCCAGTGTTGAGAGCAATCTGAGAGGTCCTCCAAGTCCCACTTCCTCACGCTGCAAGGAAAACCCTGAGGCCCAGGGTGGTGAAGGGACTCATCCAAAGTCAGCCCTCTGGTCGCCAAAGGCAGAAGTAGAATCCCATCTCCTCACTTCTCCATCTGTGGTCTTTCTAAGAACTGCAGTGCTTCCTTAAACAAGGTGATGTTTAATCTGGAAAAGGGAAGATTTAGAGGGATATGAGATGAAGGGCGGGTTCTCACCATGGCAGGGCTTCTTGTTGGCTTTTGTTCTTTGTAGCATAAGATGGCCAACCTAGAAAGAAATTACAGTAAAGCTAATTTCAGTTCAATAAAATAGTTCTTAACTATTACAGATATTCAAAAGGTGGAAAAGGTAGGAAATTTCCTATTCAACAAAAGCCAAAATGGTCATCTCTGAAGCAAGCTATCCTCAAGATTCTGCACTAGACAGGTACTTGGGGTAGAGGCCTACTCAGTTCCCTTCCAACTCTTTTTGAAGGGTCTATGGCCCTGGCTGGTGTGGCTCAGTGGATCGAGTGCTGGCCTGCGAACCAAAAGACAGTTTGATTCCCAGTCAGGGAACATGCCTGGGTTGCCAGGTCCCCAGTTAGGGGTATGTGAGAGGTAACTGATCTATGTTTCTCTCCCTCTCTTCCTCCCTTCCCCTCTCTCAAAAAATAAATAAATAAAATCTTTTAAAATGTTTTAAAAAGAGGTCCTATGAATTTTTTATTTGTGGCAGTGGGACAATAAAAATTCACTGGATTTCATTGAATCAATTCAGGTAGAGACTAAGGAAGACTTCTTACTTACTAGTTAGTTGTTTTTTAAAAAAAATTTATTTTAACCCTAGTTAGGTAGCTCATTTGGTTAGAACACTGTCCCAATATGCCAAGGTTCTGGGTTTGGTCCCTGCTCAGGGCACATACAAGAATCAACCAAAGAATGCATCAATAAGTGGAACAACAAATCAATGGTTTCTCTCTCTCTCTCTCTCTTCCCCCTTCCTTTCTTTATCTAAAATCAATCAATCAAAATTTTTTTCAATCAATCAATTTTTTAAAAGACAATATATATTTAAAATTATCTTAGTGAACTTCTGCTTTCAGCTGATTTCCATTATGTCAGATCCTTTGGGAAGCACATCATGAGCAAAATCAATGACTATGTCCCAGGGTTGGCATCAAAGTAGAGTTCCCTACCAGAAGTTCTAAATTTATATGGGTTTACATCATTTCTTTCATTTTTTTTTTAAAAGGCTGTTTGCAACAACATGGGTAGACTGGACCTTGAGGGTATTATGCTAAGTCAAATAAGCCAGACAGAAACATAAATACCATATGATCTCATATGTGGAATCTAAAAACAAAAATAAAAAACAAGGTTACAGATACAGAGAACAGATTGGTGGCTGCCAGAGTCAGGGGCTGGGGGTGAAGGTGGTCAAAGGCGCAAACTTCCAGTTACAGTAAGTAAGTCCTGGGGATGTGATGTACACTATGGTGACTACATTTAATTACACTGTGTTGCATATCTGAAAGGTGCTTTGAGAGTAAACCTTAAAAGTTCTCATCACAAGAAAAAACTCTGTAACCATGTATGGTGATGGATGCTAACTAGCATGATTGTGGAGATCATTTCACAATATACACAAATATTGAATCACTATGCTATACACCTGAAACTAATATTATGTACTATAGTTATACCTCAACTTTTAAAAATAGCAATGGAAATAGAATGTCATGGCTAACAGCATAAATTTACGTCACAATGATCAGAGTTTAAACCCCAGCTTAGCCACTTAAAAGTCATTGGGAAAATTAATCTCCCTACGACTGTGTGCTAATCTATACAGTGGAAATAACAATAACCTTCTCTGAGGAGTTGATGGAATTGCTTGATTGACATCATTATAGGTATTGTGTTTATAAAGTTGCTTAGATTCTAAATAGTTTTTTTTAAATATTTTATTTATTTATTTTTAGAGAGAGAGGAAGGGAGGAAGAGAGGGAGAGAAACATCAATGTGTGTTTGCCTCTTGCATGCCCCCCACTAGGGACCTGGGCCGCAACCCAGGCATTTGCCCTGACTGGGAATTGAACGGTCAACCCCCTGGTTTGCAGGCTCATGCTCAATCCACTGAGCTATACCAGCCAGGGCAATTCTAGAAATAGTTTAACAAAATGTTACTGTTATCCTTAAAAAAGAAAGGCTGGACTATACCATTGGCTGTTAGATACATGAACAGATGTCCTCTGAGGGTGGGTGGGTAGTCTACTCCTAGCAAGGACTCAGTTTCAGTATCTGCGCACAGACAGGACAAGAAGGAATCCAAACGTGAGTTGATCAGACAGTCTTTTCTACTAAGAGGTAATAAACATTCAACCTCTTTCTCACTTCTCACCTAGTGCCCCAGCCATAACCCACCTCCCCCCAAAAAACTATCTCCTGCGGAATGCTTAGTATCAAACCACACTAAAGTAACCAATAGGCGTAAAAGTTGGGTGTCAGACCACCCAAACTATAGTACCTGAAAAATATAAATACCTCTGCTTTTCTGCATAAAAGGATTGAAAACTACTGATATCAGGGAATAGCCTCCCTAACTGAAATGAATCTGCCAAAGGAATGACAAGAGAGTTGTGCAAGGACAATGTGCAGGTGAAAAGGGGTATCTTGCCCTGATGAGGTAGCTCAGTTGGTTGGTACTCAGAGGTACTGTGTGGTCCTGATACGCCAAGGTTGCAGGTTTGATCCCCAGTCAGGGCACATACAGGAATAAACCAATGATCCTGACTGGTGTGGCTCGGTGGATTGAGTGCCAGCTTGTGAACCAAAGGGTTGTGGGTTCAATTCCTAGTCAGGGCAAGTGCCTGGGTTGGGGGCCAAGTCCCCAGTTGGGGGTATGGGAGAGTTAACCACACAGTGATGTTTCTCTCCCTTTCTCCCTCCCTTCCCCTCTCTCTAAAAATAAATGAAACATTTTAAAAATAAGATACCACCTTACTTTAAAATATATATACACTCATATTTTTGTAACAAAAACAGAATTTGAGGACAGTAAAATGATTTTCTAAATCAAGTAAAGCCCCTAATTACTCTTTTGCCTCTTTTTACCTTATAAATTATTATTTTTTATTTTTTTAAATATATTTATTGATTATGCTATCACAGTTGTCCCATTTCCCGCCCCCCTCACTCCACTCCATCCTGCCCACCCCCTCCCTCCCACATTCCCCCCCTATAGTTCATGTCCATGGGTCATACTTATAAGTTCTTTGGCTTCTACATTTCCTACACTATTCTTACCCTCCCCCTATCTATTTTCCACCTATCATCTATGCTACTTATTCTCTGTACCTTCCCCCCCACCCCACTCCCCTATTGACAACCCTTTTTGTGATCTCCATCTCTATGGTTCTGTTCCTGTTCTAGTTGTTTGCCTAGTTTGCTCTTGTTTTTGTTTTAGGTGTGGTCGTTAATAACTGTGAGTTTGCTGTCATTTTTACTGTTCCTGTTTTTTATCTTCTTTTTCTTAGGTAACTCCCTTTAACATTTCATATAATAAGGGCTTGGTGATGATGAACTTCTTTAACTTGACCTTATCTGAGAAGCACTTTATCTTCCCTTCCATTCTAAATGATAGCTTTGCTGGATACAGTAATCTTGGATGTAGGTCCTTGCCTTTCATGACTTGGAATACTTCTTGCCAGTCCCTTCTTGCCTGTAAGGTCTCTTTGGAGAAATCAGCTGACAGTCTTATGGGAAGACCTTTGTAGGTAACTGTCTCCTTTTCTCTTGCTGCTTCTAAGATTCTCTCCTGTGTAATCTTGGGGAATGTAATGATGATGTGCCTTGGTGTGTTCCTCCTTGGGTCCAGCTTCTTTGGGACTCTCTGAGCTTCCTGGACTTCCTGGAAGTCTATTTCCTTTGCCAGACTGGGGAAGTTCTCATTCATTATTTGTTCAAATAAGTTTTCAATTTTTTGTTCTTCCTCTTCTCCTGCTGGCACCCCTATAATTTGGATGTTGGAACGTTTCAAGATGTCCTGGAGGTTCCTAAGCCTCTCCTCATTTTTCCGAATTCTTGTTTCTTCATTCTTTTCTGGTTGCATGTTTCTTTCTTCCTTCTTGTCCACACCATTGATTTGAGTCCCAGTTTCCTTCGCATCACTATTGGTTCCCTGTACATTTTCCTTTGTTTCTCTTAGCATAGGCTTCATTTTTTCATCTGGTTTTCGAACAAATTCAACCAATTCTGTGAGCGTCTTGATAACCAGTGTTTTGAACTGTGCATCCGATAGGTTGGCTATCTCTTCCTCGCTTAGTTGTATTTTTTCTGGAGCTTTGAAGTGTTCTGTCATTTGGGCCTTTTTTTTTTTTTTTTTTTGTCTTGGTGCATCTGTTACTTTAAGGGGCGGAGCCTTAGGTGTTCCCGGGGCAGGGTAATGCTGTTCACTGCACTGTGACGCTATAGTGGGGAGGGGCCGAGAGGGAGCAATGGCGCCTGCTCCACTCTCCACCGGGCCTCAATCTTTCACTCCGCTACCCACAATCAAACTGGGCCCCTCTGGTGCTGGTTCCCGAGTGGGCGGACTTGTGCACACTCTAGGCCCCTGTGAGTCTCTCCAACCACCTCTCCTGTGAGGCTGGGAGTCTCTCCTGCTGCCGCCCCAACCCCCACGGGCGTTTTCAATCAGAGGTTTGAGGCTTTATTTCCCTGAGCTGGAGCCCTGGGTTACGTGGTCTGCTTCGCTCCCCGCCATTTGTCCTGATTATCTGTGCGCGAATGTGGGGCCGTGGGGTGCTACCTGCCGCTTTGCCTGCCCCGTTCTCCACCACTCTGAGTCCGGCCCTCTCAGTTTATCTGTGCGAGAATGTGGGGCCGCAGGGTCTGCTAGTGGTCAGACTGCCTGCCCCGTTCGTCCCACACTCTGCCAGTCTCGGTCCGCCAGAGCCACTCGAGTCCTCTCCACCCCGGTACCCGTCTCCGCCCCTCCTACCGGTCTGGATGAATGTTTATTTTTTATTTCCTTGGTGTCAGATTTCCTTGCCATTCAATTTTCCGTCAGTTCTGGTTGTGCGAGGAGGCGCAGTGTGTCTACCTACGCTGCCATCTTGGTTCTCCATAAATTATTTTTAATATTTACATTTTGCAGATGTAGTACAACATGTCCTAAGTTAGTAAGTTACTAATTAATAGTCTATGAAAATGTCTCATTAAAATTCCATGTAATAATTTGACAAATTGTGTTTTTCAGAGGAAATGTATGTCATTTTGCGCAACTTTAAAAAGTTGCTAAAACTTTTGGTCTTGAAATCATGGTATATAAATTCTGTGGCAAAAAGCCCTGGCTGGTGTAGCTCAGTGGACTGAGCACCAGCCTGCAAACCAAAGGGTCACCGGTTCGATTCCCAGTCAGGGCACATGCCTGGGTTGCAGGCGTGGTCCTCAGTGGGGAATGAGTGAGAGGCAACCACACATTGATGTTTCTCTCCTTCTCTTTTTCTCTCCCTTCCTTTCTCTCTAAAAATGAATAAATAATCTTTAAAAAAATTCATTGGCAAAAAAAAGGTTTTTTTATATATGAATGCAAAGAAAGTCTACAAATTGCACTCCTCTCAATTGATTGAAACTTTTTTTTAATCTGTAGAAAATACTAGCCAAAATAGTATGAGAGATACACACACATAAAAAGGAAGAGCAGCCCTGGCTGGTGCAGCTCAGTGAGTTAAGTGCCAGCCTGAGAAGCAAGGGGTCACTGGTTTGATTCCCAGTCAGGGTACATGCCTGGCTTGCAGGCCAGGTGCCTAGTGGGGGGAGCGCAAGAGGCAACCACACATTGATGTTTCTCTCCCTTACTTTCTCCAAAAATAAATAAATAAAATCTTTAAAAAAAATTAGCAAGAAAGCTGGAGTTAAGGCATATAATTTTAACATCCTGTGCCTGGTCTCTAGTCTTCCTCTGCATCCTGGACTGTTTCTTCTACACTTGGCTAGGAACCGGGAATTAAGTAAGGTTCCCTTGAGATACTCAAGCTGCTGTTTCCCTAGGGTTTCCCTAAATCCCCATAAAGGCATATGAGATATAAAATCATGAATTCTTCCATGAGTCCCCATAAAACAATGGCATCTGTCCCTTCTCCAATATCCCAATGCACTCTTTTTACACCTCTTATAACACACAGCTCAAAAACTGAACAAGGCTGACTTTGATATCTGTGTATCCGTGTAAGCTCCCAGGGAGCGAGGTGTTGCAGCTTCAGAGTCAGATCCTAAGTTTGGAGAAGACCTGAGGAGTCAGCCAGTCCAACCACCCATGTAAAGTTTGAGGACTCCCCACAAGCAGAAGAGTCTGCAAGGGGAGACTCACTACCCACTACTCCCCAACACCTTATTCCTTCTTGGAAAAAGTGTAGCTCTTGGAAAGTTCTCCTACAAATGGAATTAAAATATTTTTCTGAAATTTTGAAGTTTAACATCAGCCTTACCTCTTAGTAAGCCACAAAATAGATCAAATCCCTTTTGTCACAGGGTAATTTGTAAAATATTAGAACCTTCACATTTTTTCTTCAACCTCCTAATCCAGTGCTTTACACATTTAAAAAAATGTTAAATAAGCTTCCTCCCTCACTCATTAATGTACTAGGGGTGGGATAAAGTGGTCTATTCTCTAAAAGACGTTTTATTGGATTTATAATGTCTTTCATTTCACTTTCTGGTTTTAAGAAAAAAAAATAGGAATACAACAGCCAAGAACTCAGAAATTCAATACATAAATACATTCCTCTACCACAATAGCTTCCTCACCCCTTTAAGGTTTTCCCATCTCCACTATAAGCAGTTTCTTTAGTGCTGTTGGGTGCCCCCTGTGAGCAGAGCTGGGCTGGGACAAGCTGCCCAGCTCTGCCAGGAAGAGTCCATCCTCAAATTTCTTCTCACCTCTAGAATCCCCTCGGCTTCCTGGGCTGACTGAGGACTTCATATGCAGCCTGGATCTCCAGGAAGTGCCTCTGAGCCTCTTCTGTCTGGTGCCGGTTGTGGTCAGGGTGCCAGATCTTCACTAGCTCCCGGTATCTCTGATGTATTTCTTCCTTTGTTGCCCCTTCTAAGAGACCCAAAACCTTAGGGAAGCAGAAACTGACAAATTAGAATCCCATAAATTGCAGGGCACCTGGGCCTTTCTCTGTTCCCTTGTTAAATCAGGCTGTGATATCTCTGGGAGGCGCTCCTGCTTGACCATAGAAAAGGCCTAGAGCCTGACATTAGAATTCCAGCCTTTTGCAACACGGACAAGCTCTGGATCTCATGGCAAGAACCAGAATTTGCCTTTAATCATAGCTGCCCATTTTCCAATCTGGAACTTCACATCCCTGACAAGACTTCCTCCTTGCGAGAGAAATTAACATGTATGCCCACCAAAGACATGTACAAGAACATTCATAGCATCCTCATTCAGGATAGTCCCATACCGGAACCCAAATGTATCAAAAGTGGACAAATAAATTCTGGCATACTTCCCATACAATTCCCTTACAATGGGAAACTGTACAACAATGAAAACAAGCAATTTACAATTGTGTACAACAGTATGAATAAATCTCACAGACATGAGGTTGAATGAAAGCAGACACAAAAGAGTAAATACTGAATGATTCCACTTATATGAAGTTCAAGACTGGACAAAACCAATCTGTGGTAACAGAAGTCAGACAGCGGTTACCTCCGAGGAAAGGAGTATAAGCTGGGAAGGGGCGCAAGGGGCTCTTTTTAGGGGTGGAAATATTCCATATCTTGATCTGAGTGGTGGTTACATAGGTCTGTCCATGAAATTAGTATACTTTGTATAAGTTATACCTCAATAAAAAGTAAATAAAATACACATATTTTTCCCACTATTAGAGTCTCTGCACCTTCCCCCATTACACAGAGAAACCCAAAGAAGCCAGCAGACATGAAAACGAGACTTCCACATCAGGGCACCAGCTCCAATAAGGCTTAGTCGAACTCCCAGACAGGAACGAGCGGGAAGAAAGCCTTACCTGGTAAGCCAGCTGACGCTTCTCATCCTGAAAACTGTGAACAAACTCATAGAGCTTCTCCCACTCCTGGAAGTAGCCGCTGCTGAAGCCAAGATTCCCAACCAGCAGCCTCCAGACCCGGTAAGGCAGGAGGAGGACGGACTCCATGAGACGGCCAAGGAGAGGGAAGAAGCTGAACCAATTCAAGAAGGAGCCAAGGGTCTCCGCCACATAGCTGAGGGTGGCAGCTGTGTTGCAGAGGGTGCTGTATGCTAGCGGGCCCGTGAAAGCAAGGTAAGCTAAGCCCAGGCGGTAGAGCCGCACACTGAGTGTCTCTGACCCAACTGAAGCTTTGTAGCGGCGATGCTTCTGGGCTGTGATGCTGGCCGCCAAGCTGATGGGCAGGATAGCTATGGGGCGGCCATAGAAGACAGGGGAAGTAAGAAATGCCACCCCTAGTGTGTTCTTAAAGTCTGAGGTCTGGTTGCCAACAGCAGCCACCAGCAAGACTCCTAAGCCAACTGCCAGTGGGAGGCCCACAACATAGAAGCTGGCCATGAAGGAAAGGCTAACGAGAGCCACAAGGCCAAAATAGATGCCTACTAGCATCTGGGCGGCAAAGCGAATGGGACTCAGAGGGGGTGTCCCCCCTCCTGAACTCTGCCTCTGTCCCTGGGCTCTGTTGGCCTGAGCTACAAAGCTTGGGAGCTTCCAGAACTCCCAGAGCCAGCCCAGCCCAGCACCCCCCAGGGTAAGCATCCAGAGCAGTGCATGGCTGTCCCTGCCCAGGTATAGGTGGTGCAGCCCAGCAGGGCCCCCGATAGCCCAGAGGACATAGGTCACCAGGAGCCCCTTGGCCATCCTTTAGGGAAAAGGTCTCAGGACAAGTCTGGTGGCATCTGACATTGCTCAGAGTGCAGAAATCTGGGGTCCTCTGGGAGAATCACGGCCATCATGGCCCCAGAGTTATCCTTAGACCCTAGGAGATGGAAAAAATCAGCCGTGAGACTATATCCAGGTCACAACACAGTAACCGTATCTCCTTCCAGGGAGGGTCGGAGTCCAGATCTTCCTGAGTGTCCCTGGAATGCTGCTTCACCTGGACCATTTGGACTAACTCCTCGTGTCCATTTTTGACAACCACAGCGACTCCAAATTTAGGACAAGAATGTTTCAAATGCTTTCACTTGAATAACTGAGAACTCAACACAGGGACAAAAAAAATCAGAAGCTTACATTTTCGACTTCCCCTCAGACGACTGGCCCGGGGAATGACTCGGTGGGGAGTGGACTGAACTGGACGCCCTTCTCAAGTCCCTACCCATTTCGAAAGTTCCTGCCCAACTCCGACTATGGCGGACTCAAGACACTTGGCCAAGGTTTTAGCCCTTCTCCAGCCTTCCCAGCTCCCCAGGCCATGAAATCTTCCCACGTGTCAAACTTGCAAAAGGTCCTGAATTCGCTCCACTTAAACAGCTCTGGAAAACTACGTTTTGGCCTAGAACCTGGCACCCCAAAACTCAACCACCTCCCGTCAGGGCAGACCTGGAAAGCCTCTCCAAAGCAGCCATGAATCCCCAGAATACCAAACCGGATGCCAAAGCGTGCCTGCCAGTCTCCCCTCCTCGTGAGCGGGCCTCATGACCACCAGCCAGGCCCCACCAGCCCCAGGGTGAGCGGCGGTACCTGCGTGCCCCGCTCCCAGGCCCGTCAGACCAGTCACTTCCTCGGGCCGCAGAGTCAAAATGGCCCCTCTCACTCGGCTCCCACCTCCATCCAAATGGACTTTGTCTTTCTGTGTTTGCACTGTCACGGAAGTCAGAACGCTGGGGCCGGGCCCCTCCCTAAGGCCCTCCCGGGGCCCCTCGCGATCACCTGTCGGCCTCCCGGCTCCCGGGCCCGCCCTCTCCGACCAAAAGGTTCAGGTTTTCTGGGCGTGCCCGGCCTCCCCACACTCCAAGGGGCGGGGCACGTGCCCAACTCGCGGCTGAGCGCTCCTGCACTGCGGCGCCGCCGCCGCCAGGTGGCGCTGCTGCTCACACAAGCGCCCGGCGGGTCCCCTGACTCACCTTGTCCATTTTCCCGGGCAAAGTCGCAGTCCCCTATAAAGGCAAAAATAGTCCCTTGATCGCCCTTTTCCACTCCCACAAATGGGAGGGTGACTCCCCCTCACCTCAAGAAGCACTCTCCTCTCTCCCTACTTGACCTTAAAGGCTGCCTTGGATGGTTCCACGTCCAATTCCTCTACACCCAAAGATCGGCTGCAGAGAGACTCCCCCCACCCCCGCGCACATACCCCCCCCCCCGAGTTTGCCTCACCGCCCCGTTCCAGCAGTGCCAGCCAGGGGGCACTACATCTAGACCTGGGCCTGAGACCTCAGGAGCCTCTCGATCCAGCAGGAACCTCAAGTCGGCTGTATTCCGCCGGCTATGGCGAAAGGGAGAACCAGGAGCAAAAGGGGGAGGGGGTGATGGGAGTCCCACCAGGAGAGCAAGGCCGCCGTCTGCCTTCCTCTTGCCTCAATGCTGGGGTGGAGTTAGGCTGAAAGATGCCTTCATTTTAGTATCCTGGGCTCCAATCCTGGTTCTGCTACGTGACCTTGGCCAAGTCACGCCGCTTTTGGGGACTGTTTCCTCCTCTGTACAGGAAAGGCTTGGCTCTCCAAGGTCTTCTAGCCTTGACTTGGGGGTGGGCTGGGCCTGGTGAGCCTCGCCCATGTCGCCTCCCAGCAGTTGGCAATTTCTGTTCCCTCCACAATCCCAGGCCCCTCAGTCCTTCTCCCAGCCCGGGGAAGGAAGACGGCGCTCCCTACTGCCTGTTAGAGCGCTTTGTGGGGCCAGGGCTGAGGGGCCCCTGAGAGACGCGGGAGCAGCCCGCTGCGGGTGCGCGCGGACCCGGGCGCTGAATAATGAATGAGACTTAATTGGGCCCGCACTGCGAAGCGGCGCGCTAAGCTCAGCAAACAGTTCTGGCGGCGGCCTCCGCCGCTGCACAAACAAACTCTCTCCAGGCGCAGGGATAGGGGCGGAGGAGGCAGCGGCGGGAGTGGGGAGGAAGGGCAGGTCGCCCAGGCCCCTGGGCCACGGATGAACCCAGGTGTGCGGGCCTGCGCTTTCCTCCCAGAAACGAGGCTCGAGGCTCAGGAAGCGAGGACTGGGCAGGGAGAGAAGCGGACTGTGCGCAGGGAACCAGGGGCCCCAGGGCGACCTGAGCGCGAGGGAAAGATGGAGAAACGCGTGGAGGGCGGAGGAGAGAGGGAGAAGTGAGAGAGGAAAAGGCGCACCGGGGGAGGGGCTGCCGCGGGGCGGAGGCGGGAGAAGAGCTGTTACCGAGAGGAAAGGGAAGAGCGATGGAGGAACAAGCGAAGGGAGGCGCCAGGGGCCTGGTGAAGAAGAATTGGAGAAGAGTCAGGGAGAGGGATGGGAGGTGACCAGAATGAGAACTAGAAGGCGGCGGGGCGGGCGGAAGGCGCCCCTGCCTCCGCCTGGGCCCGCCGCGCTCCCGCCCTAGCGCTCTCTCCAGTCGCCCGCACTCACTTTGTCACAATTACGGGGCCGTCACTCGGCCCGGATTGTTTTCCCCAAATTGTTGTTCTATCAGCTGGCGCGGGGTGGGGAGTTGGGGGATCCGGCCAGCCGAAGTGGGAGCGAGGGTCCGAGCTGCGCTGGGGGCGTGGTGGTGCATTTACCAAGAAGCCGGCCTGGGGCAGGCGGGTGAATTCAGAGGCCCTCGCGGGAATTCCGGCTGCCTCCCCAGCCTCGTCGCTGATCCTGCTTTTAACTTTCCTTGTTCTTTTCGGCCGCGCTGCCTCGGTTTCCCCAACAGAGAACTTCAAGAATTGCAGGGCAGGGGCGCTGGAGGCGATTGTAGGTTGGGACCTAAAACTCCCCGCTTAATCCATTCTTTTTTGTTCTTCACTATCCCCGTCGCAGGGGTGGGGGGTCTACCCCAGTTCAGCCCCCCTGAGTGGCTGGACTCCCACCCCTTTCCCGGCCCCGCCCTCCAGCCCCGGGCTCCGCGCCGCTAGGTGCCCCGCGCCACTTCGCTGTCCCTCAATTCCGCAAACATCTGTTGCGCTCCCACTGTGAGTCAGAGTCGCGCCAGCCAACCCCTCCCCCCGCCCCCTCGCCCCAACAACTGTCCCCCGACACCCGCCCCTTCCCGGCCCCGCCGGCCTGTAGGCTTCTTGACAGCCGCCGCCGAAGCCCAGGCCCCGCGGGAGCGGCCGCAGAGGAGCCGCCGCATGGCTGGCTCCAGCACCGGCCTCCCCCGCGGCTCCAGGGGCAACGGAGGGTAGCAGCCACTGAAGCGAGACCGGAGCTGGCCCGCAGAGTTGGCAGAGCCGAGCAGGGGAGGAGGGGACCGCTGGGCGGGCTCGTGTCCCGATCTCTAAGGCCTGTCATTCCACTGCCCTGGGGTTCGCGCGGGCAGGGGCCCTGCCTGGCTCCACGTGCCTGGGGCGTGGAGACCCCTCCCCCACTCCTCGTGATTTACACCCGGCTCCGCGCGGCGGCCGCTTCCCAATCAGGAATATCGACCCCGGGCGGGGCCCCGGGGCCGCATCGATCCCTCAAAGACTCGGGATTTAAAAATGTCAAATTTGCCTTTTCCAGGAAGGCGGAGGGGGCGAGGGCCTGGAGAAGGGCGTCTTGGAGTGGGGCGGACAGCGGGCCATCGACCAGGCGCCTGTGCCCTGAATGAGAAGCAACCTGGCCGTGGCCGGGCCCTGACATTGACTGGCCATCCCTCGGTTGCAGTCGCCGCTGGATGGGAGCAGGAAGGGAGCGCTCCTCCTTCTCTTCATTCCAATGGGCCTCACTGTTGCCCTGGGGTATTCCCAGAGGGAGAAGCTTCAGAGGAGCACAGAGAGACCCGCAAATATAGGGAGACGAATTTGGAAAATATCCCTAAATGCGGAGACGTGCAGACACAAGGAGGAGGGCTGCAGGAACAAAGATACAGAGGCTCCAAGACATACCTTCACTACAAGGAATAGCGAGGCAAAAAGAAGATGGCTGAAAGACACTGAACAAAACGGGACCAGAGATCCAGAATCACCCTAAAGCTCTGCCCTGTAGACCTGGGGGATGCAGCGCTGGGGAAAAGGATCCACCCTCTGGTGTGTCTGAGAGTGGGGAGGAGAGTGGAAACAATGTCAGGTAATGAGAGTTATACGGAGAGGAATTAGAATATGATTATCATTATCCTCCCAAGGTGTCAACTAGTAACTGGACCTGAGATGCAAAAAGTAGGAATCCCAGGAGCCATTAGCCCAGGCCCCAAAGAGGTGGGCAGTCTTGGAGGTCTGATGGAGGCCTCTTCCCTTCCTGAAATCTGCCTCCTCCTCGCTGATCACCACCAGCCTGGGAAAGCCAGGTGGGCTGAGCTCAGATCCAATATTAGAGACTGTATATGTGATAGAGACTGTGTGTGGACTATAGAAAACTGGGAGTAACCACTTCCTCCCCCAGGACTCAGCAGCTGGGTCTCCAGACTTTGAGGGGGAAAATACCCACTACTTTCAGGGAGCTTGGGAAACGGATGATGTTTGGGGTGGAAGTGGGGAGAGGGAGCAGTCCTCCAGACCAACATTCTCACAGGTAACACGTATCTCCCTACCCCAGCAGCTCACTGTGCTCGCTGCCATTTCCTACAGACCTGAAAACAGGGCTGACAGCCGCGGTGAGGGGGGGGGGGCACAGACAGGCAGGGAGAGGCAGCCTCTTCCTCATCCTCAGACACTCGCAGCTCACACCTCCACTGACAAAATCAGGCTGACACATCCCTAACGCTGACACACACAGGCACTGCCCCTTCTGCGAGATCCACACCCATCAATCCCTGTCACACGCCATCTCTGTGTGTGCAGACACGCACAATTTCTCCCAGGTCAGGCAGAAGCTCCTAGTCCTAAGGCTTGTCTACACCCTTTCTTGGCATCTCAGACCTTAAATCGCCTAACCTGAGGAGAGGGCTCAGGTCCCCGTCTCTGCTCCCCAAATTCTGCAACCAGTGCCAGCCCCAGCAGCTGAAAGGCCAAGATCAAGAACTACCAGGATCGAGGCCAAGATCGGGGAGCCGATCAGGCAGTGGGGATGTTAAACACCTCCCTTACGCTTTCTCTCCTGCCACAGGCCTCTTCCCGGCACGTCCACTCGCGGCCCGCCCGGCCGGCCGCCTGCCTGTCAGTCCAGTAATGAATGCGCGCTCGGGGCCCCGGCCCCCCCACCCCCCGAGTCGTTCATCACTGCCAGCACCGCCCACCTCTGTGCCGCTCGCTGGGAGGGTTAAGTGGTCCAGGCGGCGAGAACCCCTCTCCCCCCACCTCGACCACTAATTGTCAGATTGAGATGTCGATTTGTCAGCTGGAAGCTAGCGCCAAAGATCCGCAGCAAAACCCCGGACTCCTTGAACTTCCTCTAGGCCCCACTCGGGCTCATTCAGCCTTGGAGTTTTTCCGGATTTGATGTAGGTGGGTTGGATTTTACTTAAGAGATGGGGGATAGAAGCGTAGTATCATTCTGTTCTGATAGAGGCGCAGCAGGCTACAGACTCTCAGTTTCCCTAAAGGGGCTCGCTCGTCCTGGGCGCAGTTCCACTTGTACAGACCAGAGACTCTGGGCCTTCGGTCCCCCAGCCTCCTAGCAGTGGGCGCCTGGGCCAACAGCGTGTCCTCTCCAGGAGCTACAGGGCCCGCTTCCTCAACGGAAGCCCCCCGGCACCCGTCCCCCAGCCCGCCTTCGGGAAACCCTCCCGGCCAATTCCTGCCCTCTCTCCAGGTGCCTCCGGTTCCCCGCAGCCCCTCGTTCTCCGGCAGGAGGCGCTCTGTTGCAGGTCCGCCCTCGCTCTGCCCGGAGCGCCTAGGCCGCCGTGCCAGCCCCGCCCCTCCCCAGCCCGGGCCCTGGAGCTCCCCGGGCCGCCGGCTGAGTGACGGGCGGCCGGTGATTATGCAGAGCCGGGAGCGGGGTGCGCCGCGGGCGGCAGCGCTGACCCTTCACATTTCCGATCCGCCGGGACCCTCATCCATCCGAAGCTGCTCTTTGTCTGGCCGCCTAATTGCCGGCGGACAGGATGGATGGTGGGACCGACAGCCGCGGAATCCCTAATAAAGGCCGCGGCCGCCGGGGAGGGAGCGCGGGAAGGAGGGGGAGCAAGAACGAAGGGATGGAAGGAGGTGGGAGGAAGCACCCGGCCGCGGCCACAGAATCAGGGACACTACGCGCGGTACACAAGCGAGCCAGGCGGGCCTAGGGTGCAGGGCCAGGAGTCTCGGGTCCACCCGGCTCTGGACGCGGTGGGGGGGGCGGGGGGGGCTCTTGTTAAGTCTCCTGCTTGTTGGACCAGAGGAAAAAGCTAGGGACCCTGGGCACAAAGAGCGTCCTAAGGCCGACGTCGCTTAGCGGAGCCCTCGGGGCTTTGGGCTGGGCACTGCCTCCTGGGCTCGGAGCCCTCACCAGCCTGCACCCCTCCCTCGGCTCCCGGCCCCACTCCTTTGCTCACCTGTCGGCCTCTCAGCGCGGGATCCAATATCCCGGCGGAGAAATGAGGGGTCTGACAGCTGTCTGTGCAGCCGCTCACCACATTTCATTAACTGGAGGCTGGAGCGGGAGGACGGCGGGGACAAGGGGCTCACGAAAGGAGGTGAGGAGGAATGGTAGGGCGAGGAGGTGCACCTGACCAAGGGTCGAGGGCTGCAGAAACAAGTCAGCAGCGTGCTGTGGCCTGACAGACACTTTGGAAGCGATCTCTAACCGCTCCCTGTGGAGCCAGGAGCCGGTCCTCTGCCCTGTGGGCACTGGCGCAGTCCTTTGAACCCCAGGCTGCACTGAACTGCGCTGCCGCGGGCTCCGGCAACAGATGAGTGGAAGCCTTAGGCTGGGCGGCGCACGCGCCTTCTCGCCCGGGGCCTGAGATCTGTGGACCCTCTGTGCAAGGGGGCGAACGGAGTGCAGGCTCTGGGGTCATGACTGTTTTCTCAGCTGGTGGTGGGAGGAGGAGAGCAGTCCTCAGTCCTCCGGGCCAGCTCTCCTCCCTTCTGCCTTCTGAGCATATTTCCTTTTGGTTCACTTCGTTTCCTTCTCTCTCCCTCTTTGCTCTTCCGTCTGAACACCGCTTCTCTGCAGCCACCATCCACCGACATCTGCTAGCTAGCAATTGAGCACCCACTGGGTGGCAGTCTCTGTAGTGCCGATGTTAGAGATGGAGGTCACACCGAACCAAGTACTCGCCCTGTTGGCTTCACACGCAGGTCTCCCCGCAACAGGCATTCAGATCCTGCTCCCCACTCCTGTCCTGCTTCTCTCACCCTTCCACTGCCTCCGGTGCCTCTTCTCCAGGGCACTGAGAAGGAAGCTAGGAGATTGGAACTCTAGTTTTACAGCTGCCACTTACTGGGTGATATAGGACAAGCCATTTTTTCTTTCAAGGCCCCAGTTTCCTCATGGAGACAATATATCCACCTCTCCGGGTGGTGCGAGGATGCGATGAGAGCTTGCATGTAAAAGCCCTGACACGCAGTAAGCATTCAATAACGCTTTTTCCATTTCCATGCTATGAGGTGGGCAAAGTTCCTTTCTCTTCATATCGGGTCTGGTACCAGGAAACCCAGGCTGCTTCCAATAGGTGTGGGAGCTGAAAGCTAGAATGTGTGTATGGGGTGGGAGGGAGGAGGACCACCTCATGAATGACCCTAAAAGATGAGGAAGGAAAGAAAGAAACGTGGAGAAGAAGCGCTTCCTTAGATTTTAATGTAACATCAGCCAGCTGGTTCCTCTCTCCTTACAGATAAGGAAACTGAGGTTTGTGGAGGTTACACTGCAAATGACAAGGGCGGATCACACTGCCAGGGTCTTCCCTCCCATGAGCCCTTTATTGCTCATCTCCTCACCTCCTTTTTCCCCTTGAGAGCATTTCAGTCCGTGATAAGGAGTGTGGGAGAAGAAACAAAAAGAGAGAATCCTCAAAAAGCCAGGGCCTTTCTGCTAGACTTCATGAAATTTTAACATGAAAACTCCCACAAAGTAGAAGGCTCACGTTACATTCAAATCATATGCTAATCACATGCTAATCAAAAGCCTGATCCTCAGAACTCTGAGGCACACCTGACTGTAAGCCCTAGGGAAAATTCTTGGGAGAACCCTGGGTTCCAGGACAGGGTGGATTCCATTTAGAGTGAGGTTATGGAATTAGGGTTCAATATGAGGATTGGAGAGGAGTCAAGTGTATAGTTTAAAATTAGGATCAGGGTTAGTGCAGAGTCAAGGGTGGAGGTAAAGGCAGGATTCAGTCTAGGCTGTGCTTTCATATAGGGGAGCCTAGGGGACTCCTTGAAGGCTTCCTCTCCCCTCTCCTCCCTCATCAGCCTCGTCCTCACCTCCACTGCTCTTTCTGTGTCCTGTAGCACAACCTTCTCTGTCTACCTCCCTTCCCAACCATATCTGGAGACCTCCCTGGGGTCTCGCAGGTTGGCTGCCTGAGGAGCTCTGGGTAAATCATCCCAAATCCCAGCCTGGGCCCCAGAATTTCCTCTTGAGCCCAGACACTTGGCTTCTGACCTCAGGAGCATGGACTGGTCTTGACCCTACCCAGATCCCTCCTTGTGACAGCTGCAGGGGAAGCAATAAGGACCTGGTGAGCTGGCAGCTTCATTCCAGAGTGTGGGGAAAGAGCAACAGAACATGAATAAATTCATGGAGCTGGCCCTTCAGCTCCCTGTGAGCCAAGCCTGCTCCCCCCACCACACACACCCTTTGCCGCCTGCAGCCCTGCTGGTCACCGCAGCTTGTAGCCTGGGCGGCTAGGGGATAGGAGGAGAAGGGAAGCTCCAGAGAGAAGAGGGCTGGGACCTGAAAGGGACTGAAGTCAGGGGCTCAAAAAGAGGGACTTGGTGAGTAGGAGAGTGGGATGGGGAGCGCGACTGAGCAAAGATTGCCCCCGCGAGGCAGGAAGAAGAGGGGTGGCAGGACCCGGGGTCAGTGGGGCTTGAGGATTGGGCAGGGGAGGCTGATGCGAGCCCTGGCCTGCTCTCTTCTCTCTGATCCATCCATCATCCAGCCTGGGGGAGCAGATCCAGAATTAAACATGCACTGGGCGACATGGCCCTCAGCCCCCCACCCCCACCCCAGGAAGACAAATGGCGACAAAGACCTTGAATAAAATTTGTATTTATGGTTGGAGGAGGAGGCCCCTCCCCCACTGGCTGCCAATTCTTTCTCTCCCAACCATTTCAAACATGTAGGAGCTTCCCTCCACACAGGCCCAGCCTCAGCAACCTCTTTCTCCCTGCACCAGTATGGACTGGGAGAGGCAAGAAAGGGGTACAGGAAACAAGAAATGAGGAAATCACCTTTACCCAATAATCATGCTGCAGAGTGCCTCGTGCCCTCCGTTTTACACAACATATCCCCATACATCACAGTCCTGGCTTATCTGGTCTCTACGAGGCCCTTTGCAGCTGTCCACCTTCAGGGTCTTCAAACATCCCCCCTTTGCCTGCCCTGGAGCCCCTTCTCCAAGCCTCTGGCCCTGTAAGCAAGCATTTTCCCTCAGAGAGGCCAGACCCTAAGGAAGAATGCAGCCACTAGCTTTTTCTCTGGACTCTGACCCCTCACAGAGAGGGATCTATCACAGTTTGAGTTCCCTCTTGGTCACTCTGAATGGCAGACACAGTCACCTCTCACTGGAGGGAGGCTGCCTGGCACTTAATCTGTATTTTGGTTATGGTAATTTGCATAACCAGCTTAAAACTCCTGCTTCAAATAGTTATTATGTGGGGTCCAACTTCTCTGGGTTTCTATGTAACCATAGACGTAGGAGGAAGGGGGAAGGAAGGTGGTTGAAATCCTAGGGCTGGACAAAATCTGGGACCAGGGCAGGGCTAGAGCTAGGCTGGGCTGGGCAGAACAAGGGACAAGAGCTGCCTTCTGATTGTTTCCCCCAATGTACTCTCTGCCCAGTCCTGAGATGGCATTCACAGGGTCCCACATTTAAGGACTACAAGAAAGACAAATATAAAACCTCCCTTCAAATAGCCCTCACACACACACACACACTCACAAAGACGACACAATCCACAATCTCACTCACCCAGGGACACACAAGTCCAGAGTCCCATGGCCATGTCCACACCTGCCAGCACACTGTCACAACGCACAGGCCCAGAGCCTACCACTCTGCTGAAGGACTGCCCCGCCCCCTTGTCTTCCCCACAGTTGATATGTCACATTGGAGTCCGAACACGGACCTGGGTGTCTCTCTGCAGCGCGCCATTTACATTTCTCTCTCGATCTGTCAACCTGTCTCGGCTCCTGTCTCTCTCTCTCTGTCTCTGTCTCCCCCTCTCCCCCTCTGGGGCTGTCAGTTAGTCTCTTTTCCAAGCTTTGTCTCTGTCTCTCCGTCTCTATCTGGCTTTCCGTCTCTTTGATTGCTGTCGTTCCATTTCCTGCGTTCCTGCCGGTTTCCTGCTCGCTTCCACAGGCGAGTCGGTTTTCTTACTCTTACTCTCCCTCACTCTCTCGGCTGCTCTGCGCTCCCTAGCACCGAGGGTCGAGGGTAAGGGTGGCTGGAGATTTGCCTTTTCCAGTTCGAGCCATCATGTTCCATTGAATCTTTTACCATATGATTGATATTCCCATCATGGGCACGGAGAGGTGTGGGGTGGTGAATTTCTTTTTACTCGCCCTTCTTGTTCGTTTGTTTGTTGGATTTTCTTTTCCTTTTCCTTTTTTGGGGGGGTGCGTCGGGGAGCTCTTTTTAGCTCAGGAATTCACCTCTGTCTTTTCTGTGTGTGTATCTCAACCCCTTTTATTAATCCCATGGCTATTTCTGGTTTCCTCTGGGCTCTAGGACTACCCAAGTCAGGATAGAGGCTGAAAGTAAGGCTAGGCGGGAACAGTGAACCCTGCAGAATCCGCTCAGAGCCAGGCATCAACCAAGAGGCGGGGGGCCGCGGGTCGGGGGCCGCTGCCTGCCCCGCCCCCACGCTTCCCGCTCTGGGCGCCAGGGGTCGCTCCGCAGCGGGTCGCTTATAGCGGCTCCCGGCGCGCGGCTGCTCACACCACCAGCACAGCCACCCTGGGAGGGAGGAAAGGAAGGTTAGGGACGCAGAGAGGGAATGCGCTAGCAGGAGAGACACGCAGGGCCCTGACTCTAGCAGAGGCTGGGGCCGCGGCTGGGGTAGAAAGGCGCATCAGTGCTCACCCAGGGCCAGAGAGCAAACCTATGAGGGGATCGCCTCCGGTGGTTGCCACCCTCAGCACAGAGTCCGGGACGTCCAGAGAGCGGAGAGTAGTCCCAGCTCCGGCCAGGAGAGATCCGTCTGGGTAGCTGGGGACCTAGGCTCCGCGCCATCCTTGAGAAAGAAGCTGTCCAGAGAGCAAGCATCCTAGATCTGTAAGAAATCAGCCGCCCAAGAAGCCGCAGATGTCAGATGCCCGGGGACGTTAGGCTGAACAGGAGGGTAACAGAGGACCACGGGATCTGAACCGTCGGGAGCTGCTCCCGCCTAGCCCAGGCGGAACCTCTGCCTTGACGGAAGGTTTGGGGAACTGCACCCCAGAGGCGAGAGCCTGCAGGGGAGTGGGGGGCTAGGCGCAGCCGTCGGGGTGATCCCGACCGAGACACGAGCCCGGCCTCCACCTCCGGGGCCCACAGAGAGCCCCGCGCCTCCGCCACCATTGCGCCCAAGAGTGAGGAGGATCTGCTGGCCCTGGCCGCGTCGCGTCTGAGCCGCCGCAAGCGGGTGGCGGGTGCGGCCGTCGGGGTGGCCATGGTGCTGCTGCTGCTGGTGGCTATTCCGCTGCTGGTGCACAGCTCCCGCGGGCCAGCGCATTATGAGATGCTGGGTCGTTGTCGCATGGTGTGCGACCCGCATGGGCCTCGAGGCCCAGGACCCGACGGCGCGCCTGTCTCCGTGCCCCCCTTTCCTCCAGGCTCCAAGGGAGAGGTGGGCCGGCGCGGGAAGGCAGGTCTTCGAGGGCCCCCGGGACCACCAGGTCCCAGAGGGCCTCCAGGAGAGCCGGGAAGGCCAGGTCCTCCTGGGCCTCCTGGCCCAGGCCCTGGCGGGGTGGCGCCCCCTGCCGGCTATGTGCCTCGAATTGCCTTCTACGCTGGCCTGCGGCGGCCACACGAGGGTTATGAGGTGCTGCGCTTCGACGACGTGGTGACTAACGTGGGCAACGCTTACGAAGCGGCCAGCGGCAAGTTCACCTGCCCCATGCCGGGTGTCTACTTCTTCGCTTACCATGTGCTCATGCGCGGCGGAGACGGCACCAGCATGTGGGCTGACCTGATGAAGAATGGACAGGTGAGATGCCCCTCTCCACCCGGCCCCAGATTTGCCAGGTAGCTTTCTAAATCTCCCTGTACTCATTGCACAACCCGGTCCCCTTCCCCAGACAACATCACTGAATCCAGGAATGCCGGGCTGCCACGTCCCAGGCAGTTCTCAGTCGGCAGGCATTCCAGTGTGAGGGCATTCAGCTTGGATTTTTTAAGGAAAAGGTGAAAAGCAAGAAAACACTGGCTCATTTACCATCAGCTGTCTTGCTAGTCCCAGGGCTTGGGGCCAATTCTAAAGCGGCCTTACACTGGGCTGATACTGAGTCTGTAGGCATAGATGGGATATGGTATGGTAACTCAAGGCACCAGCCAGGTAGCCCGAAGGCACGGATTTGGAGAAGGAAAGTGGCAGAGGACAAGCTTGGAGGAGGAAAGGCAAGGCAGAGAATGTGGGGCCTACCGGACCAGGCCCCACATCTTCACTGGCAGCCTCTGGCCTTCAGGTTCTGCTGCTCCCTGCCCCTGTGGTCAGAGTCACTGCCACCTTGGCCTGGGAGAAGAGCCCCCAAGGACTTAGCTTGAGGACACGGGACACACACAGGGGGAGTGAAAGGCCTCAGGCATGAGGGCTGGTTTAGGTGCCTGGGCTGCCAAGCAGCAGGGGGTAAGGTTGGGACATAGTGGTGACCTCTGAAGCCCCTGCTGGGCTGGCTGGTGTCGGCTGTGCCTTGCTGCGTCAGGCCTGCTCATCCTGGCTGTGGGAACCTGGGTGCTGCTTCGCGGCTACAGCACTCTACTGCTTCACGACCCGCAGGCACTGCATTGGGGTGGCCTTCCAGCAGGGCCCCTCAGGAACCCAGGGAAAAGATGTGTGTGTGTGTGTGTGTGTAGGAGTGAGATAGAGTATGTGTGCAAGGGAGTGTGTGTGTGTTGCAAGTGTGTCTGTTGTTGCAAGGGTGTGAAGGTGTGAAAAATGAAGCGTTTCTTGTTTCTACCTGCAGGTAGCAATGAGTAGGCGTGTGGTCCATGAGGGGTATCTGTGAGTGGGTGGAGGGGACAGTGTGTATCTAGAGCCTGTCGGTTTCCGAGGGGGCAGGGGCCCAGCTGCTCCTACTCAGTATTGCAGGAGCTGCGGGCCCTGAGGACAGTAAATAGTGATTAGAATAATGATGAATAATTAATGAGTTAATAACCAGCCCCCGCAGGACAGGAAGACGGGGGTTGTGGGCAGGGCTGGCGGCGGGAGGTGGGAGGCAACCAGCAGCAGCGAGCCAGAGGGGAGGAGGGACTACCTGTTGGGGCAGAAGGCGACCCGCACGTGGGGGTGCCAGAGGGAGCTGGGAGAGAAATGGGCGTCATTGCAGTACCTTCCCCTTTAAGGCCTGCACCCTCTCATTCGCATATGCGCATCTTGCCCTATCACTTGGGAACGCAAGTTTAGGAGGCCAGAGGGGGTTCAGAATCTTAGAAATTATCCTACATCTTCATTTTATTTTTGAATGATAATAGCAAAGCCCTAGCGTTTTCTATGTGTCAAGCGCTGTGTAACACACTTGACGTGCAGTACTCACTTAATCCTAACATTAGAAGGCAGGCTCTGTGATTACCTCCTGCCTTATAGCTCAAATGAAGGACCAGAGAAGGCGTGAAACTTGCCGGAGTCGCACAGCTAGTGAACGCTGGTGCCCGAGCAGCTCAGCGGCCTCCTGCCCTCTCCTCGTCCTCCCCAGCCCCTGCAGCCAGCTACCCCTGCGTGGCCTCTCCCAGGCCCGGCTGCGTCTACTCGGCCGGACCCATCTCACTGCCCCAGCTCCGCACAGGGCGTGTTTCTGTTCTCCCTCGGTAGGTCCGGGCCAGCGCCATTGCCCAGGACGCAGACCAGAACTACGACTATGCCAGCAACAGTGTCATCCTGCACCTGGACGTGGGGGATGAAGTCTTCATCAAGCTGGACGGCGGGAAGGTGCACGGCGGGAACACCAACAAGTACAGCACTTTCTCTGGCTTCATCATCTACCCAGACTGAGCGGGGCCCCAATCCAAACATCCCTCACTTGCCCTTCGTCTCCGCTCCCCTCCTCATTCACTTTCAGTCGGCCTCACCCAAGGGGCCATCCCATCCTTTGAGAGCTGGGCAGTGGGGCGGACCCGCCTGCTCCCGAAGGCGGCCTTAGTGCTCGGGGGTATCAGTGGCTGGGGAGCAGAGGCCGCGCTGGAGGAACAGAGCTGCTTGGGAAGGGACAGATCGCATCCCTGTGCAGCGGGGGCGGGGGGAGGGGTGTGTGTGGGGTGGGCGGGCTATGAAAGCCGGTCTGAGGCGCGCCGAGGTCCTGGCCCTCTCTTCTGCTGGGAGCTCGGGAACAGCCTCACTAGCCAGACCAGGCACTTTGGGAGGCAGAGAACTGAAACAGAAGGAGCCCATCTGGGTGAAAGACCACGTTAGGACCGGTGTAGGTGCTGGTCCACCGTCAGAACAACTTTCTCTTGTCATCCCGTCCTCCCTTTTTCAGGCTCCATTTTTCAGGCTCCAGGCTCCAGCCTTGGCAGCCTTCCTGCAGACTGGAGGAACCAGTGAAATCCTTCCTAGTATTTAAAACTCATTCTGCACAGTCCCCATTTTACCCGGTTCTGGGCTAAGCCCTGGGGCTACAGCTGCTGTTGCCTCTTCCAATAAAGTGACATTAGAGAATGTGTGTGTGCCTTAACTGGTGCAGAGTGGGGACAGGGGGCTGACCTTTACCCATACTCCCCTCAAGGGCTCTCACCCACCCTGCCAGAGACAAAAGTTTAGTCCTTCGCAGCAAGGCCTGCCTCTGGAGGAGAGGAGTAGCCCAGTGCTTCTGCCGTGATGTGGGAAGGGTGAGCAGGGCGGCATCAGCTTCTGCAGAGCTTCCAGCCTTACACCGTGCAAAGGTGTCCAACCCACGGCCCGGGACGGCTATGAATGCAGCCCAACACAACTCCGTAAATTGTGCACTGACCTTTTTCTTTTGCTCATCAGTTTTCGTTAGTGTTTGTGTATTTAATGCGAGGCCCAGAGATGCCAAAAGGTTGGACACCTCTGCAGGGAGACAGCAACCAGAGTGATAGGGAGGGTTCCAAGATTATGGGTCAGGTGTTCAGCTTTCTGCCAGATGTAGGGAGAGTTCTAAGAGAGTTCTAGGGGATAAGGGAGTTGCTGGTGGCTCTTGGAAGTGCCACCGGTCTCAAGAGCCAAGTGGAAGAGCAGGTCTCCAAAGGGAACTGACTATGGGTGTCATCCCCCAACACACTCACAGAGTTTGCTGAGGTGAACCAGAGTCAGATGACTTCCTCCCTTCACCACAGACCCAAGATGCAGAACCCAGGATCTGAGAGCCCAGGGCCAGCTCTAAGGTGGAGGACACTGCCACCAAGTGGACAACTGGAGAGCAACAGCAGTAGCTGGCCTAGGTCAGACCAGAGGGAAATACATTCAGAAACTTTAGAAACTTTATTGAAGGACAAAAGGGTGTCGGCTCCCAATCCCATGGGGTGCACCGACAATAAATAAAAGGCTAAAGGAAGGAGCAAGGAAGGGCAGGAGCAGGAGCAGGTGGAGGTGGGTGCCTCATGATGGAGAGTCCTGAGGGGCAGCAGTACCAATTGGAATAAAACACTGGAGAGAGAGGAGACCTTGTCACGGCCCAGTCATCCTTGGCCTGAACCAACCCTTCCCCAGTAAGATCTGTAAAGGAGCCGAGGATGGCCCCTGTCCCTTCCTACTTCCCACAGGCTTGCTGTGGGCGGGGAAGCTCACCAGGGCGTCTTGCCATTCCAACAACTTGGCCACAGGATTGGTGCAGACCCGAGAGGGGCCTGAGGGAGGCGCTCGGCTGGTGTAGAAGGCACACTCATCATCTAGGCGCGCCTCGTGGAAGCAGTGGATGGCAGTCAGACATGCTTTGAGGCGCTGCCTCAGGGCAAGGGTTCGAGGAGCCAGACTACTGGGGCCTGAGTGTCCAAGGACCAGAGTTCAGGATGGGTTCTGGAATCATATACTCTCACCTTATACTGACCTTTCTCAACCCCCCACCAAGGGCCAAGCTTGTTAGAAGCATAGGACTGGAGGTCAGCTCCTCCCATCTTCCTGAAGGAGAGTCAGGCTGGGCAAATTAGGTAAAAGAAAGCAAGCCTGGGAACACCTGGTACAGGGCAGGGGTCCTGCTCCCAGCAAGATGAGGACCTCCTTTGTTCATAACTCCTTCCAACCAACTACTTACCTGCCTGGCCTGCTGGGGGCCTCGGAGACTGGAGTGAGCAGATAGGGTGGCTGGCACAAAGTGGGTGCTGGGAGGAGAAAGTCACACTGGCGGTTGCTGGAGCCCACTGACAGCAGCAGGGCTGCAGGCTGCACTCTGTACTCCTAGGTTCCAGGGAGCCTGCCTCTGATGCCCCAGGCTCTACCCCAGGGGAGCAGGCCGGAAGGGGTCCAGGCTCTACTGGAGGGCAGGCCTCAGACACCGCAGGCTGTTCCTGGGTGGCAGGCTCTGGGGTCTCGGGCCCCCTCCAATGGCAGGACTCTGGCGGCCCCGGCTCTGCTGGAGGGCAGGCCTGAGCTACCGCAGGCTCTGCTCCAGGGCAGAGCTGTGCTTCCCCACACTCCTCTGGAGGGCAGGGCTTTGGCAGTCCAGAGTGTTGTAACAGTCCAGGAAGGTGGGAAACCCCAGGATTATGCTGTGGGGCATTCAGAGTTCTAGGAATCTCTGCCAGCAGGGGCTGAAGTTCAACCATATCCAGAGAGGAGCCTCCATTAAGGGGGGCACGCTTGCTCCCTGACAGCCCCTCTACCTCCTGCTGCAAAAGCTGCTGCAGGATACTGATGCGCTGTGGGTTGGAGAGAACACACCAGTGTGACGTCAATATGTGGGTCCAAGTCTCTACCCACACTGTCCTATTCCCACACCCACTCTCCTCCCATTTCTCCCTTCCCCAGCCCTGTCACTGCCCATCAGGCATCAAAGCTGTTGCCCACTCAGACCCACCTGCATCTTCAGCTCCTGGAAGTTGGGGGTTCTACTGGGGTGGGGTCCATGAGGAGTTGCCACAGGTGGTTTCCCAGGCCCCGCCTGCCCCCTTTTACAATTCTCCTGGTCAAATAACCGGACTGCAATCTGCTCCTGCCACATGGGAAGAGAGATGTGAGGAAGCCTGGCTGGGGCAGGAAGACCAGTCTGGGTCCCACCCTCTCAGGAAGGGGCCAGGTGCCTAATTGCGGGTCCTAGACTGAGATTAAGAGAGACAGAAGGGAAGCAGGGAGAGTTGCAGAGTTAGGCAGCTTTTCTAAAGAGCCCACCGGGCCTCAAACTGCTGGGCCTCAGGCCAACAGGAGAGAGTGAGGGATTTCAGCAATGGAAGCCCTTGGGCACTTACCCAGGACAGGGCAGGCTCTTCAGGGCAAGACTGAGGAGAGAGGCCACTCAAACATTGGACCTGGGACAGAAGCGAGATGTCATAACCCTTCCTGCACCCATTCATTCCCTTCCTATGCCAGCTACCTCCCCTGCCCTCTTACCTGCTGAGCTCTGGGGGCCAATGGGATGGGTGTGAATTGGGTTTTGGGGCGAATGGCAAGACGCCGCAACACTGAATGTGAGGTCTGTGGAGAGATAGGGTTGGCTGAGTAGTGATAAAACCTAGACCTAGCAGGGATCCCAACCAGGCTGCTCTGCCACTGCCCAACCCCTATGGATACAAACCAGAGCTGAGGGGCCAGGGGAGGGAACACGCTGAGCCAATCCAAAGGGGGACGGATGGGTGATGGATGGTAACAGCACATGGCCAGGAGAAGGCATCGGGTGGCAGTCCTGGCTGTCCTGTGGAGAGCAACAAGGTGGAAGATCGATCCCTCCCGTTTGCCTTCCTAGATCCTGTTCTCACTACAGCAGCCAGTGTGACCCTCCTAATCATATCACGTCACTCCCCTGTGCGTTCCTTCTCCCCGTGGCTTTCCACTTATTCCAAGTAAAACCCAAGGTCTCACACTGGTTTGTAAATCCTTGCCCAGTCGAATCCTGTCATCACTCTAACCTCACTTCCTGTCATTCCCCTTCTTCCAGTCTTGCTGCCATCTCATTTTGGCTGATCCTTAAACAGGGTAGGCACATTCCCTCCTCAGGGCCTTTGCACCTGCGGTTCTCCTAGCATGTTCTTCCCCCAGATACCAGGGGGCTTACTCCCTCAGCCCCTCTGGTCTTCACTTGGACATCACCTTCTCAGTAAGATCCCCCTGACGAATCTATTTGAAATTACAATACCACCTCCCCACTTCCACTGACATGCCATATATTTTATGTGTTTACTTTTTGCCTCCCTCTTCTGGAATGTGAACTTATTTGCTGCTCTATATCCAGAACCCAGAACTGTGCTTGACAAACAGTAGCTGATCAATAAATACCCATGGAGTGAGTGAAGGAAAGCTTTGTGACATGTGCTAGGTGTGTCGGCACTGACCTGACAGGGATACAAGCACACATCAGACTGTGACCCCTTGCCTCCAGAGCCCAGGTGCCTGGCAGAGAGGCCAGTCCTACTCTGGAGAGGGCTTGGGCCCGTGGGGGACCAGCCCAGATCTGATCAATATCGGAGGCCTGGGACTACCTGGCTCCACCCACAATCCTCAGTGCTGGCTGCTGCTGGAGACCTTCCCCAAGCATCTCTCCTCCCCACCTCCCCTATCCCAGGAGGGTCCCATCTCACCTTGGTGTGGGTTATCTCTTGGGTTTCTCTTAATGGAACCCACTGGGTCAGACCGAGAGGGCCCTTTTCTTCTTCATCTGAGTGAGTGCCAACTTCATGTTCTCCTTCTGGGACAGAAGAAGCTAGGAGGAGACAGGAAATGTGCCATAGTATCTGGAACACCCACCAAGTTTGGCATAGGGCTTTGTAACCTCTACAGAAGGTACATCAGTTTGACAGCCCCTATGGTCCCATCAGGGGTGGGGAGCCATCCAGCATCCCCTTGGAGCCCAGAACTGTTCAGTGATCACTTGTTAATCTGAATACCCTGAGTATTTACGGGTGTGCTAATGGCTCTTAGGGGCTGAGGGGAAGGCAATTCTTGTTGGAAATGGCAGGGAGAGGGTAGGAATGGGGACCACCTCCTTTCAAGCAAGTGCAACTGGGCCAACCTCTGGCCTATCAAGAAGGTCTCTTCCTTTCCAGCTCCTTCTGATCTGGCCTCCTCCTTGCCACCCCCACCCCCCAGCCTGTTGAGCTTTTTCCTCTTGATACCCACTGCAGACAGCCCGTCGGCCGCTGTTCTCTCTCCATGGCCAGACACACTCACCGGGCTGGACTGGGGTCTCCAGGAGCAATCCTGAGGCCTGGCTGGCTGAAGTCCTGACGACAACAAGGGCAGCAGCTAGCGGTCACTGAATATCAAGTAGGAGCTGGGCACTGTGCTAACCGCTTTACAAACATCATCTCATTTAATTTTCACAACCACCTCCATGATGACACAAACATTATCCTCATTTGACAGATTAAAGAAATTGAAGCAGGGAGGTTAAGGCAAGCTTACATGACTAGTAAGTTTGCTGAGGGTCAGGAATCAAACCCAGATTCCACAGTCTGTGATCAGCCACTAAACAAAAGAGGCAGGACCTCTCATTGTTGTACCCTTCCTCCCCCAATACCTGAAGAAGCTGACGTCCTACTGAGGCCTGGCTTGTAAACCCTGAATCCTATTCCAAAGGCTTGTCTGGGTAGTCACGGGTTCCTCCCTTCCCTTCGTGGGCTGGTGGAAAGTCCTAAAGCTACTGGCAGGCCCCAATTCTGAGGGACCCTGTATGGGACATTGGATCATTCTTTTCCAAATGGCCCTCTCCTCACCTGCTGCTGCCACCTGTTTCTCTTTTTAGCCTCCGAAAGCTGGGGCGAGCAGAGGAGTGAAAGGAAGGTCCTGAAGGTGGAATCTGACCCATAAAAACAAAAGAAAAAAGCAGAGTCAGAGGTGGGCTCCAAACCTTCAGGCCTCACCACCAACTCCATTTGCCTCCATAGAACCCCTTTGGCTCATCATGAGGTAACTCTCAAGGACCAGCTTTGTCCCTGGAAGGAGCTCCCAGAAGCACTGAGTATCCTCAACCGCCCTGCAAGCCCTTTACTCACCACCGCCTCTAGCCTCTGGGCACACAAGGTCCGGCTTCGGGGTCCTGGTCCCTCCAGTCTTGAGAAGCAGGAAGCCCTGGCAGGGTCCAGTTGATTTTGGGGGGTTCTGGGAGCCAAATATGCAGAGGCCCGGGTACCCTGGGACACCCAAAAGAGGCTATCAGCTCAGGATTCCCTCTTCAGTCCACACCAGCCTGATCTCCTCATATCCTGTCTCATTACCTGGACCCTCCGGATGGTGCCTCCCTGGCTCCCTCGAACCAGTACTCTCTGAGCTAGACTGGGCTGGCGCCCCAGGCGACAGCTCTTCACCCCCTCACCTGACAGAATGGTAGCCAGGGCCTCAGGGTCAGCCACAAACTCTGTGACCCCTGGAACCTCTGCAAAGGAAGAGAAGGAAAGGTGAGATGGAACAGGAAGAGGGAAAGTTGAGGGGCCAGGTACCCTAGTGTAGTAACCTTGAGGTACAACAGTGAGCCAGAGAGATGCATATAATAGGGCTCAACAACACCAAATGTTCACAGAACATTACTTAAGGCACTATTCTAGGCCCTGGGGCACAGAGATAAATAAGACAAAGTCCCCATCCTCAATAAGCTATCATCAAACTATAGAGAGGTAACAGACTCAAGCCAAAGTCTGGACATGTTATTATAAAAGACTGTAGCAAAGTATTAAAAGACAGAGCAATTGATTGTGATTGGAGAGCTGGAAAAGGCTTTAGAAGAGATGACATTTTGCTGAAGGAAGGAGAGGGCTTTTAAGAGCAAAGAGCTTTCCAGGAGCAAGGACCAAGAACTGACTCTTATAGCCAGCAGGAGGCTGGAGGTGTGCAAAGCCCCCAAACTGCACTACCCCCACCCCACTCTACCAACCAGCCAAGGAGACTGTGTTCTAGGCCTCCAACAAGTACCTGTCTGGGGAGGGGGCCCAGGCCCCACATTTTGTCCCCTAGGGCTAGGCCTGAGCTCCTCCAAAGGGTTCCGAAGGAGAGTGCTCCCCACCAATCTCTCTGATTTCTCTGCTTGATGGGTGGCTTTTGGCCTGGGGCATGCTGAGTCAACAAGGGGACGTTGAATACTGGTCTTCTGCTCCAATCTCTGGGGGACAGGAAAACAAAACAATTCAGCATTGGGGTACATTGGTGAGGTGTGCTGCCTTCTTGTGGCTTCTGTCTTCACCACCACGCCTCTCTTACCTTTGGATCTTGGTTCTCCTGGCCCACGGCATACGACTTGACAGTGGGGAGAGGTGGGCGTCTCTTTGAAGGTACAGGGATCTTGCTAGGGGTGGGCGACACACCCCGGAGGAGAGGATCCTTCTTGGCTTGGAGGGTGGTCATGACGGCTATAACCGAAATGGGGAAGAAGGCAGGATCAGGGATCAAAGGTCAGCCAGTTGGGGCACTGGTGCTGTCCTCACCTCCCTGATACCTCCACCTTCGCTCAAATCATGCGCCCAGAAGACCAGGCGCCTGCAAGGCCCGCTATTATGGGTGCCACTTCCGGACACCCTGAGCTTACTCTTTCACCCAGGACCCCGAGCTGCCTCTCCTTATGAACCTCCACAGCCCTCATTCTCTCCAAGATCCCCATGCCGCACCTTCCCCGGAACCTCTCAGGGTCGCCCCCCCACTATTTCGCTTTTCCCCTGACTCGGCTTCTGCTGCAGCTACTTCCCCAGTTTGTAAAATACGCCAAGCCCCTGATTGGCTCCTCCGCGCTCCAAGGCACGTGACCCCTGACTCAGCCGTCCAATCCGTAGGCTCCGGGGGCTGGGCCAAAATAGGACTGATTGCAGAACCACTTCCTAGCCAGGAAAAAACTGACAGAACTCAATTAGCCTATCCGAGAGCTGAGCGCGGGGATGGAAGGCGAGGAAAGAAGAGAAGGTGGTCGGTCTGAAGCCGGGAAGGCGTGGCGCCCCAGGTCTGGGCAATAACCGGTGCCGTCGTACTCTCGCGAGGTCCCGGGACTGGCGAGGGAAAGACCATTCGGGCTGTGTCTTGGGAAGGGCTGGTCGTCCTGATCGGGCCAACTTCTGTCAGTGGCTGGTTGGAGAGACCCCGAGCCGACTCTAATCGGAGTGTGGCGTCAAGCTTTGGGGACGCCATTTCAGGCACTTAAAGAAAATGTTTTCTGAGAGGCCTTCCTTGAGCCCCTCTACTCGTAACCCACCCTAATCTAAAAAGATTCCTTGGTTAAGTGCTCTCAAAGAACAGTGTGCGTTTCCTCTAAGCATGTCATCTCAGCTGGTAATTGTGTATTCCTTAAAATGAACGTAATAAATTATGTTTGTGAAACTCGATCTCCCCCGCTAAGCCTCCTGGAAGATGGTGATGCTTTATGCTTGGCTTACTATCACATTTTCAATGCCTTGCATTGTGCCCAGGTTGTAAAGATGCTCAATATTCATCAAATGAATGCATGGAGAGACCAGGGAGAAGTACTATTTGAACTTTCTCTTTAAAAAGAGAACATTATTCTAGTCACTGGGAACAGTACTAGAGGCAAGAGGACATGAAAGAATGTGGAGTGTTCAGAGAATACCTAGTCCTCGGGGGTAGATACAGGAAATAAAACTAGAAAGATGGGCTGAGTGGAGAGAAAGCGAGGGTCACCTTGTTCTACTAACAGGTACTGTGAACGTGCCAAATCCTAACGACTAGGCCAGCAGGGATGGTTACTAACAAGCACCGTGTACCTACTCTGTGTAAGGCCCTTTGCTAGGCATTTGGGATAACAGGAAGAATGAGGCTTAAGTTGGAAGGATGAGGAGGCGCCGGGATGGAGGTTGACTGTACCGTGGTTGTACATGATTTTAAGGTAGTCAGCACAGTGCAGGTTCGCCCTTATCTTCACAAACTTGGAAACTTGAATTTGTCAGCCTACCCATGGTAGATCTTGGACTGATTCACACTAACAAAATTTGTAAGAGGAATTGAGTGATTTATCATGAGTGGTATACCTTTCAATAACCCAAATATTTATGCCTATTCCTCAGGGCACAAGCTTCACAGAATCAAGGTACAAAGGCGACTGATATATCAGAAAAGTCTTTACAGGGGCCAATGCCGGTGAGAGCATTCAACCTGTTTTCTTTTTAAGATTGTATTTATTTTTAGAGCGAGTGGAAGGGAGGGAGAAAGAGAGGGAGAGAAACATCAACATGTGGTTGCCTCTCATGAGCCCCACACTGGGGACCTGGCCTGCAACCCAGTCATGTGCCCTGAGTGGGAATCGAACCAGAGACCCTTTGGTTTGCAGGCTGGCACTCAGTCCACTGAGCCACACCAGCCAGGGCTAAAGGTTCTTTATGAATCTTCTGTTTCTTTCCTTTTTTTAAAAAAGAGATTTTATTTATTTATTTTAGAGAGAGGGGGAAGGAAAGAGAAAGAGAGGGAGAGAAACATGTGTGAGAGAAACAGAGATCAGTTGCCTCTCTCTCCCCCAAATGGGGACCTGGTTTGCAACCCAGGCATGTGCCCTAACTGGGAATCAAACCAGCGACCTTTCAGTCTGCAGGCCGGCACTCAGTCCACTGAGCCACACCAGCCGGGTGTGTTTCTTAATAAACAGCTTAAAATCAACATCCCAAAAAGTCAGCTTCAGGGTGGCAACACTTTGGTTCCCTTCAACTGTGTCCTTTTAGCATTTTTAGTTTTCTTTCTGGCATAGCAACATGTTTCAGGCTCCATTTGTACTTTCCTTGCCTCAGCTCTGGAATCAACCATTTCTCCAAGGAGCTCTGGTTCCTTTTAATAGCAAATGTTATTTGAAACAAAGAGCTAGACAGTAGCTCTGCTCATTGATGTTAGGATATCGCTGCTCTAGGCTCTCTCAGTGGACAGAGTGAAGAGATACAGTCTGCACTCATGCATGCGCGCGCACACATCCACACACACCACATTTACATTTGTGTCGATGTCTGTATCTAAATGTATTGAAAACCAAGAGTGCAAGACTAGGCTTTAAAAATCATGTTATCTGCTTTAAAATACTTCAATGGTTTTCTATTGTCCTTATAAATATCTTACTTAGGAACTTGCTAAAGTAAGGTAGGCTCTCTTCTCTTTGCTCCAATTAAGGAATTGAGAGAAAAAAAAATCACAATAAAAGAGGTAGAGGTCAGCCCAAAAAAGGGTTTTTCTATAGTTGTTATGTTTTAAAGTTAATATACCCAAATGTCAGGTAGGCATCAGACATAACTTGCAGTGGTTTCTTAGCCCTCTGCTGGTGAGGTTTATTTTCTTTCATTTCAAATATTTGAGGCTCTTTTGTCTTAAAAGGGGTAGCAAAGACCTGCTCACATATGGCCAAGTTCTGTAGATGAGGCCTGGTGTTCTCTAGAAGAAGGGTGTCAGTGTCCCCCTGTTGTAATCTTACTAGTGCAGAGGCTTTAAGGAGCCGGAACTTTCCATTCTGGAACAGAAATCTGTAAAAGTAGTGAGCATACCGGTCTGGGCAAAGAGTGATAAGAATTTTGCTGTATGTTGTAAAATGTATAAATTATCTCTTAAACTAGACAGACCTTAATCCAGTATTATAACACAGGAGCTCCAGACCAGGGAGCTGTACTTGTGTGTGTGATATTCTGGAAAAATCCACCAGAGGACCAGGAGATGTGGACATGCTGTGGACATGCTGTTCACTACTCACATTCCAGGGGAGTGCCCCGATGGCAGCTCATCCATCGTCATGATTTATATGTGTATATAACATATGTATAATTTTTTGCATATTATAATGTTTTGACATCTTAAACACCCTTTCAATCTGGGGAGAGATTGCCTCTGCAGACCTAATTCTTCTGTAGCAAAGGACTCAGCCAGGAGCATTCCTTTGGTATGCAAATTACCAGAGCCAATCTCCTCTGGCTGGTCCGTGCACCCCAGGAAACAATATTTCTCTGCCTTAATCATCCCAGGACCAGGTATCAGGCCACTAGGGATCACCCCTATAGTTTAGAGTCTATACCATACTTTAGAGCCGAAATTATTCATTCTAGCCATCCAAACGTGTTCACCCTGCCCTGCCTTTCCCTGGGAAACCCCAATAAACACGGCGGCCTAAGCTCTTGTCTCCCTCCTGTCTTCTGCCCCTGAACCGAACAAATCCACAGCTTGCCCTGTGACCCTGTGCGGCATGTGGTGACCCCCTCTCTAGGACCTATGAATACAATAACCTTTGTTTTCCTGTGCCTTTCCTGTGTCTCCTCTTGGAGCTGAACCTGACTGACCACCACATAAACAACACAAAAGCTGAATTTTACATTTCAGCAATTATAGTTTTTGTTTCCAAGGTCTCTAATTGTTCTTTTTTTTTGTAACTATTTTTGGGGAGATTAGATTATTCCTTATCTCTCTCACAATGTTAATTATATGCATTTGAAATATTGGCTGTTAGATGTAAGACTAGGGTTTTTTTAATTCAGTAAAATTCACATAACATAAAATCACACATTTAAAAGTGAGCATCAGTGATATTCAGTACACTCACAGTGTTGTACAATCACCACCTCTATCTAGTTCTAAAACATTTTCATCACTTCAAAAGGAAACCTCATATCCATAAATCAGTCACTCCTCATTTTCCCCTCCCCCTAAGCCCTGGAAACCTCCAATCTGCTTTGTTGTCTCCTTATCCCAAATATTTCACATAAATGGAATCATACACGTGTGGCCCCTTATATCTGTCTTCTTCCACCCAGCATAATGTTTTCAAGGATCATCCGCGTTGTAGCACATATGAGTATTTCATTCCTTTTCATGGCTCAGTAGTATTTTACTGTATGTACCTACCGCATCTTGTTTATCCGTTCACCCTTTAATGGACATTTGGGTTGTTTCCATGCATGTAAAGCATTTGTCTGAGTGCTTGTTTTAGTTCTTCTGGTGTGTCCAGGAGTGCAGCTGCTGGGTCATAAGGTAACTCTATGGTTGACTTTAGGGGGAACTGCCAAACTGTTTTCCACAGCGACTGAATGATTTCATGTTTCCACCAGCAATGTATGGGACTCCCAATTTCTCTACGTTCTCTCTGGCACTTGTTATTTTCTGTTTTTTTTTTCTTTAATAGCGTTCTATTAAAGAAAAAAAGTAGATGTGAAATGCTTTTCATTTCTTTAATAACTAATGATGTGGGGCATCTTTACCTGTACTTGTTGGTCATTTGTATATCTTCTTTGTAAAAACATCTACTAATTTTTTTGCCCATTTTGTAATTGGTGTGATTAAGTTAAGGATTTTGAGACGGGGGAGATTATCCTGGATTACCTGCAGCACCCGAAGTAATAACAATGATCTTTGTAGGAGGGAAGCAGCAGAATCAGGCTCATAGAAGATGTGGTAACTGAAGCCCAGATCAGAGTGACGTGATTGCTGGCTTTGCAGATGGACAGCGCCACAGGCCGAGGAATGAGGGCGGAAGCCGGAGACGAGTCCCCTGAAGCCTCCAGCGGGAACATGGATCGGTCGTCCCATCTGAGACTCTTGACCTCTAGCACAGTAATAAATCTGTTGTTGTAAGCCACCAAGTTTGTGATAATTTGTTACAGCAGCTATAGGAAATTTATACAGCATGGAAAAAAGCTACAGCACACACTCAAGCTTTTCCCTTGAAACAGAAAACCCGTCTGATGCTTACTTACACTGTTAAAGAATAACTGGAACTGTGATCCTCGGTTTGGAACTTATAAGGCCCCTTTTTAACCTGCTGAGGGGGGCAGTGTAGGGGCCGTATGACCTCATTCTCCTGCCTACAGGATGGCCAAGTCCACTCAACTCTCATTTAACCTTCATAACACTCCTATGAAATAACTGCTATTGTTGTTTCCATTTTGCAGATGAGGAAACTGAGGCAGAGAGGTGAAAGCACCTTGGGAAAGCACCTTTCCCAAAGTCTAGTAAGTAGATCCCAAGATTTAAATGCCGATTTTAACCACTATGCCATGTGTTAAGGATTGTACTTTTCACACTCTTCATTAGTTTAAAAATATTTGCTTGAACTATGAGATTTTTATAACAAGTGTCAAAAACAGTTTTAGGACCAAATACAGCCAACACAAGCTGTGCATTTAACAACATTTGTTAACTGACGGGAGATGAAGCAGCCTATTGGCCCCAACAAGAGCCCAGAGCTTTGGGTGTCTGTTGACATGTCTCAAAGATGGAATGGAGAGTGTCAGCTAATCTGGCAAGGCTCGTAAAGTGGGCGTCTTCTGTGATAGGAAGTGAGAGCAGCACCAAAGAAAGCCCTAGAAGTTGGTATTCAGTTGCTATCAGGCATGGAAGTCAAAAGACAATTGAAGCTATAACTAAGAAGAAACTACGAGTAAGCAAAACCAGGGGAGGGCATGAGCTCACTTGCTCACTGCGACAGGAGCAATAGGAGCAGCAGGTCCCTGGTCTGGGAGCAGTGTGCGTGCTCCTGCTGCTGTTGGCCCCTGTCCTCTGTGAGCCTCTGTGAGGCCGGACCGAGCTGCAGAGCCCTTCCTCCCGTGACGCCAGGTTACACAGGTGTTTCCAAGTTCCTTGAAGCAACGCCCACTCCACCCCAGGCAGCTGCAGTTCTTGTCCCCCTTCCTTCTGCGTAACCTCACCATGAACTCTCCCTTGCCTGAGAGAGTGATTAGTCTCTGGTCTTTGCAACCCAGGTAACTGAACTCCTTCCATCTACGGTAGGTGGCCCCTGAAGAATGACCCCTCATCCTGGCTGCTGTGGCTCAGTGGACTGAGCACTGGCCTGCAAACCAAAGGGTCACTGGTTCGACTGCCAGTCAGGGCACGTGCCTGGGTTGCAGGCCAGGTCCCAGGTGGGGGACACTCAAGAGACAACCACACATTGATGTTTTTCTCCCTCTCTTTCTCCCTCCATCCCCTTCTCTCTAAAAATAAATAAAATCTTTAAAAAAAAAAAAAAAGAACTACCCCTGCTGCAACAGTGGGCCCCTCCCTGGGGTCCAGGATACAGGTGCCTGCCGCAATCTGGTCTCGGTAGCAATGACCTTCTTATGGATGCCCTGAAAACTGTCTCCTTTCTTCTAGCAAGCAGAGTACAATAAAATCGATGTGGTATAAGCTTCCTTAATGACAGGCAAATCCCCGCCTTGTCTTCTCGACATTAACATCAGGTCCTCCTCATGAGAACCAGATTGTGAGCTTCCAACACAGCCTCTTCAATCACGGCCAAGTCTGTCATTTTTGTAGATGGCTGGGCCCGTTTGTGACACCTCAATTCTTTCTAATTTTTCCCAGCATTTAAACATGTTCAAGTCTGGTCATTTTCATTCATTCTTTTTTTAAAAACCAAAATCTAAGATAAAAAATGAATTTTCTATGGCAACCCAGTACACATGTATGTAAATACATTGAAAATAAGTTTTACCACACTCTAAAGTTTTCTACTCATTTTTCTTTAAAAATGTTGATCTTGACACAATAATTTTTTTAAAAGATTTTATTTATTTATTTTTAGAGAGAGTGGAAAGGGGGGGAAAGAGGGAGAGAAGCATCAATAGTTGCCTCTTGCACACCCCCAACTGGGGACCTGGCCTGCAACCCAGGCATGTGCCCCGACTGGAAATTGAACCAGCGACCCTTTGGTCTGCAGGTCAGCACTCAAGCCACTGAGCCACACCAGCCAGGGTGACACAATAATTTTTATAACAATGTTTCATGACTCACAGTTTGAAAATTATTGGTCTAGTTTTTCTTCGAAGTTTCACTTCTCAAACACAGGTGTTTCTTTGCTCTGGTTCTTTCTCTTACAATCAAACATCTCGAAAGAGGGGTCTGCTCTCCCCCGCATCTCTTACTCACCCCTCAGCTGAGCAGGTTTGTCTCTAACCCTACCCTGGCTGGAAGCTGCCCCCACTGAGAGGTCTAACTCCTTCCTTGTTGACAACCCCCCCGATTTTCCCACTGGTATCTGACTTGGGCTTCCAGCCGCTTCCTGAGAGCTTTCTCCTAAAGGGGTTTCGTGAGGCCACACTCTTGTAAATTCTCCTCCTACATCTCTGCTGGTTAATTCTCAAGATTATATTCTGCCGCTTCCCAAGGCCCTTCTCTTTCCTCATTTTCTACACCGTTCTTAGGCAGTTTCATTTCTTCTGTGGAACCCTGAGAGGCCCCATGCCCTTCCCTTCGGTTCAACCCCTTCGTTGTCTCCGGGGTGTGCTGAGACCTGTCAAGGCCGGGCGGGTCCATGGTATTCGCGCAGATGGAGTAATATTCATGGAGCCGTTGGGATATGTGGCATGCCTTTATTCACAGGTGGGCGAGGCATGCACGCTGCAAACTGTGGGTCTATCTGCATGTCTCATGTCGTGGTCCTTGCTCCCCAGCGCGGCACCCATCGTGGCCCCTGTCCCCTTGGGTGTTTCTCATTATCGCCCCCAGCAGGGAGTCCCTACCTGTTTAAGTACTGGAGGGGAACATAGCCGGAAAACTGCCAGAACATTACATAATGTAACATAGTTCTGCACATGCAAGCCCGCTGCATGTTATGGGAACAGTTTATCGGACCCAGTCTCAAGGCTACCGGAACACTGGTTGTCAGGCCCTTCCAAGGCTGTGGGAACACTGCTCCCCTTGGCTACCCAGACACCTGGGCGAGGAAGCCAGACTGCCTCCACTTACCCTCCACAGTACAAATCACAGACTGTGCACTCTGATAGGAAAGTTTCTCGACTTGAAGTTTTGTTCACTTGAAAACCTAAACATTTGAAATACAAAAGTTTTTGTCTGCTTTTATGTAGTGATATTTCTCCTCAGGTAGTAACTGCCACTGAATGAAAGGGAGAGAAGGCAAGTGATATAAAGGGTGTGAGTCCTCAGCCATAAAAATGATGAGATGCTGCCATTTGCCACAACATGGATGGATCTTGAGAGTATCATGCTAAGTGAAATCAGTCAGATGGAAATGACAGGAACCATGTGATTTTAGTCATAAGTTGCATATGAAACAAAAAGTAACAGATGAGCAAACAAAACAAAGAAGCAAACAGACTCATAGACAGAGTCGACCGTGTGGAGGTTATAGAGGGTGGGGGGGCAAGGAGGAAGAAGGTAAAGGGGTCAACTTATGGTGACGGAAGGAGACTGAACTTTGGGTGGGGAGCACACAATGGGATATGCAGGTGACATATTGTAAAGCTGTAGACCTGAACCTTATATCATGTTATTAATCAATTTACCCCAGTAAATTTTGGGGGGATTGTTTTATTTTATTATTATTTTAATAATTTTTTTTGTATTTTTTCATTAGCATTTATCCCCCTTATACCCTCTTTCATCTCCACCCTTTGCCCCTCCCCCCACAATCACCACCCTGTTGTCCATGTCCATGAGTCATATTTCTTTTTTGCTCCATCCCTCCCCCCACCAACCTTGCCACTCCCCCTCCCCCAGAGCTGTCAGACTGCTCTCTATCTATGGCTCTGTCTCTATTTTGCTTGTTAGTTCAGTTTTTCATTAGATCCCACATATGAGTGAAATCATATGGTATTTGTCTTTCTCTGACTGGCTTTTTTCACTTAGCATAATGTTCTCCCGGTCCGTCCATGCTGTCACAAAGGGTAAGGTTTTCCTCTTTTTTATGGCCAAGTAATATTCCACTGTGTAAATGTGTTACCGGGGAGACCTGAGTCAGGGGCTTCCCTTCATCAGTTCTTGCCTTGCTTGCAAGAGAAGAATTCAGATGAGGGACAAACACTAGTGGAAATGAGATAACAAGTTTATTTATGAAATACACTTGAGCATAAAGCTGCAAGCAGGCACCCGGCTAATCTGAGCTGAATGCCCCATGAATAGGGAAAATAACGTCAGTAAATTTGCTACTAAGTTTGTTTGAGCACCTTGGCTACCAGTGGGCACTCAGCTAAGCTGTGTCTCGTGTATACTGGACAATGAAACTGCAAGTTTATCTGTATACCTGAGCAAAAGCTGTAAGTGGGTGCCCAGCCAATCCAAGTGCCCATGTATAGAAGAAATAAAGTTGTTAGTTAAGTTTGTTATTTACACTTGAGCACCTGGCTCCCAGTGGGCACTCAGCTAATCTGAGTGCGCCGACTATTGGCCTTCAGGGGTTATGTACTTTAGTCAGTTTCTAGGTTCCCCCTCACCTTCTCCCTTTCAGACCTTGGGACAGTTGTGAAGGCTTTCTTTCCCGCTAGTGAAGATGATACACACAGAATCTCAAGGGTTGCCCTCCTCCTGCACTATTATAGCTTTGCTTGTGCTATTTGGAACACCTGGCAATGTTATTGGACTGGGCGTAGGACTGCTGGGTCACCAGGTGAAACATGTCTCCCTTTTGCTTCTAGCCTCCTGTGTTAGCTTCTTCGTTAGAGTGTAATGGCAGGGGCCCTGCGTTATTCCCGCTCTGGCCGCTCATTCCTAGCTGCTACCTAACAAACGTAGCATGGTTGTTTCACCTACTCATCTGCTGATGAGCACTTTGCTTCCGAATCTTGGCAATTGTGAATAACACTGCAATGAACACAGAGGTGCACATATTCTTTTGAGTGTTTCATTTTTCTTTTCAGATAAATTCCCAGAGATGGAATTGCTGGGTCATAATACAGTTCATTTTTTTATTTTTTGAGGTAATCCCATACTGCTTTTCACAGTGGCTGCACCAGTCTGCATTCCCACCAACAGTGCAAAAGGGTTCCTCTTTCTCCACATCCTCGCCAGCATTCGTTATTTGCTGATTTATTGATGACAGCCTTTCTGACTGGTGTGAGCTGATATCTCACGGTGGTTTAATACCTCCATAAATTTAATTAAACAAAAAATGAAGAATGTGAGTGTATGTGTGCCTGTGTGTGGTGGGGATCCCGAGCAGTATTTGCAATGGACGTTGCGGTTGGTTCCTGTTGTCTGTTCCCTAACAGACAATTAGCTCAAGACAGTTGGGGCCTTTCTCCTGGTAACTGTGAGTGCTCCAGGAGTGGCCACTCCAATGACCTTGGCCAGACAGCTCAAAGGAAAGGGCTTATATCTCATACCTGGGAGGAGGTGTTTCTCGTTCCTCCACTGGGTGTGAAGGCAGAAGCACCACCCCGAGGCTTCTGGTAGCCATTGAGACGGTGAGGAGAACCATCCAAGGACAAAGCTCCCCTCCAAGGAGGAAGGCTGAGGGGAACCATGGCTACAGCCTGGGCCCTTGATGACATCATTGAGCTGCCGAGTCAACCCACCTCTGTCTGTCTACCTCTAGCTCTTGTTACATGAGATATTTCTTTACCCTCTTTTTTTCTTTTTCTTAAATGGGGGTTATATGCTACTTGTAGTAGAAAACATCAAAGCAGAAAGATACTGATTAGATTCAGTATCTCAAAATATCCCATCACACCTGGACCCCAGACCTGTGGATCCAACTGCCTGCCTGCGCTTTCTCTTGATTGTTTCATAGTGTCTCACACTCATTGAGTCTAGAACTGCCTTTGTTACAGCCCTGGGCCCCTCCTCCCCTTACTCTAACCTTCCCTGTTTCTGTGGAAGGTCCACCATTTGCCTGGTTGTGCAACTCAAAACCCTGGGTCATCTCTGCTCTTTCCCTTTCCTTCACCTGCTAACCTACCCTCTGAATATTTCTCAAATCCATCCACTTCTTTTTTTTTTTAATTAAAACTTTTTGTTTCATTTTAGAGAAAGGGAAAGGGAGAAAGAGAAACATCGATTGGTTGGATTCTGTGCATGCCCTGATGGGGGACTGAACCTGCAACCTGGGCATGTGCCCTGACTGGGAATCGAACAGATGACATTTTGGTCTGCAGGATGACACCCAACCCACTGAGCCACACTGGCTGGGGCTCAGATCCACCCACTTCTTTGCCCACCACCATCTTTTGAGTGTTTCACCGCAACAACCTTGAACTCTCCTCCATCTCCTAGTTTTTTCTGCACACTACACCTAAACTGATCTTTCTAAAATGCAAATCTATTTATCCTCCTGATTCAATCCTTTTCTTTCCCTTTTCCTTAGTGAACACCTAAATATGGCACATAAGCCTCTCCACAAGGGGCCCCCACTTCATCTTTCCAACCTCAACACCATTTCCTCCTTTCTACCCTTCATTCCAGTATTATAGAACTATTTTTAATTTCCAGACTTGCTCCCTTACTTCTTATCTGACTCATCTACCTAGAAAGTCTGCCTCCTCTCCCTGCTTCACCCGAATAACTCCTGTTTGTTCTTCAGTGTGATGGCACCTCCTCTGGGAAGCCATCCTTACCCCAAGGCTGGGTTAGGTGCTCCTCTTCACGGCCCCACAATGCCACCTCCTTATCCCAGTCACAGCACTCATCACCGGGTTGGTATTGTGTTTCACTGTCTCTCCCCCTACCCCAGACTGTGAGCTTTTTGAGAGGGGACTCTGGTTTATTTCCTGCACCTAGCACCGTAATTGAGTGAAGATCATTTAAAATCCAGAAGTGGATTTCGACTTGAAGACAAGTGTAAGATGGAATGGAGTTGGAGGACAGAGTGGAAGTGGACGTTTCCAAGTAGGCGGAGAGGTGGTGGCAGCAGAGTCTGACTGGCTGGTGAAGTGTTGATTAGGTTTCGGGGGGTGGCAGGACCAGGGCAGAGGAAAGAAACCACTGAGGCAGATGGTGTAACCCAGACAAGAGATGATGGTGGCCCGGACTAGGGTGGTGGCAGCGGAGAGGGGAGAACCAGACAGGCTTGAACGAGTTAAGAAGTAAAATTAACAAAATTGCCTGGGGTGGGGAGGTGAAGAAAAGAAAGGGGTGTAAGATGAATTGAGTTCTAATTTGGGCAAGAGAGGCCCCAGTGGTACCCTCTTCTAATGGGGGGAATCCAGCAGAAAGGGCATGATTACAAATGGTGGTGAGGGAGATGAGGAACTCGGGGACATGCTGAATTTGAGGGGCCTATGAGACACCAGAGGTGCCTGGATATTCAGGGCTGCAGAGGGGAACAGAAGTTGAGAATGGACAGAAAGAGGTAGAAGAAAAGCCATAAGGGTAGATAGGAGTTATAGATGCCCAGATAGTGGGATGCAGAAAAGAAGTGACTAGAGCCCTGGCTGGTGTGGCTAAGGTGGTTGGGCATTGTCCTGCAAACCGTAAGGTTGCCAGTTCGATTCCCAGTCAGGGCACATGCCTGGCTTGCAGGTTCTGTCCCCAGATGGGGCGTGTACGGAAGGCAGCCAGTCAATGTTTCTCTCCCTCTCTATCTCTCTTCCCTCCCCCTCTCTAAAATTATATATATAATTATATATAAAATATTATATATTTAAATTAAAAATATAAATATATTTATATTTATACAATTATGTTATATAAAATTATATATTATATATAATTATATATTGTATATTTTTTAAAAAAGAAAAAGAAATTACTAGAGACAAAGAGAAAGTACTGCTGATCCTCCTTTTCCTCACAGGTACCACCACTTCCACAGACAGAAATGCACTGGAGAGGTCTCTCTTCACAGCAGTTTTATTTGATTCAAAAGTTAAACTCAGACTTTGGCCCACCCCACTGATTACGGGTCCATGGCAGTAGAGTTGACTTGGGGATCAGAAAAGAGGAACATACGGGTCATACCTATACCTCAGGGCAGAGAGAGGCCCAGCTACTACTGGCCAGGTAGGGCTTGGCTACAGGCCGGGAGAGGGATGACTGGTACCATCCCCTAGACACATGCAGATGGAAAGGGGACTAATTCAGGACTGGTGTTAGGGTGTGGGCTTAGAGTAGGCCTAGGGCAGGGTCAGGGAGTTCTGGACCAACAGGTCAATAGCTGTGAATAGAGGACTTGTCCATCTCACTGCGCTGCTCCTTCTGGGACTCCGTCACCACCTGCTGGGGGCAGGGCATGTGATGGGCACAAGCCATTCAGCACCATCCTCCTTCGAGCTCCTTTGGGTCATGATGTCTCACCTCTGGCATAACCAGCTGAAGCTCCAATCTATTCATCCACCTTCTCTATCTCCTTGTCTCCCTCCAACCCCAAGAACCACTAATACCCACAATACCCTAAGATCAGCTGCAGCCAAGCTGGGGCTCAGAAATAATATTGGAAACGATAGGGTCCTGGTTTTAAGTGTCCCATCTCACCTCCCCATCCCGGGTCTCAATGGTCTTGATCAAAACCATCTTCCGGCTGTGGCTGTCCTGGGGAGGCTCCACCTCAGGCACTGGAAAAAGCAGGTGAGGGGTGCAAGAGAGGAGGTTTGGCCTTTATCTCCTTTTAAGCCCTCATACCACCTGTGAGGGGAGGGGTAGGTAGGGGCAGGGCTTAAAGAGAGGGGAGAGAGTAGACCAGCAGTCTATAGTTCACAGAGCGAACCAATCCCTGAGCAGAGCCATAACAAGAGTCCGGTCAGGGCAGAAGAAGACAAGAAGACAGACAAGTTGGATATGGGACTCACCAGTCGTCTTTATACTTAAAGATGCAAAGGAATGGACAGGCACGGAGATCCTGCGGGATGAAACAAGTGGTTAGCTACTCTGCCCAGGCTGTGCCCCTTGCCTGAGCAGCCCTGACCACCATTCTCCAGCAGCCCTGCCCACACCGGTTCTCCTCGCCCTCCAGCAGCTTCCGGTAGGTGGCGATCTCGATGTCTAGGGCCATCTTGACATTGAGGAGCTCCTGGTACTCCCGCAAGTGCCGCGCCATCTCCTCCTTTAGCTGCCGCAGCTCTTCCTCGAGGCGCGCAGTGCCTGCCTGGTACCCACCGGCCTCCAGGGCAAACTGCTCCTCCAGTTCCCGCAGCTGTCTGAGCAGCGCCTCGTTCTGGGGTCAGGGGCGGGAAGCATGGTTCAGAGAGGGAACGGCCTTCACTGTCCACTCCTCACCGGTGGCGCAGCCTGGTACTCACCGTGCCTCTCAGTCCGTCCACCTCGCAGGTCAGGCTCTGGATCTGGCGTCGGGACTCGTTCATCTCCTGCTTGGCCTGGCGCAGGGCCTCGTGGTTCCGGTTGGCGGCATCGGACAGATCCGCGTACTGCGGGATGGAGGGCAACCTAGAGATGCACCTTCGCCCAAGCGCCCTGCCCTCTCAGGCCGTCCCAAACCCTTCCGAGCTGTCACACCTTGGACTTGTACCACTCCTCCGCCTCTTGCAGGTTCTTTGCTGCGATGCTCTCGTACTGCGCGCGGATGTCCCTCAGCGCTGCTGTCAGCTCGGGCTTCACGGTCGCCTCCACTTCGATCTGCTGCACCTGCTGGTTGTCCACGGTCACCTGCAGGTCTCTCAACTCCTGCCCCCAGAACAACAAGAAGTCGAGTTCGCCGCGCAGATCCCAGGCGGGTTGTGCAGTTTGCGCACAGAAAAAAAAAGCAGAAACACTTGAGTAAACAAAAGGGGGCGCCAGGGAGTGCAGAGCGCACAGGGCTGCGTGGCCTGCGCCTGGCCAGCACTGAGACCGCGGTTAGGTTACAGGGCGCAGCTCTGCTGCTCGCCACCAGGTGGCGCAGGGGCGGGAGGCAAACCACCTGTAGCCCGAAGTTGAGCTGGCAGCTGCTCTCCAGACTCTCACTTCGCTTCCCCAAGGCTATTCCTCCGCTCCACCTGCCCATCTTCTTCAGAGCTTGTCTCCCAACTCCAAAGAGACCACCCCCAACTTCCCAAGCCTCCCTTGAAACCCGCCTCCACCCACCTCCTCATGCAGCTTCTTGAGGAACTCAATCTCATCCATCAGAGATTCAATCTTGCGTTCCAGCTCCAGGCGAGCCAGGGTAGCATCGTCCACGTCCTTCACAGAGTGGCAGAGGTGGTTCAAGAGCAGGGAGGGGCTGATCGGCACGAGGAAGAGCCAGGCCCTCCCTGCCAGCCTCTGAAGGCTTCTGGTGGCCTCCCCACACCCACAGATGCCATCCTGGACACGCGGGCCAGGGGGAGGGGGAGGGAGACGGAAACCCGCGCGGGGCCCGGACTCACCTTGCGAAAGAGCACGAGGTTGTGCTCAGCATCCTCCCGCTTGCGTGTTTCGTCTTCCAGCCTGCAGGGAAGAGTTGGCAGAGGCTGAGCTGCGGGGTCACCGTCCTCCCCACCCCCCAGGATCTGGGGTACTGCCCAGGATTCGCAGGGGGGGGTCTTCAGGCTGCCTGATGCAAGTGCCCCATTTTCTATCCAATGGGCTGGGAGCTGAGCTGGGGCCCCTTTACACACAAAGAAACACAGTCACTTCGCCTTCCCAGAGACTCAGGTAGAGGGAGGTCAAGGACCCGCACATGCCCTCCAGGGTTGAGCGAGGAAGCAACTCCCTCGGATGGCTGGTGGAGAGGGAAGGGGAGCAAGAAGCAGCCACCTCGACGGCCGCCGCCCCGCCCTGCCCCCTGACCTCTGCTTGAGTGCCGCCAGGTCCTCCGCCAGCCCGTCGCGCTCCACCTGCACCCGGTCGCGCTCGCGGCCCAGCAGCTCCAGCTCCCTGCGCAGCTCGCGCAGCTCCTGCTGGCACAGCTGGTCGGCGCGCGCCGGCTCCTGGCCTCGGGCCTGGCTCAGCTCCCCGCGCAAGGCGGCATTCTGCTGCTCCAGGAAGCGCACCTTCTCAATGAAGTTGGCGAAGCGGTCGTTTAGCTCCTGCAGCTCCTGCTTCTCATTGCTACGCGTGGCCAGAAACTCCTGGTTGAGGGCCTCGGCCATGGAGAAGTCGAGGCGCTCAGAGGGCAGGCGCAGGAGGGCGCCCGCCCGGGGGCCGCGGAAGCTACCCAGACGCATCGAGGAGCTGGAGGATGCCGAGCCCAACAGGCGGCTGCCCGAGAAACGGGAGCTGGACGAGTAGGAGAAGGCCCCAGGCGACAGTGAAGGCGGTGGCCCGAAGGTGCGGCGGTAGGAGGTAGAACTGACGGTGGTCCGGAGGCCCGACGGGTGGCTCATGGCGGCTGAGGATGGGCAGTCACTGCTGGCAGAGCTGGTCCGGGAGCCGCAGACCGCTGCAAGGCGTCTTTATAATCCAGCGGGCTCAACAGGGGCGGGACAGCTCCTCCCACTGGCCTGACTGGGCGGCTAAGTGGGGAGGGGGGCGCCCCACCCTGCTGAGCAGCAGGAGCGCTGCACCCTCCTTCCCTGGTTGTTGGCACCGGGCCTACTTGGTTCCCCGCCCCCCCCCACCCGTTGCCGGTGGGGGAGCAGGCAGGGATGGCGACTACAGACCACAGACAGGCGGGTTGGAGGTCAGCGCCTTTCAGTAAGCATCCAGAGCTAGAGCCTAGAGTGGGAGGGCCTGATTTGAGCTGGGGTCCCTGCCTGAAAGAGCTGGTAGAACTGGGGGATAGGAGGACTGGAGGTTAAAGGACAGTCTTCTGGCTCCTGAATCGGAAGGAAGTGGCTCAGGTAGATGGAGAGCTGGCCCGGTTTAGGCCCCAGAGTCTGTGCCTCCACTTTTCCCCTTGAGGCTACACTCTGCTTTTACCTGCTGTCAGTTACTGCCTTTATCACCACATCCAGGGAGGTATGGGGACAGGAGGGCAAAAGAGGCTGAGGGAGCTGGGGAGGGGCTGCCTCTCTGTAATCCCCAGGGCCCTGTGAAGGGTTGCTGCCTGGCGCCAGCTCTGCAGCTAATGGACTGGCTACTTCTCCTCCCCCTCCCCTGGACACTTGGCCAGGCGGGTATCTGCTGATGTCTCAGCTTTAAAGACACAGGTCCCAAACCTGGACCTACCCCATATCCCAAGAGGGTGGGCACATAAGGCAGGGCTGAGGGTGACAGGGCCCAGCTCGGGGTCCCATTAGGCAGGGTCCGTGCCTTGTCAGAAGCTGAGCTGAGTGAGCCAGTGGATGCTGCATGGTTTTTCTGGATTCTCCCTTCCCCCATCCAACTGCTGCTCAGTCACGGCCTTACGGGAACCAGGGCTATTCCTGAGGTAGGAAAGGGAGGGGACTGCGTGTGGTAGCTGCTGCCAAGGCTGAGAGATGGATGGACTGGCAGGAACCGGTTTCCAGTATTAGGGAGTTGCAGGTGCCCTAGAATAGATGAGGCTGGATGCGGAAAGATGGAGAAAGAGAAGGCATCCATGCCCAACAGTTCAGAGACTGAAAGAGGAGAAGGAAGGCCCCAGAACAGAGCCATAAGCCGCTGCACGCAAACAGATGCATGTGTATAACTGCACCGTATGCCTACATGCGCACAGCAGACACAGCACACACCCTGTCCTGCCCTCCCCACCCTGGAGTTGGCCCTGGATTTCTGGCCTTTGCATGGCAAATGGCTTCCAGAATGCAGGCACAGGATGCCCAGGTATGCACAGAGGCAGCCTGGATGGTCTGCAGGACCCAGGGTGCTGAGAATTAAGTCTGTGCTAAACCACCCAAGAAGGAAGAGTAACCACTTAGGCCACGGCACTCCCTCAGCTGTAACACCTTCTCTGAAGGAATCAGCGGCCTCCTGCCCTTGGATGTCTGCAAAAGGTAACAATCACCAGCAGTGAAACTGGGCCCGGGAAAGCAGGACCAGGCCCCAAGGTAGGAGCCCAGGGAGGTAAGAGGAGGGTCTGCGGCCAGGGCTCGGGCATTCCCAGGGGGTCTCTCAGGGCCCAGGCGCCCTCTATCGCCTAGAGACTACCGACAACGTCCCTTGACCCCCAAATGACAACTGCTTTCTGCCATAAGCTGCCCTCTGCCTCCATGGGGCTCAGACCCCTGGGGTTGGGGTGCGAGCAACTGGCCTAGGTGGCGGCAAACCCGCAGACCCCTCCGTCCTGTCCCCCCACTGTGAAGATCCCCCTGTGCTTCCATCTGAGAGGGGGACCCCACTTCCGGATGGAAGAACAGGGGGGAGGCCCCCAGGAGATGGCTTTTGTCCGAGCCACGGCTGGCTGGTTTCCGGCCAAGACGCTGGGCCGGGCAGGCGCAGGGATGGCCCCCCCACCACAAGCCTCCCTGGGGCAATGTGCCCCACCCTTGAGATATCAGGCCAGGATCAAAGGGTCCCTGGGCTCATGTCCGGGGACACGGAAGCCCTCCCTGCCCCCTAGAGGACCGCACGTTTTCCCGTGGACCACACTTCCCAGCAGGTCTCCCATACCCCCAGAAGCAGAGTGCCCAGGGAAGTCCTGGGGACCTGGGGCCAGGGCGGGGGGCCCGGCCACGGTTCCGCGCCAGGTGGAGCGGGCCGGTCTCACGGGACCCATGCCCACGGACAGGTTCTCTTGTCCAGACTCAGGCCTGGGCCCCGCCCAGGCAGCTAAGAGTCTTGCTTTGGCTCAAACTGCCCCATCCCGCCCCGAGGCAGCAAACTTCAACCCAGCGGCTTCAACTCTCTAAAGTATGGGCTAAACTACACGAGAAGGGACTGTCACCACTGCGACCTCGGTCCCCCAGAGCTCAAACCCCCCTCTCCATGAAGGCATCAGAAGCCTCCTGTCCTTGGTGTCCGCTAAAGGCATTCACCTGCTCTGAACCTCACCCGACTGAGCAAGACCAGGCCCCGTGGCAGGAGCCTAGGGAGGCCACAGGAGCCACTGGGGCCAGAGCTCGGATATTCCCGGGGGCTCTTTTGTGGCCCAGGCACCCTCTCTCGCCCGGGGCGTTCCCACACTGTCCCTTGAACCTGGCAGTACACCTGCATCCCAATATAAGCGGCTGTTGGCCTCCATGTGGCTCGGACACAGGGGGCCGGGGTGCGAGAAACTGACCTAGGTGGTGGCAAACCCGCAGACCCCTCCGTCCCATCGCCACCATTGCGAAGATCCCCTTGTTCTTCCATCTGTAAAGGGGACCCCCGTTACAGGTGGAAGAACAGGGGGGAGGTCCCCAGGAGATGGCTTCTGTCCAAGTCGCGGCTGGCTGGTTTCGGGCCAAGACCTGGGGTGGGCAGGCGCAGGGACGGCCCCCCCCAACCACAAGCCTCCCTGGGGCAACGTGCCCCACCCTTGAGATATCAGGCCAGGTTCACAGGGTCCCTGGGCTCGGGTGGGGGGAACTGGAAGTCCTCCCTGCCACCCAGAGGACCGAGCGTTTTCCTGTGGACGCCACTTCACAGGAGGTCTCCCACCGACGCAGAGGCAGAGTGCCCAGGGAAGACCTGGGGACTTGGGGCCGGGGTGGGGGGCCGGCCAAGCTCCCATGCCAGGTGGAGCAAGCCAGGAGGCGCGGGACCAACGCCAATGGATGGGTTCTCCCGTGGGGACACCTTCTGCGCCCCTCCTGTGCGGCTAAGAGTATTGCTTTCGCTCAAACTGCCCCACCCTGCCGCGAGGCGGCAAACCTGGACCCAGCACCTTCAACTCGCTAAAGTCTGGGCTAAACTATGTGAGAAGGGACTGTGAGGGCTGCGACCTTGGTCCCTCAGAGCAAGAAACCCCTCCTCGTGAAGGCATCGACAGCCTCCTGTCCTTGGTGTCCGCTAAAGGAATTCACCTGTGCCGAACCTGGGCCCGGGTGAGCACGTAGAGTCCCCATGCAGGAGCCTGTAGTGGTCACTGGAGCCACTGGGGCCAGGGCTGGGTATTTTCCCGGGGGCTCTTATGGGGCCCAGGGGCCCTCTCATCAGGGGAGTGCCCACGCCGTCCCTTGACTCCCACAGGACACCTGCATCCAGCGATAAGCGGCCCTCTGACTCCATGGGGCTCGGACACATGGGGCCGGGGTGCGAGCAACTGGCCTAAGTGGCGGCAAACCCGCAGACCCCTCCGTCCCGTCCCCCCCACTGCGAAGATCCCCCTGTTCTTCCATCCGTAAAGGGGGTCCTTTACGGATGGAAGAACAGTGGGGAGGCCCCCAGGAGATGGCTTTTGTCCGAGCGGCTGGCTGGTTTTGGGCCAGGACGCAGGGCCGGGCAGGCGCTGGGCAGGCCCCCCGCCATGAGCCTTCCTCAGGGCACGTGACCCACCCTTGAGCTATCAGGCCAAATACACGGGGTCCCTGGGCTCGTGTCGGGGAACTGGAAGCCCTCCCTACCACCCGGAGGACCGTGCGTTTTCCCGAGGACCACACTTCCCTGTAGGACTCCCACCCCGGCAGAGGCAGAGTGCGCAGGGAAGACCTCGGGACCTGTGACGGGGGCGGGGGGGGACCCACAACAGTTCCGGGCCAGGTCGAGCGGGCCGGGGCAGGCACGACGCATTCGAACAGACCCGATCTCCCGTGGGCACTCAGACCTTCGCCCCACCTAGGCGGCTAAGATTCTTGCTTTGGCTCAAACTGCCCCACCTGGCCCAGAGGCAGCAAAGCTGGACCCAGGGGCTTCCACTTTCTAAAGTATGGGTTAAACTACACAACAAGGGACTGTGACCACTGCGACCTCGGTCCCCCAGAGCTCGAACCCCCATCCCCGTGAAGGCATCCGCGGCCTCCTGTCCTAGGTGTCCACAAAAGGCATTCACCTGCAGCAAACCTGGGCCCGGGAGAGCGGACCAGGCCCCATGGCAAGAGCCTGGGGAGGCCACTGGAGCCACCGGGGCCAGGGCTGGGGATTTCCCTGGGGACTCTCTCGGGGCTCAGGCACCCTATCTCGCCCGGGGAGTGCCCACACCGTCCCTTGACCCCGCAGGACACCTGCATCCCGTGATAAGCGGCCCTCTGCCTCCACGGGGCTCAGACACATGGGGCCGGGGTGCAAGCAACTGGCCTACGTGGCGGCAAACCCGCAGACCCCTCCGTCCCGTCCCCACCACTGCGAAGATCCCCCTGTTCTTCCATCCGTAAAGGGGTCCCCCTTTACGGATGGAAGAACAGGGGGGAGGCCCGCAGGAGATGGCTTTTGTCCAAGCTGCGGCTGGCTGGTTAAGGGCCAAGACTCGGGGCCCTGCAGGCGCAGGCAGGGCCCCACACCACAAGCCTCCCTTGGGGATAATGCACCACCCTTGAGATATCAGGCCAGGTTCACAGGGTCCCTGGGCTCGTGTCCGGGGACATGGAAGCCCTCCCTGCCACCCAGAGGACCCTGCGTTTTCCCGTGGACCACACTTCCCAGCAAGGCAGGGCCCACTCCACCCACAGTTCCGCGCCAGGTGGAGTGGGCCCTGGCGGGCGGACCCAATGCCCACGGACGGGTTCTCCCGTGGAGACTCAGGTGTGCGCCCTGCCTGGGCAGCTAAGAGTCTTCCTTTGGCTCAAACTGCCCCACCCGACCCAGAGGCAGCAAATTTGGACCCAACAGGTTCAACTCTCTAAAGTCTTGCCTTACTACGTGAGAAGGGATTGTGACCACTGGGCCCACGGTCCCACAGAGCTCGAACCCCCTTCCCTGTGAACGCATCGGCGGCCTCTTGTCCTTGGTGTCCACAAAAGGCACTCACCTCTGGCAAACCTGGGCCCGGCTGAGCAGGACCAGGCCACATGGCAGGAGCCTGGGAAGGCCACAGAAGCCACTGGGGCCAGGGCCGGGGATTTTCCAGGGGGCTCTCTCGAGGCCCAGGCTCCCTCTCTCGCCCGGGCAGTGCCCACACCATCCATGGAACCCCGCAGGACACTTGCATCCCTCCATAAGCGGCCCTCCGCCTCCATGAGGCTCGGACCCGTGGAGCCGGGGTGCGAGCTACTGGCCTACGTGGCGGCAAACCCGAAGACCCGTCCGTCCCATCCCCACTACTGCGAAGATCCCCCTGTTCTTCCATGCGTAAAGGGGACCCCCCTTTACGGATGGAAGAACAGGGGGGAGGCCCGTAGGAGATGGCTTTTGTCCGAACCGCGGCTGGCTGGTTAAGGGCCGAAAGGCGGGGCCGCGCAGGTGCAGGCAGGCTCCAACACGACGAGCCTCCCTCGGGGATAATGCACCACCCTTGAGATATCAGGCCAGGTTCACAGGGACACTGGCCTGTGTCCAGGGACATGGAAGCCCTCCCTGCCACCCAGAGGACCTTGCGTTTTCCCGTGGACCACACTTCCCAGCAGGTCTCCCACACCCGCAGACGGAGAGTGCCCAGGGAAGACCTGGGGACCTGGGGCCGGGGCGGGGGACCGGCCACGGTTCCGCGCCCGGTGGAGTGGGCCCAGGTGGTCGGGACCGACGCCCACGGACGGGTTCTCTGGTTGGGACTCAGGTGCGCGCCCCGCCTGGCCGCTAAGAGCCTTGCTTTGGCTCAAACTGCCCCACCCTGCCCCGAGGCGGCAAACTTCAACAGGGCGGCTTCCACTCTCTAAAGTCCGGGCTGAACTACGCAAGAAGGGACTGTGACCGCTGCGCCCTCGGTCCCCCCAAGCTCGAACCCCCTTCTCTGTGAACGCATCGGCGGCCTCCGGTCCTTGATGTCCGCAAAAGGCATTCACCTGCGCGAACCTGGGCCGGGGTGAGCAGGACCAGGCCCCATGGCGGGAGCCTGGGGAGGACACTGGAGTCACCGGGGCCAGGGCTGGGGATTTCCCCGGGGACTCTCTCGGGGCCCAGGCACCCTATCTCGCCCGGGGAGTGCCCACACCGTCCCTTGACCCCGCAGGACACCTGCATCCCGTGATAAGAGGCCCTCCGCCTCCATGGGGCTTGGACCCGTGGAGCCGTGGTGCGAGCTACTGGCCTACGTGGCGGCAAACCCGAAGACCCGTCTGTCCGGTCCCCACCACTGCGAAGATCCCCCTGTTCTTCCATCCGTAAAGGGTCCCCCTTTACGGATGGAAGAACAGGGGGGAGGCCCCTAGGAGATGGCTTTTGTCAGGGGCACGGCTTGCTGGTTACACACCGAGTTGCAGGGCTGTGCCGGGGCAGGGCAACCCCCCCCACCCCTCACTGGAATCCTCCCTCAGAGCTACTTTCCCCACCCATCCGCTATCAGGCCAGGTTTCTCGGGTCCCTGGTGTCCTGTCCGTGGAACTGGATGCTCACTCTGCCACCCAGAGGACCCTCCGTTTTTCCATGGACCACACTTCCCAGCAGGTCTCCCACCCCCGTAGAGGTAGAGTGCCCAGGGAAGAAATAGGCACATGGGGCCTGGACGGGGGGCCAACCACGGTTCCACGCAGTGTGGAGCGGGCCAGTGCGTGCGGGACCCATGCCCATGGACGGGTTCTCCAGTGGGAGGTCAGGCCTGTGCTCGGTCTAGGCAGCCAAAGACCTCGCTTTGGCTGAAACTCCCCCCCTTGCCCCAAGGCTGCAAACTGTGACTGAGGGGCTTCATCTCTCTAAAGTGTGTGCTAAACCACCCAAGAAGGGATTGTGACCACTTCCACCTCAGTCCCCCAGAGCTTGCGCCCCCTTCTCCATGAAGGAATTGGCAGCCTCCTGTCCTTGGTGTCCCCAAACGGCATTCATCTGCGGTGAACCTGGGCCCGGGTTATCAGGACCTGTTCCTATTGCAGTAGCCTGGGGAGGCAACAGCAACCTCTGTGGCCAGGGCTGTGGCTTTCCCTGGGGGCTCTCTAGGGGCCCTGGCCCTCTCTGTCAGGTGGAGAGTGGGCACGCCATCCCTTGATCCCCCGCAGGAGGCCTGTAGACCTGGGGGAGTGGTCCTCTGCCTCCCCTGAGCTCAGATCCCAGGGGCAGGGATGCTCGTCACTTGCCTAACTTACAGGACATGGTTGGGCTCCTCCTCCAGTCCTGGCCTCTCCATTGCGAAGATCTCCCTGTCGTTCCATCCGTTAGGGGGTCCCCTTATGGATGGAGACACAGAGGAGTGTCCCAGGAGATGGCTTATTCAGAGACTTGGCTAGCTCATTTCAGGGCAGGCCTAGGGCCAGGCACGTGCAGGGACCCTAGTTCCAAAATCCTCTGCAGATACAATGCCTCCCTTCTCCGGGGCAATGCCCCCCACTCCTGAGTCAGCATCCCAGGTTCACAGGGTCACTGTGACTGTGTTCATAGAATTGTGTGGGGGGGAGCTCTGCTCGCAGATCTCCTAGTCTGCCGGGGATGAAAATAAGTCTACCAAGACATGATCTGCTGGGGGAGGAAAAGTGGTTTATCTGTCAAAGGGGAAGGGGAAGGGGAAGGGGAAGAGCCTTTTGCTCAATGGGCTTTTATTGGGTTCAATTTGCACAGGAATACAGGTAAGGCTCATCAGTCATGGTCAGGCAGTAAGGATCAAACAATAGATAACATTCAGAGAACTCTGAGGGCTTATTCTGAGTCAGGGTCAGTCAGCTAAAGGGCTATGAAACTTTGGGAAACAAACTCATTTCATGCTTGGACCCTTAGGAGAAAACTGAGTGCATTCTGAGCAAAGCAGGTGTCACAGGGTTTTGTGTATTCTGTCTTAGGCCTGATCACCCCCAGGGAACCGCCCTTTCCAGCACAGGACTGCACTGCCCTCTGTCATTGTTTCAGGCTTAAGTCAGGCAGGGGAAGTAAGGCAGTCAAGAGATTAGGTGACTTCTTGCAGATAGAATGAGGACTCAAGTCTATGTCAAAGCTGAGGGGTGAGGGTCCATCCCCCCTTTTTCTCTAGCCCCCCAAGTCCTTCCCTGAGGGCCTCTTCCTGACCATGCCTGTCTTAGGTCAACCCTCCCTTGAGGAACCTTACCCATCATTGGCTAACTGGCCAGGCTCAGGGCCAACCAGGGTAAAGTAAAGTGGGCTGGGGCAGTGCCCCTGCCAGGGAGATAAGCTTTGTCTCCTTAATGGCTTATGGTCCCAATGTCTTTCACTCAGGCTTAGCCATGGGGGGTTACAGCTTCTGAAACAGGGCAGGGCACTTCCCAACAACTGCATGCTTCCCCTACTGTCCAGAGGACCACACATTTTTCTGGAGACCACATTTCCAAGCATGTCTCCCACCCACATAAAGACAGAGTGCAAAAGGGTAGAAGCAAGGACTGCCGGCCAAGATGGAGTATAGGGAACTGTTCCACATGGGGGAAATGTAGCCCAGATCCCATTCGCAAAAGCCAGTGGGAACGAAGTCCGGCAGGCAGGACCCACACCCACGGACAGCTACTTCTGTGGGAAATCAGGCTTGCCCTGTACCTAGGTTGCCCTGAGACTTGCTTTCCCTGAAGCTCCCTCACCCTGGATTGAGGCAGCAAATGTTGACTGAGTATCTTTAACTTCCTAAAGTCTGAGCTAAACCACCCACGTATGGAGTGTAACCAGTTCAACCACTTCCCCCTTGGAGGTGTAACATCCTTCTCTTTGATGTAATTAGCAGCATTCTGTCCTTGGTTGTGTGTAAAAGGTGATCACCTACAGTTAACATGGGCACAGTAAATGTGGACCATCCTCTATGTAAACTGCCCAGAAAAGCAGTAAAAGCCTGTCCAGGCAGGGATCGGGCTTTCTCAGGGGCTCTCTCTGGCCCTCACGCCCTCTCTCACTTAGAGAGTGGCCATGCCATCCCTTTTTCCCCACAGGATTTTTGTAGTCCGTGTGAATTTGTCTATTGCTGCCACAGCACACAGATCCCGCAGGCCGGGATCTGCATCAAGTTCACAGACACCTGATGCCAAAACATACATAGGCCCTGGAGTCTAGAACCTGGACCCTGGAGTAGAGCCAGAACCAATAGCTGAATGCCAGACCTCCGCCCCAATGCTAAAACTGTCCCCACGACCCAGGACAGACCATGTACACTGAATGCCAGTCACTGGACACCAGAGACTGACAGAGAACCCTGGACACCAGATTCCATCCATCAGACCCTAGAGCCAGAGCTACATGTGGATCCCACACACCAATCCAGCATGCAAAGCCACACCTAAAGAGACTCCACATCCCAGACAGCCCCAGGCCACAGACCCTGGAGACAGAACCTAGATCTATAACCAAGACCCCACAGCCACACTCCAGAGTTGGAGTGGGATAATGGAGCCCAGTTGCCAGATGCCAGATGCGGGAGCAGAACTGAGTCCTCCCAATGTAAACAGAACCCAGCGGTCAATGAGGAACATTCCTAAGTCCGAGCAACTGGCCTCACAAATACTTTTCATGCCAGTGTAAACGCACGAGAGAAGAAAGTGACTCCCAGCACTACTAAATTATACCAAGCCCCGCAGAAATAGACCATAAAGGCTGACAGAGCAAAATATAATATTAATGCTTACTTTTGCCAGGAGGTGCCCATGATCTGTGAGAGGCTGCACTTTCCAGAAGTTAGTGTCCCGGCCATGCTTGTTACATGGCCAGCTCACCAACACTGTGGGGTTTAAAACATTATTTTTGCCATACCTTCTAAGTTCTAAGAGCTGGGATAACAATCAAATTAACATAATCTAATTAACAGGAGTTATTCAATGTCAAACACATGAGCAAGAATACCAAATGAATACCAAACATAATGAGGTGATGTTGGGTATATAGGATATATTGGAAAATGGAAGAACAGAGTCTTAGAGTTCAAAGGTGAAATGGGGGACATGCAGGTAATTTAGAAAAACGGGCAGCATACCTGGCAGGTTAATTTCTGTTGGGCAACTCCCAAAACTTTGGGACATGAGAAGACTGTAAGAGGGTCAATAAGCTCTTGCTAGGAGTGTCACTGTCTGAAGCTGAGGTGATTGTCCTCAAGCTCTCTTCCTAAACCAAACTGTGGCAACTAAACCTCTTAGGAAGAGATGAGATGGCAATCCTACGTAATTTCTCAGTCTCCCTTTCTAACAGCCAGTTTAAAATCAACATGCCAAGTGCAGAATGTTGGCCATCTTCATTGCCACCTTTGAAACTTCAAATAGAAGTTGTATATCCACAAGCTACATTAGTACATTGTTCCACATTTCACTGATATAATCATTCAGTTTTGAGAATGTTATTTTAAATTGTTAAATCTTCCTTAAGTAAATGGTAACATACATGTACTCCCCAAATTCACCTCATATTAAACACCTGACTGCTTGCTTACGTGGTGGGGAAACAACCTTTCCTATAACCTCAGGAATCTTTGGGCTGGCCTGATAATCCAACAGGTAGGACACAGATTAGCAAATGAAAATGGCCAAATGTAAGACATGCATAGGCGGGAGAACCTCACTCACGGGAGAGAGTCAGAAACCCCCCACGCAGAAGAGCATAAATGAGGCAGCGATGATGTGAGGGGCCGTGGTTATTTTCTATGATAAAAATATGTCCTTACATATGTGGGAAAATATTTGTGATAAATAAAAGGTGTTGGAACAACTGAATGGGAAAAATATTGGGCCCCCTACATGACATCCTCCACCCAAATCAATTCTTTAATTGATTTTAATAGCCACTCATAACTAACATAAAACACTGAGAGCTATCTAAAACATACCGAGAGATCTAAAGTGAAAGAATGGGAAAAATATACTAAACGAACATTGACCAAATGAAAATTATATAACATATAGTAGACTTGAAGGCAAAAAGAAAAAAAACACTACTAAAAATAAAGAGGAGTACTTCATATCAGTAAGTTCAATTTACCAGTTAGTTCCAAATTTTTATTCATTTAATAACATAAACTCAAAATTAAATAGAACAGAGCTACATGGAAAAATACACAAATTAATAATCATAATAGGAGATTTAATAAACCTCTATCATTCAGGTTCTGTTTCAGAACCAATACAGCCCACAAAAATTGGTAAAAATATAAAAAATAACATTAGAAGCAAATTGCATTCAATGTGCATAAGTACTTCACTACACCCCAAAACTGCAAATACGCCCCAGATGCTTTCCAAGCACCCTGGGAACTTTTTTTAAAATTGACCATATAGTGATATAAAGCAAGTTCCAACAAACTTCAAAGGACTGACATTTATTTAGAATTATATATATTTCTTGCTATCACTGCCATTAATCAAGAAATCAGTAACAACAGATAGCTAGAAAGTACTTATATTTACAAATTATGAAATACATTTCTAAATAACCGCCACCAAATAAATCACAATTGGAGTCAGAAAATAATTTGCGTGCAATGATACTAAAAACACTTCTTACCAAGGCCAGATCACTCAGGTTCCAAAGATGATCACAGCTTCAAGATCAGTGGTTTTCACCTAAGGTTGACTTTTCCCCCAAGGGGACATTTGGCACATTGTGTGGACACCTTTCAGACTGTCCTTAAGGTGGGGTTAAGGTGGGAGTTACTGGCATGCACTGAACAGAGGTAAGGATTGCTAATAAGCACCTACAATCAGAGAAAAATCTCCCAACAGAAAGAATTATCCATAGCCATGAGAAACCCTCCTCTGTATGGAGCAGGATGAAGAGTCAATTAGAATACAAACAGCATGTGGCTTTGCACCCTGGACCTGAAATCACATCTCCTTCTCTACAGGCAGCCTGGGGGCTGAGAGCTAAAGAACAACAAAAATAACAGTGCCAGCCATCTTGCAAAGACTGGGGACAAAGCCTGGGAAAGTTCACAAGCCAGGGAAGATGTCACACCTTAAGAGACTGCACCACATGTGATAAACCACAGCACTGAGGCTCACTGTCTCTTTTCACTGCCCATAAATAACTCTTCAGTAATTGTTTCTTAAAATAACTTAGAACCTATAATCTTACTCTTTTATTTTCCAGAATTCACCATCAAACGTTCTCTTCTTTGAAAATGTGGACATTTGCCATATTGCCAGTTCCTCAGATAACCTACAGGGGGCACAATTTTACTTACAAAATACTTCTGATTTCTAGAACACCATTGCTCCAGGCCCTGAACTCATTTATAATGCTAAGATTAATGTCACTATATTATTTAATTACTAATGAACTTATAACTAACACATTTTACCTGTTCATGTCTTCATGTTTTAGTCAAGCTTTAACTATTTTTTCATATTTTATACAATTGAGGTAATGTAATTTTATTTTTGCATGATATCTTATTTACCTTGACAACTCGTCAATATCAACTTAAAGTTATTATAAATAATACAACTTAGTAAATTGTGTGATAAATAACATGCAGAAATAAGTATCTTTTATACATACAAAGACTAATTTAAAGATATAATCAAAGAAAAGAACCCATGGGACACCCCCAAATCCGGTGTCTGGTCCAGATGATGTGCTCGTACAAAGTGGTCCCAAGGAACTGGTGAGTAACATTGGGACCTGAGACTTGTACCTCAAAACAGTCCACAAAAAAAAAAAATCAACAGTCACTGATACTCCACTATAATCAACCACTTTTCCTGCTGACCTGCACTACGATGTTATTTCAACAATTCCCACCAGATGGCAGTGGACATACACACTTGGGACATGTATTAGCAGCTTGGACAAATGGTTCGTATGATTTTTATGTATAAAATGATAGCAGTTTTATTTTTTTAACCTCTCCGGTTAAAATTTATTTTAAATAGATTTTACTTTCTTCATTGTTTAAGGAAGCTGCAACAAACAAAGCAAATTCCCAATGATTTCCAAGCACACTTGGAACTTCTAAAAACCTGACTCTATTACACTATACAGCAAGTTCCAACAAATGGCACATAGAACACGTTTATTGCTTCATCTTCACTAATCTGGAAACCAGTCACAAGGTAACTGGGCAGTCCTTACATGTACACATTTTAAAATACACTTCTAAACACCATTGCCATCAACAGTCATTGATATTCCACTAGCATCAACCACTTTTCTTGTTGACAGGCACTAAGGTGTTATTCCCAAAACGAACAAGAGATGGCAGCAGGGAACCACGCTTGGAACTTCTTTTCTTTCTTTCTTTTTTTTTTTCATTGACCGTAATGTACTATGGAGCAAGTTTAAAAAAAAAAAATCAGATTATTTGAGGTTCTGACCAAGATGGGGGTGTAGGTAGAAACCCTTCACTTCCTCACACAACCAAAAGGAGGATAACAACCAATCTAAAATCAATAAACAACCAGAAGTGTCACAAAATCAACCTGCATGGAACTCTGACCAACCAAGGAATTAAAGAAACAGTCAGCCAGACCAACCAGACTGGTGCACGGAGACGAAGAAATATGGCCCAAATGAAAGAACAGATCAAAGCTCCAGAAAGAGAGCTAAGTGATGAGGAGACAGCCAACCTATCTGACAGAGAGTTCAAAGCCCTGGTAATCAAAATGCTCACAGAACTGAGTGAGCTTGGTCGCAAAATGAAAGGACAAATGAATACTACCCAAAGTGAAATAAAGTAAAATATTCAGGGAACCAACAGTGACAGGAAGGAAACCAGGACTCAAATCAATGATTTGGAACAAAAGGAAGAAATAAACATGCAACTGAAACAAAATGAAGAAAGAATTTAAAAAATGAAGAGAAGCTTAGGAACCTCTGGGACAACTTTAAATGTTCTAATACCCAAATCATAGGGGTGCTAGAAGGAGAACAACAAGAGCAAGAGATTGAAAACTTATTTCAACAAAAAATGAAGAAAAACTTCCCCAATCTGGAGAAGGAAATAGACTTCCAGGAAGTCCAGGAAGCCCAGAGAGTCCCAAAGAAAGTGGACCCAAAGAGGAACACACCAAGAGGTACATCATCATTGTTACCCAAAATTAATGATAAAGAGATAATATTAAAAGCAGCAAGAGAAAAGGAGACAGTTAACTACAAAGGAGTTCCCATAAGGCTATTAGCTGATTTCTCAAAAGAAACCTTACAGGCAAGAAGGGGCTGGCAAGAAGTATTCCAAGTCATGAAAGGCAAGGACCTACATCCAAGATTACTGTATCCAGCAAAGCTATCTATCATTCAGAATGGAAGGGCAGATAAAGTGCTTCCCAGATAAGGTCGAGTTAAAGGAGTTCACATCACTAGGCCCTTATTATATGAAATGTTAAAGGGACTTATAAAGAAATTGAAGAAGATCCAAAACTATGAACAGTGAAATGACAACAAACTCACAACTATCAACAACTGAACCAAAAAGAAAAGAAAAAAAAGGAAAACCAAAACTAAGCAAACAACTAGAACAGGAACAGAATCAGAGAAATGGACTTCACAAGGAGGGATTTCAGTGGGGAGGGGGAAGGGAGGAATAGGAGGGCAAAGGTACAGGGAAAAAGAAGCATAATTAGTAGGCATAAAATAGACAGGGAGGGATAAAAATGGTATAGGAAACAGAGAACTCAAAGAACTTATATGTAGAACCCATGGACATGAACTAAGTGGGGGAAGAATGATGGAGGGTAAGGGGTGCAGGGAGAAGGGACGATAAAGGGGGGAAAATTGGGAAAACTGTAATAGCATAATCAATAAAAGCTTTTAAAAATATAGTAAGTAAATAAATAAATAAATAAAACCCCAAAATAACTGGACATGCTCTGTATGAAAGCTTAAGAAAGAAATCCTTACCCTTCAATGCACAGGTTAGAAACAGAAGCTGGAAATGCATAAGTTCTGCAACTGTACGAGGAACCTAAAATAGTAAACGAAGTCCAGGCAAAGTGGAGGAAACAAGCCCATAGTTATGTCCTGAGGAGCACGTACATAAAATGAGAGCTCTTGTATATTACTTTACTTTTTTTACCTCTCAGTAAACAATTTCAAATAAATTTGACCTCCATGTTATTTAAAGAATCTGCAATGAAAAAGCAAATTACAAGCGATTTTCAAGCACACTCGGCACTTGTAAAAACCTGCCTCTATTACGCTACAAAGCCAGTTCCAAGAAACATCACAGACAATACACTTATTGCTCCCTTGGCCAATATCTGGAGACCAGTCGCAAAGTAACTGCACAGTCCTGACATTTGGACATCTTCAACTGAGCTTCTAAATTACACTACTATCAAAAGTCAAAGATATTCCTACTGGAATCAACCGCTTTTCCTGCTGACCTGCACTAAGGTGTCATCCCCCAAAATGGCCACGAGATGGCAGCAGAGACTGACACAGGCAACGCACATCGCAGTAAAGCCTTGGCTGAAAGGTTCCTTAGCTTTTTCTGGTAAGATGCAATGACCCGCACACTTTTCGTTTCCCCCCCCAAATTATAACTGCACAACGTCATCGCTATTCAGTTCCACTGGCCTCTGCTATCTTTCAGGCAATTTCCCATTCCATCGTTCCACAGCACTGATACCTTTAGCAGCAAAGAGCTCTTCCAGGTGCCTTCTGCAGTCTTCCAGGGAAGGGAAATTTCTCTCCCCTGAGAAATTCGGAATACCGAACTAAACGGCCATGCAAAGGTGCAATTTCTGGTGAATTCTGCTGATGAATCACGACTGCACGGCCAGGCTAGAACCATTTATCCCTGGTCACCAAAGAGTAACATACTCTCCCACCTCATCCTGAAGCTTTCCCATCTTCTACTTCGACTCTTTCGACAGGCAGTACTTACAATTCGTCTGATGGGGTAGCATGTGTTGCAAATATCCCACTGGTTTTCCCCAAGGAGCACCTCCTACAGGACTCCCTCCCATATCACCACATAGGCAACATCACCTCCTCTGGATGAAGACCACCCTGTGGAGGGGCTGTTGGTGGTGGTTCCATTTGCACACCATCTCTCCTGTTCCACATTATTCTCAAAGTTTAACAGTTCATACATCCTTCGCAATTTGCTTGCAAGCAGAACGGTTCCCTTATGTTTCCATAGAGAAATGCATGTGGGAATGAGGTCAAGAAAGTCCCACCCCCTCATCCCTTTAACTTCTGTGGAACCCAAACATCAAAGCGATTCACATAATCATGCAGGTGCAAATGATTTTCAATGCTCAGTTTGGATACTTTGAGTATGTCACCTGTCTCCCACATGGCATAACGTGGTCTGTCCTCAGTTAAGGTCTGGACTCGATGGCCGTGAACTGCTAATGGTCTGCCAGACCCGTGGGGCACCTTTGTGTGAGAAATCTTGGGCACGACACTTCACAAACCACTTCTGACACATTTTGTCACCTAACAGCGCCTTCTCCATACACACTACAGATCTTTATTTTGGCATTCCAGATGTGCTTTCACCTTTCTTGAAATGACAAAGCCTAATGTTCCAAAGGTGTTCCTTATGTTCATCCATCTTCAGTATGAAAATGGCCACAACATCACTCAACGGTTTTGATGAGGTGTTTCTTGAAATGCATGCTGGCATGACATCTGTCATGATACACTCTAACAGAACAGTTTCACATGAAGTTAAAGACAAGTACGCAAGCCAGAGTCACATGAAGGGGCAGGATGGCAAAAGGGTGGTGGGTGGCCGTACTGACTTTTGGGCCAACCGGGTATAAAGAAAGCTTCAACCAGAATCGCACCATTGAAATCAATTACAGTATGTGTTTTGCTCTCGCAGCACTAAAGCTAGAGTTCACTGAAAATGGGTAACTGGAAAGTTCTCCTGCTTGGTACTTCTGAAATAGACTCCTACAGAACCTCCAAAACGAACCACCATGTGAGTTACAAAATGGTTTGAACTGAATGATGCTAAACATACTACATACCTAAACTTGAGAACAAAATCTGCACCCTTAAACACACGTGTTAGGCAAAACCCCTCAAATTGTACAATAGTAACACTCATTTGAGGAACCAAAAAGAGTAAATGAAGCCAAGACACGCTACAGGAAACAGGCCTCTAGACATGTCTGGAAGGACACGTACATAAAATGATAGCGATTTGATTTGATTTTACCTCTGAGTGGAGAATTTTGAATACATTTTATTTTCCCCTTGTTTAAAGAAGCTGCAACACACAAGGCAAATTACAAAAAATTTTCAAACATACTTAGACCTTGTAAAAACCTGACTCTATCGTGCTAAAAGCCAGTTCCAACAAATGTCACATAACACACGTTTAGTGCTCCCTTTGCCCTTAATCTAGAAGCCAAACAGAAAGTGACCTGACAATCCTTACATTTAAATGTCTTGAAATGCACTTGTAATTAATTCTGCTGTTAAAAGTCATTGATATTCCACTGGAATCAACCAATTCTCCTGGGGACCTGCACTAAGATGTCATTCCCCAAAATGACCACGAGAAGGCAGCAGAGATACACATTTGGAACACGGGTACTTGGATCTTTGCCAAAGGGTTCCTTTGGTTTTTACCAGGAGTTGCAATAACAGGCACATTTTTCATTTTCCCCCAACAACGTGACTGAACAACGGTTTCACCGTTTTCTTCAACCGCCCTCTGCCATCTTTCAGGCAATTTCACCATTCTGTCTTCCCAAAATACTGTTATCTGTTGGAACAGAGAACTCTTCCCGGTGCCTTCTGCAGTCTTCCAGGGAATGGAAACTTCTCTCCATTAAGAGAAATTCAGAAACACTGAACTAAACAGCCATGCAAAGTTGAGAGGTCTGCTGAGTACTGTGGACAAATCACGACTGTACAGCCAGCCTGGGAACACTTTGGCCTGGTCACCAAAGGGAAACATACACTCTCACCTTATCCAGAAGCTTCTGTGTCTTCTGCTGACAAACTGCGGTGGTGCTTTCAGTTGGTCTAGTCGGGAGCCATACCTGTTGCAAGTAACCCACTGGTTTTCCACAAGCATATTCTACTAAACACACTACCACATTCTTTGGATGAAGATGCTCCTTTTCTTTTTTTAAATATCCTCTTTTTATTTTTTTAAGATTGTATTTATTTGTTTTTACAGGGAGGGGTAGGGAGGGAGAGAGAGAGAAACATCAATGTGTCATTGCCTCTTGTGCACCCCCTACTGGGGACCTGGCCTGAATTGAACCTGACTGGGATGTGTCCTGACTGGGAATCGAACCTGTAACCCTGTGGCTTGCAGGAGGGCACTCAATCCACTGAGCCACACCAGCCAAGGCTGAAGATCCCCCTTTGGAGGGGCTGGTGGTGGTTCCCTTCATATGCCCATGATCTCTCCCATTCCACATTATTGTAAAATATCAGCAGTTCTTCCTCCTCCTCACTATTTGTCTTGGAAATGAAACATTTTCCTTGTGTTTCCTTAGAGAATCTCATGTGGAAATGTGGTCAAGAAGGCTTTAATCCCACCTCCACCCACCCCACTTAACTTCTGTGAAACCCAGACTTAAACAGACTAATGTAACTGTGCTGGTACAAATGATTTTCCATGCATGATTCGGATACTTTGAGCACGTCACTTGTCTTCCATGTGCCATAACCTGGTCTGCCCTCAGTTCACGTATGCCCTGGATGGCTCTCCACCCACTCGAGCAGCCACTGCACCCGAGAAACCCCCAGCACCAAACATCCCAGTCCACTTCAGACATGTCCCATCAGTCACAGCATCTTCTCCATAAATCTTTTCTTGCTTTACACTCGTGCTTGTACCTTTCTTGAAATGACCAGCCTAAGTGGCCAAAGATGTTGCTTCTGTTCACCCGTGTTCACTGTGAAAAGGGCCACACACACATTCACCTGTTGTGATGAGTTTTATCACACGCTGATATAATAGCTGTCACAATACAGTCTAATAAAATGGTTTTGAATGATGTTAAGGGCAATATGGGTGACCAGAGACAGGTGATGGGGTGGGGGTGTGGGAGTGGGGTTGCAGGCTGAACTGACTTGTGGCTGGGCTGACTTTTTAGCCAAACAGACTTATTGGCCAAATGGACTTTTTCGCCAATAGGCTTTTTGGCCGAACAGATGTTTTGGCCAATCCGATCTAAGGCAAGGTTCGACCAGCATTGCAGCCTCAAAATCGTATACAGTACATTTTTTTGCTCCCATAGCATTTAACCTAGTATTCACAGAGAATAGATGAATAGACAGTTCTGTTGTTCGGGACTTCCGAAAAAGACTCCTACAGAAACTCCAAAATGAACCACCATATGAATTACATGATAATTTGACCCGAATGATGCTAAAGATGCTAGTTACCGATTCTTGATAAAGAATTCTTCACCCCTCAATGCACAGGTCAGAAGCAGAAGCTGGAAATGTACAAGGTTTGCACATGTAGGAGGAACCGAAAATGGAAAAGGAAGTCCAGGCAAAGTTGAGGAAACAAGAGTACATACACCGATAGCGCTGATATTTTACTTTGCTTCTTTTTTGCACCTCTTGATGCAGAATTATGTGTAAATTTTACCTCCGCGTTGTTTAAGGAAGCTGCAACAGAGCACAGACAAACGAATTTCGAGCACACCTTCAACGTGTCAAAGACTGACGCTACTGCGCTACAGAGCCGGTCGTGAGAAACGTCACAACTGAGTCCGCAGGGTAATGTCTGCGCTCGCGAGGGGTTAGACAGGCTTAAAAGGGTCTTCATGTTTCTACCATTGTTTTACTCAATGTTTCTATGACCTATCTCCTAAGGCTTTTATATCAGTTAAAACGCTTTGGGCAGGAAGCAATAGAAGACCCAACTCAAAACATCTGAAACAGTAAAGGGATGTATAATCTCACATAATGGAAAACCCAGAGGCAGAGGACTTTCGGGGCGGATCAGTTCAGGGGCTCACCCTCCTATCAAGGACCCAGTTCTTTACATCTCTCTGCTGTGTCACGCTCAGAGTGTTAGCTTTCATCCTCCTGTTTGCCCCCCTCCCCCCAGCACCCAACCAGCAGACATTACCTCACTGCTCATTTCCATAATTGCATCACAACCAATCCCTGGCCGGGAATGACCTTGATCAGCTTAGACTACAATTCATCCTGGGGGTGTCGGGGCCCAGCCTCCCCTGATGCACAAAGTCGAGACACCTGAACACAACCGGGTTGTGCTGGCAGATAAAACAACCAGCAGATGGTTCGATTCCCAGTCAGGGCACATGCCTGGGTTTCGGGCCAGGTCCCCAGTAGGGGGGCGCATGAGGGGCAACCACACATTGATGTTTCTTTCCTCTCTTTCTCCCTCCCTTCCCCTCTGTCTAAAAATAAATAAAATCTAAACAAACAAACAGTGGAGATGGCTTTGGGGCAGACAGGCAATAGTGGCTGCCATGTGTGACCGCCTCTCCTGACCGGTGGCATGTACTGCCTGGAATTAGGGTTGTGCCTCTATGATCTGTCTCTATAGTCCGAGGGGGACAAAGAAACTGAATACATTCCCTGTAGTACCTGGCACAGTGACTCGCACCAAATAATGAATGAATGAAACTTAAACACTAAAATGTTTGTCTGATAGTATAATTGGACATGATTACTTTTGCCAAGGGCATTTCAGTGTTGGTTTACTGTCAGGCTAGACACCTATGAGCCAAATGAAATTTGATAAAACGGAGTGTGGGGAGTGAGGGGTGACACAGCAGTGGGACTGAACTGACATCTACCCCAACGAATCAAATTAATTTGTGAATGTGGACAAAACTCTTGTGTAATTAGGAAAGCTTGATACTTTGTTCTTATGTTTTATGTTATTATTTTTAAAAGATGTTACTTATTTATTTTTAGACAGAGGGGATGGGAGGGGAGGGAGAAAGAGAGGGAGAGAAACATCGATGTGTGGTTGCCTCTCACGCGCCCCCCAGCTAGAGACCTGGCCCACAACCCAGGCATGTGCCCCAATGGGGAATTGAACTGGTGACCCTTTGGTTTGCAGGCCAGTACTTAACTCACTGAGCCACACCAGCTGGGGCTATTCACATGTTTTAAAAAGAGAAAAATAAGTCTTCTAGTGGTAAGGCATGTGTTTTAAGAACATTTTCTATTTTAGGACTAAAGAAGACACGTCCCTAGTTCCCACAGGTTTGTTGCTGCTGAGTGTTCCCCTCCTGCTGCAGCGTCCGAGGAGCACTGGAGGAGGAGAGAGCCATTTCCCCAGAACCTGCTCTCAGGACTAACAGACTCGGAGACAGAGGCTCTTGGAATGAACGGGGCAGGGACAGGTTAATGAGACCTCAGCACAGGGGCACCTTTCCCACGGGGCTGAAGGTGGGGACCTTCCCTCCCTGACACACTGGGGCTGTTTTCCTCACCTTTTGCTGCCCTGGGTCTCCTGGACAGCCACCCTGCCATTGGACTTCAGGAGCCATCTGCTGGGTCATCTCTGCCAGCTTCTCCTTGTGGCCTTGGCTGACAGGAGGTGACCGTTGTGGCCACTGCGCTTAGGGTGGCGATGCTCCCGGCGCGAGTGGTCCTGTCTGCTCCGAGGCTGTGGTCTGGTCAGCAGGAGGCCAGGAAGGTGCTAACAGCCACCCTACATGGACACTGGCATCTCCATCACCTGAAAATTGATTCACCGAGTTCAGAGCGAGGCCCAGACCAAAAGCCCCCTCATTAGGAAGTCTACAGTCTGGCTGGGGGGACTGCCTGGCTCTGCTCCTCTGGACTAGTGTGCTGTCGCCTGGCCCTGGAATGGGGCTCCTGGCAGGTGGTCTAATGAGACCTCCCTTCTGCGGCTGTGACTCCATCTGCACCAGGCACGAGGGCTGGCCTCATGGGCCTCCTGTCTGACTCGCCCAAGGGTGTGGCCCGTCTCACCCAGGACTGGAAAGGCCACAAGGCACTGTGACCGCTTTCCTTGGTCCTGCTTGGAGGCTGCCGGGCAGAGTACTGGGGTCAATTTCAGTTCTTCCACTTGCTCTGAGACCTGAGGGTAAATGCTTGCTCTCTCCGAACCCTGACCCAGCTGTGGGAACAGGTCTGACGTCCCCGCACCGGGCGTTGTGAAGGGCGTGGAACCCTTCCACCCCGACAGAGTCTCTCCCCTTCCTCCCACAAGCCCCCTCAGGACTGCCACACACCTTCTGGAAGTCTGAGGCCTGGAGACAGGCTCTCTCAAAGTTCAAGCCCCCAGCTCCCTCTGCCCTGACAGTGGGTAGTTTAACAAATTCCACCGGAGCAGAAGCACTTGCCAGCTGCTTCCTAAACACTGAGGATGACAGGGAGACAGGCCAGCACACTGGCCCTGCACAGCCGTTCTCTCCTCCTCGCCCCAGCTCAAAGCAGCTATGCCTGGGCCCACTGGGCCCTCAGTGGCCAGCAGCCTCCGTGGGATGGAAGCGGATTGCCTCTCTGGTCAGGTCAGGTGAGGGCAGCCTATGCCCTGTGTCCGCACAGCCAGAATCTGGGGCCGCAGCCAGCCTCGGAGCCTGCACCTTCTTAGGCTTTCTCCATTATCCCCATCGAGCCTTGGAGGCATCCCCAAAGGCTGCAGCTCTGAGCCCCGACTTTCCATTTGTGCTCAAGGGCGAATCAGTTGATTGTCAGCCACAAAGCAGTGGCCTAGACCTTGGGGTCTATTCGTTCTTGCTGCAGGCTAACTTCTATTCATTCTCACAACGCAGGAGGGAAAACCGTCACTGCAAGGAGAAACCCCTCCCCCGCCGCCAGCACTTTGCTCTTCCCCGGGGCTCTGTTCTGCTGGAATATTTCCTCTCAACTGAATTCTTCACCTTCTTTTATCCTGACACCACGGCAACTGCTTTAAAGTTTCCAACCTTTCCACACTGGGCACATGTAGAAAATAATTTACCTGTAAGGTACATTTACTGGGGTAATTAGAGGAGCTGCTCCTGGCCAGGGGTGATTAGCCCAGGTAGCCCCCGAGCCCCACTCTCAGGGCACCATGCTTGGGAAATGCTGGCTCAGAGAAGGGACCTCCCAGGTATCGCGGGATGTCACACTCAGCCGAAGCCGCATGTCTCCTCCAGGGCTCACACTGTGACACTTGGCAGATTGCCTAGGTTGGGAAGGTCTCCGGGTACCCCTCTGGTGGCTCGGCTGGCGGCTGGCCTGTCCAAGGTTCATTTTTTTCATCCCAGACCCCTGCCCCCCGCCTTCTACACCCCCCCCCCCCCAAGCTCAGGCTGCGAGGCGGAATGGGGCCATCTGAGATGCAGAAATAGCTGGTTTTGTACTCAACGACAGGCGGGCTGGGTCTGTCCTGAAGGGCCCAAGACCAGGGTCGCTCTCCCGATGATGCTGTTAGACCTTCCCTGAGCACAAAGTCGAAGCCCCTCGGCCGGAAGCAGTGCTCTCTGTGCCCCAAGATAGGACAGGACATTTTCAGGTGCCCTGCTCTAGGAGTAAGGGGGCGGAGGTGAGCGAGGGGTGAGGGTGAAAACACCCGTGGGGAAAGAAAGATGGTAACTGAGCACCTTCCGAGTGGGGTCAGTCAGGGAGCAGAGGGGAACACAGCTCCTCTCCCTACCTGGCCTCATCTCCTGCCACATGTGTGGCACTTCCACTCAGGCCAGCACCCACACACCCAAACTGTTCCTCCCTTCCGCACGAGGCCTGGCCCTTTGGTCATCTTTGTCCTTCTTCATTGCTCAGCTAGACCTTATAGGCCACACCACTGGTACCAGAGTACCAGTCACCAAGCCCTCCAGCCACGCATATTGAAGCCCTCCTTTCCCTGCCCTTACACTAGGGCTGCCTCCCGCCCCGCCCCAGAACTATGCTTCCATCGGGCGGGTGCTTGGAAGAGGATCCAGATTAGGGAGCTCTCCCCTCCCCAAGTTCTCCTACATACACACCATTCTTCAATTTGCCTTATTATTCCCCTCCTTCAAATATCCCTACCATCCATTGGGTCAACTACCAATACTACAACCACACATGACTTGTAACTTTGTGTCTTAGCCAACTTCACTTTCTCCAAGCAGTAATTTCTTTAAAAGTACAACCTTATTTGCTGTTGTAGGTTTTGGCTAAGTATGGAATATATGAGCACAGTTCCAAAGCCCCTCCCACGTAGTTACCAGAAAGTGGACCAGGCTGGAGCGGGTCTGCCTCAGGCCGGCCTGTAGGGTGGGGGTTCTTGACTTTGTGTAGGAAGATTCCACAGCACGAGTGCAGGTGATTATGGGAGTAAGTTTATTAAAGCTGGGACAGTGGAACAAGGAAGGACTTAGCACAGAAGCAACAGGAGAGCCTAGGCAAGGCTGTCTTAGCTCACTGGGGAGTCAGAGAAAAGGGGCCTTGGGGGCAGGTTCAGGGGTGAGCCCCGGACAAGCTGCTGGTGCCTACTGTTACCCTGGTTGCAGGTCTCCAGGGGTCCCTCGGAGTTTAGGAGAGGATCTCAATAGGACAGCCACCAGCTTTCCCAGGGGTGCCCTTTCAGGGTTGTGGTCTCTGCCGAGTGCTCAGTGCCAGGGCACAGGGTCATTAGGCACTGCAGCTGGTGCCGGCGTCGCCCACCTGGGTTTGCTGCTTTTCTGGGCCTGGGGCTGAAATGCAGCTGAGGCCCCATGTTACCTCCAGGGAGGACGGCATGACCGGTGATGGGCCAGGGGAGGGAAGGCCACGCCAGCAGGGAGGCCTGGCGTGCCTTCTGCCCGTGAGGCACCAGGCGCTTTCCACCCTGGCGACCCTCTGCACCTGGCTGCAAATTGCTCGGCCAGTTTATCCAGCTCAGTTCCCCCATTCCACTCACCGAGAAATTTCCCTAGCTCACTCTCCTGCCTCAGTGTGACTATTGTTTTACTAAATACTGACAGTAGTCATGTCGGGACGACTGATTGCTGGAAGTTTGGCTCCACCCTTCACTACCTGGCTCACCCACCCCCTTACTATTCCACATGTGGTCAGTGGACCACGAGGACCAGCTGGAAGCTCTACCTCAGACGACAGATTCGGATCTGTTTTAACAGGACACATCCCCGCCGTAGTCTGAGAAACAGGCCCAGGCAACCTGAGCCTGTTGCCTTGCCCGATTATCGCCATTCACCAATTTGGGCCCAAGTGAGACAAACCGCTCAGCACCACATTTAAGGGCCCAGAAGCCACTTGAAATGTTGATCCAATGATGTGGGTCATCTGCCAGCCTCCACCCCCCAACTGGCCTTGAGTAAGTGGGGTGAATATTTAATGTGATGATACAGAAGCCAGTTTCACATTAAAATATAAACATCACCTTTATTGGTAGGTTTGGGACACGGAGGACTCACAGGACAGAAATAAGACAGCACTGACACACTGGAGTGTAACAGTGACGCAGACAGGCTAATAGTCTTCACCCTCGTCCTCTCCCTCAGCACTATCTGCTCCGACCTCCTCGTAATCCTTCTCCAGGGCAGCCATGTCCTCACGGGCCTCAGAAAACTCTCCTTCCTCCATGCCCTCACCCACATACCAGTGGACAAAGGCACGCTTGGCGTACATCAGGTCAAACTTGTGGTCCAGGCGAGCCCAGGCCTCAGCAATAGCTGTGGTGTTGCTCAGCATGCACACAGCTCGCTGTACTTTGGCCAGGTCTCCACCAGGCACCACCGTGGGAGGCTGGTAATTAATACCAACTTTGAAGCCAGTGGGGCACCAGTCCACAAACTGGATGCTGCGCTTGGTCTTGATGGTGGCAATGGCAGCATTGACATCTTTGGGAACCACGTCACCACGGTACAACAGGCAGCAGGCCATGTATTTACCGTGGCGAGGGTCACATTTCACCATCTGGTTTGCTGGCTCAAAGCACGCATTGGTGATCTCTGCTACTGTAAGCTGTTCATGGTAGGCTTTCTCAGCAGAGATGACAGGGGCGTATGTGGCCAGAGGGAAGTGGATGCGGGGATAGGGCACCAGGTTGGTCTGGAATTCGGTCAGATCGACATTCAGGGCTCCATCAAACCTGAGGGAAGCAGTGATGGAGGACACAATCTGGCTGATAAGGCGGTTAAGGTTAGTGTAGGTTGGGCGCTCAATATCGAGGTTTCTACGACAGATGTCATAGATGGCCTCGTTGTCAACCATGAAGGCACAATCAGAGTGCTCCAGGGTGGTGTGGGTGGTGAGGATGGAGTTGTAGGGCTCCACCACAGCTGTGGAAACCTGGGGGGCTGGGTAAATGGAGAACTCCAGCTTGGACTTCTTGCCATAATCGACAGAGAGGCGCTCCATCAGCAGGGAGGTGAACCCGGAACCAGTTCCCCCACCAAAGCTGTGGAAAACCAAGAAGCCCTGAAGGCCCGTGCACTGGTCAGCCTGAAAAAGAAAAGTTCTAATTTAAGCCTTGATGAAAGCTACAATGACTTCTTTGAATCCATAATTACTACATTGATTTTTAAAGTCTTTTGAATATTTGCTAAGAAAGCTGTCATAAAAAGGTTCTAAAGTGCTAAGCGAAACTTTTCACAACTCCTGGGGTGGGGGGATCTGCTAAAAGGCTATTTAAAAGTGAACCATTTTCATCACTGAAGGCGGAGGACTCAGGAGGTGGACACAGGGCCCAAGTTTTAGTGACTGGGAGAGCGACCTCTGGTGCCCTTGCTGCGACCACAGAACAAGGGCACCTTCTTATCAGCTGGAGAGCTACCAAGGGCAGGCCTGGACCACCAGCTCCGTACAATGGATGTCTTACAGAGAGATTTGGCAGCTGCGTTCTGAGCTGAAATACAACAGAAGAGCCAAGTTGAATGCCCTGGTATTGGAGTCAGGTTGGGTCATCTGGCTCTACCAGTCCCTTGCTGCGTGACCAAATTCATTTCTCAATCTCAGTTTTCTCATTTAGTAAATGAGAACAGTAATCTACCCCAGGTGGCTGAGAATTAAACGAGTACTTGGAACAGTGCTTGGCACAGTAAGTACTACCTACCCAAAAGCCTGGTCATCCCGGGAAAGGTGACTTACTGTCACAACTCCCTAAGACCTTCAGGGCTTTCCGCCGCTCAACCGGGCTATTCTGGTTAGCAGACTGCAACTCTATAAAAAGATGATTTCGACCTTGCAAGCAAAGTATTCTGTTAACCCTCACTTCTCAAAGGTGTGCACAGCTTTGTGGACACTCTCTAACCTCCCCTCACAGTCCGTGTCTCCAGTGGGGTCTACAATGAGATCAGTGAACAGGGCAGACCCTAGCCTACCAGTTACATCCGCTAAACCTCATACAGACACAGTAGTAACACCAAGGGCAAATGCGGTTGTTTTGGTAGTCAATGAACTTCACTCCTAAACTCTCAATGGCTTTTACTAGACTTATTTGCTCCTAAACTCAGGTCCTCATTTGCCAAGTCAGTGCTTACAGCTGAAGCTTGACTTGCAAATGTAGGAACCACTAACCCAAGTTTTGCCTGGGACACTGATAAACATCTTAAAAAGTATGAAGCCATGAATGATGCAAAGGCCATTCTTTGCAGAATAGACCAGCTGTGGCTGGGCTCAGCACTGGGGTGGCCGAAGTGTCTGTTACGTTTTTTTTTTAGTGCAATGGCTCTAGTAGTGCCTAGTGGTCTTTAACTTCATTCCAAACAATTTTGTTGGACTATATAGTGACAGCTGTCCTATCAGCATGCAGTTAAAAAAAACTTGTCAAAATTGGTATATTTTTGTGCAGCCATTTTAATATTGAAGATGGAAGATATGCAACATTTTTGGCATATTATGCTTTATTTCAAGAAAGATAAAAATGCAAAAAAGATTTGTGCAGTGTACGGAGAAGGTGCTGTGACTGATCGAGCACATCAGAAGTGATTTGCCAAGTTTCTGGGTACTATTGACCTTTTGACCAAGTAACTCTGTGCTGTGGGGCTGTCTCATGCATCGGAAGGTGCTGAGCAGCACCCCCGGCCTCTGCCCACTAGAAGCCAATAGTGGGAGACAGCCGACATGCTCAAAACATCCAAATTAATGAAGTTATTGGTGAAAACAAAAACTGTGTCTTTTATTTTACAGAGAATACTAAACAGACTTTCTGGCCAACCAATACGATGTGACTTTCCTAACAAGCTACTCTACCCAAGCACTCGTTCTTGATTTTGGGTTAATGACTTATAAGCCGCCCATATGTCTAAAGAATAAAGAGTCAGCTGACTGCCAGACTCTTAATTAAGAGTGACCCAAACAGAACACTTGCGAACTTCACTGATGTACATACAGTTGCCTAAGATTCTTCTTCCACAGGGCCACCCCGAACTGCCCTGAGCTCTAGCAGAAAAGTAAGCCAAGCCTTGTGTGTTTCTACCTCGAAGCCTTCCAAGTGTCAGTGATCCATACTCGCTTCTGTAATAAGGGAGCTGCCCTGCCTCCACTTTCAACGTTGAACATTTCCAGTGTTGGCCATTTCTAATTGGTGTTATACTGGCTTCCTGAGCTCTGAACTTTTTGTACTAACAAGGCAACAGGCCAGGTTTTTCTTTTTAACAATTTGATCAATTAGTTACATGTCAAATCCAGCCACCTACTCACTGTGACTAAGATAACCTAAAAAGGGATGTCTCTGCTTGAAGCAGGGAAGCTGACTCATTAACATGAACAAGGACGTTTAATGATCTAGTATGTCAGGGAAACTGGTAAGGCCCCCTGGTTCTCTCCTTGACTCTTGGTAAACTTGGGCTCACTGAATGAGCAATTGTCCAATGGCTCAAATCTGCTTTGTAAGACAAAGAAATAGGCAAAAGAGCGCATATCCCTACCCCAAACAGTTGTCCCATCAACCAGGACTGTCTGGTTTCGAAGTCCAGTTATATTTAGTGAGCAGTCTACAGCCTGTGCAAAGAATGACTCCTGTAGTTTGGTCTCTCTTAAAACAAAAAACTCTCACTCCACCCTAAGTATTGTGTTTACCAGTTTCCGAATCCGGTCCAGGACGAGGTCAATGATCTCCTTGCCAATGGTGTAGTGTCCACGGGCATAGTTATTGGCAGCATCTTCCTTGCCTGTGATCAGCTGCTCAGGGTGGAAGAGCTGGCGGTAGGTACCAGTGCGAACTTCGTCTGGAGGAGGGAAACAAAGCGGCCACCCGTCACTAACAATCCTCACAAGCCCAGGCATCAACAGAGGCCCCAGGACACACCTCCTGTCCCAGACCCCTGGGATCTCACTTGGGTTATTGAGGGCAACTCACCAATGACTGTGGGTTCCAGGTCTACAAACACTGCCCTGGGCACGTGCTTGCCAGCACCCGTCTCACTGAAGAAGGTGTTGAAGGAGTCATCTCCCCCGCCAATGGTCTTGTCACTTGGCATCTGGCCATCGGGCTGGATGCCATGTTCCAGGCAGTAGAGCTCCCAGCAGGCATTGCCGATCTGGACACCAGCCTGGCCCACGTGGATGGAGATGCACTCGCGCTGTGGAAGGAAGAAAGGAGAATGTCAGAATATAACAAACTGGTTGGGACATTTAGGAATGATTCACACCCACATGACTAATTGATCTTCAGGAGAGATAATCACCTTCCGGAAGGCCACTCCTGCTCAGACTGTTGCACAAGCAACAAGTCTTTGCCGAAGACTAATTCAGAGAAAATGCTTGGGAAAACCAAAGATATGTCAATGAACTACTAGACAGACTAGAGACCAGACCTTTCCTTTGTAGCCACATTAGATATTCAAGGTTGGGTTCCTGCCACTTCAGAAAGACCAAGCTGTTCCATAGCAATACATTTTCTCCCAGCTCCTGGAGAATGTTTGCTGAGTCTTTACAGGCATGCAAAATTCTGCCTTTCAGCTGTGATTCACTCTGTGTGATTGTGTAACTATTGAGCTCATTCTGGTCCCTCTTTAATCCTATTCTTTAAATGACAAGAGCTTCTCCCTTTAAAACCAGCTTAAACCAGAAAACTGCAGCCTATGACTCATGGAGAAAACGCCAGATAAGCAGCAGTTAGCTGTATTTTAAAAACTGGCCAGAGGCAGCCTTTTAACACTGCGGAAGAATTTAATCTTAAGGAAGAACATTTTCCTTCACTATCAACACGCTTGGGTGATGGGAGGGTGGGAGTGGAGGCACAGGGCAATGAAAGCTAGAATTGTCCCCAAGACTTTGGCAGTTTCCTAGTAAAATGTAGACATATTTTTGGTACTGTGGAGAAAGTCCACAGTTAAGAATTTAATGATGCTATTGAGAAAAGGTTTGTTTTCCTTCATTCGCTGAACAAAATAATGTTACCAAACTAATTCCCGTTTAGTAAAAGAAGGCAAGCCCTGGCCAGTGTGTCTCAGTGAATTGGAGTGAGAGGTCGCAGGTTCGATTCCCGGCTGGGGCACTTGCCTGGGTTGCAGGTTCAGTCCCAAGTCGGACACGTGTGAGAGGCAACCACTGATGTTTCTCTCCCTCCCTTCCCCTCCCTCTTAAAAAAATACAAACAACAACAACAATGAGCACATCCTCTGGTAAGGATTAATAAAATAGTAAAAGGCAATGAACCTCTACACCTGCAGACTTAAAAGGGAAACAAAAAAAAAGATGTTTATCATATTTCATCATAAGTCAAATTAACTACTTTGGAGGCTTGCAGAGGACTTCTCAAAAGTGGACGCCAACTATCTCCCACTTCCCTCAAGTAAGGTTTCATGTTTTTTTTAATAGCCACTAATAGGAAACTAGTTAAAGAAAATTCAACACCAGCTGAGATCTGAAAGAGCCTGGTTTCATAACGTGAGATCACAAAACCCTAATCGCTCACCTTTCACTGCGGTCCCGCCCCTTCCCACCTACACTGCCCACGAAACACGCATGGCCTCACGACCACATCACAAGCCCAGGATGGCCCGCACCCACTAGCCCAGCTGTAGGCCTGTGGGAGAAAAGGGGTTGTTTGGGCCCGTGGACCCATGACCATTCAGCCATTGCATCATGTTTGCCTTTAACTGGACTTTGAAATTCCGGAGCTCAAGAAAGTTGGAGAGACCCAGACCCATGGAGATAAAGTAGCTGAGAAAGTACTCTCTAATGAGGCGCTTCTCCCGTCAAAGCCTTCCGAGCCCTGGCTCAGTGGATTGAGCGCTGACCTGCGAACCAAAGGGTCGCTGGTTGGACCCCCAGTCAGGGCACATGCCTGGGTTGCCGGCCAGGTCCGTAGTTGGGAGGGCGTGTGATCAATGTTTCTCTCCCTTTCTTTCTCCCACCCTTCTCTCTCTAAAAAATAAAATCTTTAAAATTAAAAAAAAAAAAAGCCTTTTGAGCCCCAAGATTTCCTTGCACTGTCCAACAATCTAACCCAATTCCTCTGTAGATTGTGCCCTCTGCTCCCCCCTGGCTGCTGGGGAGACGGAGCAACAACAGGTGATGGAGTCCATTAGTTCAGCTTTAACTGGCCGCGCAGTCACTGTCTCTCCTAATCTAACCTGTGGTTGCTGGCATAGGTCTGCTGCTGCTGCTGCTGCTGCTCTCCCTGCCTTCAGACCAGCGATGTGCAACCTTTTTCATCTCATGGCACACACAAATTACTAAAATTCCGTGGCATACTAATACTAAAAGTACAAATTTTTGCTGACCTGGACAAGATAAAAAGTCGGTATAACTTTGATTCGCACCAGACAGCTAGTTCCATTAGACGACCTAAGGGAAAGGAGGTCAGTCTCTGACTAAACAGTCAAGCATGGCATGTTTTAAAAATTCTCGCAGCACACGGGTTGAAAATTGCTTCTTTAAACCATCACACCACTTTCCAAATTTTTTTTTTAACCAGTATTTTTGGTTTTGCTTAGAGAAAAGCACTCGGGCAAGGTGGTACAATAAGACACACTTTTAGTAACTGCGGTAGTCTCTGAAGATTGTAACTTGCTACTGTTCACTGTGTTCCTGGTTTAAAACAAGAGATACTATTTTGAAACACGAATACCGGTTCTAAAACATGGCTTATTTTACTTAGGTAAACCAACAGAGGCTCTTAGCTGTTTCAGTACCTCTGGAAGTTATGTCGAAAATACTCAAGTTGTGTGTGCCTGCACGTTTCTACGAAACGAAGAACACATTGTCAGAACTGGTTTACCCCGTGGGCTTACAAGAAAATATCCTTCCATGGACTTGCCTTTTTTTTTTTTTTTTAAACCTGGCTGAAGTAGAAAGCTTCAGCTACAAACAACCCTCTCAATGAACACCAGAAATGCAGGATTAGACGACAGGAGGAATCTGCCTACCGCCTTCAGGTGGATCCGTACAATGGAAACCTCTCTCTAGAGCCTGGCCACAGGTGAGTCAGCAGCGAGTCACCGGGCGCTGGGGAGGGCGAGCCAGTAAGTGCTTGCGCCTTCCGTGCGGAAGCGCATCAAGTGCTCCAGGTACTTCCAATTCGTAAGGGACGATGAGGTCATTTGGGGAAATGGGAGGGAAGAAATTTTCAGTTCCCACGAGCCCTTGGAAGTCAATGTGAAGACTTCCCGGCCTTCCTAAGGCGGTGGCTGGCCCTAGGACGACAGTCTCTCGGCAGGATCTTTAGAAAGTTTTCCACTTCCACTGAGGGCAGTGCTCGAGCTGCGTCTCTTTAACTCAAGGAGGGTGCCGGGTGAACTCAGCTTTCCCAGCCTGGTCACTAGAAGCCAGTTTGCCTGGAGGCGTCCCGGACACGGTCCCACGTGCAACCCGAGTCGCGCGCCCAGGAGGACTGCTCACTCCCCCCGCCCGGGGACAGGGACGGGAACCGGGACGGGGAGACAACCCCCAACCCCGGTAACTTACCATAACTGAAACGTAGGGCTCACGGGACTGGAGAGGGCGAAGGTAAGGTGAGAAAAATCTCCCACTAACAGATTTCCAAGGAATCCGGGGGAGAAATGGTCCTGCCGCCTGCGCGCTGGGCCCTATATACCCCCCGGCTGCAGGGAGGGCGGGCACTGAACCCCGCCCGGGCCCACCCCCAACCCCGCCTCCAGCTGCGTGGCCCTCGGCCCGGCGCCCTGCTCGACTCAGCCCGTAGAGGGAGGATGAGTACGTGGCGCTGATTGGTGGGTTCAAAAGTTCAAACCAAACTGTTTGGAAGGAGCCAGAAGAACCGGGAAGGGGAGGGGACCTGCTGGGGGCCAGTGAGCGGGCCGCTGGGGTGGGAAAGAAGAGGGAGACCGCATCTCAGAGGAGCGGGATGGCGCAGCGTGCGCCCAGTCCTCTGCGGGTGGGTGGGGGGCGTCAGGTGGGCCAAGCCTAACCCAGGCGAGGCGCGCAGTGAGTGGGGCGGCAGCCGCAGCCCCGAAGCGCGGACCCTCCCGCCGCGCGCCGCGCCCTGTGCCGGGCCCCCGAGGCCACCGCACGTGGCCCCCAGCCAGTCGCAGCCGCACTGGTCTCTGCAGAGGCCGGGCCTGCGAGCCGCCCTGCCGCGTCTGTCTTGCCCAGGCTCGCGGGCCCCTGGTTGCTCTTTCCAGGTCACGGTTACCACCCGCCGTCCTGAAGCCTCACTTTTTTGGTTGCTTTTCCTTGCTAGTTTTCCTGCTTCCTTTAAAACAGGAAACTTTTGGTTCCTAACAACAATCTCTTTTCACTTAGCACAAAAGCTTTTTTTTTTTTTTTAGTTCATTTATTGACTGCTTACTATGCAGAAGAGCTGGTTTTTTACACTGTATTAATCACATTACATCCGCAACAAACCCTGTGAGTTATCCCCATTTTACAGATGAGAAAACTAGGACTCAGAGGAATTAAACTAGTCGACGGTCACCCAGCTGGTCTGGCGGTGGAGCACCCTCAGTCCTCGCCACCTTGTACCCTCCGGCCGCTGCTTCCCTTACTAGGTGCTCTAAATATACCCTTTATTTCTCAGGTGCGTGGCGTCGGGACGGGGGTATTACTCATACTGTGCACCCTGGCATGCAGATTATTTTGAGCTGAAAAGAATTAAAGTCCAAAAAACTCAAGAGGTTTTTTTTTTTTTTTACCTACCCCTTCCCTTCCTTAAAGAGATTCAGATAGAAAAACCTGCTTTTGAAAGGGAACCTTGGAATATTCACCTTAGCACAACGACATACATACCTAACTTTGCCTCTCTGTCTTTGGAATTTTCATGCTTCTCGAGCACACATATTAATATTCGATTTTCTCCTGTTAATCTATTGTATGCCATTTGAATTATTCCACCAGGCATAAGAACTAACGGGGTCAGCGGAAAGCTTCCCCTGCCCTGACTTTAGTGTCCTTTATCTTAGTTGTTTTTTTCTCTCTGCAACTTCGTTATGTTAGCTCTTAAATTCCTGAACCAGCTCTGGGTGGTAGAGTTTATGGAAATATGCAGAGAACAATAGTGACTGCTATCCAGAATGTAAGTCACAGGGCTTTTTCCAGAAGTAGGAAAAGGCAAAATGAAAGCAGAAATGGGTTTTGGATACTGAATAGGCAGAACATGAGGTGCACTCAACTCTCACGCACAGAATGGACGCTGTGAGCATACGCAGACTGCTTTTCACGCTACAGCACGCAGTTCATTCATCCAGCGCTTATTGAGTTCCCATGGTGTGGCAAAGTGTTCCGCAATCTAGAGTAACAGCATTTTAGTCTGTTGTTAAATACTTTAGTCTTAATTAGTAGAGTTTTACACTTTTTTGGATTCATTCCACAAATACATTTAGCACAGTTTCTAGGTGCTTAGGGATGAGGCAGGACAGTAAGAAGCTAGGAAAATTCCTTGGTAAGTAGAATGGGGGAACTGAGACAGCTGAATAAACTGGCTGAGCAGTTTACAGCCAGGTGCAGAGGGTGGCCAGGGTGGAAAGCGCCTGGGTGCCTGGCAATGGGCAAAACTGGCGCCGGACCTTACCCCCTTTCCTCCCCTGGCCCATCACTGGTCATGCCGTCCTCCCTGGAAGTAACATTGAGGCCTCAGCTGCATTTCAGCCCCAGGCCCAGAGAAGCAGCAAACCCAGGTGGGCGATGCCAGCACCAGCTGCAGTGCCTAATGACCCTGTGCCCTGGCACTGACCACTCCCTGAAAGGGCACACCTGGGAAAACTGGTGACTATCCTATTGAGATCCTCTCCTAAGACCTCCCCTAAATCCCAGCCATTGAAAACCCTGAAAACAAAGGATCCAGTGCATGCCCAGGCCGCTCTCTCCCTCCCCCACAGGCACACATCTGAACTCTAAGGAACCCCACTGAGACTTCACTCAGGGGAGCAGTGGGCATCAGCAGCTCCTCTTAGGAGAACCCCATGAACCTGTCTCTAAGGCCCCTTTTCTCTGACTTCCCAGTGAGCCAAAGCAGCCCTGCCTGGGCTCATTTCTTTCCTATAACTTTTCTACAGAACCAAAGCAGCTGACAACTGGAACAACACTGACAGATCTCTGCCTCATGAAGCTAATGTTCTGGGGTGGGGGTGAGGGGGTAGGGAAGAAAGACAATGAGCATAATAAAACATAAATTAAGTTATGCTATATCAAGAAGCTCCTAGATAGACTCTTGGTCAGGGGCACACAGGAGAAGGGTAAATGAGGCTGCCCGATGGACCGATCTCTGGGGGTGAAGCCAGCCCTCCCACTGAGAGGGGTGAGAGGGTGCAGGAGCTGGCCTAACGTCTCCTTTGGTAATTTTGGCAGTTGCCACGTTGGCAACTAGCAAACTAGGCCCAAGTTCTGGAAAGCTGCTACTGTCATCAGCTGAGGTGGCAAAACTCTGCAGCGTTTGACTAACTCCTGGTTGGCTGGAACTGGGTGAAGACCAGCTGTAAAAACAAACTTCAGCTGGTTTAAGCTGAAGCCCTTCAGGATTTTTCTTTTCAGGCTGACCTCATCTTGCCTCCTCTTAGTCATTCTCTCCATTTCCAGCCATTACCCCGTAGCCACCGAGACTCAAGGAATGGGGAATAAACTAAATTCTACTTCAATGTATGGGTTGTTGAGCAGGGAACATTTAGAAGGCTGCTTCCCCTGCAGGCTGTAGCCTCTATTGTGAAGGATTTTAATTAAAAAGAACCTCAATAAAGTTATAACTGCCCTGTCAAAAAATGTTAAGTAACTTGGATAATTTATTAGAAGGCGTAGAGTGCTGTAGGGATATACAGAGCAAAGTAAAGTGGAGTGGGGTGGGGGGGATGGGGAGGAAGGTTCTGTCCTGAGAGGGAATTCCACCTTCTACACGGTATGAGTTCTTGCAGCTGAGCTAGTAAGGAATTTCAGTACAATGTAAGCTGGGGCAGTAAGCTAGTAAAGTTAACAGGGGTTTGATTATAAAGACTCAGTCTGGATTCTCACATCTGGCAAAAAGGCTGTCTCTTTGTTAGCCTGATTGCTCCTTAGCCCATCTACAGCAGGGAAGGTACTTTTCACATGGAGATTTATTTCCTGCACTTAGAGAGTCTGAGAGCTCCTCCCGCTCCTGCTGCTTCTAAAGTGATTTTAATCCAAAATAGTAAATATACCATTGTGGGATATTTTGGAGCGACCTACCTTGGGCCCTAACAGTTGCGACATAAACAAAATGGTCAGGGTCAGCCTTAATGGGAAGTGAGGTCTGAACAAAGATTCGAGGTCATGAGGGGTCAGCCGAGTCGCTGGCTGGGAGAGGAGTGGTCCCAGGACAGTGAGCAGCTGGAGCAAAGGCAAGAGTGTTCTTAGAAGGAAGAGCAGGGAGGCCAGTTTGGCTGGAAAAGATGAAGAGCAGATGAGAGAGCCAGATCTAGTAGCTTCTTGTAAGGCACTGCGGGTCCTGTGGCTTTTACTCTGACATGAAGAGCCAATGTAGGGCTCAAAACATAGAAGTGACTTGACCTGATTACCTTTTTTAAAAAATCATGCTGGTTGTTGTGTTGTGAATAGGTAATTGGAGGGCACAGGTAGAAACAGGAATCCATCTTGAGATGGTAACTCATGCAGCAATCCTTCTGAGAGATGATGAAGACTCAGACTAGGGTGGGAGCAGAGGAGGTGGTGAAAAGTTTAGAGTTGGCTACATTCTGAAGATGGGACCAAAATGATTTCCCAAAGGCTCACATGTGAGGGAAAGACAAGCCAAGGATTACTCCAGAGTTTTTTGCCTGAATGATTGAGAGGTGGATTTGCCATCAACAGATGCGAAAGGCTATGGATGGTGCAGGCTTGGAGGGGGGCGATGTCAAGGATTTGTTCTCAGTCGAGAAGTTGATGTTCATGTGGAAGTGGCCATGCCCAATACCCAGCAGGACATGAGAGTGTGAATTTCAAGGAAGAGAGATCAGGGTGGAGATATACATCTAGATGCCACCCTAAAGTTGTGACATTGGCTGAGATCACTGAGGCAGTGGATGTAGAAATAGCAGAGGACCAAGGACTGGCTCTGGGAGAACCGGTTAAAGGACAGCAAGAGGGAACAGCCAGCGTGTGTTAGAAAACCAGAGTGTGAGGCCCTGGAAACCAAGGAGGGAGTGATCGACAGGGGGAAATGCTGCCAACAGGTGAAGGAAGAGGAGAACTCAGAAATGACCACCGCATTTAGCCCAGTAGATGTCACTAGGAACCTTGATAAGAACAGCTTGGTGTGGCAATTTAAAAATAATAGGTGTTTTATTTTTAGATTCTGCTTTTCTTATGATTCATTAACAAAATACCTTTATTTTTCTTGTCACTGCCTGCTACCTCACATTCAGACAGATGCTCTTGAACAACCACAGCATGTTTAAGGGTTTGCACTCCTGATCACCTTGGTTTGCATTCTGGCTTTTTTGTTTTCTAGCTGTGGGTCCTTGGGCACCTTTCTTTCTTTCTTTCTTTCTTTCTTTTTTAAATCCTCATCTGAGGATGTTTACTGATTTTAGAGAGACAAGAGGGAGAGAGAAACATCAACCAACTGCTTCCCATATGTGCCAGACCGGGCAGCAAACTTGCAACCTAGGTAGTGCCCTGACTGGGAATCGAACACACAACCTTTTGGTGTATGGGACAACACTCCAACCAACTGAGCTACCAGGCCAGGGTGAGCACATTTCTTAATCTCTTTAAATTTCCTCTATAAAATGGTATAGTATGTAACTGATAGGTGGATACATTGTTATGAGGATTGAGATAAATAATGGGGTAAAACAGCACACACACGTAAGGCAGTAAGTAAAATTAGTAGCTGCTACTGTTGGAGGTGGACAGAATTAGAGGAGAGAAGCTTCCTCTGGCATTTACAATCATTTCGAGCATTGGCATCCATGTTTAAGTTTGCTGCCCTCTGCTGGATTTTTTTTTTTTTTTTTTTAGGAGGTGGGGAATCTCCTGGGCAGGCAGTTAAAAATTTAACCTTTATTAAAGTGAACAGGTATTTATGGGTCTAAAAATCACTGAATGTGTGGAGATGTGGAAACTGATCTTACTTTCCAGAAATTGAAATTTTCCAGAAGTCACCACAAACATGTTAGTTATTAACAGAACCAGTGCTCTGCCATTTTTGGTGATACAACTTTGAACAGGCGCTTTCTCCTCTTTGGGGCCCAGGTTTTCATGCATAATATGAGGGGATTGGACAGGATTATCTCTAAGGCCTTGTCCAGCCCTAATATTTTGCGATGCTGTGACTTGAAGCTGCTACTGTACATGAGAGCTGTACAAAAATGAGCAAAGTTAAAAATGTGTTTCATTCAGTCAGCATCTTCCAGGAATCACAAGTATATCAGATAAATACTTACAGATGGGGCTTTTGCTGGAGTCTTACAATGCTTTAGGGAGAGAAGTGTTGCATACCTACTCTGGCTTGAGAAAGTTTGGACTTTAAATTGGACCTATAGCCTGCCCACAAAACATTAGTAAAGAGAAAATAATTCACATAAAACTGAACCTTTTGTGTTTTCAGTCTAACTCCTGTTTTCTATGCAAGGATACCAGTAATACTGAAAATTTTATTTGTGTTCAGTTACAAATTACATGTTACAAATAATAATGGTATAAGGATATTTTGTGCTCATATAGCAATTTATAACAAAATGTTTTCTACTCCAATAGTGCCTGGAGGAGTTTTCAAAAATGTTTTTAACAAAGGTATTTATTATGGAACTGTGGGAAATAAGGTCCTGAGACTTGAAATAATTAACCTAACCCACAAGAGGTAAAACCCAGAATTAATGCCTAAAATGACAGTTGCCTCTTTTACTTCTAGGCCTTTCCCTGGAAGCAGCACTAGTTCACTGGGAATGGAAGTGCCAGAAAAGTCATTTACTGAATTTGTTGTCTTATGGCAAGGCTACTAATTTAACAAGAAAAAAGACAATTGTCCAACTTTCAAGACCTCCAAAGGGCAGCTAGGACTCCTTGCAGTTAAGTTCAACCGCCTTCTTTACGATAAGCATCTAAAAAAATCTATGTATTTTCAGGCAGTTGGTTTTTCCTTCTCTTTAGACCTTATAAATACAGAACAGCAGGGCATCATCTTCTACATAATGTGTTATTTTCTTCTTGGGGAAAAATAACCCGCAGATCCTTTAACTTCCACTCGCTGCTCTCTTCAGCCTGCAAACATTTGCAGGCTGTACAACTTTCTCACACCTTGCTTCAGAGTTCGCCTCCCCGGTGGCAGGATAGGAGCGGTGATTGGGACTGCTTCCCTCTCCTCAGGCCTCTGTGTGTGCAATGCCATAGCTCCATTTGGGGAGCGTCCCAAAGAGGATCGGCTTTCATCTCTGAAATTTCCCATTTGATTCCCACTGAGATATCACTCGACTTGTTCTAATCTGTTTTATGTTCCTTAAAAATATACTGCTTTGAGTCGCTTCCTCACGGTGACTGACTGAAACACTGAGCAGGTTGCGTTTCTCTCATATTATATATATTTCCCCTCTACAGACTGCAGCCAGCCGTCCCAGCCAAGCTCTTTCCCATCTCTTCTGTAAGCAATTCCCTCCCCTACCCCTTTAAGATAAACAGGTAAAATTCTCTTGCAGAAAATTAAAAGGAACTGTTCATATTCTTCAATTATCGACATTCAGTAATGGACCATATCCTGGAGTCTTGAAGTCTTTTCTATTTATGGCAAAAACAATTTTATTTTTTTATATATCTAAAAAGCCCCCAGGCAGCCCACAGCAGACCCTGGGGGTCTTCTTTCCTGTGACTCTAACTCTGGCCAGCAGGTGAGACACTGCGGGGTTGACTTAGAGCCTGTGACTATCCGGATAATCCTTCCCCTTTCCTTTTCCGGTATCTCTCTACCTGTCCCCCCACCTCCTCCCAGGACACAGAGCCAGCCATTCTCGAGTACACTAAGTGTTGTTTCTCCCTAGCTAACTACACAATAGTACCTCAGTACAAAGGAATATCAATGCATGAACTATACACGGTTAGGAAACTTGCGGGGGAAACAGTCCCGTGGTCCTCAGGCTGTTCATTGAATTTGGCTGAAAGCACGTGGCCTCTTCGGTGCCCGTTTCCTCCCAAGTCAGTGGGACTCTCCCTAACTGAACCCCTTGTGGTTCTCTTGCGCCGATTCCCTGCTCACTGGTGTGCTAGAGCTGCTAGAGCCAATTGTTAGGTTTTCAGGAATTTTGTGAGCCAGTTGGACATACATTGGTGGCTTGAAATCAGTAATGGGGGATGTATTTACACCATGGAAATTGGTGAATACTACAAATTAGGCTCTTACCTCCACTCCCCGCTGCTTGTTAAACATTTACCAGCACGCCACCGCCCCTCCTTCTACACTAACCAAGTCAGGTCATCTCTCTTGGTTCTCTCAGTCCTGTCAGAAATAGGAGGTTTTTCGGGGGGTTTTTTGTTTTTGTTTTTGTTTTGTTTTGTCTAACAACTTAGCTAATTCTGTGGCTTCTGGCTTAACCCTCTCCTCACAGCCAACCAAAGCCCAAAAGCCCAGCCGGCTTCTCCCAGTTCCAGGTTTCAGGACTAAGAACAGGTTACCTCCTAGCCCCTCCAATCCCAGTCAACTCACTAATGGTTCTTTCCCAGCACTTTTACTTCCTGGGTCCTAAAAGCCCCCAAACTCCTCTCCTGCCTCCCTCTCCATTCCTGCCCCCTCAACCTCCACCAGGGCCGTGACCCTGGGCTTTCATCTGCAGACTGAGGAGCTTACAGGGTCTAAGTTATTTATTTATTCTCCACAATAACCCTATGTGGTAGAAACTACTGTTACCTCCGTTTTATTGAAAAGGAAGTTGAGGCTCATGGGGTTAAGTAACTTCACCTAAAGACACACTGGCCCAGGCTGTGTTAGGTCCAGCCTTTTTCTAAGGGGTCCCCACCCCTTTCCTCGGGAGGTCTGCTTTAATGCTTTCAGTTTCAAACCACTGTCTTCTCTCCAAAAGCACTAATATGAAGCTACTTTTATATCAACAACTTTAATTACATGTTTATTTCTCCAAGTCATCCAAACCTGGAATGATCCCCAAACTCTTCAGTTAAAAGACCCAGTGAAGGAAGGAGGCTGGTGCAGAGTTCTAACAGATGTGGACCTGTCCCCACAGGCCTCTATTTTTATAGCATTTGCTATTTTGATCCCCTAGTCCATGTACTTTTTGCTCTTACCCTCCAGCTTTTGTTGTTCTGATAGAGTCAGGAGCATAAGCCTTTTAGAAACCCCAAAACGTCCTTGCTTGTTTCTGAGAGATCAAGAGTTCCTCATTTTCAATCACATACTTCTTTGTTTTGGTAAGCTGTGGTTCCCACCGACCTCATAAATGGGTTTGTGGAAAGGCCTGGGACGACAAAAATCTACTTGCTTTCCCCTCTCTGTTTATTTGTACCGAACCCAAGGGACAATGCTCTGTTCACAAACTGTGGGGAAAAAAGGAGAGAGAACGAAAGAATTCTTTGTGTTCAAAATAAAGAAACAAATTTTACATTCAGGCTGCTATACTCCTTCACTCTGCCTGAAATGATTGATAGTAAACCAAAGTTGTTTCGGAGGGAAGAAAAATTAACCTGGAATATAGGTCACCTAACAAGCTGTGAAACCTGTTTCCCTGATGCCGGTTTGCTTGAGTGCATTGGTGGGTTTAATGGCCTCTGGTCAGGGCCCAGACAGCCTGCAACAGGCTGACCATGTCACCCCCACTTCATGTTGACATCCTAACCTCCACTGTGGTGTTAGGAGGTGAGGATGTTGGGTGGTGGAGCCCCCATGAGTGGGATTAATGTCCTTTTAAAAAGGGACTCTTGCCCTGTGAAATATGATAAAATGGCGATCAGAACTCTGCCGTGCTGGCACCCTAAACTCAAACTTCCAGCCTCCAGAACTGTGAGAAAGAAGTTTCTGTTGTATATAAGCCACCCCGTTTACGGTATTTTGTTAAGCAGCCTGAGAAAATACAGCCCACTTCCAGGCACATTGTGATGGCTGCAGAGGAAGACAAGCCCAGGTGCTGATACGGGAGAGTAGCGGTTACTTACTTAGTAAGGAGGGAATCATTCTGACCTCTAGAGAAAGCACGGAATGAAAGGCAAAGGGAAAGATCCTGGGGGGTAGGGGAAGTAAAGATCAGGATGACAAAACACTGAAGTAAGGACCCTCAGTGACAAGAGTGTACACTCTCAGAGTCATTATAACTATCAGGAACTGATTAAATAGCACAACCTCGGCCAAGTCCCCAGCTGAGTGTGTCTGAGTTTCCCCATCTGCTGTGAGGATAACAGCCTCTGTAAAGCAGCTTTACAGATAGATCACTGGGTTGGGATTTAGGAGACTGGATTCTAGTTTTAGCACAACTGACTGAGTGGGTCTTAGTTTTGTCATTTGTAAAATAAAATATAGTCTCTAAGTTTCCTTATATAATTCAGTCATTTTATAAGCTCCCTGAAAATGTAAAGATAATTTCTAGAAATGCAAAATTACACTCTTCTTTCTTTTATTCAATAAATGTTTCCTTGGCTCCTACTGTGTACTCAGCACTGTACTAGGAACTGAGGACAAGGTGAAGCTCTTCCAGAAGTTTAAATTGTGTTTGGGGAAGAGACACAATGTAGGAAGAAAAATAAAGCCAAGTGAGAAGGCTAGTGAGTAATGAGGAGTACTAGTTTACCTAATGTGGCAGAGGAGGCATCTCTGATTTGAAGGAAGAACTGAGCCCTGTGGGTGTCTGGGGGAAGAGCAGGCCAGGCAGACGGAATGGCTGGAGCAGGGTGAGGGAGGGAAAAGCAATAGGAGATAAGGTAAGAGAGAGAGTGGGACCCAGACTGTGTAGGCTGTCAGAGGCCTACGTAAGAAACCTAGCTTTTTCTCTGAGTGAGACTGGAAGTTGTTGGAGGGCTCTAAGCAAAGTCATGATGTGATTAGACTTCTGTTTTAACAGGGTCACTCTGACCTCTGTGATTTGAATAGACTGTAGGGAGGCAAGAATGAAAGTAGACAACTCAGTTAAGCCGCTAGTGTAATAATCTGGGCAGGAGCCTGGGATGGTAGCGAAGGAGATACTGAGATGTGGCCAGATTCTAGAAAGGAGTTTCTGGTGGACTGGATGTGGGTTGTGAGAAAAAGAAGAATTAAGAATGACTCCGAAACTGGAGAGCATTATGCTAAGTGAAATAAGCCAGGAGGTGAGGGACAAATACCATATGATCTCACCTTTAACTGGAACGCAATCAACAGAAGAAAAAAGCAAACAAAATATAACCAGAGACATTGAAGTTAAGAACAATCTAACAATAGCCAGAGGGGAGTGGGGAGGGGACAGTGGGGAGAAGGGTTTTCAGGAACTACTATACAGGACATACGGACAAAACCAAGGGGGAGGGTGGAAGCAAGGGAGGGAGGAGGGTTTGGCTGGGGTGGGGTAGAGGGGTGGGGAGAAAATGCAGACAACTGTAATCGAACAACAATAAAATAACTTTAAAAAAAAAGAATGACTCCGAGAGTTTGGGCCTGAACAAGTGGGCAAATGGAGTTGACATTAAGATGAGGAGCAGTTTGGGAGAAACAGGTGTAGTGGGGTAAGGAGTGGAGAGGACAGAATTTGCTCTGGGCATAATAAGTATGAGATGCCGATTAGGCCTCCAAGTGGAGGACTGAAGTGGGAAGTGAATCAATATGCATATAGATCCCAGGGTGAGAAGGGACCAGAACTTCCAACCCACAGCCTCAAGTTTCTATATGAGGCAATCCCGTACGGGTAGGCTAGGAGTGCCTGACAGTAGCCCGGTGGCAGAAAAGGACACCGAGACCCACAGTAAAATCTCCCTGAGGAAAGTGGACGTCTAGGCTAGTGATGCAATGAGGATGAGACCCCCAGGTACTGATGTGGGAGCACAACTTGTCCCCCTGCACAAACAACCACAGGCTGTGAACCCTTTAGAGCCTAGCCATCTGAGCGTGTGTGCAAATTCGACCTGGCAGGGCCAGTTCCTCTCTGCCTGAGCTGGAACACCACCAACTCCCCCTGCCCCATTTTGGAATGTGTAAACCTCCCAAAATTTTGGCCAGTTTGTGAGTTATCCTAATAGGAGGAGGGACAAGCTTTGGAAAGTGTTCACAGTGTCGAAACTGATGTCTAGTTTGGAGAGTGAGGGACAAGAAAAGGCTCTGAATTTTCTATCTCTGGAGCCCGGGCTGCTAATCACAATAGGAAATATCAGAGGAGGTGTGCGTGTGCTGAGGGTGTGTGTGTGTGAGGTCACTTCTGTTCGTTCGTTTGTTTTTGATGTGAGGCTGCAGTGAGTTTGCTGCTGGCCTTCCAGTGAAGAGTTTCAGATCCCTTCAGAGCACAGAGGTGGGGGGGTCTAGTAGGGAGGTGCGGGGATCTGGATCTGGAGCCCGGGAGGAACTGAAAGGCACCGCTGTGGTAGGGTGGATCGTGGCCAACACTAGTGAACGTCTATGGGTCAATCTCGTGACCTATGTAAATGATAAAAACAAAGCCATGTAAGCAGCTCACTGAGTTTTCCACATTTACAGAGACGCAGGAAGTTAAGATAACCTCTCACCTTCCTCAAAGACTTCAACTGCTCTCATTCCTCTCCACCCACACTACTGAGGATGCCTTTATTTATTGCTTACTCTTCATAACCGCTGCTCCCAACTCTCTGATATCCTTCTTGCTCCTAATCTACATTTACCTGTTCGCTCTTAGCAGATAACCTAAATTAAGGGATCTAACCTGGGCTCTAACAGCTTCCATTCTATCCTCAACAAAATTTCCCTCTTTCTTGTTCCTGATATTATCCTCCCTCTTGTCTTTTCAGGGTCCCCTCCAATCTGATTAATACACTTGCTCCCTCGTTTTTCTTCCTGTTCAGTCTCTGGAATCTTGTTTTAGAAATTAACCCCTTTCTTTTTGTTTTCTTCAAGAAACTTTTATTTATGAATATTCTGGCAGACATTGTTTTAATACCAGAGGTATGAAGATAAATAACATAGAGTTTCTATCCTTAAGGTGTTCACAGTCTAATGAGACTATTAAAAAAAAAATTAACAGTCTAACCCTTGTGCAGAGAAAGAAACTAAAGGCTGGTGAGGCTTAAATGCCTTGTCCTAACTCAGCTTCCAGGAGGCAGAAAGGACCTGATTCCAGATTCTTCTGATCACACCTCAGTGACTCCTCTGCACCCCCAGCTCCACCCTCAGCCTCCGAATCATGCTCTCTATTATTGTTTTTTCTACATAGGCAACACAGATCATAGAAGCCTGAGAGCTGGAATTCATCTAGGCCAGTATAGCAACAAGACTACTGATTTTATTTTTAACATATATAATTTCTTTAAAAAAAATTATTTTATTGTTGTTCAAGTACGGTTGTCTGCATTTACCCCCACCACTCCCCCTCTACCCCAGCCATCCCCACCTCCCACTCCTGCTTCCACCCCACCTTGGTTTTGTCCATGTGTCCTTTATGTGTTCCTGAAAACCCTTCTCCCCTGCCCCCCATTATCCCCTCCCACCTCCCCTCTGGTTATTGTCAGATTGTTCTTAATTTTAGTGTCTCGATATATTTTGCTTGCTTGTTTGTTTTGTTGACAAGACTACTGATTTTAATCCATACAGGACTCTTGGTTTTCTTCCTGGCTGCTCTTTCTCAGTCTTCACTGTTGTTTCCTCCTTGGTCTCCTAAACTCTTAATGTCAAGAGCTCCATGTCCCCTCTCATTCTAGCCCTGGTTGGTGTGGCTCAGTGGATTGAGCACTGGCCTAAGAACCAAAGGGTCACTGATGTCACTGGCCTGATTCCCAATCAGGGCACGTACCTGGGTTGAAACACATTAAAGTTTCTCTCCCACTCTGTCTCCCTCCTTTCCCCTCTGTCTAAAATAATAATAATTAAAAAACCCCTCATTTCTTCTATACCATGCTGATTTCATCCAGTCTCTTGCTCTATCTCCATGTACATATGTCTCCATCCAATTTGGAATGCTTTGGAATGCTGGAATTCCAGACTCATACTCATACATCCAGTGCCTGTGGGACTTCTCTGCTTGGATATCTAGTAGGTTCCTAAACCTAAGCTCCTAATGTTCTGCCTTAACGTGCTCCTCCCCCTTCCCATCTTAGTTAATGATCCTGAGGCCCAAACTTTGGAGTCATCATTGGCTCTTCTGTTGCTGTCTCCCCCATCAATCCATCAGCAAATCCTGTCTGTAGTTTGAGCACTTTTCACTAGTTTCACTGTAGCCATGTTGCACCAGTACCACTGTCCCTGCTTTTTCTACTCCTGTTCCTACCTACGTCTACCCTGGCACAGCAGCTAGAGTGACCCTGTTAAAATGTCAGATCTTATCACTTCGCTACTTAAAGCCCCCAATGGCTTACTGTCTGTGGTGGCTTGTCTCCAAGAGGGCTGTCATCGATTCCATCATGGACATGGAGCCCAATTAAGTCTGCTCTGCCCTATGCCACCACTGACCTGCTTTAAGTCTCTGTAAGTGTTCCTATTATGTCAATCGGGTAATATATAGTCTTTCATCTGACCTATTTCACTTAGTGTGTTTTTTTAGATTAACTTGTGTTGTGGCATGTACCAGTATTTTATTCCTTCTTATTGCTGAATAGTATTCCATTACTAAGGATACAGCATGCTTTGTTTATCCATTCATCAGTTGATGGGCATAGGATGTTAGCTGTGGGTTTTTCATAGATATCCTTTATCAGGATAAGGAAGTTCCCTTCTATTCCCAGTTTGTTGAGATTTTATCAAATACTTTTCTACATGTATTGAGATGATCGTGTGGGTTTGTTCTTTCTCCTAGTAATGTGGCGTATTGCATTAATTGATTTTAGGATGTTAAATCAACTGTGAATTCCTGGGATAAATCCTACCTGGTAATGGTGTATAATCCTTTTTATATGTTGCTGTTTTTAGCTTGCTAGTGTTTTGTTGAGGAGTCTTGCATCGATATCCGTGAAGATCTGTAGTGTTCTCCTCTTGTAGTGGCTTTGGTACCAGTGTAACCATGCTGCTACTAGAGAATGAATTGGGAAATATCCCCTCTTCTATTTTCTGAAATGGTTTGTTGAGTATTGGTAGTATTTCTTTCTTTTTAAAAAAGATTTTATTTATTTATTTTTAGACAGAGGAGAAGGGAGGGAGGAAGAGAGGGAGAGAAACATCGATCGATTGCATATTGCATGCCCCCAACCAGGGAACCTGGCCTGAAACCCAGGCATGTGCCCTGACTGGGGATCAAACCTGCGAACTTTCTGTTTGCAAGCCAGCACACAACCCACTGAGCCACACCGGTCAAGGTTCTTCTTTAAATATTTAATTAGGATCTGCCAGTGAAGCCATCTGGGACTGGGTTCTTCCTTGTGGAAAGATTTCAAAATACTAAATCTTTTTTTTTCACTTGATGTAAGTCTTTTTAGGTTTCTATTTCTTTTGAGTTGAACTTGGTAATATGTATCTTCCTAGGGATTTTTCTTTTTTTAATTATATTTTATTGATTATGCTATTACAGTGGTCCCAATTTTTCTCCTTTTGCCCCCCTCCACCCAGGACCCCCTACTCCCTCAGGCAATCCCCACACCATTGTTCATGTCCATGGGTCATATGTATAAATTCTTTGGCTTCTCCATTTCCTATACTGTAGTTTACACCCCCAGGACTATTCTGTAAATACCAATTTGTACTCCCTAAACCCCTCACCTCTTTACCCATTCCCCCACTTTCCCCTCCCATCTGGCTACCATCAAAATGCTCTCTGTATCCCTGATTCTCTCTCTGTTATTGTTTGCTTAATTTGTTTTTTAGATTCAATTGTTGATAGATATGTATTTTTGCCATTTTATTGTTCATAGTTTTGATCATCTTCCTTTTCTTAAATAAGTCTCTTTAACATTTCATGTAATAATGGTTTGGTGATAATGAACTCTTTTAGTTTTTTTCTTCTCTGGGAAGCTCTTTATCTGTTTTTCAATTCTAAATGATAGCTTTGCTGGGTAGAGCAATCGTGGCTGTAGGTTCCTGCTTTTCATGACTTTGAATATTTCTTGCCAATCCCTTCTAGCCTGCAAAGTTTCTTTTGTGAAATCAGCTGTCTTATGGGAACTCCCCTGCAGGTGACGACTATGTTTTGTCATGTATAATGAGCACCCACAGCTTTATGCACATTATACATGGGATTATTATACCCATTATTGTACCCATGGTATGTAATCGTTATACCCATATATAATGCATATCCTCATTTTCCCCTAAAAAATTTGGGCAAAAAGTGTACATTATACATAGCAAAATATGGTAATTTCTTTTCTCTTGCTGCTTTTAAGATTCTCTTTACCTTTAACCTTTAATCTTAATTATGATGTGTCTTGGAGTGGGCCTCTTTGCATTCATCTCACTTAAGACTCTCTGTGCTTCCTGGACTTGTATGTCTATTCCCTTCTCCAAGGTAGGGAAATTTTCTTTCATTATTTTTTTCAAATAAATTTCCAATATCTTGCTCTCTCTTTTCTCCTTCTGGCTCCCCTAAGATGTGAACATTGGACCTCTTAAAGTTGTCACAGAGGCTGCTTACACTATCCTCATTTTTTTGGACTGTATTTTCTTCTTGTTGTTCTGATTGGTTGTTTTTTGCTTCCTTATGTTCCAAATCACTGATTTGATTCTCAGCTTCATCTACTCTACTGTTGTTTTCCTGTAAATTGTTCTTTATTTCAATTAGTGTATCCTGTGTTTCTGGATCTTTTTTATGCTGTTGAGTCCTCACATAAGTTCCTTGAACATCCTTATAACCAGTGTTCTGAGCTCTGCGTCTGACAGATTGCTTATCTCCATTTTGTTTAGTTCTTTTTCTGGAGTATTTATCTGCTCTTTCATTTGGGCCATGCTTCTTTGTCTCCTCATTGTGGCAGCCTCCCTGTGTTTGTTTCTATGTATTAGGTAGAGCTGCTTTGACTCCATGTCATGGTAGTGTGGCCTAATGTAGTAGGTGTCCTGTAGGGTCCAGTAGCACAGCCTCCCTTATCACCAAGCTGGGTACTTGAGGTGTGCCCTTGGTGTGGGCTGAGTATACCCTCCTCTTCTAGTTGAGCCTTGATTGCTGTTGACAGGTCAATGGGAGGGATTTACCCGGGCCAGTCAGCTGCAAGGACTGGCTGTGACCACTTACCAACTGCTGCCCTCTGTGGAGGACCAGCTGTACAGGGGCTGGGGGTGGCACTCCGACATGGTCTGTAGTTTTCCACTGGGTACACAGGCTCTGGGTTTTCCTGGGTGGTGCAGGCCAAGGTCAACCTCCACCTGTGTTTTTCCCAGGGCCCCTTTGCCTGAGCTATACAGCAATCTGAGATGGCTGCTACTTGTGCTGGGCTTGGAGATTCCCAGGCAAAGCCAAGCTGTGAATCTAGGCTGGTTGGTGCTAGTGCAGGTTGCTGGGTTCCCTTAGCAAGAGGTATGGGGGCCTGGGTACTCATTGAGGCTGGCTGTTGCTTGTTTGATAGAATTTAAGAAGTTGTGAAGCTTGAATCAAGACCAGTTATCCATATGTAAAAGCAGCTTGTGTGGGACATAGTTTCTGGGGATCTCCAGGGTGCGGCAAACAGTGTTAGCCAGGTTGACGGAGTCTCAGTTATGGTGCCAGTCTGCTTGCTCTGTGGATCTGTGTGGGTTCAGAAAAGGGACTCAACCCACACGTGGATATGGGACCTGCCTATTCCACGTCCGCCCCTCCTACTAGTCAGGATTGTTGTGGTTTCTTTAATTCCATAGTTGTTAGATTTCCATTCAACTCGATTTCTGGTGGTTCTAAGTAATGGTTGTTCTGTATTTTAGTTGTAATTTTGATGTGGTTGTGTGAAGAGGTGTGCCATGTTTACCTATGCTGCCATCTTGACTGGAAGTCTAGGGATTTTTCTATTTCATTTAAGTTGTCTAACTTACTGGTATAAAGTTATTCATAACATATATTTATTTTAATTTTTTGTAGGCTGTACACTTATGTTCCCTTTTTTATTCCATATATTGATAACTTGTATCTTCTGTCTCTCTCTGTTCCTCTCCTCCCTGCTTTGGTTAATCTAACTAAAAGTTTGTTGATCTTTTCAAAGAGCCAGTAATGCAGAAGTGTTTTTCTGTTGGGTTTTTTTTTTATTTCATTGATTTCTCTTCTAATCTTTACTTCCCCTTTTCTGCTTGCCTTGGGTTTAGTTTACATTTATTTTTATTTCTTACTTTCTTAAGGCAGAAGCTTAGGTTACTGGTTAGAGACACTTCTTTTTTTCTGACATAAGAGTCTCCTTAAAAGCACCTCTTATCTGTATTCCAGAAATTTTTATATGTTGTGTTTTCATTTTTATTCAGTTCAAAATATTTTAAAATTTCCCTGATGATATCTTCTTTGACCTATGGACTATTTAGAAATCTGTTTAACTGCCAAATATTTGGGGATTTCTCAGATTTCTTTCTGTTGTTGGTTTCTAATTTAAGTCCATTGTGGTCAGAGAATGTTTTCTAATTTAAGTCCATTGTAGTCAGAGAACATAGTTTGTATGATTTGAATTACTTTCAATTTATTGAACACTTGTTTTATATCCTGAATTATGACCTTTTCTGGAGAGTGTTCCATGAACACTTGCAAAAAATGTCTATTCTCCAGTCCTTGACTGGAATTCTAAAGATGTCAATCAAGTCAAGTTGATTGATAGTGTTGTTCAAGTATTCTCTATCCCTGCTGATTTTCTTTCTTTTAATTCTTTTAAATTTTTTATTAATTGCCCAGCCAGTCTGGCTCAGTTGGTTAGAGCATTGTCCCATACACTGAATGGTTGTGGGTTCAATTCCTGTTCAGGGCACATACCTAGGTTGCAGGTTTGATCCTCCATCAGGGTGCGTACAGGGGACAACCAATCGATGTCTGTCTCTCTCCTTTTCTCTCTATAAGCAATGAAACAATATTCTCAGGTGAGGACAATTTTATTGATTGACTGATTGATGTAAGAGAGAGAACCATTGATTTGTTGTTCTACTTATTTGTGCATTCACTGGCTGATCCTTGTGTGTGCCCTGAGCCGGGATCAAACCCCCAACTTGGTGTTTCAGGATGATACTCTAACCACATGAGCTACCTGGCCAGGGCCGTCCTTGCTGACTTTCTACCTGGTTGTTTTATTCGCTAATGAGAGTGGGGTATTGAAATCTCCAACTATCATTGTTGGATTTCTCCCTTCAATTCTGTCCACTTTTCTCTTATGTATTTTGCAGATCTGTTTTTATATATATATTTATGTTTATAATTATTAAATTTTCCTGATGAATTGATTCCTTTATCATTATTAAATGTCCCTGTTTATCTCTAGTAACATTTTTTAGATATTTTGTCTACAATTAATATAGCCATCAGATCTCTTATGGTTACTATAGCCCTTGTATATCTTTTTTCATCCTTTTAATTTATTTATGTCATCAAACCTAAGGTGTCTCTTGTAGATATCTCATAGTTGGTTCTTGCTTTCTTATCTAGCCTGCCAATTTCTGTCTTTTGACTGGGATGTTTAGAACTTTCACAATTAATGTAATTATCGATATGACTTGATTTACATTTGCCATTTTGGTATTTGTTTTCTGTATTTCCTTTATTGCTCCCCTGTCCCTCCTTCGCTGCCACCTTTTGTGCTAAATAAATATTTTTAAGGTGCCATTTATTTTTTTATGTAGACTTTTTTACCATATATTTTTTAGTTCTTTTCTAAATGGTTACTATAGGGATTATAATACAAACAATTTATTATTATCTATTTCAGATTAATACTAACTTAATTTCAGCAAAACATAGAAATTTCACTCTAATATAACTCTATTCCTCCCCTTTGTGTTATCTTATATATATGTCACATATATCATTATATTATTATATATTATATTTATATTACATAATATATTAATGATTTTATATATCACATGTATATAATTCATCAATATATTGTTATGATTATTGCTTTATACAATTTCAAATCTTTTAAAGAAGTTATGTGAAGAAACAAGAAAATATATATGTAGAGAGGCTTTTATATTAACCCACATATTTACCATTTCTAGTGCTTTTTATTTCCTCTTGTGGATTTGAGTTACCATCTGATTTACTTTACTTTCAGCATGAAGGACTCCCTTTAGCACTTCTTGTAGGGCAGATCTACCAGTGACAAATCCCCTCAGATCTGTTTATCTGGAAGATCTTAATTCACATTTGAAAGATAGTTTTGTGGGATATAAAATTGTAATTGTTAGGGGGTTTTTTTATCTTAAGAAAGAGAGGGGAAGGGGGGAGGAAGAGAGGGAGAGAAACATGGATGTGAGAAAGAAACAATTGGTGGCCTCTCGCATGCACCAGGACTGGGGGACCGAACCTGCAACCCAGGCATGTGCCTTGACCGGGAACTGAACGGGTGAATTTTCACTTTGTGGTAGGATGCCCAGCCGAGTGAGCCACACCAGTCAGGGCTGTTAGTTTTTTTTCTTTCACACTTTGAATAAGTCATCCACTGCCTTCCGGCCTCCGTTGTTTCAGATGAGAAAACTCCTTGGCTTCTGTCAATTATGTTGATGCTCTGTTGTACATGATGGTGGTTTTCCTCTTAATGCTTTCAAGATTTTCTTTTTGTTGTTGGCTTTCAACAGTTCATATATTGTGTTTAGGTGTGGATCTCTTTGCAGTTAATTATCTAGTTGGTTATGCAGATTAATGTTTTTAATCAAATTTACCAAGTTTTTTGGACATTATTTCTTCAAATATTTTTTCTCACCTCTTCTGTCCTCTCCCATTACACATATGTAGGTATGTTAGATATTGTCCCCACAAGTCTCTGAGGCTCTGTTCATAATTTTCAAAAAAGTTTTTTAAATGTGATAGTACATTTATTAAAGCTGGGGATAGTGAAACAGGAAGGGCCTAGGGTAGAAGAAGCAACAGGAGAGAGCCTAGGCGGGGGTGCTTTGGGTCCCTAGAAACGTTATGGAAAAGTGAGCCAAGGTGGGGCTGTTGTCAGCTCCTGCAAAGTCAGAGAAAAGGGGGCCTCGGAGACAGGGTCAGGGGTTAGCCTGGGACAAGCGGCCGCTGCCCACTGCTCCCCTGGTGGTAAGTCTTGTGAGGACCCTTAGAGTTTAAGAGAAAGAAAATTCACTCAATAAGGAGATTCAAGTGGGCGTACCTTGAGGAGGGCACACCTTCTTTAATGTTTATTCTTTCTATTCTTCAGTGGATTTTTGTTGATCTCTCTTCAAGTTCACTGAATCTTTTCTTCTGCCATCTTGAATCTGCTTTTGAGTCCTAGTGAATTTTTCATTTCAAGTATTATTTATTTTCACCTCTAGAAATTACATTTGAAAAATTTTTAATGGTTTGTTTTTTTATGAAGAGTCTTTATTGATTCACTATTGTCCTACTTTCTTTTGATTCTTTAAACATGATTTATTTCAGTCCTTTGAACTTTAGAGCTGCTTTGATGTCTTTGCCTGCTAAATCCAACTCCTGGGGACACTCAGAGACCATTTCTATTGACTTTTGCTTCTTTTATGAGGGTGAGTCATACTTTCCTATCTCTGAATATTTTGTTGAAAACTAGATATTTTAAAAAATATATTGTAGCAACTCTGGATTCTGATTTTCTTCCTCAAGGCTTATTTTTGTGGTTGTGTTTAGTAACGTGCCTGGGTTAAATCTATGAAATCTGTCTCCTCTGAAGTGTATAGTTGCCGCTCTCTCTGCTCGGTTTATTTTTTCTTATATTTATTTTCAAATCTGGTTTCCTACGGGTTGCCCTGGGTCTAAGTAGCCTAATGGTCAGCCAGTGATGGGACAGAAATTGTGCTCAAACACCTCAAGCTAGTAAGGATTCTGTCCTCTGACCACGGGTTAGTGTGTGGGCAGGGAAGCATTTTCAAACTTCAGGCTGTTTTCAATTCTGTTTGGGCTTTTACTTTTACTTTCCATTGGGCCCTTTCACAACTCCTGTTTTCACGAACCCACAGGGTTAGCCAGGAGAATGTGGCTGTCTTACGCCCTATGTTCCCATGAGAGCTGTAAATGTGTACAAACCTCAGCCAGGAACACACTTGCCCCAACCACAACTGTAACTTCAGGTTAGTAGAATCATTGGCCTTTTCCCTTGTTCCAAATCAAGTGACCCCTCTTTGACTGTGGCAGCAAAGCTGTTGGTCCTCACAGCAATCTCCCACCTGGCAAAATCTCCATGCTGACTGGACTGGGGGGAGGGCCAGGAAACAGGAAAACTCCCAGGCCAGGATGCCACGGATTCCCGTTGTTATTACTGAACCTCAGCAGCTGTTCGAGCATGAACACCTCTCAGATTACTGTATGTCCTTGGTTGATTTCCAAAACATTAAAAATGGCTGTTTTCATCATTTTTATTTTCTAGCTCTATAGTTGCTTTCTGGGGGAGTGGATTTGCCCACTTCCTCACTTGCCATAGCTGGAAGTCCCACCCTCCTCAATAAATATTTGATAAGTAAGTAAATAAAGCCCACATAATCTTTCTTCTACCTCTACCACTCTACTGAGACTATCCTACCCAAAACGGTCGGTTGTTACCTAGGCACTAAAACAGGCTCTGGGTAAGACAGGCCTGGGTTGACTTCCAGCTCTCCTTAGCAATTGTGCAGTTGACAGGTATACTTATCTTCTCCCAGTCTTGTTTTTTTCTTCTGTTAAATGGCTAAAATAATGCCTGTGGTGCTACTGGGAGGCGGGAGGGCTCTGAGTAAGCACCTGGGTGGGTACTGCAGGGTTCTCTTCCAACACAGTCTTTACCAGGAGGCCTGAGCTCCTGTTCAGGCTGGGAGTCTTGGGATGCCTCATGGCCTCTGTTATCACTCTTACACTCAATGGAGACATGGCTGGTGGGAATGCAAGGGTAGGATCATGGAAATCCTTTGAGATTGGATCTATTACACACAACTAAAAGGTATTATTATGCCTTATTATGATGTGCTTTGGGAACTTTTAAAAAATCCCTCTCTGGGAAATTTTGGTCAGAGTAGAATTTCTAAAAATAGGGAAGCTCCTGAAATTACTCCCCTAACTTCCTTTTTCCCTGGACATTGTAACCATTAATAATGTTGAGATCTTCTGAAAGACCAACCAGGATTACAGAAGTAAATCCTTCTTAATCACCAACTCACATTTTTAGATGTTTCTTTTTCTAAGAACTGAAATACATCACCCCTCAGATCAGGAATAAAACGTCAATTTGGTGGTTAAAAATGGAGAAAGAACATGACCAGACAGAATGCTTGGAATTTGAAATAAAAATAGTGTAGTGAGGCCATCACCATTTAGGGCCTTGCTGGAAATTCATCTTTTTCTGCAGAAAATGCATGTTTAAAAAGAGAAGAAAAAGCGATTGTTCTTTCCATGTTCTCCTAAATGGCTTCCTCACTGTCCTTTCTTTAAGTAGCTGTGCACCGTGTACCATGCACTCTGGTGCCTCGTGTTCTCAGGCGCGGCCAGGCGGCCAGCTCTGAAAACAGGCATGGTGGCTTGCTCTCTGCGTCCTCCTCGATGCCTGACGCTGGTTCTTGCCATCACCTGCAGTCAGCAATGACGCTCATTTTTACTTCCTTACTCCGAAACCTTCAGTGGCTCTCCACTGTCCCTAAAAGTGGTCCTCAAATTTTTTTTGGTTACATGTACCTATCACTAAACCAGTGTTTACATAGCCTCTCTAATACACACACACATAATTTATTTTGAAATTATTTATATACTATTGAACTTCAATTTTATGTAAATTATAAACATTTATCAAAATAAAAGTTTAAGAGGATGACATGGAAGAGTATAAACAGAGTTTGTGATATTTTCTCTCTGTACCTCTTGTATAGCCCGCTCATTAGGATAAAATCCAGGTTCTTTAGAACCAGTCTCCGAACTCGAGAATACACCGCACAGATGGGATTAAGGGGTAGTTCCAGATTGTGAACTACCAACTGTCCCCTCTCCTAAAAGTGATCTGCCTGGGAATGGCGGGCATCTAGCCGATTTCTCTTTTCCAGCCGCCCTTTCCCAACCGCTCTGACTTTTCACAACAGAAAGGCAACCCTCAGCCACCCTGAACTGCGCTTTGTCCCCAGAGGACGGGATGACTTGAGAATGCATCAAGCCTGAGGAAGAGTCTCTTGAGAGCCAAGGAAGAAACACTGGCAGGGCGGTGCTGCATTTCATTCCCTGGACAAATTCCTGGCAAGCCTCTGTGCCTTGGACAATGGCTACCTTAGACTTAGAAGTCACTAGTGAGGTTGTGGAAGAACCTGTGGTAATATAGTGTTTTAAATTAAAAAATGAAGTTCAACTTTTTCTGATACAAAAGAAATTTAAATAACTGACTAGGTTGATTCTATGTAGACTGGTTTTGCCAATTACGTCCTATTTTCTACCAGCAGAACGGGCTAGATCTATGGCTCTACACTTTTGATGAAAATATATGCAAAACACATTGTTAAAGCAATTCCTCTGTGAAATCAGGGTTTTGACCGTAAGAGACACACTTACCTAACCCTAGGGTCCAGATACAAACGATGTACGATATACCAGAAATGTCATCATTCGCAACTATTTCAACTTCTGGTGACCACTACCTTAAACTAACATTTACAATATTCATAACCACCTCAGACTCTTTCCCGTCTGACCTCCTGCCAGTCCCTCTCAGGCTTCAGCTGACCCACACTCATGCTCCTAGGCGCTCCACCTGTGCATGTGCTTAAGCCAATTCCTGAATCAGAAATACTGTCCCTCCCATCTCTGTGTGTTGAATTCCTACCTAACACTTGCTTGATCTGTGGACCCCATTTTCATAGGTTAGAAGATTCTGGTATGGGAGACAGACACATAAGCAGTGACAATATGGTGTTACAGAGCTATGATGGGGAACCATGAGGTGTTAGGGACTCAGCAGGGAACCCTCCCTTTTTTTGGGTGGGGGGATATCACAGAAATCTCAGAGGAAGGGCCCAAAATCCAAGACCTACTAATAAAGTGCAGGAGCCAGCCTGACATTTTGCAGGGAGGGGAGACAAGAGGACTGGTCTGCGCTGAGAGAACGAAAGTGAGTTGAACTGGCACTGTTAAAGCAATTCCTCTGTGAAATAAGGGTTTTGACCACAAGAGACACACTTACCTAACCCTGGGGTCCGGATATAAATCCTGCCAATTCAATCTGTGCCATGTTTTTGAGAGAACTGTCACATTCTAGCAAAGGCCCAATTTAGAACAGGCCAAAAGTCAAGGGAGAGGTCATCTCTAGAAAAATTTTCCCTCACTATTTGCCAAACACAAACTGTCTGAACCCCAACATCAGTTGCTCCATGAATGGGTAGTCTTTTTATGTTGGATTAACCAGAAATAGCACTCAGTGAATACTCTCGGGATGTCTGTGAAGAAATTGACAGCTAGTTTGTATATGTGGCTTGTTCTGAGGGTGGAATCACCCCCTAAACAGACAAAATGAAGTAAGGAGAAGCACAGAAGAGAAAACATTGAGTTTTCAGGGACTGCCTCGGGCCACACGAGAGAATGAGCCTGGGAGGACTCAAGGTGCCTGGTTCTCACTGCTGCACCTCTGATCCCCAGGCAAGAGGCCCTGGGAGCGCCTTCCCTGAGAGATGAGCAACTCTCCACTTCATGCCGCCACTCGCGGTGCTGGTTCATTATCGAGCTACTCCTGTCTATGAACGACTCTCCTCTACAAATACATGAATAGAAGAGAGGTGAGATAGATGTGGCATTAGTCCTCAAATATTTTCTTTACTGGTCATGATTTGGTACCCAATGACTCTGTTCATTCAAAATAGAAAATATACTCAGTTTTCTAGTTGTCTACACAGCCCACCCATGTATGATCACAATGGAATTTTATTTTACTTCTCATCCCGTTTTCTTAGTTATCTTCTTCAAGCACCCATATGGGAGGGCTGACATTTTCTCTGACACTATTCACTGTGGCAGTAGAATCAGTAGGTCTCACTCATAAGGGCTTAGTTATTGAAGCACCAAAGGATGTCCTTATATATAAATGCTGACTGTACAGGGTCCGGCAGAAGTATCGCCTGCTTGAGTGTGGTTGGCAGGGTAATAATAGGGGTGTAATAATTTGTAGCTTTAATTTGAACATTTCACCTAAAATGTCATATGGTGTGCTTGAGTGTGATAAAAGATTTTGTAATAAAAAAGGGGTGTTATTTGTGCCGGACCCTGTATATGGAAATCATGTGGCATGGACCCCACGGACTACATAACCAGTGAGGTCTCAATAGGCTATATTGTTGGTTAAGTTACTTCATCTCTTTCAGGAAAACCATTATAAGCTCATTCCAGAATACAAAAACTTACTTCTGTTAGAAAGTTATTGTCAAGTTCCAAAGGGTCAGAACCGTGTTTGGTAACATTTTCCATTACAAATGTCTACGATCAGTAATACTATGTCTTTCCAGATGGGTGGGCCAGCTGTAATTCTGCTCTAAAATTCTGATATCTCCCGGCTCCCCAAGCATTTTCTGATTATTATCTTTGTATTTTTTCATTATTATTTTTTAACACTGAAAGCCAGGCTTTATTTTGGTTGTTAGCATCCAGTAGCACACCCCTGGGTAAGGGTCACGAGTCTCTCACCTTTTCGATGGTACACATTTGATATTAGTACACCTGGGAGGCTAAACCCAGGTAATAAAAGGACAACACAGAGAATAGATGATGGGCGTCCTTTCAACCTTGCAGCAGAGGCCCAGACACCCTGTCTCACTGCTGGCCCCACCAGCCATGCAGTCTGTCGGCTACGTGGAGGGATGTGGGGGACGCATGATGCCTGGCCGAGTGGGGCTGGAATCAAAACCAGGTAATCGCGGCTTAGAATGGGCTTGGCTTGGCTTGGACTTGGGAGATCCTATTCCTCCTCCCAGCCCACCCGACCAGCATGTCTTCTCAGTTCAGACGGCTAGCAGCAGAGGGCTAGGGCAGGGGTGAGGCAAGTTCTGCCCACCAGTGCAGCTCACTGACGTCCTCTTTGGGGTCTGAGAATTCAGTGAAAGTGAAGGACCCAGAAACATGCATATTCATATAAGATGGGGAATATACGCCGCAAACCCAAGGAGGGAAAGCAGCCAAATTGGAGGCCAATGTCAGTAAGTACAGGAGGAAAGGGATTCCTTTTCTTTTTTTCCCAGTTTTATTAAGATTCATTGGCATGCAGCACTGTGTAAGTTTAAGGTGGACAGCATAATGGTCTGACTTACGTGTAGTATGAAATGATCTGATTGTGGCCTTTAAAAAGTTTGCAACAATGGTAAAGGCAGGTTTATGTTAATGTATATAAATGTGTTTACAAATGGGCTTAGACCTTTGTGTGGAAAGGGTCTCAAGTCTTCTAAAAAAGAAATCTTCATGTAGATCAGAACAGACTTAAGTGTTTGGAAAACAGTAGCAGGGACTAGTGGCGATGACAAACCATGGCTAAGGCCACGTAATACCTCCTCACTCCCAGATTAATTTTGTTTCTGTCACCCTCTTCACTTTTAAAAGTGCTTTCATTCCGCAAAATCAGTCCCGTTGAGGAGAACAAATACACTGTGACTTCTGTTCCTGGTGCTTTTCTGTGTACAGTGGTGAAAAATACAGTTTCAGTTTTGGCCTTGCACCCGATAGACGTGTGAGTGTAACGAAGTGAATTATGCCTCTTCTCCCAAAGCCTCAGGTTTTCTTAAGAAGACACCTAAAAAACATATGTCACTTCATTTACGCCCAAGGACTCCTCAAAACTGAGGCCATTTTCCTGTAGAGGTTCAGTTTAGTTTCATGTTTGATGGGTTCATTGCATGTGAATGCTACCTTGGTGCCAGTCTTTCCCAGTTTGGGCCTCACCTGCAACGCAATCTCTTCTTCCCGGGCGGGGCCATGCGGAGTCGCGGGGCGTCCAGCAGATGGCGCCACAGCTGAATTTTAGTGAACTGCTTTCTATGCTAGCAGAGTCTGGAATAAACAGGAAGGAGAATTTTTTTTAAAGGATTCTAATTTTTAACATATCTTCCTTTCTCTTTGTCGAGTCAGAGGATATCTTTATTTTACTAAGTTGAAATTCATTTGAGTTGTTTAAAAATTCAGTGATTACGCAATCCCAAACACGATTTTTTTAATTTTTATTTTTTTAGGATTCCCACTCTTTCAAAGCACCCAAGCAGCAAGTTTTCAAGTATCAGAAACTATCACAAAAGCATAATGGTTCAGAAATGTTAGCAGGCAGTGCTGGCTGCCTTAAACACGGCCAGCAAGGCATGCCAGCGGGCAGCTTCGCTGGGCCGCAGCGGAAATGACTTTCTTGGTGAGCAGGGCGGTGGCAGGGGAAGCCCGGAAAACAGCGCCGTCTGCCGGTGGAAACGGGGAGCCAACGCCTGCAGCGTGCTCCTGGCCAGGGAACAACACGCCCGACAGACGTTCCAAACGTGGCTGCACTCAGGGCGCAGCACGGTGCTCCTCCACCAAACAAAACGGAAAGTCATGGGCCCAATCGGAGCAGCCTTTGTGTTGAGAAGAGAAACCTAGAGGCCCATAATGGTTTTAGTATACAATGTTTCAAAGGATTTGATTGTTTTTAATGCTTCCTAAAGCTCATTAAACAGGGTGGATTTGATTTTTGTGTTATAATGGTTACTTAGGACAATCCTGAAGGAGAGTGAAAAATAGAACCTGATAGGGGCTCTCTTTCATTTATCTTATCCTGCTTCAAGTTATTTACAAAATATTGAAAGAGATTATCAGGAGCAAATTGGAGAAAAAAAACAGGCAGGGGTTTGAGTTTCAAGGTGGTTGTGCTTACTTCTCACTATGGCCCCTCATTTTTATTCCAGGACTGTTGCAATGCCATTTTAGAGTCCCTCCTCCTCTCCCCACTTCCTTGTTCTCTTCACTCATTTGACAGGAGCCTCTGCAGCCATCTGCTTACAACACGTCATCGTCATCCACTGGGAGAGAATTGTGGTACCACCCTTCTCCCCCTATGGCTGAGCACACAGAAAGATGAATTGCGCTTCTGCTCTTGAGCCAGCGCGATTGCTGAGAATCGTAACCTGCAAGGTGATGCCAAAGTGCAGCTTCTCCGTTTTTTATGCTGCATAGAGCTTTATGTTGCCCTTCATTAAGCTGATGCTTTCTCTTACAAAGCTCCGTCCTTCAGTTTGCCCAGATGCTGTGCTGATAACGTTCTTGCCCCTTCCGTTTACAGAGACTCAGTGCATTAAATGTAAGAATCGTACATCTCTGGTTTTCTTCTAGTAAGGGAGTGAAGACCAATGAGTAGACATTTTGTAGAAGGCTACCTGCAAGAAAGTGATGGGGGCCCGGATCCAGCCACAAAGCCAAAATAACAGCATACTGTTTCTCCCCCAACCAATAAAAACACAAGGCTAGGAATCCTTTCCACTGAAGAAACGATTGGATCAGGCTAAGGGAACGTCCCTAAAATTGTGCTGTGCAGTGGCTCTTAAGACTATATCCTTTTGGACTATCCTGGGTGGAAATTTAAGATGCTAATGAGACGCGCACAGTACTGTTGCGGGGTGTAGACCTGCTGCACTTTGGCCAGCCCACCAAAGGAGAGACCTGAAAGGCCAACCAGGAAACGGACTCATCCAGGGCTCGATGTTTTTCTCTCACATCAGGGTTTGTCTCTCTCTTTCTCTCTCCTTTCCCTTCTCCCTAAAAATGAATAAATAAAATCTTTTTAAAAATAATGCAGCCTCGGCAGAGGTTCAGGAGCCACGTCCGCTTTCAGTGTGCACTCCCTCAATGCATCAAGGTTTGGTCTCTTCCATCTAAAAGCTTAATAAACTTACATCTAAAAAGCATCTAAAAGTGCCTCCCATGGTTTATATCTGGAGAAAGACAAGACCCCACCTTTCTTCGATTGGTAATAATTTGGACTAGTCATGCTGTTTATCAGTTCTCTGTTCTTTGACATGAAGATTCCCGTCTCCCATGAGAGCATAGCTATAGGCATAAATTATAGGCCTTGGTTCAAAACAGGGCCCTCTCCCTCATCCAGTAGCACAAGAAACTCCATAATTAGGAGCCCAGCTGGACCTGAAGGCTTCAAGGGTCCTGGAGAAGGCAGGCTGGGCTCCCGCTTCCTGTATGGGACCGCTTAGGCTGTAGTCTTCACAACCCGAGCAGGTGAGCATGGAGAGCTCAATGTTTGGAGGACAAAGAGCAATGGACATGTGGTAACTTGGTGAATCAGGGTGTTAAACTAAAATTTTTACTTCCACAGCTGAAAGCCTATTTAAAAGAAAGGCTTTATTATGCCATTGCTAGCAAAAGGAGGAGGAGAGGGAGAAGGAGACTGGTCTTAGGGCATGGACTCTAAGCCACCAGCAGCCTGGCTAGGTAGAAAAGACAGTATGTTCATTATCCTGGAGTTTTGCACATGTCTTTATACATCAAGTATGGGGGAGGAAGACGTAAGTCACTCTGAAAGGATTTACATTAGTTATAGACAAAGGGGTGGGAGAAGGTGAAGTGGGGCTAGTTCTAGGGTAGGTGCGGCAGAGTCCTCCAGGAAGAAGTGTCCATGCCTGTGCATTAGCTGTGGGTAGCAGATTGGAAAGTTCACGTGTAAATAAGTGTAAATGAGAACCAGAGGCTCCTGGGGTTCAATGGCACCTGGCTAACTTCTCTTTTGGATAATCTCAGAAATAACCACCTAGAAATTAATCCTAAATTTCAACCAATATACATGAAATGTGAGCAGTCTTTTGTCAGAGCTGGTCTACAGCTATTAACAGGCTAAATATTCTGTCTTTCACTCTCAGGCCATTGTGATTTTAATTTAGAATATCTCTGATTTTTTTTTTTCCTTGTCCAGGGACAGGACCCAAGACAATGCCTGACATTTGTTTATTTACAGGGACCCTGAAGTAAAGGAGAGGAACGTCTCCCTAAGTGTTACTGTATTATGAAAGTGTCCTTTGGGAGAGGATCCATGAACAGGGCGCTGATAACAGTAATATTGTGCAGGCAGGCACACACCTTCCCACATCCCCAGGACTGCTGAACCAAGAGTTACTGAACTAATCCGCAGGGTCCCAGCTCTAAGCCGCTCCTGCCGCAGTCCTCAGAGGGAGTCGGCTCAGACAAAGCAAATCGGCTTCTCCAGTGGGGAGGGGTGCCCGCCTTTTCTTTGTTCTTCCTTGGAAAGTGGGTTCTCTCTCAATTTCATACACCTGGTACATTTACCTCATGCAGGAGGGCAAAATAAATTCATTGCTAATAATGATTTGAAAAGCATATTTGGGGGGCCCTGAACTCTTGCCTGAGAAAAGCAGAGCCAATCTATACAATTCTAACATGCTGTAAGTTTTTATTCTGGGTTTCAAGGCAAAAATTTCAGAAAGTTGCACCTCTTTACCAAATAAAACTAAAAACAAAAAAAAGTTACCTTCAGAAAGGGTGGTAGAATCCCAATTAACCGAATCATTACATGTCCTGCTCCTTACACTTAAGAATCTCCTCTTCACAGAGGTATGATTTAACAAGCGGATTCCTTTGTCTGCTAAGAAATCCCTTTAGCTGTAAAAGGGCTCTCTGAAAAATAACCCCTTTTCACACTGTGATTTTTTTCTTATAAGAATGATTTAACATAGCTCCTTTAAACAATCAGAATGGTCTGTCCCCGATTTCGGTGTGGAATTAAGACAAAGGGTGCTTGTTCTTACATCAGGAATAAGCATGCGGCTCTCCAAGCACTCAGAGCATCTGCTGCCTGGACTGATTCTTAAACCAAAAGCTGCATGTGGCCTCTGCGCTTGGCAGCTGAGGTGGCCCTTTACGTCCGGCTAGGCCTGCCGGAATGGGTTTCCGCACACAGTGGAAAACGGGCTCTGTGGGTCCGAGAAAGCTTCCTGGACTGAGATGGGTGAGGCTGAACTTTTGGAAATACTGTGTTTATTTCCTGGGAATTTACTATCCCCGGCCCCCAATTGGACTTTCAGTCCCTTCATGTGGCATCCTCAGGCAATTAAAGACAGTTCCTACTCCTCAGGGATTTTAATCCACTCACTAAATACCAGCTATTTTCTCTGGAATAACAGACTATCTGCAAGTCTCTTCTCAGCCAAGCCCTAGGCCAAGCGGAGAGCAGCTGCTCACCAGCTTCTGGCGGCCTGGCTTCCAGCACTCTCAAGGGGAAGTGAGAGCAACCCCCAGCCAGGAAACCAGCCCTGCGTCAGCTTATGATCTAATGGCTCAGGTCCTACAGATGAGACCCAGGCCGGCTTCTAAAATAATCCCGAAGCTAGATAAGGAACACATAAGCAGGAGTTCAAGGTAATTAATGGAAAATTTTGATAAAATAGCCACTGGGCATGTATGTCCATAATACTACCCTGTGTTTATGTGATTATCTGTCGCCCGGAGAGCGTATTACCGAATGTCCCTCATTTGACAGGTACAAAGCCCTTCCCAGCGTCGGCCTCGCACACTGAGGCCCTTCGGTGTAGCACCTGCCAGCACTCCCTTATGTCTCACACAGCGGTCAGCGGGAGTGAGGCTAGCAGTAGGCACTCAGGGAATACTTGTTTAAAAAAAAAATTAAGGACCGAAGGAACAATGAATGGCTTTGCTTTATCCTGAGATTAGGCCTGCCTTTATTGTCACATCTGAGGAACCTGGACAGTGATGCTTCATACACAGAAAACAGAAGTGAGCGATCTGCAACTTCTCTGACTGACGGCGACAGCCGCTGGCGTTCCTACATGCCAGCAACTGTAAAAACCCTTTCCGTGTGTGCCCTCGTTTAAACCTCACCACGACGCTACAGGCTGAGTTTGCTATTATCACTGCCCTTATTTTACATATGACGAAACATCACCCGAGCCACACAACTGGTAAACAGCCACATCAGGACTTGAATCCAGAGAACTGTCAGTCTGCAGCGCCCCTGCTCTCCGGCGCAGTCCTGCTCCAGAGTATCTAGTACAGCATTCCTAGCCCCACGTGCCAACCATCCGTCTTTGAGGAACTGCTTCGCACCGTGGTGGCTGAAGAGGGAGGGAGAGACGGAAAGGGGCAAGCAAACACGGCTCATAACTTACATGTCTCAGCGTACGTGGTTTTGGTGGTTTTTCCTCTGCATTCTCATTGCATCATCACGGCACCCTGTCAAGTATGTTATTACTATTTCTTACACACAAGAAATATATCTCTGGAGAATGGGTGGGTTCAAAAAAGATAAATGCAAAAATTCTGTGCCCGAGGGGTGACAAATCTACTGAGGACACTGGGCCTGCTCTAGGCTTCTCCCCTCAGCTCGGAGTGCTGCGGTCGGTGCTCCTCACATTTCCTTCCTTTCCCACTTAGGAGCACTCCAATGAGCCAGAAAGCTCATGGCCATCTCTACGTAGCCCATAAAATAACCACGGTTAAATGTTGACTTGTGTCACTAGGGCATTTCGAAAGCAGAGGCGATGGGGAAAGGAAACAGTAAAAGCGACAGTGCATAGAATGCTATGTAACAATTAAAATCAGTGAATTAGATTTAAACATACTGCTGTGAAAAGATCTCCAGGAAGCACAGTAAGTTAAAAATTAAAAAAAAAAAAAAGAAAAGAGGCAAGTTGCAGAATAGGAAGTACAGCGTGGTAACACATGTGTTTTTAAAAGTCACACACACACACACAAATGATGCTAACGCACCCAGAGAACAAGTCGGTTATACCCCAAATTGATACCTGGTTTCTCTGGGGAGAGGACTGGGTCCGGGGTGAGGTGCACAGCATTGGCGGACTTTTCCTTTATTTCTATACAGGATAATTTATTCAAATATGTGTGTGTAAAAGGGAAAAAAAAAGGACAGAAAAGAAACAAGTGATGCTTTTAAAAATTAAAAGGTTAACAGCGTGCAGTAAAGGTAAGTGGTACAAACACACCACACCAAAACCCACCGTCTCATCAGGCCCCTAAAAGATCAAAGATTAGAAGAGGGTCCTCGTGGTGGCTTTATTATGATAAATTGGATGGTGTTTAAAGGGTAACGTCTCCTGAGCCCACCAGAAAGGCAGTGCTGAGAAGCACTGGGAGCTAGATGATCTGGGTTCAAGGCCTGACTCTGCATTTCTCTGTATCCTTAGGCTAACTTCTCAGGGCCTTCCTGTCCTTTATCTATGGAGTGAAGATAATAGTGACAACCTTCACAGGGTTCTTTGAGGATTAAGTGAGATAACACATTGGAAAAAATAGCAAAATCATGCTGAGACTCATAACTTATAAATTGTTTGTGTTTACTCTTTTCTCATTCTTTCTCTCCCACTTCAGAGAATTTTTTTTTCTCACACCTTTAAGATGCCTGAGTGCCCCACACTGAGGCAATGTTAAATGAACAAACCATTAGTCTTCAGGATAATATTTCCTGATAACAGATAGGCCTCTGTTATTTGAGTCTTCAGATTATGCACATGCAGAGCTTTTTAGCTTCAATAACCTGTATTCAGGTATTTTATTTATCTTAAGGAATATATTTATTTGATTCCACTTATAAAATATGCTCTTTTCCTGTGAAACCCACTTTTCATGCAAGAACTAAAATCTCCAAATCAGGTAGGTCATTGAAAAGCCAACAATATAATTTAATTTTGTTTGCATTTTAGATTAAGCTTATTTGTGGTCTTACTGAAATTTCAAGCTGCTCTGAAATGTCAAGAATCCAGTTATAAGCCTTTTAATAAAAGAGTTGTGAAATAAGAGAAACATTAATACTAACAGTAAATTAAACACAAAAGAGAAACACGAACAAATTAATAAATACAAGTTGCACACACGCAGCACAATGCCGCAGCACACGATGTAACTGTTTTCGATTAGAGCCTCACCTTTGAAACACAGCCATGTTCTCTTCTGCTTTTCTGGTTGTACACATGTTAAAAAGCTCGGGGACCTGAAGATTCCTGGTGTAGTATATAAGAATCTAGTTTAAGTTGTCTTGCAGTTTGAGTCCAGCAAGGATACATCTGAAGGAACTAATTCCAAGCACACAAAGCCCACAGCCCTCCCAAGCTCCTCCACCCTGTTAAACTGAGCTGTCATTTTAGAGCTGGGCGCCCATTGTTCACTTTCTTCTACTCTAATTAGACTTGACAGATTGCTCTTTCTAGCTAGACTGGCTGTTACCAAGAACAGACAGAAGAGATGAGGCTGACCTTGTCATCATGCCCTTGGGATCGGTGCCCCCTCCTCTCAGCCTAGCCCACAGACACTGAAAGGCAGACCCAGCAGCTCAAATCTGTTCCTCTTCTCCTCCACCAGCCTCATTCTTCTATGGCCCCCCGCAGTCTCAGCACAAATGACTTTTCTTACTTTCAATACTGCGAGACTCAAACCCTCGCAGGCTGTGGGAGTGGAATAAGTGTGCTCTAATATTTTTCATGTTAATACTCTGACCCTTGTATTTTTCTGCAGGCCTGGGGAACAAGCAGACCAGCTTTTCTAAGGGAAAGATACTGCAGTTGCGCCTGGAGCCAAGAATTATTGACTGCTAATGAAACAGAGCTCAGGAAGGACTGAGACCCTGTGTTACCTTCACATGTCCCTTGCTCTGCTGCCCTCAGTTTCCACATCTGTAAAATGCCATCGATAATTCTTCAACCTTTACCATACCAAACACATGTTATAGTGGTATTACATAAGAATTAGATAATAAAATGATAGAGCTGGAAATGATCTTAGAGATCATGTACTCCGATATCTTCACTTGGAAGATTAAAAAACATAGGCCAAAAGAGGGAGGTGACATGCACGGTGACATGAAATTAGTTCACAGACTTTAAACACCTGGCACTGAACAAATATGCTGCTAATCAGCATTTTCCAGTTATGCTATTCTTGACAATAAATCATATTGGCCAGGAAAGCAACTTTCTTTGAGAAAGAAGTTCTCCTTACCCAAGAACTATGTTTTCAGCAGTGTTTCCCTTTACTGAGAATCCATGGTCTTGTAACAGAACCTGAGTCACCTAAAGCCACAGGACTCTCGTAGGGGCACAGAATGCACTCCACAGGCTAGAGGTCTGGGGTCCTGCTACCTGAATCTGGCCTCAAGAACTGTGAGCAGCCTGGCTAGGGTGGCTCAGTGGATTGAACACTGTCCTGAGAACCAAAGGTCGCCATTTCGATTCCCAGTCAGAGCACATGCCTGGGTTGCGGGCCAGGTCCCAAGTTGGGGGACGTGTGACGTCTTACACATTGATGGTTCTCTCCCTCTCTTCCCCTTTCTCTAAAAGTAAATAAATAAAATCTTTAAGAAAAAGAAAAAGAGCTATGAGCAGGAGACACTGTTAGGAATTTCTTCTGGGAACAAATCTACTATTTCCTGGGTTGCAATGTAAACCTATTCATTTATTGTTAATTCACCTACTCATAATCATTTATTAAAAGCCCATTTTTTTTAACACACCTGGGGGCTGATAAGACTGGTATAACAAATAGGACCCAGCCTCAAGGGGCCTCAGAAAGAGTCAGCAGTGCAAACACTTATGTGCAGCTGGGCACTGGGGGTGTCAGGATGGAAGGAGGAGATGGTCAATTTTCCTTTGCTGGAATTTAAGGAATCAGAAAAAATATCATAGTGGAGATAGTACTTGAGCTGAGCTTTGGGAAGTAAAGGTTGTTTTCCAGGTGGAAGTGAGGCAAACAGATGGTATTCAGACAGAGAGTGAGCCCTGGGTTTTGGGGGCTAAAAAGGTTTTGGCCTGCATAGTATGAGGACAAAGATGAGATTGGAAATTTAGGTACAGATCAGTGAAAACATCATATGACAAAGGAAGAAGTTTGAATTTTATCGTGGCAGTTCGTGGGAACCATTGAAGAGTTTCAAGCAGGAAAGTAGCATGATCCAAACTGCATTTTGGAGAGATGGCTCTCATGGAGGTGTGGAAGACTGAGTGGGGAAGGGGTGGGAAGGAGCAAGACCCAAGGCGAAGAGACTGTCGGACTGCAAAAACTGAGGTGAGATGAGACGGCCGACCTGATCTCTTCAATGAGTCAATGGGGGGGATCAAAGAAAGAGACTATTTTTGTTTCCTCTTGGGAACTACATGCAACATGTGGCTCTTGTTTGGATCCTGATTCAAACCAACCAACTGTAAAGAGAAAACTTGGAAGACAGAGTTTTAGATAATATTAAGGCATTCTTGTTAATGTTGTCAGGTGTGACTATGGTAATACAATAAAATAACATAGTGAAGTGTTTATGAGTCAGATGTCATGATGTCTGGATTTGCTGTAAAATACGGTAGAAAGAATAGATGAAGTAAATATGGCAAAAGGTTAATAATTATTAAATCTAGATGATGGAAGTGTAGAGTTCATTATACTCTATGCCTATTTGAAATTTTTCAAAATAAAAAGCCAACCGTTTATGCAAAGGGTAATGAGAACCTAAATTAAATAAGTTATAATGAAAATGGAGAGGAGGACAGAGCTATGAGAGAGAAGAAAGGCAGAATTAACAACACTCAGTGACTGGTTAAAAGTGGTCACTGAAGTTGAGAAGTCACAGTGACTTCCAGGTTTTGGCTTGGGTGCCTAGGTAGATGGAGAAGAGCGTACCCTTTTGGGAATGTGGAATTGGAATTTAGTGAAACATTGAGTTATGCTGTCCAGCAGGCAGTTGGACACACAAGTATAAAGCTCAGGAGAGAGCCTGGGGCTGGTAGTGTGGATTTGTGAGCTGTCGGCTCACCAGCACATAAGAGGTGATTCAACCATTGGAAGAGCATACAAGTGAGAAGGGAAGACAGCTGAGGAAGAAGTCCAAGCCATACTTACATTTAAGAGGTGGGGAAGAGGAAGAATTTGCAAAAGAGACTGAGAAAAATGGTCAGAGGGGTATGAGGAGAAACAGGAAAAAATAATTTCTAATGACTCTGTCAAGAAACAATGGATCACACCTGACCGGTATGGCTCAGTTGGTTGGGTGTTGTCCAACAAACAGAAAGGCTGCCAGTTTGATTCCTGGTCAGAGCGCATGTCTAGGTTGCAGGTTCGGTCCCCATCGGAGCGTGTATGAGAGGCATCCAACCGATGTCTCTCTCTCCCTCGCTTTCTCCCTCCCTTTCCTTCTAAAAAATAAATAAATATATATATTTTTTAAAAAAGAAACAATGGGTCGAGAGACGCAAAGGCCCCAAGTTAAGACATGAAACCCAGTGGATTCAGCATCTGAGTGACAATTACCAAAGAACTTTCAGGAGAGTGTAATGAGGGGAGAGTGAGTGAAGTCTGGAAGATGGGGGAGGGCTGGATTGCATGTTCCTCACAGGAAGAGGGAGTTGGCAGGGAGGGGCTAGAAATGGTGGACAAATGGGCAAGCTCTGAGTCCAATGGGATGACCAATAGCCTCTGCTCAAGGGGGCGCACTAGAAGTGGATTGCTGAGCGGGGGTGAGAGGGGGGCTGAGGGAAACTCACAAGTTTCAGTTAAGGCAAGGAGGAGGAGGGTAAAGAGGTTAAGAATATAGGGATGGTACAAATGAAACAGTTCCAGAGGGCACTGTGGACAGCGTTTATAAGGGGGCCAGCAGTGCATGAGAATCAGGAGGGCAGAAGTGTATTCTTTTGACCTCTGGCTGGTGTATCTTCACAACCCCTTCAATGGTCTTCCACGTCCGATTCTCTCTATTCCATGTCATCTTGCTGGTATCAAATCTGGAAAGCACAGCCTTGCTCATGTCAAACTCTTGCCCCAAAACTTTCATTAGCTGAATTAAGTATAACATAGATTTTGAAAGCCCTTCATAATCTGATGCCAACCTGCCCAATCATTTTGGGTTTGTTTGCTTGTTTTTGTTTTGTTCTGTTTTCTTTTTCATGAATCTTCCTTCAAGAATGCCAGGCTATTCACTATTCTCTGGACATATTAATTACATAAAATATAGAAAAAGTTTGAGAAGTGTCTAGCATATATATGTTAGTTTTTGGATACTGAACTATATGATCCCCCTTCAACCATTGCATGTGGTTCTCTTTGCCCTAAAGTCTCTTTTCACTTTTCTTCACATCACACAGGAAGATCAGCCCAGGTGTCACCTACTCGAGGAAGTCTTTCTTGGGTTCTCAGGCTGGGCTGTGGGTGCCCTTGTCTGGGCTTCCTGCAGCACCCCCACCTTGCTTGACACTCAGCCTGTTTGAGCACTTATATGTCTGTTTCCCTCATTAGAGTATAAGTTTCCTGAAAACCAAGGCTGTTTTTTGGTTAGTTTTACCAAGCACAATACATGCTACTATATATAGTAAAAAAAAAAAAAAAAAAAAGAAAGAAAGAAAAAAAAAGAAAAGAAAAAATATATATATAAAACAGAACTTCATTCCCTTTCCTCTTTTCTTTAACTGCATTTTTATATAATGTATGATAATGTTTTCTCATGTGATATTCTCACTCTGCTCCTGAATGGCAGTGGACATTATTTTTGTCACTCCAGTGCTGCTTCCTGTTCTTCTGGCAAAAGGCCTGATTTTCTTTGCTAATTCTCTGCTCTTGGTCTTTGTGATCTGGATGGGGCTCCTCCCACCCATGGCCCTCAGGGTGGAGGACAAGACTCGGACCTAAATCAGCCAGTTATTGTCCATTCCTGTGACCTCACTGATTGGTTCGGGTGAGCATGAGCTCTAAGCCTTCCCACTCACAGCAAATCATAAGGCTTTCTTCAGAGTTACTGTTAGAGGGGTTCTCTCTCTCTCTTTCTGCCAGACGTGGATGGAGTGGGTAGGAGGGCTGGGCTGCTATAGTCATTTTGATACCTCAAGAACCAAGCTTGTTTGAGAACAAAAGCAATATTGGAGAGAAAACAAGAGAAAGAGAGATGGAAACAGACTCCTAGTGATGGAAACAGAGCTGAATTCAGCCATGAATTCAGGAAAAAAAACCCCACCAAACTATTGCTTGTCAGCTTGTGTTGTGTTTTCGGCAATTTGCAATAAAACCATCTTAACTTATATAATATTTGTGGGTATCTAGTACTTTGCTTGATACATGAGACACATTCAATGACTTGTGTGTTTAATAGATAAGTTGTTGTGAGGAATAGCAATTATTTATTTGTATAGGATAATTTAGCAATATGTACCTACAGCCTTAAAAAAGATTACCCTCCTGGAGACGGATGGTGGGGATGGTTGCCAGCAATGTGAATATACTTAACGCCACTGAACTGTACACTTAAAGATGGTTAAAATGGTGAACTTCATGTTATACAGGGCTCGGCAAAAGTAGGTTTACAGTTGCGAGTGACATTCTTTTGAGTTAATAAAGCTATTGTAACAATCATAACCTGCATGTCTTTTTCCATTTGAACAACTGTAAATCTACTTTTACCCACCCCTGTATATTGTATCACAATAAAAAATAAAGAAAGAAAAAGGTCATCATTAGACCAGAAATTAAGGCTTACAATCCAGTTGGTACATGAAAACATAGGACAGGAAAGCTTGCTGCACTTGACCAATAATACTAGTAATTTATTCTCTACTTTTAAAAATGTATCAGAGGACAACAAGTGCTGGTGAGGATGTGGAGAAAGGGGGACCCTTTTGCACTGTTGGTGAGAATGCAGACTGGTGCAGCCACTGTGGAAAGCAGTATGGAAATATCTCAAAAAATTAAAAATAAATCTGCCTTTTGACCCAGCAATCTCACTTCTTGGAATATATCCAAAGGAACCCAAAACAATAATTTGAAACAACATAAGCACCCTTATGTTCATTGCAGCGTTATTTACAATCACCAAGATGTGGAAGCAGCCCAAGTGTCCACCAGTAGATGAGTTGGATAAAAAAACTATGGGACATTTAAACAATGGAATTCTAGTGGGCCATAAAAAAGAAGAAAATTTTACCATTTGCGACAGTATGGATGGACTTGGAGAACATTATGCTAAATGAAATAAGCCAGTGAGAGAAAGACAAATACCATATGATTCCACTCATATGTGGAATCTAACTAAACAAACTGAACTAACAAGGAAAATAGAGACAGACTCATAGATAGAGAGCAGGATGACAGCTATTGGGGTGGGGAGGTTAGGGGTGGAGGGATCGAGCAAAAAGGGAAAAGGACTCATGGACATGGACAGCAGTGTGGTGATTGCTGGGGGGAAGGGATACAAGGGGACTAAATGGTACTGGAAAAATACAAGAAAGAAAAAACTAAAAAAAGAGAAATGTACCATAGGGAAATAACTAAATAAGTATACAAAGTATGTTTATCTGAGCATTATTTATAACATCAATAGGGATTGGCTAATAAAATTATGATACATTCAATAATTGAATATTATACAGTCATTAAAATGATTAAATTGATTTATATATCACTTTTTATGAGTATACATATCAGATGCTAAAATTGGAATTATATTAATATCAAATTATTTCACAAAAATAAGGCAAGACTTCTTATAAGATTTATGAATTGGAGCCAAATGGTTGGAAGGAAGAACACCCTCAGTAACTGGAAGGTGGTAAACTGCTCACTCAGAAAGAACTTACTGTGTTTCATTGAATTTTAGATCCCATTGGTTGTAAGATGCCCGATTTCAGAGGTGTGAAAATGTGAAAAAGTATATATTATAGAAACAACCAAATATAATACATTTAGGGGCAGAAAACTATGCGTGGACATGAGTGGGATAGAGGCAAATGGGACATGAAAATCGTTAGGTAAGGCACACTCAAGAAAAAGTGTTTTAAGGTTTATGGAATAAAATTATTTTACACCTAGTGAAAAGAAGCCAGAGAAAGGCTTAGGGGGGAGGGCTATAAAATGGGCACAGAAACATGCACTGAAAGTTATTTTTGTAACTAAACTGAAGGAAGCAAGCAGCTCTCCAGCTAATTTGGGTAACAGTGAGTGTTAATTCACCTCCATTTGTGAGGTTTCTTTCTCTATTTTGGCTTAAGTGGAGGCCAGGCTTGTAATTTTAGCTTCCCCCTCCCCTGTTTCAAGAAGGGGTTTGACAGCTGATGAGAGATAAAAAGGCATGGGAGCAATGAATTGCTAGTACTCGAGGAGAAGGATTATATTGTATGTCTACAGAATATAGGGAACTCAAGACTTCCTCTAAAGAGTGTTCTGTATCACTTCCATCTTGTGCAAAGCTCTCAGTGAGCATTATTCTGTTACAAAACTACTTCTATCCAAGCAGCCTCACAAGTTAGGAATTTGACCAGCTGTTCATTAGGAAGTGGGCTAAAAAAATGTCAAGCATTCTCTCTCCCTCTCCCTCTCCCTCTCCGTCTCACAGATTTCAGTGCTTAGCAATACACCATATATATGCTATTTACTCACAAAGATTGTTCCTTATTTTCAGTTATTTCTGTCTTCCATAAAGTGGAAAGCGTTAGGGAAGACAAATTGCTCTTAGTTGTTACTGACTCACAGTGAGTTCAAGCCAGGTGCCCAGGGCCACTGCCTCCAGCAACTGCTGCATCCAGAACATCATTTTAGGGTCCTACCACTTGATATAATTATTGACCACAGACAGAGGGACTTAAAAAGCCACAGGTGTGGCTCTAGGCAAAATGCATTGGTAAATAAATTTACCTCATAGGATATCATGTCTAGAAGGAAAGCTAAAGCCCTGAATTTCGAATCTTTTATAAGCAACAAACTCACATTAGGAGCTTTTGAAACATCTCAGATAAGGTCTCAGGTTGTAAATTTTTCAAAAAGCTTCACAGGAAATTCTGCTGTACATTAAAGGCTGAGAGTCACTGTTCTAAACCTATTCCTCTTATTTTACAGATGGTAACCTGGGGCCCAGAGAGGCTGCTGACTTGCCCAAGATCACATACCTGGGTAAAAGCAGAATTGAGACTAGAACTCAGACCTCCTGATTCCTGGCCCAGGATCTTTATTCTTACTCTAGCATCCTGTCCCACTGACTGTTTTCCAAATATTTACTGTTGTTCCTTCCTAGTACATTTCAAAATATATAGTTTAACCATTGGTTATTTAACCAAATCATAGTTTCAAATTCAAATCTAGCATTTATGAGAGAACCAAGTACTGTATAACTCCATTTATACTGAAATGCCCAGAACTATTAATTCCGTAGTGATAGTGATTATTAAATTACCGGGAACTGGGGGGAGGGGATGGAAAAGGTTTTCTTTTTACGGTAATGAAAATGTTGTAAAATTAATTGTGCCCTGGCCGGTGTGGCTCAGTTGGTTGGAGTATCATCTCGTAGGCCAAAGAGTTGTGAGTTCGATTCCCCATCAAGACACATACCCAGGCTTCAGGTTCAATGCCTTGTCGGGGCGTGTACAAGAAGGCAGCCAATCAATGTTTCTCTCTCACATCGATGTCTGTCTGTTTGTCTGCCTCTTTCTCCTTGCCTCTGTCTCTGGAAGCAATGAAAAAAATGTCCTCGGGTGAGGATTAAAAAGAATTAATTGTGAAAATGATTGCACAAGTCTGTGAATATACGAAAACAACACTGAATCGTATGCTTTCAAAAAGTGAGTTGCATGGTATATAAATTATATTTCAATAAAGCTGTTAAAAATCTAGTACTAACTTCTCACTGGATTTTGAAAAGTTTAAAACTTTTATTTATTTCATTCTTCAACATTTCTCTAAAAGTACAGGCAGGCTCCAGATGAGTCTTATCAAGTTTCGATTCCTACTTGGGTCCGTTTCCCAGCATCCTGCACCCCAACAACAGATTAATCTTTCCAGAGCTTAGCCTGGCACTTAGGATCCTTGTTATTCATACCCCCAGGCTCTGTGCCTTTTCCAACATTGTTCCCTTCACTGAGAAGGCCAATTTGTCTGTTCAAGGCCTAGTCCATATGCCACCTCTTCAAGGGCCTTTCCTCTCCACCAAACTGGAAATGGCCTGCCTCCTGGCATAGAAAAGGTGACTTTTTGACCAAATGTTTTGATATCATGTAAAAAGGATCATCAGCCTTCCAGCTTGAAATCTTTGGGCCCTTACCACCCATCAGTGACCCCTTTCAGTAAGTTAATGCCATATTTAATTTTTCTTATTTCAGCACTCCAGTCTAGCACCAAATTCTGTATCTGTTATTTTGTTTGATTGTTTTTTACTTTCTTCTGCCCATTCAGCTATCCCTTACTGCCTCTTTTTCCCACTCCCTCACTCCCATCCCTTTTCCTCCCTCCTCCCTTCCAATTTGGCTGACTCTTGCTAAGTATTGGGACTCTGGGAAAATGTTATCCTTTCTGGGAAAGCTTGTCTGACACCTCCCCTAACCCTTAGGATGGTGGCCAAACTAAAGTACTGTAATGGCAAGGGAAGTATAGAGAAACAGGTAAATTTAAAAAGTATTAAGGAGACAAAATTGGTAGAATTTGCTAATGTGAAATAAACATAAAAATAAATCATAAAGCTCTGCCTGGTGTGGCTCAGCAGATTCAGTGTCAGCCTGTGAACCAAAGGGTCGCCAGTTTGATTCCCAGTTGGGATGAATGCCTGGGTTGCGGGCCAGTTCCCCGGTTGGGGGAGTGCGAGGGGCAACCAACTGATGTTTCTCTCGCACATCGATGTGTCTCTCCCTCTCTTTCTCCCTCCCTTACCCTCTCTCTGAAAATAAATAAATAAAATATATTTTAAAAAATATTTAAAAATAAATAAATAAATCATAAAGATCAAACAGAATAATCAGTGAACTTGGGAATAAGAACTGGTAACAATTTAGAGTAATTTCGTAGTATTTATGTCATCTAAATGACGTAAAAGCTTTATGCCATCTAAAAATTTCATAAGATGGATGAATCCTCTCTATCCTGCCAAACACATCCCTTTCCTAATATTGCTTTATTGATCCAAGGCATTTAATGACTCCTTGCTAATGTACCAAGCCTAAACTCTGCTTTGCTTCAAAGGTCCTCAGAGCTGGTCCAGCCCTTCCCATCAGCTCCACCCAGCTGTGGTCAGGCTGGCTGCTTCATCCTCCCGCACAGGTCTTGCTCACTCCTGCTTCTAGCACTTTCTTAACCCCCTTGCCTGGGGCAGTACTTTCCCTACGCACATCTCAGGGACCATTCAAAACTCAGGTACACGAAATCCTGCCTGCCAGGTCTATGCTTCCCTGTGCCTCTGAATTCCTGAAGCATTCATAGTTGATAGCATCCGATTTAGCACTTAATTATACATGCTCATCTAACATAGTTTACAGCTGTTTTAATGTGTGTTAGTCATGTTTCCCCAACTAGATTATAAATTTATTGAGGGTGGGAACCATGAATTATATTCTTTAAGATCCTAAGTTCTGGAATCAAACTATGCTCAGATCCCAGGTCTTCAACTTGTTAGCTATGTGACATTAGACAAATGGCTTAATTTCTCTATGACTTAGTCCCTAATATTTAAAATGGAGATAATAAAAGGACCTGTCTTACATGGGGTGGCTGTATGACTACACGAGGCAATTAATGTGCAGTGCCCAGCAGATGCCGGACACATTGTAAGAACTCAATAAACATTAGCTATTACTATGTATTGTCTCTTACATTACTTAGCATATCATTGAACATTGAGTAGATGCCTAAACATTATTTTTGGCTGATTTAGTAGGTTGCATATGCATCTCTTTTAGATGTCTAAAAGAGTCTGAGCCCTGGCCAGGCAGCTCAGTTGGTTAGAGCGTCAGCCAGATATACCAAGGTTGGGAGTTTGATGCTGGCACATACAAGAACCAGCAATGAATGCATAAGAAGTGGAACAGCAAATCGATGCTTCTCTCTCTCTAAAAATTAATAGGTGAAAATTTAAAAAAAAGAAAGAAGAAGCAGCTGGCACTGACCGATATCGCTCAGTTGATTGGGTGTTATTACACAAAGTGAAGGGTCTCTGGTTTGATTCCCAGTCAGGGCACATGCCTGGGTTATGGCCTGGTCAGGGTGCATGCGAGAGGCAACCGATCAATGTTTCTCTGACATATCGATGTTTCCCTCCCTCTCTTTCTCTCTCTCTCCCTTCCCTTCTCTCTAAGAATAAATGAAAATAAATAAAATCTCTTAAAAATCTGAAACGCTTGTGTTTGGGCATAAAGGGTGCATTTGTACAGACCATAATTATTTCTAAGTGTTTATCAGGACAATTTTACTTCCCAAGTTTTGAGGAGGATCTTATCATTGCTTTCATCTGTTCCATCACCTGGGTCCTGGGGCCCCAGTGAGGAAATCAAGAGAATTATCTCCCTCACTTCCTGAGGAAACAAGGGATGGGCATTAAATGGCAAGATAGAACTCAGGTGCCTAGAGTATTCTGGGTGCCAAGTACCAGTTGTCTGCTAAGAATCCGTACTAAAGAGTCTCCATTTGTGTAGTTTCCTGTGTTTGATTGTATATACCTCAAAGAAACAAACATAAATTGGCCTGTTGGTAGCTGAGGCGACAGTATGTCTAGTAAAGTACAAGGCAATAATAAAGGTAAGAAGATAATTAAAGACCCAAGGCAGAGCTCTGGACACACACTATTATTATATTTTATAATATACCAATTACCATGTATGCCCCCCCCCCAATATGCTACAAACTAAATGGCTTCAATCTCTGTATCTGGAAGAGCCTAAGCCTGAGCCCAAGCAGTCCCGGAAGCATCCTGGTAAAATCCTTGGGACTCAGATTGCTATGGAGAAAATAAATTATCATTATGGGGAAGGAATATGAGTCTATAGCAGCTGCTACTGCATAGACAGTCACCTATACCATCACGAAAGATCATAGAATGTGAACTGCTTGGTAAAAAAAAAACTCTTTGGGTTCTTTTCTCTTCTTTTACATTTAAGTGTCATATTTTCCAAATGAAAGATTAAAATGTAAGGGCTGATTGGAAAATGGAACTGACTTATTTACTTGAGGATATGAAGATGCAAGACACGGTAGCTAGAAGGCAATTGCACTGAATCACAATCCCGCCCGCTGCTGATGGTTCCCTTTGTCCAGAACCTCTTAAAGTGATGGATGAGAGGCCACATCTGTTGTGCAAGGTGGGCATCATATGCAAATGTGGTCGGAGGCCAGGGCTATCAGGAGAAGAGTGAGCACACCTGGCATCCAGCTTGGTTCTGTCACAAACCTGGCTCTGCCTCTTTGGACAGGTCATTGAACTTTTCTGGCCCAAGTTTCCCATCAGTAAGATGAGAGTGAGGGACAGGGATATTATCTCTAAAGCTCTTTCAACCGTGGTATTTTATTCCTCTATTGAGTCGAAGAAAACCTATGCATTATTCTGCACTTTAGATCACTATCTCCCATCCACCTTTCTCCCTTCCCTCCTCCCCTTTCTCCCCCTCAGACCTTCCCAGCAGTCACACCATGTCCCCTTCTCCCTCTGATTTCACTTCAGAATTTCAAAAATATTTCCAAGCCTAAAAATATTGGTTACAATGATGTGCTCCTTACAGCTTTCCCCACTGTTGCTGTCTAGAAAGCGTTTAGTGAAATCCGAATTTAAATTTGTGGTTTCGGAGGAACAGAGTGGATGCTGATACCGAACAGCTAGCCACGGGACTGTCTTAGGGCAATTTCCATGCATGAGCTGAGCAGTAACTCCACACAAAGTTTATGAACACACTGCTTCTCTATCTCCCTTAAAATGGTTCCTTAGAATGAGGATTTCTCTAAAGTCTCCATAATTGTTCTAAACCATGCTAGGTCTTTCAGTACCGCCCTCTGACGTGATTTCTGAGCAGGCAGTCAGCGTGAAAAAGGACTGGGTCAGCTTTCTTTGTGTGTCGGTGCTGGGCAGCACAGCTCCTTTGGGATGTCTCTTGGCGTCCAGCCAGATTAGCTATCAACAATAAAAGCTTCTCTTTGTGCTTCCAGTAAGTCATAAATAAATCTCCTCCATCCCACCTGCTTTCTGAGAAGAGCTTCAGTGTGTCCTTTACTTTGGGTAAAAAAAAAAAAAAAGATATGATTGCTGCTTTAAATGTCCACTAAGCAATTGTTCCTTTTCATTGTTTCCCTACTCCCAACATTTAGATGTGTAATTTGAGCTACAATCCCTCCCTTTGGTGGCCAGGTTTTTAGACTGGACTGCTTTCCCATTTTATGCTAATTGCCTTTTTGAAGCTGCTCAGCCCTAAGCAATCCTCCTGTGTATTGAAAGTGTTAGTTGTAGAAGAAGGGCTCGTTACCAAGCAGCAAGGAAGGCATACCCTCCAGCGGGGCAACACCACGCAAGGAGCTGGGGCAGTGACCTACCTGGCAGTGGCTTCAAGAACTCTAGTAAACATCCCCAAAGGTTGAGAAAGCCAGGACTGCTGGCCTCCGCGGGAGTACCAGGCACCAGGCCGGTATTAAAGGAAGAACAAAATAGAGTTCCTGTTTAGCTAAACAAGAAAATAGTCAATCTCAGCTGCAGCCCAAACAGGTTGGATTCCTTACACACCTCTCATGAAAAACCTCCACTGAAACATTAAGCCCCACATCACTGTTCCAAGGTAAACATTAATCCTATTTTCCAGCAAGATGCAGAATGAGGTCAAGAACATTATTTTCTACTGAAGTCAATATTGGAATTAAAGAAATCTGCTGAATTCATTCTCAATCCTATATAAATGAGTCATTCCAGCTGATTTAACGTTGAGGTCATAGGAGCAACATGTTTCCCGCGGCATTAAAAATGAACGTAGGGATTTTTCCTCCCTCTATCACATTCCACCGGCCAAGTAAGGGGCCCAGAAGGACAGAGTGAATATTACCAAAGAAAATCTCCTTCAGTTCCTATAAAGGGAATAGATTTCTGTGTTTGTCCATTCTTCCTTGTCTCGTAATGCCAAACTCTGCAAGAAAACTTCGCACACGTTCCCACAGTTCAGACAGATTTTTACATGACTTTTTAAAAAAAGATTTTATTTATTTATTTTTAGAGTGAGGGAAAGGGAGGGAGAAAGAGAGAGAGAGAGAAACATCAGTTGGTTGTCTCTTCTATGACCCCAACCTGCCCCAACCGGGGACTGAACCCGCAACCCAGGCATGTGCCTTCATCAGAATCAAAGCGGCGACCTTTTTCTTCGCAGGACAATGCCCAACCAACTGAACTACACTGGTCTGGACAATACGACCTTTTTAAAAGTTATAAAATATTTTATATAAACATAAGATATAAGTAACATAAAATACTATTTTTTTTTTTGCTCAGTAAGAATTTTTGTCACCCTTCTGAACCAGCTTACTGACAGCAGGCAACTGTTGCTGAGAAGAGAGTAAGATGCAAATTATGACTTCACAGCAAATAAAATTCATTTTAAATCATAATAATAAAACCAGTGTTCATGAACCCACCACCATCTCAAGAGGCAGATCACGAAGCTCCCTGTGGTTTCCCTGTATGGCACTCCCTGTCTCCCCCACGGAAGAATGTGCTTCTCAATCTCTTGCTTTTCTTGATAGCTTTGCTACATATATATGCATCCCTGGACAAAAGAGTTTAGTTCTGCTTGCTGTCTGTATTAGTTTGCTAGGACCGTTATAACCAAGTACCACAAACTGGATGCCTTAAACAATAGAAACTTGTTGTTTCACATTTCTGGAGGTTAGAAGTCCAAGGTCGAAGTGTTGGTAGGGTTAGTTGCTTCTGAGGACTGTGAGGGAATAAGCTATTCCAGGTCTTGCTCCTTGACTTGTAGATAGCCATCATCTCCCTGTGTCATCTCCCTATCTGTATCATCTTCCTTCTTAGCACGACTGTCTCTGTGTTCAAATATCCCCTTTTTATAAGACACCAGTCATATTGGATCAGGGCCCATCCTAATAACCTCACTTTAACTTGGTTACCTCATTAGAGACTTAGTCTCTAAATAAGATCACATTCTGCAGTACTGGAGGTTAGGACATCAACATATGAATTTTAGGGGGACATAATTCTACCCAGTAAACTGTCACAAGTAGGGTTCCCAGGGAAATAAACTCTGAGATGGAGTTTAGCATGCACGATGTTTATTAAGGGATCAAGACCTGGGAAAGAGAGGGTATGGAAGCAGGTTCAGGCAGATAGATGTGTCAGGTTGTGATGTAGGCCCAACAACTGCCTCAGTTGACTCCACAGGGCACTCTGGAGCAACAGTGCACTTTTGGAGTTGTCCCAAGTTTGGCCAAAATGGCCCGGGCTTTAAACTACCACATTAATCAGTCATTGGACCTAGACACCTTAGGAAGGGCCTGACCTTGGGCAAGAAAGCTCTGCAGTTGAGGTGGTCTCTGAAGGGGCCGATGGCTGGGATCTACCTAGGCAGCACATCCAGAGCCTACCACATGAGCTATGAATTTTATAAAAATGGAATATGTTTTCTGCAACTTGTTCAAAAACGTTTGTGAATATTTTCAAACATATTCAAAAGTAGAGAGAATAGTATGATTAACCCCTACATAGTCGTCCTCTAGATAACATGAATTATCAGAACTTTATAACACTTGCATCATCTATCCCTTTCTCTCTTTTTATTATGTACTGGTTTTAGGTGTGCAGCTTAGTGATTAGACAACCACATGTTTTACATAGTGTTCCCCTCGATATTTCCAGTTCTGCGCCTGGCACCATACATAGTTATCACAATATTATTGACTATATTTCCTGTGCTTTATTTACTTCCCCATGACTATTTTGTAGCTACCAATTTGTGCTTCATAGTCCCTTCATCTATTTTGCCCAGTGTCCCAACATCCCTCCCCTCTGGCAACCACTAGTTCTCTCTCTGTATCTGTAAGTCTTTACAATTTTGTTTATTCATTTATTTTGTTCTTTATTTTCCACATATAAGTACAATCATATGGTATTTGTCTTCCTCTGACTAACTTATTTCACTAGGCATAATACACTCGAGGTCCATCCATGCCATCACAAATAGTAAGATTTCATACTTTTTATGGCCAAGTAATATTCCATTCTACATATGTAGCAAAGCTTTTTTATCCACTCATCCATTAGTGGGCACTTGGGTTGTTTCCATTGCTTGGCTATTGTAAATAATGCTGCAATTAACATAGGGGTGCATATATTCTTTCAAATTAATGTTTTGGATTTTTTCAGATAAATCCCCAAAAGTGGAATAACTGGATTGTAAGGCAGGTCTATTTTTAATCTTTTGAGGAAGCTCCATACCGTTTTCCATAGTGGCTGCACCAATCTGGATTCTTATCAACAGTGCACTAGGGTTCCCTTTTTTCCACATCCTCGTCGACACTTGTCATTTGTGGATTTATTGATAATAGCCATTCTAACAGATGTGAGGCAATATTTCACTGTGGTTTTAATTTGCATTCCATATGTCTATTGGCCATCTGTATGTCCTCTTTAAAGAAGTGTTAAGTCAGATCCTCTGCCCATTGTTTAATTGTTCCCTCTTTGGGTGTTGAGTAGTAAGGGAGTTCCTTATAAACTTTGGATATTAAACCCTGATCAGATGTATCATTGGCAAATGTTCTCCCATTTAATATGTTGCCTCTTCAGTTTTTTTGATGGTTTCCTTTGCTGTGCAAAAACTTTTTAGTTTGATATAATCCCATTTGTTCATTTTTTCCTCTTGTTTCCTTTGCTTGAAGAGATATATCAGAAAAAATATTGCTATGAGAAATGTTAGAAATTTTACTGCCTATATTTTCTTCTAGGACTTTTATGGTTTTGAGTCTAACACCATTTTGAGTTTATTCTTGTCTTTAATCCATTTTGAGTTTATTCTTGTGTAAAGTGAAAGGAAGTGGTCTAGTTTTCATTGTTTTGCATGTATCTGTATAATTTTCTCAGCACCATTTATTTAATAGACTGTCTTTACCATATTGTATGTTCTTGCCTCCTTTGTCAAGTATTAATTGACTACAAAGGTGTGGGTTTATTTCTGGGCTCTCTAGTCTGTTTCATTGATCTACATGTTTGTTTTATGCCAGTACCATGCCATTTTGATTATAATAGACTTGTAGTATAGTTTTATATCAGGTAATGTGATACCTCCAATTTTGTTCTTCTTTCTCAATATTGCTAAGGCTATTTGTGACCTTTTTCTCTCTTTTTTGATTTATTATTTTAAAGCAGACCTTATATCACTTCACCCCTACATACTTCAGTATCCTTCTCTAACAAATATGGACATTTTCTTACAGAACCTCGATGCCATTATAATACCTAATAAATAAACAATTCCTTGGTCCATATTCAGATTTTTCTGATTATCTAAAATATTATTTTTTAGAATTGGCTTGTTTTAATTAGGATCCAAACAAGGGGAATGGATTGTTATGTCTCATGTCTTAATCTAAAGCAATCTCTTTTCCCTTTCGTCCTCGTGTCTTTGTCTTTTTGAACAATAAAAATAAAAATAAACAGATTGAGAATGTGGGTCAGGTTGTGACAGCCTGAACCCTCCACCTTAAAATACCCTCTCCATCCTTCTTGGAACAGCCCATCCTTTGATGATCTTTGTCTAAAGCAATGATTTAACATTGAGTTGCAAAGTGGTGATTTTGTACTCTTTTTTTTTTACATTTATTAGCTAAAATTATTTTATAAAAAAGTACTATTGGTTTTCTGAAACATAGTTCATATGGAAAAGATAGGATAAAGCTTAGTTCTTTCCCTTTTAAGTTGCTTATTTTCGGAATATAGTGACAAATGTTTTTTGTTCTTTCTCTTACAATCTCATTATGAAAGCATTATTTCACTTCATTTTAGTCATTATTGCTTTAAAGGAAAGCATTCGAAGTCAAAAGAAACCAAAAAACGTGATGGGCAGAGGGGACAACCAGCAGGGACAAACCTTAAGGCAATAGAAGTGGCCTTATTTCTGCTTTATCTGAGCTAAGAATGGTGTTAATGGTGAAGTTTCATGAGGCTTTTGCCACATATAGATATGCCAAAATTCAGAGCAGTGGGGGAAAGAGACTCCATTGATTTTTATTCCTAGTGAGGACTCGCGAGGGCCTCCACCCTGCCTGGCAGAACTATCCCTTTAGTACTTGCATGGGGAGGGCACAAGCGTTAGCACAGATCACTCCCTCCCTAGACCCCCGGGTTCTGGTTTTCTATGCAGATGGTTTGTTGAATTGGGGTGAGTGTTGTTGTTTTTTTTTTTTTCCTGAAGGGAGTGTGAGCTTCAAGGGCCTCATGAGGGCAGGCATTCCTTAATTTCTGGGACTAGCCAGGAAAGTTTTAGGGGCCAAGGACAATGGCCACGCAATGAATCTAGCCCACTATTCACTGTTTGTATGCATTCCTTTTCTCCCTCTTAAATAAACAAAAAAACCAAGAAAACTAATCTAAAAAAAAAAGGTAAGTAGATAGTGCAAGATACTTTAGCTCAGGGAACTTGGTTAGCTCCCCACACTACCTCTGCAGTAGCCTGGGGAAGTGGAATTTAGTGAAGCGGTACTGTCAGTTTGGGATGGGATCCAACAAGGGGGGCCAGATCAGTGGCCTCATACTTTCTCCCTCCCTTTCTGAGATCTCACATTCCACCTACCGCAAGGCTATCAGGGAGATGCTGAGGGTACCAAGGAATGCACTTGGCAATCAGAGCATCATGCTTTGCGGATCGGGGTTCTTGGGCTGAAAGTGGAATGCTATTCCAGAGGAAAAGCCACAAAATTGCCTTAATTTGAGCTCATTTCTAGCCCTGCTGATGAGCAACCTGAGAGTTCTTCGTTTTCTCTTCTGGTCCGTCTCCCCTGCACTCTATGTCCTTCCGTGGGTATGGAAAAGGTATTTCTGATAGAGCTCGATTTCCAAAGCACCTGGCCTTTTCACTTCACAGTCTCAAGTGGCAGTTTTATCTAGAATGCCAAGTGGAACATCTTTGAGGTATCTTTTCTACATGTTTTATAAAGCTTTACGTATGAGAGGGTATGGGTAGGTGTTTGTAAAACACCTTGGAATTTTTTTTCCTTAATATCAGAAATCAAAAGCAAAGAAACCCACAGCGAAGACTTGCCTTTCAAACCCTCAGCTGCTGCCTCTAACCAGATGGCCCGGTCACTATCTGAGCACTGGAACCAAGGAGACCTTGTTCCTTTGTGTTTGTTCAGGACTCCTGGAGTGGAAATGAGCTTGTTCCTACTGGAGTTTAGTTCCATTGCATTTGCCCCCAGAAAGACCCCAAGTGCCTTTTCACAATGGCCAGGCTTTTTCCTATTTCCTACCAGTTTTTCTCAAAGGAAACTCATTCCAAATACTTACCTTTTCCACTGGGGTCTTAGAAGGAAACGAAATTCGGGCTCACACTGTAGTCCCTTGTAACCTCAGGTTTTTAATGTGATCGCTTCAAATTTAAAAGATCCAAGTGGAAATATTTTTATCATGCTGGTAATAATCCTACAGAATACCTGAATTCGTAACACTAATGTTTCAGTGTAAGTGGTGACTTTTTCTTTTCATGACTTTGATCTGGTTTCGTTCCTCTAATACAGCTACTCACTTTTGTGCGGGGGAATAAGAATATGTGTTTTTATAAAAAAAAATCATTATTTAAAAAATATGATTACTGTGTCTCAATCAATTGCAGTAATTGTTCTTTTGAAGGCTTATCATGTTCTGTTCTTGACCAATAGGAGATTCTTCATGTGTCCTTGTGACACAGTCCCACTGATTTTTTGAGAACTTCCTTGCTTTCTGGAACAACAAGATGTCTCAGGTTTATCTTGTACATTTTATGCTCCAGACCAGGAATTAGCCACTTCTCCAATAAGCCCGGATTTTTTTTAGTAGAAAATATTTTTTAAAATAAACTTTTTGTTGTAGAAGTTTTAAACTTATAGAAAAATTATGAAGATAGTACAGAAAAATCTGATGTACCCCACACCCGGTTTCCCCTATTATTAGCATCTTAAAATAGTATGATACATTTGTCACAATTAATGAACCAATATTGCTACATCATTATTAACTGAAGTCCATACTTTATTCAGATTTCCTTAGTTTTTCCCCAATGTGTTTTGCTGTTCCAGGATCCCATCCATACCACATTCTGCTTAGTCATCATGTCTCTTTGGGCGTCTCTTGGGTGTGACAATTTCTCAGACTTTCCTTGTTTGTGATGACTTTGACCGTTTTGAGGAAAGTGCAATTCTCATCACATCATATCAGGGGTACACGGTATCAGCGCGACTTATCCCTGATGACGTTAACCTTGACCATCTGGCTGAGGTAATGTTTGTCAGGTTTTTCCACTACAAACACTCTTTTCTTCCCTTTTCACACTGTCTTCATAAAGAAGTTATTGTGCAAAACCTACACTTAAAGATTGTTAAATTATGCTCCATCTCTTTAGCGGGGAGTACCGTATCTACATAAATTACTTGAAATTTTTGTGCATGGTAGCTTTGTCTACTAGCCTCCATTTATTTATTTGTTCAATTATTTACTTATATCAGTATATACTGATATTTATTTTAGATCCTGGGTTTTAATCTAATACTACTTGTTGATTGCTCAAATTGCTCCAACTTTGGCCATTGGGCTCCTTCAGTTGGCTGCTGTGTCCCTTGACTATCCCCATTATTGTGAGGTTTGTTTCTGGGTTTTTTGGGGGTTTTTTTTGGCACTTCACTACTTTCTGGCATTAAAAGATGCTCTAGTATCACCTTGTATATATATCACCCTGGTCCTAGAATAATCTATTTCTCCAAAGAGCCCTGGTTTCATTTATGAGAGAATGTTATCAGAAACGTGAAATACGTTTACGAGGGGGGGACCCCCCAAAAATAGAATTATCTTCTGGAGGGTGGGCCCCTTGTAGTATAGGCTTCCCCTGCTAGGTGAGTATTCTAGGAACACATCTGTATCAATGTACTGATTGGCATTGTTGTGAGAGGCTGCATTCGGCTTCAGTGAATTTTTTTTTGAAGACTCTCAACACGTTGGCTGTTTCATGATGGTGTTCAGTTTTTGATCAAAAAACAGCATGACCCCTGACCCATGCCCCACCCTCCCTATTCACTCAATCTTGCCCCAAGGTACTTTTTTTCTTTGTTTCCCTGATGAGAAAAGGCCTCAAAGGGACACATTTTGCCTAGTGAAAGAGGTGAAACAAAAAAACAGCAGAAGCTCTAAAAGGCATCAAAATCGATGAGTTCAAAAACTGTTTTGAGGAGTGGGAAAAACATCTCAATATGTGTATTGCATCAAATGGAGAGTACTTTGAAGGTGACATGTTTAAACATGTGAGAATAGATACACAATGTTTTTTTTTTATAAATTGTGGTTTTTTTGGGTCCCTCCTCATCTTTGTTGCTCTTGGGATGTCAGTGAGAACGATCCACCTGAAGACCCTATAGCGTGTTATTACATACCGAATAATCTAGATTCGGGGAAATGCAAGGATGGTGATTTGCAGGGTTCTGGACGATTGTCCTGGTAGGGCCTTTCCGGCAAAGCCAACCCCAGAGGGAGCAGACATTCTGAGTCTTAACTATCCTATAAGGGGACAGAGGGACTCCACAGCCTGTGCTCTTCACCTTAACACAGTGATGTACTACACAGTTTATTCCCATATAAAAAGCATTCTCTTTTAAACAGAATACATAGAGTAGCAGTGCAGAGTCAAACACTGGAGCCAGATAGATTCATGTCTGAATTTTCATTTTGCCACTTACTAGCTCTGGGAGATCTTGGGCATATTATTTAACTCCTCTGAGTCTCTGAACCAATTTTCTCAACTGAAGAAAAGGTAAATATAATTGTAGCTACTTCCTAGAATTATTTTTAGGATTAAATTAGATAATCCAGTACTTAGCCTTGCTTAGGTGCTCAAAAATTAGTAAAAATCACAACAATAAATATTTAGACCGACTTTTATTTTTATTTTTTTAATAATTTTGTTTAGTTTTTAGCCCTGGCTGGTGTAGCTCAGTGGATTGAGCACGGGCCTGCAAAGCAAAGGGTTGCCAATTCCAATTCCCAGTCAGAGCATATTCCTGGGTTGTGGGCCAGGTCCCCAATAGGGGGCGTGCAATAGGCAACCACACATCAATGTTTCTTTCCCTCTCTTTCTCCTTCCCTCCCCCTCTCTCTAAAAATAAATAAACAAAATCTTAAAAAGTAATTTTGTTTAGTTTTTACTTGGATTGTGAGGAAAGTGAACTATTTGTTAAGGGGGACGTTTTTTGCTTGTTTGTGAGTTTTTTTATTCTCACCTGAGGACACGCTCATTGACTCTAGAGAGCAGGAAAGGAAAGGAGAGAGAGGGGGAGAAAAACATCGATGAGAGAAACACTGATCAGTTGCCTCTTGCACGTGCTCTCTGACTGGGACTGAACTGCCTGGCTACCTAGGCATATGCCCTGACCAGGAGTTGAACCCTCAAACTTTCAGTTTACGGGATGACATTCCAACCAGCTAGTCCATACTGGCCAGGATTAGACTCACTTTTAGAGGCCAAACACCTAATATAAGTAGATACTAATGTCATCTCAGCACCAATTTTTACTTAATATCAGCTGAGATTTGCAGTTGTTCCCAGGTAAGTTCAGAGCTATATCTGCACATATATGAGAAACAAAATTTGGCCCTGGCTGGTGTAGCTCAGTTGTTTAGAATGTCGTTCTGTAAACCAAAAGTTCTCAGGTTTGATTCCCAGTCAGGGCACATGCCTAAGTAGTGGGTTCAGTCTCAGTTAGGGTGCACGTGAGAGAGGCATGCCTGGGTTGCAAGTTCCTCCCAAGTTGGTGCATAGAGGAGAGGCAACTGATCATTGTTTCTCTCTCACACCTACGTTTCTCTCCCTCTCTTTCTTCCTCCTTTCCCCTTGCTCTAGAATCAATGAGCATATCACCTGTGAGGGAAAGAGGGAGGAAGGGAGGAAGGGAGAGAGGGGGAGGGGAGGGGATGGGAGGAAGGAAGGAAGGAAAGAAGGGAGGAAAAAAGAAAAAAATTAGTCTGCATTTGCACAAGATGGCTTAAGTGGGCTGTACTAATTTGTGAGGTTCATCTATGAACAAACATTTAATTTCAAGGGATGATGTCAGTTATTTTTTGGAATGATGCTGGCAGGAACCTTTATCAAAATCTTCTGGACTCCTATTCAAAATGGTACCATCATTTGAACCATGGCTTCTGTGGGCACTAAGGCAATCTCAAGCTGTCTGCAAATGTTGACAAGTTCTTCCTGTCTTCAGAACTGAAAGTCATCTAAATCTGACAAAAAATTTTTTTGTGTTCCTTGTCTCTGACATTTATGTGTTAGTTAAAGCTGGTGAGCCCGGCCGGGCAGCTCAGTTGGTTAGAGCATCGTCCCTGGTCTGGGCACATACAAGAAGCAACCAATGAATGCACAAATAGGTGGAACAACAAGTCTATGTTTCTCTCTCTCCCCCTCCCTCCCTCTCTGTGCCCCCTCCTCTCTCTATCTCAAATCAATAAATACGAATTTAAAAATAAAACTAGTGACACCAAAATATAAACCTTATTTTAATTAAACCATCCCCCAGTGTCCTCTCAGTCCTCTGCTGAGAGAACTGGCATTCATGAAGAGGAAGCTGAGGATGAACTCTGTGTGAAGCCTCCATTTTACACCGATTTTCACTGAACACAAGCTGGACTGTTTGCAGTAGGACCATTGAGGATAACAGACGCTGAATTCTCTGCAATGATTTTTATCTCTGGTGTTTCTGGCACTGATTAAAGTTTCAGGCAAACAGAGGCACTGAGGACCTAGCGACAATCGCTAGGCAGCTTCCTGGTTGCCAGCAACAGTAAATGCCACAAAGACTCAACCTTTCACATGCTCACAATGAAACCTGGAGCCTGGTTTCTTATTTCAGTTACAACAGAGTCCTCCAGGTAGAGCACAACAGCTTCTTCTTTCCCCCTTTTCATATTAGATTTTTTAATTTTTGTACAGAAACACCTACAGCCCCGGAACCAAAACACTTACATTCTAACCTCCCTCTTAGTACTGTCCCTGTTCTCTCTTCTGAGGGAGAAATGAAACGAAATAGTATTGTACACCTGAATTTGGAATTTTAAATAATGTACGACTTGTTTAATGTGTTTGTAATTGTTAGTCTTCTGTAGCTTACAATTGAGTGCCACCCTTCTGAAAATATTCAGGAATCCTACATGAAAAATTGTCCTAAGTTTATTCTCTAATTTTTTTTTAAAGAAAAGGTAGAAGCATACAGAATTTAGAGCACTGGCAAGTTAAGGTTTTTCCATGACTCAGTCAAGGAAATTGCATAATAGCCTTCATCTGCCAACTTCACACACTCGTCTTCTCAAATACCTTGCTATTTTCCTTATTCTATTTCCTCATCCTTGTCTCTTTTCTCCCATCTTTTCTACATGCCATTAACTTTTGTCTTTTTTCTGTAAAGCTGTAAAACACTCTAGGGTATAGTCATGTGGTATGCAAGGTGATAAGGAAAAACTGAAATACCCCCAAGCTTGTGAGTCTGTCTCCTAGCAACTGTATGATACGTTGCTTAGTAACTTGAGAGGTGAGGGTAAAGTCTCTCTTACATATCTAAAAATACTGAAATCATTTTAAAAATTAATAGTGGGACTTACTTATTAAAATACACTAAATTCAGAGACAATCTTACCGTGGAAGAGACTTATTTCAGGCCATGGTATCTTGAATAAACCTCCACACTCTTACGAGCTGCACACTTGAATAACAGATTGCTGTTCTCAAAAGCAGATGAAAAATAAACCCACCGCCCTTTCTAAGCCTTCCTCTTCAACATGTGCATAAGCAGTTTTTAAGAGGAATGGGGAAATATTTTCTAAATTATATTCTGGGCTAGGCAGATGAAGAAAAATGTAGACTTTCCTTTCTTCTGCACACGCATAGTTGATTTTTAAATCTAAAGGAAGATGGAGAAATGTTTCCTAAAACACCTTTTTAGGCCGGGCACCACTGGGAGTTGTGTGTTTCAGGGTTACAACTGTCTGGACAGTAATTCTCTATCAACTCACCCAGGAGGTATCAGAATTTAGAGATAGCTGAACCATACCACTGAAAGCATTGAAACTCTTTAGTTCCAAAATTGTAAATTATTAATTCTAAGAAAATCTGACTTAGTATTTCTAAGAGAATTAGACCTTCTAAACCAGATGCTTTGTTGCAGGAACTAGAAATTAGTATTTTTAACAAGCACCCTAGTTACTTCAGCACATGTAGGAAACACTGGTGTAGAGATGATTCCAACATGCTACAAGGGTTTTCTTCTATGTTTTGGCTCTTGGATTTATACATATAAAATTTAAAGAAGAAGCTTCAAAGACCAAGTCCTAGATATTGTGCCGCATCCTCTCCTTGAACTAGGCCCTTTGGCTAATAAAATTGGTCAAGCTTTAGAAGATCAGTCACTCATTCATTCTGCAAATATTTGTTAACACAATTTTAAAATATAATTGACAGAATTTAGTGATCAGTTGGGGCTAACTTAAATGAGTTAATATACATAAAGTGCTAGGATGGTGCCTGACACATAGTATTATGTGAGGTTATTATTATTTTAATCTAGCTGAGTGGACTGGAAAGATGGCAACAATGAACTGATAGTGAGAAAATAGAACAATTTAGATTATAGAACAGTAAAGAAGGTATTGGAGAAAAGTAACTAATTACATTTGGATATACTCAGTTTAAGATGCCTACAGATCATCCAGGGGGATAAAATCAGTAACAAATATGTCTTGAAGATGGGGGCATGTTGCATAACACATTTTAAAAATAAATTCTTACTTTTTGTGTGTCTAGCTCTACATAAAAACTGGCCAGTTATAATTCCTCAATATTTTACTTCTGACAATAGCAATACATCTATAGACACTTTGGAAACAGTAATATTGTTGTTGTTCACTAGTAAATCAGTCTCACCCTGCTTATCTATAACATGGAATTAATCAAGGCAAGGATTTGAGAGAAAAAAGAGAAATACACATTTGGATGCTTGGGGGAGGGGACTCTGGAGCTTCTTTTGATTACTATTAAATCCCTGTAGCCAGTGCACCATGGCAACCTTTCCAGTCTGCCACCTAATTTCCATCTGCTTTGGGGAGAAAGGGAGGAGTGGGACAGAGGTGGTTCAGTGTGCATTCTTGTGAGTGTGTGTAGATGAGTTAATGAAATGCAACCAAACTATAAATTGTGTTTTGTGGAAAACTGAGATTATCTACTGTTTTTTCCATTTCCTTTTCCTTCTTCTCCTCTCAGGATGCTTCTGAGCTTCTTCAAGTTTTATTCCTCTTTCAGAATGACAGATTTCATCAGTAGGCTTGGTTAAACCACTTCCCTAGAGAAAAATTACAAATTAAAATGTGTAGCTCTGGACATAAATATTTTGTTAAGGAGAGTGGTTCAGCCCTGGCTGGTGTGGTTCAGTGGACTGAGTGCTGACCTGAGAATCAAAAGGTTGCTGGTTCAATTCCCAGTCAGGGCCCATGCCTGGGTTGTGGGCCAGTTCCCCGGTAGGGGCACGCAAGAGGCAACCACACATTGATGTTTCTCTGCCTCTCTTTCTCACTCCTTTCCTCTCTCTCTAAAAATAAATAAATAAAATCTTTTTATTTTAAAAGAATAGTTCAGTAAATTACTAAATATCAATGAGTAACCTCAAAGCATTTTATTACAATACCAGAGATATATTTTTAGTATTACAGAGTACAAATGTTAATTGCATTGTTTTATGTCTTACTTCTGGAAGAGAAATTCATTAATATTTATCTCTGTTACACATACAAAAGTCCTCCCTAAAATAGATGAAACTCAGTTACCAAAATCACCACAGATAATTCGTACCATCATTATTTTAAAAAATCCCCAAAACTATTATAATATTGCATTGTGTTGACCAGAGTTTGAGAAAGATACTATTAAGGTTTTTTAAAATATTTTATTTATTTATTTTTAGAGAGAGGGGAAAGGAGGGAGAAAGAGAGGGAGAGAAACATCAATGTGTGGTTGCCTCTTGTACAACCCCAACTGGGGACCTGGCCCGCAACCCAGGCATGTGCCCTGACTAGGAATCGAACCAGTGACTCTGACTCGCAGGCCAGGGCTCAATCCACTGAGCCACACCAGCCAGGGAAATATTAAGCTTTAAATAAAGTTCTGAATTCAGATGTGGGTCATACTCTTACCTAAACTGTTAATGTTGGAATTTGGCCAATGTGAATGCAGTCTTTAAAGGCTTATATAGTGAGAAACAATTCACTCAACATATGGGTCAGTATTGACCTCTCAAATAAAGATAAATGTAAATTCACCATGTCGGCATAACCATCTCTATCTCCCTGTTTAAATTTAAAGTTTGAGGTGTGTTTTTATTAGAGTATTTAAGGAAAACCTACCTGCTTGAATCATCCTTTTATACTCAAACCCGCATGGGGAAGGCAGTGTTAGGTGGATAGGTATGGTCATTTCTCAAAGGGTGCAGAGACAGTGATATGGCATAAGACAATGAACACCATAGTGGGGTGAAAGTTGGGAAATGTAACCCAATTCTTTGTGTCCGTCAGCGCCTGCATGAACCTTGCTCTCACAGCACCCAATACAATATGTTGTAATAAGTTTCTATCCTTGGACCTTGACCTCCTCTGGATCAGGAAACACGTTTTATGTTTGTTAGTTTTTTTGGATTGAGCCCATGCTGTATACTTCTTTTTGCTAACTCCAATGAACGTTCTTCTGTCCTTATTAACAACCCTTCTGCGGTAGTTGATATTACTCAGCACTCTATCTGGACACTGGCCTTCCTTTGTTTCTGTGACATCAGTGGTTTCTGCTTTTCCTCCTCCTTCTTTAACCAGTCTTTCTTTGTTTCCTTTTCTGACACTTCTTTTTCTTGCAGTTGTTTACCGGCTCTAATTTATTAAGTCTGCTCCTGAATCTGGTAAGTCGACCTCCTAAATATCCCCCTAAATCCATCTCTTTCCTTCCAATCCATTTCTTCTATTAGACTTGGGTCCTCATCACGAAGTTTAGATGACTGAAATAGCCTCCTGAATAGTTTCCTTGCCTTCCATCTCAAACTGTCTGGTCCATTCTTTAAAGACCTAACAGTTTCTCTAATCTGGTATAAATTGTGACAAAAAGAACTGAACCCATGTTTGCCTGACGCAGGAGCTGGTAACCCCATCATTCACTCTTTACTGCTCCTCATTCCCACACATCACCAACACCTCTAGACCCAACCTTCCATGTAGTTCCCCAAAACGTCTACTTTTCATTGCCATTATAACTTCCTTAAATCAGTCTTATCATATTAACCAGAAATCTTCTAACCGTCTCCCTGCCTTACGGTCCCCTGTTCCCAAGTCTATTGTATCTATTCTCTCTGCACACAGCAGTCAGAAGGATCTTTGTGAAATGCAAAGTTCATTATTCCTCTTTCCTTTAATGGCTCAGTGAGTTTGGAATAAGGTCCTTTCATAACTGACTCTGCATAATCCTCCAGTCTCATCGCTTCCCAGTTCCCTTTTCTAACACTTTATGTAACAAACCACCTCCAGTTTCTGAAACTCACCCAGTTGTCTTTGTGTTTGCATATGCATGCTCTTTCCCATTTTTACCTACTACTACTATTTATTTTTCAAGACAGTCCCAGTATCACCTCTTCCAGAAGGTCTTCCTGCATTCTCCACCCCACAACATCACACAAAGACCTAGAAGTTATAGGTAGTATGTATCTCTTTGATCGGCATCATGCCATGCCTCTCCCTTGGAACTTACCAGAATGTATTACATCCATTTAAATCTTAGTCAGACAAATACCTATTAATACCCTAGACTATGCCTGGCCCAATATATGTACCTTAGCAGGCAATTAATATTTGTTTCCAAAAAGAAGGAACGAATAAATAAATGTTTGAAACATGTAGGTTGATCATCCATATGAGTTAATTACTTGGCTTTAAGAAAGAATATAATCATTTTTAAAATAATAAAGTTGAAATATGTATAAGCTAGAAGGAGAGAAGTTACTTTGATTTATGTATGACAAAAGTGTCCTTGCATTCCAGTGGGGAAAGGGTGGTCTTCTAAATAAATAATGCTTGGTCAACTGGATTTCCGTATGGGGAAAAATAAACCTTGATCTCTGCATCACACCACACACACACACAAATATCAATTCCCACATGCATTATGCAACGAAATGTAAAACGTTAAACAATAAATCCTTTAGAAAAAATAAACCCTTTAGGAGAATGTGTTCATGACCTTGTAGGAAGGCAAAGATTTTAACACTGTAACATTAAAATTAAGAACTTCTGTTCATCAAATGACACCACTGAGAGAGTGAAAAAGCAAGCTACAGAGTAGGAAAAAATATTTTTAATCTTCAAATGCAACAAAAACTCTTATTCATAAGACATAATGTACTCCTACCAATTCCTAAGATAAAGACAGGCAACCCATGAGAAAATACGAAAAAGACTTGAACAGGCATTTTACTAAAGAGGATATATCCAAATGGACAATGAACAAAGCAAAGGGTGTCCACCTCACTAGTTGACAAATGAAAGTCACGATGTGATAAATATTACTATGAACTCTCCTGAATGGCTGCAATGAGGGAGGATGAGGAATAACCAGAACTCTCCCACACTGCCAGTGGGAGTGTGCATAGTAATTACAGCCACTCTGGAAAAACTGCAGTTTTTCTATTAAAGCTGAATATATACATGCTTTATTACCCCACAATTCCACTTCTAGGTATATAGCAGCAGAAAGACATACAACAGGCCTTGGCTCAGTTGGTTGGAGTGTCGTCCCGTACACGAAAGGGCTGCAGGTTTGATCCCCAGTCAGGGCAATACTTAGCTTGTGGCTCAATCCCCAGTCCAGGCGTGTACAGGAGGCAACTTTTCTGTTTCTCTCTCACATCGACAGTTCTCTCTCTCTGTCTACCTCCCCCCTCTCTCTCTCTCTCCCCCTCCCTTCCTTCCTTCCTCTCTCTCTAAAACATATCTTCAGGTGAGGATTAAATAAAAAGAAATACATACAACAAAAATTTGTAAATACGTTCACCCAAACACATATACGAGCATGCTGGAAAATGCAAATATCCATTAACATTGGAAATGTATAAATTATGGTATATTCATACAATGGGTACTACAGAGCAATGAGAACAATCTACAATTACACTCAATGGTATGAGTAAATTTCACAGACATAATATTGAGTGAAAAAAGCCATATATAAAAGGCTATTCCACTTATAGAAAGTTCAATAACAGGCAAAATTGATAAACTGTGCTAGAATTTAGTGGGCATTACCTTTTGAGAGCAGATAGTGAGTGGATAGGAAAACAAGGGAGAGCTCTCTCAGGTAGTGATACTGTTCTGTTTCTTGATCTCCATGCTGGTTGCACTAGTAATAATGTTGAGTTTGCAAAAATTCATCAAATTGTACATTTATGATTGGTGAAAATTTATGTGTGTGTTATCCTTCAATAACAAGTTTTCAAAATGAAGAATAAAAAAGAAAGAAAGCCTTCCAACATGGTAAACATAATTGCACCTAAATCATGTTTCCCAATCAGTGGCATAACTTGAAATTCTGGGTTACACTTGGAGAAATCTATCCTCATACCATACCACCAGCGTATAATGCTGTTGTCATTAGGTTCTAAATATACATCTCCACTCCCTCTAATCCTGACCTTTCTATGTGCAATGTCAATGTCAGATTCCCAGTGGCCTCCAAGACTTCAGCCCTCAGTCCCTCTATCACCTCATACAGTGTAACATTCAACGTATGAGATTATATCACTGATTGGTCCTGCCCTCATCACCCTCCCACGACACACACAAATACATTTCCTGCTCATACTTACATCCCTTCCCGATGTCCTCATTTCAGTAAAGTGCACCACTACCATTTTATTCTCTTAGTTCTCCAGCTTCAAAACTTTAAGAATTAATTTTGACTCTTTCCTTTTAATCATGTCCAAACAATCACCACTGGATTGTTCCTTTGGGTAGTCTCTTCTACTATCCCTTTCAATCCATTCCCACTGTAATTACTATGGTCTGACACCTTCTGCTTAGATTGTTGCAACAACCTCCTTATTGGTCCCCTTATCTCCAGTTTCTTTCCCTATTCCACTTACCTGTCAGACTAATTTTATGAAAATGCTGTTCCTTTCCCTTTACTCTTAATATATATATATATATATATTATAAAGGCTTCACACTGTCTATGAACTCAAGCCCAAACTCCTTCTTCAGACTGGAGTTCAAAATACTTCATTAACTAACTCCATTCTCCCCATATAACACATCACCCACAATTCCTTCGAATGCCCAAATCAAGTCAATTTCTTTGCTTTCCTTTATATGGGTACCAGATCATCATCATACTATGTCTTTGCTAATATTATTTTCCCTATTTAAAGTACTTACTCTACTCCCATCCCATTCAGTCAAAAGCCACCATTCCTATTGAAAGCTTCCATGATAAACCATAGATCATAATATAAGGTCTTTTTTCTTTCTTTGAAATTTCTATAACTTTCTATTCAAGGCACCATGGAATAAATTGTGAAGAAAATAAAACTAGTCTTTAACATCCACAATATCCTCTTTCTATATCCTTTAAACATTTACTAAGGGGTTTTCAAACATACTAAAAAAGAGAAAACAGTAGAATAAACTCCATATACCCATTATTAAAATTCAACAACTACCAAATTTTTGCCACAATCTTTTATCTACCATTTTCCCCTTTTTTCTTTGCTGGGGTATTTTAAAGCAAATCTTATACCTTATTTCATTTAACCCACCATATTTCTGCATGCATCTCTTAAAATTCCAAAAATATTCTTACATGATCATACTACCATTATCAGTTAATAAAAATAACAATTTGTTGGTATTATTTATAACCAGTCCATATTAAAATTTCCCTGGTTATCTCCAAAATGCTTTACATTTATTTTGTTTGAATCAAGGTCCAAACAACATCCATTGTTATATTTGGCAGTTGTCAAACATCTCTTCTAATCCAGAGCAGGCCCTCTCCCACCTTTGTAACCCAACCCCACCACTGACTTCTTGCAGAAACAAGATAATTTGTCCTGTCAACGTCCCACACTCTGCACTGGTCTGCAGTCTCCCTGTGATGCCTTGTTCTTACTCCACACGTGTCTTGTTCATCTATCCCCTGCATTTCCTATAAGTGGAAGTTAAGAGTCTCTAAAGGCTCTAAAGATTTTATTACATTCAGCACAATTGTTTCTTCTAGATAACTTCATAGATGATGCCATGCACTTCCTAGTGGATTACATCATAGGTTCACAAGGTCTGGTTGTCCACTTTTAATGATACTAATGTTAATCAGTAAGTTCAGATGGGAATAGCCTAATCTTTCCATTTAAAATATCCCCATCAATATTATATCTGAATTTTCATCCACTAATTATCTTTGCCTGACTAAATTATTTCATTAGAGGATATAAAGGGTGATTTTTCTAATTCTACTTTTACTTTCATATTTCCTATCTGGCATTTCATATTCTACAAAAGAATGATTTTCCCTAGTTAACTAGGGTCATTTGGTTACCCTAAAATACAGTGTGTACAAGAAACGCAAGACAAATGCTCAATTATTTATTTAATTATTTGATGTCATTATGTAGAGTTGGTGTTCTAGTTATTTCCAATACTGCAATGATATCACATGGGTATTTTTAATCCACTTTTAAAATCTTTTTTGTTTTTATTTTGCTTTGTGGGGACATCTTTGTGAACTTATGGGTTTATACTGTTAAAACATTTATTATAAAATTGCATAAAAACAGGAATACATAATACATAACTTTATTGCATAACAAATAATTATTAAATGAACATTCAGCTTTTATACCCTTTGCCTCCCTTTTCCCTATCAAAATCTCAGGAAATTATCTTTACTATAATTTTAACATAATGTAAAATCAATATGTCTTCTAGGGGATTTTTAAATATAAGATTTAATTCTATTATAAAACTGAAGGAGCAATGTTAAAGATTTGGTATCTTTATCATTTTTTATATTGTTTTTTATTATTTTTGGTATATTTTAATGATTGTGCTATTACAGTTGTCCCATTTTTTTCGTCCCCTTTATCACCCTCTGCCCTGCACCACTGCTCCCATTAGCATTCCCCCTCCTTAGTTCACATCCATGGGTCATACGTAGTTCTTTGGCTTCTCCATTTCCCATACTATTCTTAACGTCCCCTGTCTATTTTGCACCTACCATTTATGCTTCTTATTCCCTGTACCTTTCCTTCCATTCTCCACCCTCCCCCTCCCTGTTGATAACTCTCCATGTGATCTCCGTTTCTGTGATTCTGTTCCTGTTCTAGTTGTTTGCTTAGTTTGTCTTTGTTTTTTAGGTTCAGTTGTTGATAGTTGTGAGTTTGTTGTCATTTTACTGTTCATAGTTTTTTAAAAGATTTTATTTATTTATTTTTAGACAGAGGGGAAGGGAGGGAGAGAGGCAGAGAAACATCAATGTGTGGTTGCCTCTCATGCACCCCCTGCTGGGGACCTGGCCCACAACCCAGGCATATACCCTGACTGGGAACGGAACTGGCGAGGTTTTGGTTTGCAGGCTGGCACTCAAATCACTGAGCCACACCAGCCAGGGCCTACTATTCATAGTTTTGATCTTTTTCTTTGATAAGTCCCTTTAACATTTCCTATAATAAGGACTTGGTGATGATGAACTCCTTTAACTTGACCTTATCTGGGAAACACTTTATCTGCCCTTCCATTCTAAATGATAGCTTTGCTCGATAGAGTAATCTTGGATTGAGGTCCTTGCCTTTCATGACTTAGAATACTTCTCCCAGTCCCTTTTTGCCTGTAAGGTCTTTTTGGAGAAATCAGCTGATAGTCTTATGGGAACCCCTTTGTAGGTAACTGTTTCCTTTCCTCTCACTGCTTTCAAGATTCTCTCCCATCTTTAATCTTGGGTAATTTAATTATGATGTGTCTTGGTGTGTTCCTTCTTGGGTCCAATTTCTTTGGGACTCTCTGAGCTGCCTGGACTTCCTGGAAGTCTATTTCCTTTACCAGATTGGAGAAGTTTTCCTTCATTATTTTTTCAAATAAGTTTTCAATTTCTTGCTCTTCCTCTTCTCCTTCTGGCACCCCTGATTTAGGTGTTGGAACATTTAAAGTTGTCCCAGAGGTTCCTAAGCCTCTCCTCATTTTTTTGAATTCTTGTTTCTTCATTTGCTCCAGTTGAATGTTCATTTCTTCCTTCTATTCCAAATCGTTGATTTGAGTCCTGGTTTCCTTCCCTTCTCTGTAGGTTCCCTGTATATTTTTCTTCATTTCACTTTGCATAGCCTTCACTTCTTCCTCTATTTTGTGTCTGTATGCAATCATTTCTGGGAGCATGCCTATTACCAGAGTTTTGAATTTTGTATCTGATATGTTGTCTATCTCTTTGCCACTTAGTTTTTTTTTCTGGAGTTTTAATGTTTTTTCATTTGGGCCATATTTCTTTGTCTGGGCACACCTATTACATAGTGAGGGGTGGAGCCTTAGGCATTCACCAGGGCGGGGGAACCCACTTTGCTGTGTTGTGGCACTGTTTGTGGGGGAGGGGTCAGAGAGGGAATAATGCCGCTTGCTCAGCTCTCACCCACTTACAGTCACTTCCCCTGCTACCCACAAGCAAATTGGGCCATTCTGGTGCTGATTCCTGTGTGGGTGGGTTTGTGTATGTTCTAGGACCCTGTGGATTTCTCCAACAAACTCTCCTGTGAGACTGGGAGTTTCTCCCACTACTGCAACCCCCACAGACACAGAATTTTACAGCCAGAGGCTTTGAGGCTTTATTTTCCTGATGCTGGAACCCCAGGTTGCATGGTCTGTTTTGGTCCCCTGTTGTTCCTCCCGGTTTATCTGCCTGTGAATGTGGGACCGCTTGGTCTGCCACCTGCTGCCTCACCCACCCGGTCTATTGCCTTGCCGCATGCCCTCTCCACCCTGGCTGCCCATCTCTGTCCTTCCTACCAGTCTGGATGAATGTTTCTTCTCTAACTCCTTGGTTGCCAGACTTCCACACAGCTCAATTTTCTGGCAGTTCTGGTTGTTTTTTGTTTTTAAACTTGTCCTTTCGGTTGTATGAGGAAGCAAAGTGTATCTACCTATGCCTCCATCTTGGCCAGAAGTCTGGTGTCTTTATCTTAAAACAAACAGGCATTGATCTGATATACACAGTGGAGTGACATGATATATATCATGTGACATGATATGTGATATATATTATAGTAAGATCACTGGCTGTGTGTGGAAACTGGACTGAGCAGGGGTAGGAGTGAATGTAGAGGAAATATAGGAGGGCACTGAGGTTGTCCAGACTAGAGATGATGTACTTACTAGAGTTGAGACAGTAGAGATGGAAAGAAAAGGATAAGATTTGGGAAATATTTAGGAGGTAGATTTAACAGGACTTAGTGACTGTGAACAGTTAGAAAAGAAAGGACAGATGTTAAAAGTAATTCTCGTTTCCAATGTGAGAAGCCAAGTTGCTCCATTTACTGAGCAAGAAAACCTGTAGGAAGCGCATGTTTGTGTAAAGATAACTAGTTCAGTTTGGGATACCTGTGAGAAATCCAGGAAGAGATTGAAAGTTACTTTGTGATCTGGATCTAAGAAGAGATGTTAAGACATCATTATCATGTAGAAAGGATCTTCAGCCTTGGGCATGAATGCGCTTATCATCCACTGAAGTGGTTGAGATCACATAGAATAAAATGAGGAAAAGGTCTAGGATTGAACCTTGAGAAACATCAACATTTAAAGATTAGGAGAGGAGGAAAAACCAGCATAGACTGAGAAAAAAACGTAGGAGGGAAACCTAGAAAATATAGCGTTTTTAAGGCCATGGGAATAAAGCGTCTCAAAAAAAGAGGTAACGGTCAACTGTAACAAAGCTTTCATAGGTCAACAAGAACTAAAGGGTATCATGTGAATTTAACAACAAACATGGAGAGAATTTGGTTTTAAGGAATGGTAGGAGCAGAATCCAGATTGGAATAAATTTATGGATAAGTAGGAGGTAAAGAAGTAGGAAAAAAAAGTGTTGGGCAATTCTTATTTCCTACCTAAGTTATGAAACACAGGGTCATGCAGTGGAGTCTGTAAGGCTCCTCCCCATACATGCACAACACATACCATTCTCAAGTCTATATATATATATAGATATGTACTTGTATCTATATATATATATATGTACTTGTTTTATTCTTTAATTAGATTGAAAGATCCTGGTAAAAGGAGACCATGCTACTACCTTTGATTCTTACAGTATTTAGAATGGTCCAGGGTTTACTATAGACACTCAGTAAATGCTTAGTCTATAAAAAAAAGTTAAATACTTTCTTAATTACCTTTAAACTAGTAACCCTGATAATAGTTAATGAAAATATACACAGAGCTAAGCTGTTCACTTAATTCAACAAACATGTATCAATATATGTCTAATGTATGCTTAGGCACTTTGCCAGGGACTAGGATTCACATTTTAATGGAGGAGAGGTATAGACATACAAATAAATAATTAAATTCCACAATATTAAGAAAGGGGAAAAATGTTTTATGCTAATCTTTTTTATGCTAATCATACTGTGGACAAGAATGAATCCATTAGTGAAATAGTTGATGTAAGCTAAAAAATATTGGCAGTAAAAATAAGTAAGTAAACTAGAAAAAAATTTTTTTTGCCACCCATAGTTTGCATTCTGTTAAATAACATGAGGAACAAAAATAATAGATTAGTTATTTCCCCTGCTCTCCCATTTATATATTTAAGATTATCAGTGCTCAAATAGTTTATTTCTGACCTAGATCTTATTGTTACTTATGCCCAAGGGAAGAAAAAAATCCTCATTTACATAAGGAACAGAATGGCTCTGAGATAGAATTACAAAGAACCAATTGCATGAACCCTCCTCTTTTTTTAAAATTTAATTCTCAGTGTAAATTGCATAAAGAATTGAGACTATTGGACATATTTCCTTTACATTGTAAAGAAAATAAAATTCAAGACTGTGCCTCTCATTGCCAAAAGATTTGTACACTTTACCATGGTCCAGTAGTGTCTAATTTATTTCATTATTAAAACTTTGAAAGAAGTATTTTCAATGAGCTACTTAATTAATCCTTATACTTCCCTAGGCATTTAATTCTTATTTTTGTTAAAAGTACTTCTGAGTTTAGAAAGAAGCATTCAAGTTGTCCTTAATTTTCCTGTCTCTTTACTGAAACATACAAACTTATTTTTTCTAGGAAATATACAAGAAGTAGATAAAATAATTTGTATGTTGGGTTTTTCACCCCTAGGGAAGACTATTGAAGCAAATTTGAAAAAGTAAAGCAGAGCTATGCAGAGCAGGCTAGTAAATTCCATGGCCATGGGCCACCGTTGTAACACCACAACCTGTAGCAACTGTCTCACGTCCCTCCCTCCCATACCCTGCTTTGCCTGCTAGCCCAGCACGAATGAATGGGCTCTGCAGAGCACTGTAAATGGTGCTGCAAACCCTAAAAATAAGTCACTGAAAACTGAAGGGAAAATACAAAGTTTCAACTTCGTGGCCATTACAAACCTCTTTACCTCTGAAATTTCATTAGTAGTGTCAGGAAGTACCCAGTCCAGAGCCTTATTCTCCATAGCTTATCTTTGTTGATAATGGAGCCTTTCTAAGCAGCAGCAACAACAAAAAAATGTTACTGCAATCCATTTCTTAGGGAGTGAAAGCAAAGCCTTTTTGTTCCAAGTGGCAATTGAGCAACCACCAGTCTCTAGTTGAATAGCAACGGTGTGAGGCTGGCTACAATTCCCACAGTTGCCTCTCACAGATATACCAAATTCACATGGGATACATAAAAAAGAAATGCAATTATTGAGCTAACCTCACACAGTTGTCTCTGGATGGAGGCAACATTACAAAATGATCTTTTTATGCTACACAGCTCTCCTTTTTTTATTTGGTATCGCAGTTATTTTTCTCATTCCAGAAATCAGAACGGTGCAGAATATAACTGCATACACAGGCAGTACTAGCTTCTGAATGGAATTCTTTCTCCTTGCATTTTTTCAGTTCTTTATCAGGAAAGATAATTCACTTTAAGGAACAATACACTACATAAACCATATTGCATAGACTTCTGGTAAAGGAATATTTCCTGTAAACTAACTACAGTATGTTCATTATATCTTAATTATTGCCACATTTGAACCATTTGTGTGCTTCCATATTTAGCATGGTTATTCTTTCCATCTTTCATTTTTGTTTAGCTATTTGGGGGAAGGCTGCAAAAGATCTGAAAATAAGTTACTTGAACCTGAGAAACCTTGTTGGATGGCTGTTATTGAACCTTTAATTTTTTTTTTTTATGGCACATTTACCCAAGCTATTTTAAGCATCATTCCCATTGTCTCTCCTACTTTATTTTTAAAGCAATTAGAGATGTTGAATCCTTACCGAATGTGGTCGAGTTCACTATACTTTGACGGAGAAATTTGGAGTAATTTTCCATTAATCTCAACACAAATTCTGCTATTAAGTGTTGGTAAAACCTTACATTGGTGGTTTTAACTGTAGTTTGACGTTTAAGCAACATAAACTCATCCAACCCCAGTTCTCTTTCTTTCCTTTTGCGCCCCTTCCCTAGCCCCACCCCATCATGGATGCTCGGCTGACTGTTTTTTCTCGGTCTCTTTGTCTGAAGGATGCAAACAGTCTATGGATGCTAGGGAAAAGGGGGTGGAGGAAAGATTACCTCATCTCATGTCGTTTGCACCAATCACAACTCTCCTGTCGTGGCTTCTCTGGGCAGATTGAGGGGTCTGGACCAACAGGAAAAGGCCCCAGCCCATCCCCATGGTGACTGAGTTGTATATAGGGAGTTGCATCCGCCCATATGCCGCAGGTTCTCTTACATCGACCGCCTAAGAGTCGCGCTGTAAGAAGCAACAACTTTTCTTCCTCTCCGCCATCCGCTCGGCAGCCGCAAAGCAGCAACCATGGTAAGAATCGGTTTTCTCTAGCTCTTTGAGGCCGTTGGGTGGGGTCAGTGTCCCAGGGTCTACTTGGAAAATCTGAAACCCTTTTCCCTTTACAACTTCTTTGGTGAAGGCAGCCTTACGCTTTGTTAGCGTGGTTAAGCTTCGTCTGTCCCAAATCCTGGAGTTGGCCGCCACCGCAGTGCGGGGTGCAGGAGCCCAGCAAGAACTGCGCCCAGGGCGCGGCAGGACCTTGGGGAAGAACAAAGGCGGCGTGGAAGGGCTTTTTGTTACCCGAGCCTTTCAGAGCCGCAAGCAGCCCAGCAGTTGGTGAAGAAAGGGTCTGGGGCAAGGGGAAACGGTCGTGAGTTCTCCCGCTTAGCCCTCGTGTCTGTGCAAACCGTGTTCGTGTGGCTCGAAGAGGCCCTCTTCCTCCTCGAGTGTTTCCCCAGACAAGGAGAAGAGGAGTCGCCCCAAAAGACGAGGGGTCGGTGGGTATAGCTGGGAGGAGTGGGGGTGGGAAGGACGGGGACAAAGCAGAGCCTTGGGTTAGCAGGGGAGGAAAAAGAAGTTTTCCTCGCTGCTTCTTTGGCATTTTAGAAAGATACCGTATATTAACGGGGAAAAGTGGTTAGTTTCTGTTGCAGCCGGCCGTAGCCGGCGTCAGGGCGGCGCTGGGGCGGAGTTGTTTGTTTCTGGCTTCTCTGGCCTTGGAGCCACTGGGCGGGGTTCGCTCTTGCTAAACCTCTTCTGTCAGAAGAAGACCTTTAATAAGTCTCATAATTGCGGGACTGTAGGCGTTAAAAGGTTTTTCATTCACATCTAAAACGTAGACGAAATATTTTTTTCTTGGGGAGCAAAATCACAATTCACTTGACAAGCCCTTTAAAGTCTTGCCTGGGGCTATCCCTACGTGACTGACTCGACTGCATCTGTCTGGGTCGCCTGTGCCGAGAGACAGAGAGAAAGACCACTGTGTGAGCCAGGGTACCCCAGTCAATGTTCAGGACCCAGGGAAACGCCCTTCCCTCCCCACCCCCATGTGTCTGTGAATCAGTGAAGAGACAATGACAGACAATGGAAATTGTAGCCATAAAGATCATAGAGGAGAAAATATCTACTGAATATGATGAGTATGAACATTCTGTGGTGGGTAGAAAAATCTCAGAATGCAAATAGGTATTATTTGTTGTTTTAAATAAATATTTCATTATCCTTTCACTGGGCTTTTATTCGTTGTTTCATAGCTTCTCATGTGGTATTTGTTTCTAATTTAGGAACTGTTGTTTTAAAGATACTCATAATTTTTCCAGTTTCTTAACAGTGGAGAAGATTCTGGAGAAACTTAAAAAAAAAAAAAGAAATTGCTGCAGACAAAGAAGAATTATACTGTGTCCAGCTGTCTTTTGTTCTCATGCATCTTCATTAATTCATTTCAATTTAGGCATATGGTCCCAGCCTGGCTCAGAGGAGGAAAACTGGCAGAATGGCACAATGAGATCATGTAGGCAGTTTCTGGAAATAGAGCTTGCTCTGTTAAATAATGTAGCAGACAGTACAGGCTAGCACCAGGCACAGCAAATGCGGCAATGCAGGAGTTAGCCCTTGCTGAGCTTCCAACCCTTAAATACAGATGGATTCTGCAGATAGACTGCAGAAGGGTGTGGCTTCTGGCCTCAGCTGCAGTACAGATGTCCATGTTGAAATACCAAATCTTATTTTAGAAGAAACTCATCTTTATTTAAAGGGGAAGCATTCCAATTAATTAATTATTGAATTTAACTTTATAAAATCTGTGCTTTGAATATTTTTAAAATGTGAAAAACCTATTCAAGCATGCCTGTGACAATGGGCTTGGGAAGACATGCTGAACAGTGCAACGTATTCAGGCCACACCCCTCTGCAGCATTTGTACCAGGTGCTTTTCTTTAATCATTTCTATCATGTTAGGGATATGACCTCAGGTGAATTTGAAGAATATCTGTATATTACTAAAAATATTTTAGATAACTACTCAAAATTCAAAATGCTAACACAACCTAATTTTACAATTTTTCGCATTTCCTTCCAACAGCGCGAGTGCATCTCCATCCACGTGGGCCAGGCTGGTGTCCAGATCGGCAATGCCTGCTGGGAGCTCTACTGCCTGGAACATGGCATCCAGCCCGATGGCCAGATGCCAAGTGACAAGACCATTGGCGGGGGAGATGACTCCTTCAACACCTTCTTCAGTGAGACGGGTGCTGGCAAGCACGTGCCCAGGGCAGTGTTTGTAGACCTGGAACCCACAGTCATTGGTGAGTTGCCCTCAATAACCCAAGTGAGATCCCAGGGGTCTGGGACAGGAGGTGTGTCCTGGGGCCTCTGTTGATGCCTGGGCTTGTGAGGATTGTTAGTGACAGGTGGCCGCTTTGTTTCCCTCCTCCAGATGAAGTTCGCACTGGTACCTACCGCCAGCTCTTCCACCCTGAGCAGCTGATCACAGGCAAGGAAGATGCTGCCAATAACTATGCCCGTGGACACTACACCATTGGCAAGGAGATCATTGACCTTGTCCTGGACCGGATTCGGAAACTGGTAGATACTACATTTGAGTATACATATTTATGTGAACCAATGTCACCCCAGTAGATTCAATTTTAAAAAAGATGCTAAAATGTACATGAGTTAAAATAATGAATACAATCATCAATAAGTAAATATTTAAATGGGTTGAGGGGGTTCCGTTGCAAATTTAGGGGAGAGGCCAAACTATAGCATTCATTCTTTGGTGCATGCCAGATGTGGGACACACTGCTCGCTTTGTTCACTGGAATTCTCAAGTTATGGGACTATTTTGCTACTCGTCATGCTTACATCAATCTCATGTTCGTGATTTAAAGAAATAGAAATTCTAAGTATGAAAATGCATCCTGGCATTAAAGAATTACATTTTCTTTTTGCTTTCCCTACAGGCTGACCAGTGCACGGGCCTTCAGGGCTTCTTGGTTTTCCACAGCTTTGGTGGGGGAACTGGTTCCGGGTTCACCTCCCTGCTGATGGAGCGCCTCTCTGTCGATTATGGCAAGAAGTCCAAGCTGGAGTTCTCCATTTACCCAGCCCCCCAGGTTTCCACAGCTGTGGTGGAGCCCTACAACTCCATCCTCACCACCCACACCACCCTGGAGCACTCTGATTGTGCCTTCATGGTTGACAACGAGGCCATCTATGACATCTGTCGTAGAAACCTCGATATTGAGCGCCCAACCTATACTAACCTGAATAGGTTGATAGGTCAGATTGTGTCCTCCATCACTGCTTCCCTCAGGTTTGATGGAGCCCTGAATGTCGATCTGACCGAATTCCAGACCAACCTGGTGCCCTATCCCCGCATCCACTTCCCTCTGGCCACATACGCCCCTGTCATCTCTGCTGAGAAAGCCTACCATGAACAGCTTTCTGTAGCAGAGATCACCAATGCGTGCTTTGAGCCAGCAAACCAGATGGTGAAATGTGACCCTCGCCACGGTAAATACATGGCCTGCTGCCTGTTGTACCGTGGTGACGTGGTTCCCAAAGATGTCAATGCTGCCATTGCCACCATCAAGACCAAGCGTACCATCCAGTTTGTGGACTGGTGCCCCACTGGCTTCAAAGTTGGCATTAATTACCAGCCTCCCACTGTGGTGCCTGGTGGAGACTTGGCCAAAGTACAGCGAGCTGTGTGCATGCTGAGCAACACCACAGCTATTGCTGAGGCCTGGGCTCGCCTGGACCACAAGTTTGACCTGATGTACGCCAAGCGTGCCTTTGTCCACTGGTACGTGGGTGAGGGCATGGAGGAAGGAGAGTTTTCTGAGGCCCGTGAGGACATGGCTGCCCTGGAGAAGGATTATGAGGAGGTTGGTGTGGATTCTGTTGAAGGAGAGGGTGAGGAAGAAGGAGAGGAATACTAAAGTTAAAATGTCACAACGGTGCTGCTTTTACAGGGAAGCTTATTCTGTTTTAAACATTGAAAAGTTGTGGTCTGATCGGTTAATTTGTATGTAGCAGTGTATACTCATATACAATTACTGGCCTGTGCTTTAAAACATGATGCTTTGTTACAGACCCAACCAGTTCATTTCTCTGATGGGTTTGAATAAAGTATTCCCTGTCTTAAATGAGTTCAGACTTGTTTGTGTTTTCTCTTTGGCTGTCTCTAAATTTTTATGTATTTAGTACATTGAGTAGAAAGGATAACTATTGACTGTGGTATATACATATATTATGAAGTTAGTATTTTAAAATATCTTGGTACATTATAAAACTTATAAAATATATATCTAAATATTATTAGATAACATCCATGCTATTAAGTTTTGACTCCATTATAATAGTTACTTAAAATACTAGTACTTTAGAGTTGATAATTTGCTAATAATACACAGCCAATGGTCTCACTGGCTGCTGAGTATTCCGAATGCATTATCGGGTCTTAAAAGCTTATTTTCATACCCCCTCTTCTTGGCACCCATCTAGTGTCATCGTGCTCCCTCTGTCAGGGCTTCTCAAAACAAGTCTCTCTCCAAGCAGTTGCCCCCTATGCTAGATCTAGTTTTTTCCAAATTTATTTTCAGCTGAATGTGACAAGGGGAAATTCAGATAAACTTATTCACTCTAATATGTTAGTTGTATGTGTGAATTTTAACTCTCCAAAGATGGTGTTACTTTAATATGGGCCAATCACCTCAATGAACAAAACTAATAGTGGAATTGCAGGCATCGGCACCAACACGGTAAGAGAAACAGTTTGAGCCAAATGGTTTCTTCAACAATAGAGTTTCACCTGCTAGTCCAACTGACCAAAGGGTTAAGAATCCAAGGATAACAAATTGTCTTGTGCTTTCAAGTTACCTTGTCCTGGTAAAATATCCAGTGGTGATTTTTTTTTTTTAGTATCAGTTGCCTATTTAATCTATCTATCTTTGACACTACCAACCAAGGGGTGAATAGTATTGTAGTTACTAAAATATTGAGTTTAATGTAAGTTAATGGAAATACAGTCATGTGCCACATAATATTTTAGTGAGTGACAGACTGCATATAAGACTGGTTCCATAATACAATGAAGCTGAAAAATTCCTATCACCCAGTGATGAAGCCATTGTAACATCCTAACACATCACATTACATGCTTGTAGTGATGCTGGTATAAACCATTTAGATGCCAATTACATAAAAGTATAGCACAGTACATAATACTTGATAATAACCATGTTACTGGTTTATGTACTTACTATATTTTTTATCATTATTTTAGAGTATACACTTTGTACTTAAAAAAGAAAGCTTGTTGTAAAACAGTATATTGTGTTACACCAGCAGCAGCTTCATATGTTTTTACTGCATCTCTCGATTGACTAATTTTCTGTTGTGCTTGATTTAATCTTGGTTGTTTTGTAGAGTAACGTGGCTTGTAGTCTGCAAGCAACATAGCTTAGTTGTGTAGTAGACTGTACCATCTAGTTTTGTGTAAGTACATTCTGTGGTGTTCACACACATCGACATAATTGTCTAACAAAGCATTTCTCAATGCATCCTGTTTGAATGACTAGTGCAATGAATGAATGTAAAATAAAAAATAAGCCGAGATTAACTAAAAGCCAATCTAATACTGCTCAGCAGTCTTAAGCAAATAGATCTGATTAACAAAAAAAAGTCCTCATTCAGATAAAAAGCAATGGAAACTAGATCAAATGTAAGTTTTTAATGTACATTCCCAGAAACTAGTAAAGTATAAGGCATATGGTAGGTATACAATGATTATTGGTTGATGAATAAAATGTAGGATAAGAGAGATACAATATAAAATCAAAGGGAAAAAAACTGATCCTAATTTTTATTTATTTTACTTAAAGATTTATTTATTTATTTATAGACAGAGGGGAAGAGAGGCAGAGGCAGAGAAACATCAATGTGTGGTTGCCTCTCACACATCCCTATTGGGGACCTGGCCTGCAACCCAGACACATGTCCTGACTGGGAATTGAACCGGTGACCCTGTGGTTTGCAGGCTGGTGCTTGACCCACTGAGCCACACCAGCCAGGGCTGATCCTAATTCTTAAAAGACACATTGTATAGCTTTGTCCACTGACAAGGCCTAGGACCACTTTAGCAATGAGTATTCCTAGCATTTAGATGGTAGTCTCTAAATACCATTTTCCACTAAAAGAAACTGGAATGTTTTAGAGAAGAGACCAGTTCCAAGCTTGAAGCAGGAAATACGTAAGTTCAGCCTCAATTTCTCATTCCAGAAAGCAAGGAAGATATAAAAAACTAAAGTCATAACAGGAGTAAGGTTGAAGGGGCTCTCACTGATGGTACAATGTGAGCATTGAAAACCATAGTAAGTGCAATAGATTGAACCATATAAAATATGTAAAATCGATGAGCTCATGATATTTTGTGTTAAACAAGGGAAAACAGTATGACAGCTACTTAAAAATATTAAATACAGAATCACCATATGACCCAGCAACTCCATTTCTTGAGTATATACCCAAAACAACTGAAATCAGGGAGTTGGACAGATATTTGTATATCCATGTTGTTAGCAGCATTATTCACAATAGCCAAAAAGCAAAAGCAACTCTAATGCCTATTAATGGATGAATGACTAAACCAAATGTCGTATATACATACAATGGAATATTATTCAGCCTTAAAAAAATTAAATTCTTCCCTGACTGGTGTGACTCGGTTGGCATTGTCCCCCAATGTGAAAAGTCGGGGTTTGATTCCAGTCACGGTACATGCCTAGATTGTGAGTTTGGTCCCTGATAGATGTTTCTCACATCCATGTTTTTCTCTCTCTCTCTCTCTCTCTCTCTCTCTCTCTCTCTCTCTCTCTCTCTCTCTTCCTCCCTCCTTCCCCACCCCTGACCTCTCTATTAAAAAAAAAAGTAAAAATTCTCACACATGCTACAACATGGATAAACTTTGAAAACATTAAGTTAGGTGAAAGAGGCCAAACAAAAGAACCAGTGTTGCCTGATTCTACTTATATGAGGTACCTAGAATAATCAAAGTCATTGAGACAGAAAGAATAGTGGTTACCAGGGACTGTGGGTAACGATATAATGAGAAGTTACTGTTTAACAGATTCAGTTTGGAATGATGAAAAAGTTCTAGAGAGAGTGGTGATTGTTGCAAAACAATGCAAGTGTACTTAAGGATACTGAACTATACACTTAAAAAGGGTTAAAGTGGTACATTTTTAAAAAAGATTTTATTTATTTTTAGACAGAAGGAAAGGGAAAAAGAGAGGGAAAGAAACATCAATGTGTGGTAGCTTCTTGCACGTTCCCTACTGGGGACCTGGCCCGCAACCCAGGCATATGCCCTGACTGGGAATTGAACCGGCAACACTTTGGTTCACAGGCCCGTCACTCACACCAGTCAGGGCAAATTTTATGTTATGTATATTTTGCCACAATTTCAAAAACAAGTAAGCACTGAAAGCATAAGTCAAGAACTAAAAAAAAATGTTTACAGTGGTACCTTAGTACTCATTAATTCATTCCAGAACTGGTGACCAGTGCCCAAATGACAAGTGCCAAACGATGAAGCATTTTATTTTATCATGTGGGGTGGTGTCATGACTCACACAAGTTCTAGCAAGCGTGATGAGTCCTGAGCAAGCACCAAGAGATGAATCGTTTTTTTTTCCTGTCAAAGTGAGACAAGTACAGGGTTTGACTAGTTCTGAAGCCAACGAGTACCAAGGTATGACTCTACCTTTTAGAGCAAACACAGTCTACCAAACTTTGAATATATTTGTTATATCATTTTACTATAGAAACATGTAACTGTATTACAAAATTGTAATAAATAATTAAAGTAGAAAAATATCTCTAAAAATTCAGCAAAATGAAACAAATGAATCTAACCAAGTATCAAGTTAGCGACTTAAGTACAGAGTGGGGAATTATTTCACTTGACTTTAAAACACAGTGATTTGATTGTATATTCCTAGAGAAATATATTCTAATAAAAAATGCTAAAAATAATAAATGTTTCAGTAATAATATTGCTAGTAATAATATTAGTATAGTTATTTAAAAACGATATCAGATTAAATAAAATAATTCATTAATTTTATTAGCATACAAAACCTTAAAAGTTATATTACATATATTCAAGAAAGTGATGAATTTTAAGTGGAGATACTGGAAAAATTCCAAATCAAAATTCTAGAGAAGAAAAATATACCTGAGGCCCTGGCCAGGTAACTCTGTTGGTTAGAGCACTGTCCCCATCTTCCAAGGTTGCAGGTTCCATTCCTGGTCAGGGTGCACACAAGATCAACCAATGAATGCATAAATAAGTGAAACAACAAATTGATGTCTGTTGCACCCTCTCTCTCTCTCTCTCTCAAATCAATCAATAAATAGAAAATTTTAAAAGAATTGCAGCCCTGACTGGTGTAGGTCAGTTGGTTGGGCGTCGTCCTATAAACCAAAAAGGTGCTAGTTCCCCTCCCTGTCAGGGCACATGCCTGGGTTGGGGGCCAGGCCCCTGGATGGAGCCTGTGAGAAGCAACCACTCAATGTTTCTCTCACACACCAATGTTTCTTACCCTCTCTTTCTCTCTCCCTTCCTCTCCCTCTACAAATAAATAAATAAATAAAATTTTAAAATATAAAAGAATTGTACAAGGTTAAAACACTTAGTTTTATTTACATATATTTCATGTAAATTTATTTTACTTTTTATTTAATTGTAGTAAACTACACATAGCATAAAATTTACCATCTTAACCATTTTTTAAGTGTACTGTTCAGTAGTGTGAAGTGCTTCCAAATGGTTGTGCAACCAATCTCTAGAACTCTTTTAATCTCATCTTGAAAAACTAAAACACTATACCTGTTAAACAACTCCTATTCCCTGTTGAAGCAAGACTGTTCCATGACATGATGCTGCTGGACCCTCGAGCTAGATGTGGACCAGAACAGAGATTGCTTCCTGTAAATTCTCTCAGAGACTGTCGGATCCATCCCTTCCCTATGCCCCAGGGCACGGAACAGGCTTTTGCCCTGCCCTAGGCAAGCAGGTAAGGTGTTTTCTCCTTATCTGGATTGGGTCACAAACCAGTACCCCTCTCCATCCTGGCCTGTTCTATATAATTCTTTAGTGCCTGCCACGTGGCTGCACTTCACACACACCTCATATGTAAGTTCCCTTAATAAATTTTTGATGCAATGCTGGAGTTGTCAGCATTACATCAAGGTACTCAATTGTCTTTGGTCTTTTCCTGCCCTCTGCTTATGGTGGCAGATTTTCAGGCTTACCCCAGGGTCTGTGTCTATGAATTCCCCCCTCCTCCTAGTCTCTGGAAACCTCCATTATACTTTCTTTCTTTTCTTTTTAAGATTTTATTTATTTACTTTTAGAGAGGGAGAGAGAGAGAGAAACACCAATGTGTGGTTGCCTCTCACGTGGCCCCCACTGGGGACCTGGCCCACAATCCAGGCATGTGCCCTGACTGAGAATCGAACCGGCGACCCCTTGGTTCCCAGGCCATGCTCAATCCACTGTGCTATGCCAGCCAGGGCTCCATTATACTTTCTGTCTCTATGAATTGACTATGCTAGATACCTCAAATGATATAATCAGGCAGTATTTATCTTTTTGTAAATAGCTTATTTCACTTAGTATAATATCAAGGTTCATCCATGTTTAGCATGTGTCAGAAATTCCTTCCTTTTTAAGGCTGAATAATATTCCATTGTATATACAGCATAGTTCATATGGAAAGTAGTACAATAGTTAATAAATAATAATACAAGAATAAACTCTGTGCTTTGCATACTCATAGCCATAAATCTACTTTTGCCCTACCCTGTATATACCACGTTTGTTTGTGGACATTATGGTTGCTTCCACCTTTTGGCTATTGTGAATAATACTGTTATAGCCCTGACCGGTGCTGGTTCCATTCCAGGTCAGGGCATGTGCCTGGGTTGCAGGTTCAGTCCCTGGTCGGGGCACATACGAGAGGCAACCAATTGATGTTTCTCTCTCACATTTGTTTCTCTCTCTCTTTTTCTCCCTCCCTCTAAAAATAAGTAAGTAAAATCCTTTAAAAAATGCTGTTATAAATATGGGTATACAAATATCTCTTCCAGATCCTGCTTTCAATTCTTTTGGGATATACCCAGAAGTGGAATTGTGAGATCACATGGTAATTCTATGTTTAATTTTTTTTTGACTGACCTAAATTGTTTATTAGGTAAGAATTTTACAAACATTACTTATATTAGCAGTAATGGGGAGCTGGAAAGTATTATGCCTTCTCCAAACTGCATAGTAAGAATCACCAATACTGTGGGGGAACTTGTGTCGTTTCCAAGGTCATAGCTCTTGGGGCCCACAGATGTCAGCCCTGGCATCTCCCCAGGCTTGTGGACTAGTCTGGTGATCCAGCAGGTGTCATGATTCCTTCTGATAGCTGTATGGAATGGATCCATGAGGATAACCTCAAAGAATTTGTATGTGGAATCTTCACCAACCCAGAGAGAATTCAGGATTCAGAGCCCCAAGTGGCGCCCAGCTCACTCCTTGGCAACAGATGAGGCTTGAGGCTTGCCATATGTCACAACCTAGGAACAGGGCAATTACAGCCACCACAGCACACATGCACATGATATATGACCTAACTTTGCTTGGCCTTGTATCCTAGCCTATGTATTTATCAGGCCAGGTGGGGGCAGTGGGCCCTGTGGAGCACAGAGAGCTGGCAGTAATGCCAGCAGTGTACCCTGAGAAGGAAGGACATTACTTCAGACTGCTTCTTCCTCCATAGCTCCCAGATGTACTTGTAAGCACCCATCTTGGCTTACATGATGGCTGCGGCCAAACGGAAATGAAGAGCCTTTCTTCTATGTTTAATTTTGATGAGGAACTGCCATAGTGTTTTCCATAGAGGCTGCAGCAATTTAAATTCCTGCCAACACTGTACACGGTTTCTACTTTTTCCATATTCTAGGCAACACTTGTTATTTTGTTTTGTTTTTTTGATAGTAGCCATTTTAATGTGTGAGGTGGTATCTTGTGGTTTTAATTTACATTCCCCTAATTATTAGTGATGTTGAGTATCTTTTAATGGGTTTTTTTAAATGTGCTCTTTGGCCATTTGGATAGCTTCTTTGGAGAAATGTCTGTTCAAGCCCTTTGCTCACTTTTTTTAGTATAACTTTTTAGCAAGGTATAATTGACATATTATAATTGTCATAATTGTCATATTATAATTAACATAACACTATATTAGTTTCAAGTGTACAACGTAATGATTCAAGACATGTATATATTGCTAAATGGTCACCACAATAAGTCTAGTTAGGATCCACCACCATTCACAGTTACAATTTTTTTTTCTTGTAATGAGAACTTTTAAGATTTACTGTTTTAGCAACTTTCAAATACGCAATACAATGATACTAACTATAGTAACCATGCTATAGATTATATCCCCATGACTTATTTATTTTATAACTGAAAATTTGTACCTTTTGACCCCTTCATTCATTTTGGCCTCCCCCCCCCCCCCCCGCCCACCTCACTTCTGCCTCTGGCAACCACTAATGTGTTCTCTGTATCTATCATTTGCTCTCTTTTAAGTTGGGTTGTTAAGGTTAGGGTTAGGGTTAGAAAAATAAAAAATAAAATAAATTGGGTTGTTAATATTAAAACATTTTTATCACACTATTTAATCTATGAGGTTTTAAGAACCTTAAGATAACTAAAATATAAAAAATAAAAAACTGACAGCACGCCCTGGCTGGGCAGCTCAGTTGGTCAGAGAATTGTCCTGATACGCCAAGGTTGCCAGTTTGCTGCCCAGTCAGGGCACATACAAGAATCAACCAGTGGGCTTCAGACCTTCCTAAATCCCCTCAAACAACAAACAGCAGAGCCCAGACCCCATACGTCTCGCTGAGTGGCCCCAGGCCCGGCAGTAACAGCAGCCATCTGCAGATTGATAAATAGCTTGTGCCAAGGGGCACCAGACAGAACACAGGTGGAGGCTGACCTTGGCCTGCACCACCTGGGAAACCCCAGAGTCTGCGCACCCAGCAGACAGTTATAAACCATGTCAGAGCACCACCCAACGACCTCCAAAAGCCATGGAGGGAGGTGGTAGCTGGCCAGGGGTCACAACCAGTCCTCCAAGTTGTGTGGACTAGGTAAATCCCCCCGATGACATGCTGACAGCAATCAAGACAACTATAAGAGGAGGGAGTACTCAGTCCATGCAGAGGGCGCACCTTGAGTACCCAGCCTGGGAGATAGGGGAGGCTGAGCCACTGGACCCTACAAGACCCTTATTACATTAGGCCATACAACCAAGACACAGATTCAAAGCAGCTCTACCTAATACATAGAAACAAACACAGGGAGGCTGCCAAAATGAGGAGACAAAGAAATATGTTCTTTCACTGATCCCTTCACCTTCTTTCAACTAGTCTCTATCTCCCCACTACCCTCTTACAGCTGTCAGTCTGTTCCATGTTTCTATGACACCAAAAGAATATTTTATCCTGAGACCATCATATATACTTTATAATTCTCCTGTGTGTATTAATTCCTTCCTATTAAAAAATAAAAATATAATAATAGAGGCTATGATGCTCATCTTATCCTTCTTTTTCTTTTTCATTATATTTTATTGATTATGCTATTACAGACTTTTCCCCCTTTGCCCCCCTCCACCCAGCACCCAACTTCCTCAGGCAATCCACCCACCATTTTTCATGGTCATGGGTCATGCATATTTCTTTGGCTACTCCATTTCCTATACTGTAGCTATTCTGTAACTACCTATTTGTAATGCTTAATCCCCTCACCTCCTCACCCATTCCCCCACAACCTCCTCTCATCTGGCAACCATCAAAAGGCTCTTCATATCCATGATTCTGTCTCTGTCTTGTTTGTTTTTTATTTATTTATTTTTTATTTCCCCCCATGGGTCCTTTATACATGTTCATTAAAAAGTGAACAGAAATAGGCAAAAATATTTTTTAATAATTATTTGATTGTAGTTCAATAGTTTGTTTTTAGATTCAATTGTTGATAGATATGTATTTTTGCCATTTTATTGTTCATAGTATTGATCTTCATTTTCTTAAATAAGTCCCTTTAACATTTCATGTAATAATGGTTTGATGATGATGAACTCCTTTAGTTTTTTTCTTATCTGGGAAGCCCTTTATCTGCCCTTCAATTCTAAATGATATCTTTGATGGGTAGAGCAATCTTGGCTGTAGGTCCCTGCTTTTCATGACTTTGAATATTTCTTGCCAGTCCCTTCTAGCCTGCAAAGTTTCTTTTGAGAAATCAGCTGACAGTCCTATGGGAACTCCCCTGTAGGTGATCTGCTTTTTTTCTCTTGCTGCTTTTAAGATTCTCTCTTTATCTTTAACCTTTGGCATTTTAACTACAATGTGTCTTGGAGTGGGCCTCTGCATCCACCTGGTTTGGGACTCAGTGTTTCCTGGACTTGCGTGTCTATTTCCTTCACAAAATAAGGGAAGTTTTCTTTCATTATTTTTTCAAATAGATTTCCAATGGATTGGAAAAATCTGTTGCTTCCAAGAGCAATAGATTTTCTTGCTCTTTCTCTTCTCCTGATACCCTCCCTCTATGATGCGAATGTTGGACCTCTTTAAGTTGTCACAGAGGCTGCTTATACTATCCTCATTTTTTTTTAAATTCTTTTTTCATCTTGTTGTTCTGTTTGGTTGTTCTTAGCTTCCTTATGTTCCAAATCATTGATTTGATTCTCAGCTTCATCCACTCTACTGTTGTTGCCCTGCAATTTTTCTTTATTTCAATTAGTGTATCCTTCGTTTCTGACTGGATCTTTTTATATTGTTGAGGTCCTCACTAAGTTCCTTGAGCATTTTATAACCAGTGTTCTGAGCTCTGTGTCTGACAGATTGCTTATCTCCATTTTGTTTAGTTCTTTTTCTGGAGTTTTGATATATTCTTTCATTTGGGCCATGTTTCTTTGTCTCTTCATTTTGGCAGCTTCCCTGTGTTTGTTTCTATGTATTAGGTAGAGCTGCTTTGACTGTGTGTCTTGGTAGTGAAGACTAAGGTAGTAAGTGTCCTATAGGGTCCAGTGGCATAGCCTCCCCTATCACCCAAGCTGGGTACTTGAGGTGCACCCTTCATGTGGGCTGGGTACATCTTCCTCTGGTAGTTGAGCTTTGGCTGCTCTTGACAGATCAATGGGAGGGATTTACCCAGGCCAGTCAGCTGCAAGGACTGGTTGTGACCACTGACCACCAACCTCCTCCCTCCATGGAGGATCAGCTGTGAAGGGGCAGTGTGGTGGTGCTCCAACATGGCCTAAGCTATCCACTGGGTGCACTGGGCCTGAGGTTTCCTGGGTGATGCAGTCCAAGGTCAGTCTTCACCTGTGTTTTTCCCTGGCCCCCCCTGCCTGAGCAATAAAGCAATCTGAGATGACTGCTATTTGTGCTGGGCTGGGAGACTCCCAGGCAAAACCAAGTTATGAATTTAGGCTGGCTGTTGGTAGTGCTGGGCCTAGGGCTCACTGAAGCCAGCTGTTGCTTATTTGAGAGGACTTAGAAAGTTGTGTAGCATAAGCCAAGACCAGCCATTCATATGGGAAAGCAGCTTGGGTGAGTCTGTAACTTGGGTGGGGCAGAGTCTCTGAGGATTTCCAAGGAGGGTCAAACAGTGTTAGCCAGGGTTGATGGAGCCTCAGATATGGCACCAGCTTGCTGGCTTTGTGGGGAGAGGGTTTAGAAAAGAGACAATGGCCTCTGCTCGCCTTGATGCCAGACACTTCAGTTTCTCCTTGTATACCATTGATGTCTTTCAAGCTGCTACCTGGGTGCTGGAGCTCAGAGGGAGTGAGTCTAAGTACGTGAGTCCATGTGTGGGTTCTTTAGGAGAAACTGCTTGGGGCTCCAGAATTTTCTTCCAGTGACTCAATCCCCACTGGGTTTTGCAGCCAGAAGTTGCAGAGACTTATCTTCTTGACACTGGAACCCTGGGCTGAGTGGCCTGGTGTGGGGCTGGGACTCTTCACTCCTGAGATATCCCTTCCGAATTTTTATCCACCACATGTGGGTGAGGGACCATCCTGTTCTGCATCTGCGCCCCTTCTACCAGTCTGGATGGATGTGGTTTCTTTAATTCCATAGTTGTCAGCTCGATATCTGATGGATCTGAGGGATGGTTGTTCTGTATTTTAGTTGTAATTTTGATGGGATTGTGAGAAGAGGAGAGCAATGTCTGCCTATGCCACCATCTTGACTGGAAGTTCTCCTATCCTTTTTTCTAGCTTTAATTGGAATGTAGCTTGAGACATATGTCTCATGTTTTTATCAATATATGAAAAGGATACACATTAATATAAGTGTTTCTATATTATTTATATATTTTAAGGATTTTTAACAGAATTGATGTAAAATTTTATTAAATGTCTTTTTAAAAAATATTTTATTTATTTATTTTTGGAGAAAGGGAGAGAGAGAGGGAGAGAAATATCAATGTGTGGTTGCCTCTCATGCACCCCCAACTGGTGACCTGGCCTGCAGCCCAACCACGTGCCCTGACTGGGAATCGATCTGGAGACTCTTCGGTTCGCAGCACGGCGTTCAATCCACTAAGCCACACCAGCAGCTAGGGCTATTAAATGTCTTTTCAGTAAAGTTTAGAGATTGGTGTTTTTCTCCTTCAACACATTATGATGACTTTTAAAGCTTTCCTAATGTTGAATCATCATTGCATTTCCAGAAAAAAACAAAAACTTGGTCAGAGTGATTATTTTCATAACATGCTGCCAGATTCTATTTGATATGTGAATTTTCAGTCCCACCAGTGGTGCATGTGAATATATGGCTGAGTCTTACATTATTTTTCAATATAGACAGTGGCATCATGCCAGAATACATTCCAGGAAAATAAAAGGTGACTCCACCAGAGTCTATATTGTACATTCCAGGTGAGTAGGCCTTTGATGATCTAGCTTAATTCAGAGAAAGAATTTAAAGGAAAAGATCAAAGGTAGATCATTCTTGATGACTAGAGGTGGGGAGAGCAGATACCCTTGTCTTTTTCCAATCTTAGAGAATGTTTAATATTTCACCGCCCAAGTAGAATGTTAGCTGTCAGTTTTTTATATTCTTTATCACAGTAAGTTTCCTTCTATTCCTAACGAGCTGAGAGGTTTTTTTAAAAAAATAAATGGATGTTGTATTTTGTCAAATTCTTTTTCTGCATGCACCTATTGAGATGATTATACGTTTTTTTCTTCCCTTTATTCTATTCATATGGTGAATTGGATTCATTGCCTTTTGAATATGAAACTAACTTTGCATTCCTGGGACAAACTACATACAGTTAGTTTTTATTTTAAAGCAGGAATTCCAAGCCCAGGGCTCTGGAAAGCTTAGGGTACTTTCTAGGTGATTTTCATGGATTGGTGAACTCGCTGATGTTGTAGGCAGAATTCTGTGTGAATTTGCTCATGACAGATTGTCTCCAAAGATAGCCACTAGCCATTTCTCTCATCTGTGTAGGTATCTGGTACTTTTCCCATCAAGAGGTGGAGTCTATTCCTCTCTCCTTAAATCTCATTTGGCCTTGTGATTTCTCTAATAGAATGTGACAAAGAGAATTTGTGTCAGATTGAGGTTAAGCCCTTAAGAAGCCTGGCAGCCTGTTTTCACTCAAAGAGATCATGTGAAAAAGAACCAGGGCACCCCACCCAACAGCCAGCACAAAGACCCCAGACGTGTGAGTGCAAATATCCTAGGCATTACAGCCCCAGCTGAGATCCCAGCTGAATGGAACTGCATGAGTGAACTAGATAACACCACATGGAACAAATGAACTGTCCTGAACCCAAGGAATCATGAGAATAAATAATCATTGTTTTAAGCCAGTAAATTTTAGGGTGGTTTGATACATACCAATAGATAACTAAAACAAGGCTTATACACACATGTGGAGAGACAACAGATATTTTCATCAGATTCTTCAAAATGATTAAAACTACTAGAGGAATGAAATCCTGAAATACATCAGGAAATACACAAGTGCCTCAACATATTATGAGGTTACATCAAGATAAATCAATCATTAAGTTGAAACTATCATTAAGTCTAAAATGCATTTACCCTGGCTGGTGTGGCTCAGTGGATTGAGTGCTGGCCTTCGAACCAAAAGGTTGCAGGTTCAATTTCCAGTCAGGACACATGCCTGGATTGTGGGCCAGGTCCCCATTTTAGGGGCGTTTGAGAGGCAGCCAATTGATGTATCTCTCGTACACTGATCTTTCTCTCCCTCTCTTTCTCCTTCCCTTCCCCTCTCTCTAAGAAGTAAATAAATAAAAATTTAAAAAATAAAAATAATAAAAACATCAGGATATTCCTTAATGATGCATTCTCTTAGTTTTATGTCTATTTATTTATTATTTTTCAAGTCTATTTATAGCTGATGCTAGCATGTTCTAGATGGCACTTGCTGATAGGAACCTCCCCAAATCATTATTTTATAACTTGCTTTGGTAATGAGTCAGGAAGCAGTTTCCTCCAAAGAACGCATTAAAGGTGATAAGCAAATGTCTCACCTGCAACCTTGAGCCTGAGCAATTCTCATTTTTGTTTTGCGTTTTTCTCTTTTTGTAAGGAGCAAAATATCTTAATTTTATCAAGAATGTATGATTTAGGCAATGTAATCTAATATCACCTACTTTAGGAATACTCCAATGTAGGTTACATTTTCTTCTAATGACCTCAAATCCTTACTAAGCATTTCATTTCTGGTACTGGCCACTCTCAACCCTTACATATACCCTCCTGTATCCCATTTGGTTCCTTTACCCAAAGCTTTAATTTCTACCAATAGTCCACTGGTACCTGTAAAAATAGTAGTTGATTACTTAAGATGTAATCTTTCCCTAAAGCATTGATATTTTATACAGGGAATTTTTAGGAACAAAATATTTGACTTTTAAAGGAATCATCAGGAAAACACAATTTCAAGCACTATCTAAGACAAAGCAAATGATATTTTGGATAGCTATTTTAAGTGTTTCCAGCCATTAAAACTGGAGTACACAGTAATAGACTAAAAGTCACTCTTCCTACTCCAAGGCAAACCCTGCCTCTTACACTTTACTTTTTGTTTTTGTTTCTAACATATTTATTGAACTGTAATTCACATATAAAATTCACCTATTTTAAAGTGTACCTATCAGGTGTTTAGTATAGTCACAGAGTTGTGCAACCATCATCATAATCAATTTAGACCACTTCATCACCCCCAAAAGAAACTCTAACCCAGGCAATCACTAGCCCTGTGCAATCACTAATGTTTTCTGTCTTAATGGATTTGCCTGTTCTGTACATGTCATGTAAATGGAATCATTCAATATGCAGCTTCTTTCACTTAACATATTTTCAAATTTCATCTATGTTGTATCATATATCAGTACTTCATTTCTTTTTATTGCCAAATAACATTCCATTGTATGAGCATACAATATTGTCTTTATCTATTAATCATTTCATGGACTTTAGAGTTGTTTCCATTTTTTGGCTATTATAAATAATTATCTGAAGGATAGAAGAATTTGCCACTCCAAAACATGCATCTTTAGATTATTTTGAACTGAAGGCAACTGAGAGGAAGCAGATAAAATAAAAAATAAAAAGCTCTCTGCCCTCCCCCTATTTGCCTCACAGCAGGATATAGATTTGTACACGTTAATCACTGACAACCTTAAACCCTTATCAGCCCAGAGACAATGCCAGAGGACTCCATATAGCAGACTTTACTGACTAGCCCTTACCTTCCATTAGTCCCCCCCATATATTTGCCTCCCTACAATCTGCCTCCCTTAGACACTCATGTCCTTTTCCTTTACCTTGTTACTTCTCTAAATATTTACTGTCCCTTAGCTAAAATGCTATTATATAAGCCCTAGTTTTTAACCTTCGAGTTACTATCCCTGAGTTTCTCCCATATATATGAGATATACATATTCATAAACTTCTATTTGTTTTTCTCCTGTTAATCTGTGTTTTGTTACAGAGCCCCAGCCAAGAACCTAGAAAGATAGAATGAAAAATATTTACATACACACTGTGGCAATGATCATTTGAAGATTTCATTTATTTATTCTTAGAGAGAGGGGAACTGAGGGAGGAAGAGAGGGAGAGAAACATCGATCTGTTGCCTCTGGTACATGCCCACACCCAGGGACCTGGCGTGCAACCCAGACATGTGCCCTGACCAGGAATCAAACCAGCAACCTTTCCACTTGTGGGATGATGCCAACCCACTGAGCCACACCAGCCAGGGTGGCAACGAACATTTGTATATCAGTTTTTGTGTGGCTATATGTTTTTTTTTTCTTTTGGGTATGTATTTAGAAGTGGAATTTCTGGATTATAGGGTAACTCTATGCTTAATATTTTATTAAACTGCCAAACTAATTTCCAAAGTGGTTATAGCATTTACATTCCTACTAGTAGTGTATGAGTTTGATTTTTTCCAAATTCTCACCAAGATTTGTTATTGCATGTTTTTTTGATAGTAGCCATCTAATGGGTGTGAAGTATTATTTTACTGGGGTTTTGATTTGCATTTCCATGATGGCTAATGATGTTGGGACCTCTTCATCTTCTTTGGAGAAGTGTGTATTTAGATTCTTTGCCCATTTTGAATTGGATTATTTCTCTTTTATTGTTGAGTTGTAAGAGTTCTTTATATGTTCCATATACAAGTATCTTATAATATTTATAATTTGTAAATATTTTCTCCCATTCTGTGGGTTTTCTTTTTACTTTCTTGACAGAGTCTTTTTAAGTACAGAAGTTTTAGTCCTGGCTGGTGTTGGCTCAGTGGATTGAGTGCCAGACTAAGAAGAGGTGGAAGGAGGGGTCGCAGGTTTGATTCCCAGTCAGGGCACATGCCTGGGTTGCAGGCCAGGTCCCCAGTTGAGTGTGTGCGAGAGGCAACCGATTGATGTATCTCTCACACACCGATGTTTCTCTCCCTTCCCCTATCTCTAAAAATAAATAAATAAAATCTTTTTAAAAATTGTGGATTCTTAAGTGCAGAAGTTTTAATTTTGAAAAGTCCAGTGTATCTATTTTTTTCCTTTTTTGCTTATACTTTGGGTGTCATAATTGAGAAGGCTTTGCCTAACCCAAGGTCATTAAAATTTACTTCTATATTTTCTTTCAAGAGTTTTAAAGTTTTATCTATTACATTAGGTCTATGATCTATTTTGAGTTAACTTTTATATATGTGTGAGAAAGGGATTCATTTTAGCCTTTTGAATACACATATCCAGTTGTCCCAGTACTATATGTTGAAAAGACTATTCTTTCCTCACTGATTTATCTTAGTATCCTTTTTAAAAAAATTAATTGACCATAACTGAAAGTTTATTTCTGGACTCTCAATTCTATTCCATTGATTATGTCTATCCTTATGCAGGAACCACAATCTTGATTACTGTAGCTTTGCAGAAAATTTTTAAATCAGAAAGCGAGAGTCTTCTAACTTTGTTCTTCTTTTTCATGGCTGCTGGCTATTCTAGGTCCCTTGAATTTTCATGTGAATTTTAGGATCAGTTTATTAATTTCTGCAGAAAAGCCAACTGGGGATTTTGATAGAAATTGTGTTGCAGCTGCGTATCAATTTGGCAAATATTGCCATCTTAACAATATCATCTTCCAATCCTTAAACATGAAATATCTTTCCATTTATTTACATCATCTGTAATTTCTTTCAACAATAATTTGTAGTTAGTCCATGATTTTAATTGCAATTATTTGAATTGTTAGGAAAAAAGTAGTAATTGTAATTCAGCTCTCTTGGTTCTTTTTCAAGATTTTGAAGAGAGATTTATTTGTTGTATGGAAACTCAACAGTTTTTGATCCTTGGTGAGTCCTCAATCAAATTAATTTTTTCATTTCAGGACTATCAAATCTCCCAAGAGAGTAAGCTAGGTTTCTTATTTTTGCTCAGTCTTAACTTCCTCAAAGATACATTACTGTGCTATACAACATATTCTCTATACTCATTAGGGATCCAATGTGCTTGTTATTTGTTCCCCTGGGATGGATTTTTACATCTGTGATAAAATGCAGGGGTTTTCCCCCCTTAGGTTTATAATTAAGTAAAACATCTTATTCTGCAGCTGCCATAGAAAATAGCATTAACACACCTTCTGTAGATCTTGCAGAAGTGGGGCAAGGTATGTTTCTAATTTGTTACAAAGAGAGAAAGTTAACTTTTTAAAAAATCCTTGCCAGAGGATATATCCACTATTCCAGAGAGTGAGGAGAGAGAGAGAGAGAGAGAGAGAGAGAGAGAGAGAGAGAGAGAGAGAGAAGGGGGGAAGAGAAGGGAGGGGAGGAGAGGGGGAGAGAGAGAGGGACATTGATTGTCCTGGTCCCTAGGTATGTGCTCTGACTGGAAATTGAACCCGTGACTTTTCTGTTTACTGAACAATGCTCCAACCAACTGAGTCACACTGGCCAGGGCAGGAGAGAGTTAACTTTAAAAGAATCCTTATTTAATATTCTGAACCTGAAGTTCTGCCAGATGGGAAATTTAAATGCAGCACAATTTTCTTCCTAATGTTGTATATAAATATAGAAGCAGATTATCTGCTTCTCCTACAGAATTATATGTTGGTTGGTTGGTTGAACATATGCCAACATTCTTCATAACTTACATGACTTCAGCTGTACATATTTTGTATCTCCCAGTTTATACTTTTTAGGAGTATTTAAGCTAATATAGTCAAAGATATACATTTCACTAATTAAAAAAAAACTTTCTTAGATAATTTCCCCTAAAAAAATGTACAGAACTAAACATTCTCTTCCATCACATATAAAATATATTGTTTTAAAATTTTATTAATGTTAATTTAATTTGAATGAGTACTTCAAAATTACTAGTTTCTCATCCATTTTAATATCTTGTCCTCCTTTCAAAAACACCAGAGTTAAAACCAGCATTCTTTATTACCAACCCAACATAACTGCTATTCTTTCTGAATTACTAAGGTCAATTGATATTTTTAGTTTTAAAAAAAATCCTTATTTATCATGCATAAATGAGTACAATTTACAAGTATACATAAGAATTAGTTTTTTTTTCTTTGTGCACTAAGACAATGTATTAATACTTTTTTTGAGAATTAGTTCTTGAACCCAGATTGTGCTAAAGATGAATCACTTTATAATATTTTCTGCGGGACCAAAGTGTTTATATTATAGGCAAGAAAAAGTGGTCCAAGGGCGACTAAATTAATTTAGAAAGCAAAAGAACAAAAATACTATAAAGTAAATCTAAACTCTAAAAATCTAGAAAATAATGTTATTTGACCTTTACATTTCTCACTGGGGAAACTTTCTATAGAACCATTTTCCGTACTGTTACAAGTTAAAGAATGGAGACCAGAGTCATTTGTGGTGCTGAAGACTGAGAACCTGGGTTGCTACCTCAAAGTTCAACAGGGTAAAAAGAAAGTAGGTCTAGCCCTGGCTGATGTAGCACAGTGGAATGAATGTGGGCAGTGAACCAAAGGGTCGCCAGTTCTATTCCCAGTCAGGGCACATGCCTGGTTTGTCTGCTAGCCAGGCCCCCAGTTGGGGCCACTTGAGAGTCAACCACACATTGATATTTCTCTCCTTCTCTCTCCCTCCCTTCCCTTCTCTCTAAATATAAATAAATAAAATTTAAAAAATAAATAAACTTAAAAAAAAACTAGTTCTTACACTCTTACACTATGCAAAATGTAATCTTCCCATACATAAGGGAACAATGCGGTACAATACATGAATGACACTATATCCATACACTCATCCATTTAATACCTTTGCAATACCAAAATATAACAGCCCAATGGTAGGCACTTGAGGATACACAGTTATACATTCATTTCATATTGTTGAAAGTACAGTAAGAAGGCCAATGTAGTGGAAATGGAATGAGTGAGGGGTAAAATGATATAAAATGAAGCCAGGAGCCAGATCATTACAACCTTTTAGAATATTGCAAGAATTTAGATATTATTCTAAGAATGAAAAGAAGCCTCCAGAGTAGGCATAATCAAAGTTATATTTTTAAAGGATCATTAAAAAAAAAAAAGACTGCAATACTAGAAACAGGGAAGAAATAGGGAGAGAAGTAGACTATTTTTGTGTCTTGGAGAGAGATGTCAGATAATTCTGGATATATTTCATATGTAGAGCTGACAGGATTTGCTGGTGCATTAGATGATGAATATTTTAAAAAGAAAGAAGTCAAGAATAACTCAGAAGTCTTTGGACAGAGCAACTGGATGACTAGAGGTAGCATTCACTCAGATGAAGAACACCTAGGAAAAGAAAGGAGCAGGTTGTGTGCATGTGAGTGTGGGAAGGGGGTAGAATTCAAGAATTCTGTTTTGGACAGGATAAATGTTAAGTAGACAGCTAAATATGTGCTTCAGGGAAAAGAGGAAAAGTCTAAGTGGGAGACATAAATTCGGTAGTCACCAGTATATAGATAATATTTAAAGCCAAGAGACTAGATGGACATAGATGTCTTTTTATAGTTATGTAACCATTTCTCTGTATCAGTGGTATTCATATTTTTGCTTGTGTACCACCTAAAATTCTTTTGAAAACTACATACATCTTCTGACATTTTTAAGTTGATATCTAAAATTTTTTAAGTTTAAATGATTTTTTAAAATGTACTTTTAAACATACTATAAAATTTGACATCTAAAAGGAACTCTTGCACCTTTCTGTTACATCTAATGGAGTCTAAAAACACAGTAATTTGAAACTTGTAATTCACATAAGGAGGCAAAAAACAACCAATCAGAACAATGAGAAGGTCTTGGCTGGTGTGGCTCAGTGGGTTGAGTGCAGGCTTGTGACCAAAAGGTCACTGATTCAATTCCCAGTCAGGGCACATGCCTGGGCTGCAGGTCAAGTACTCAGTTGTGGCATGCAAGAGGCAACCAATCAGTGTTTCTCTCCCACTTTCTCACTCCCTTCCACTCTTTCTGAAAATAATAAAATTTAAAACAGTAACAACAACAAGATGAAAAAGAACCAAAAAAAAATGAGGATAGTATAAGCAGCCTCTGTGACAACTTAAAGAGGTCCAACATTTGCATCATAGGGGGTACCAGGAGAAGAGAAAGAGAAAGAAATTGGAAATCTATTTGAAAAAATAATGAAAAAAAACCTTCTTTTATTTTGTGAAGGAAATAGACACACAAGTCCAGGAAACACAGAGAGTCCCAAACCAGATGGATGCAGAGGCCCACTCTAAGACACATCGTAGTTAAAATGCCAAAGGTTAAAGATAAAGAGAGAATCTTAAAAGCAGCAAGAGAAAAAAAGCAGATCACCTACAGGGGAGTTCCCATAGGACTGTCAGCTGATTTCTCAAAAGAAACTTTGCAGGCTAGAAGGGACTGGCAAGAAATATTCAAAGTCATGAAAAGCAGGGACCTACAGCCAAGATTGCTCTACCCATCAAAGATATCATTTAGAATTGAAGGGCAGATAAAGGGCTTCCCAGATAAGAAAAAAACTAAAGGAGTTCATCATCATCAAACCATTATTACATGAAATGTTAAAGGGACTTATTTAAGAAAATGAAGATCAATACTATGAACAATAAAATGGCAAAAATACATATCTATCAACAATTGAATCTAAAAAACTAAACAAACAAGAACAGAGACAGAATCATGGATACAGACAGTGTTTTGATGGCTGCCAGATGTGACAGGGTGTGGGGGAATGAGTGAGAAGGTGAGGGGAGTAAGAAGTACAAATAGGTTGTCACAGCATAGCCATGGGGATGTAAATTACAGTATAGGAAATGGAGTAGCCAAAGAGTTTATACACATGACCCATAGGCATGAACAGTGGTGGGGGGATTCTGAGGGAGTAGGGGGTACTGGGTGGAGGGGGACAAAGAGGGGAAAATCAGGACAACTGTAATCAATAAAATATAATTAATCAATAAAATATAATCAATAAATGGCATAATCAATAAAATATAATTAAAATAAATGAAGTACTGATAGATGAACACTAAAAACATTAAGCCAGAGTAAAATCAGCCACTGATTGTATGATCTGTTTACATGAAATCTCCAGAATAGACAAATCCAGAGAAACATAAAGTAGATTAGTGGTTGTTAGGGGCCTGGAGAGGGACAAATGAGGAGTAATTGCTCATTGGTACCAAGTTTCTTTTAGGGTGATAAAAATGTTCTGGAGTTAGAGTGTAGTGATGGTTGCACAACTCTATAAATATGGTTTAAAAACAAACACTGAATTATATACTTTATTATTTTTAAGATTTTTAAATTTCACTTATTTTTAGAGAGAGGGAAGGCAGGGAGAAAGAAAGGGAGAGAAACATCGATAGGTTGTCTCTTGCTCATGCCCCAGCCAGGGACTGGGCCCACAACCCAGGCACATGCCCTGAATGGGAATCAAACCAGCAACCTGACACTCATCCAACTGAGCCACACCTATCACAGCTGAATTGTACACTTTAGAGGGGTGGAGTTTATAGAATGTGATAACTCAATAAAGTTATTTTTTATAAAGTCTAAAACACATACTTCTATTTCTTAAAGCCTTAACCCACTATTTTACTTTTTATTGACTTTTTATATTGATTCTAATTATAGAAAATAATACATCTGGATTAAAGAAACTCTTAAATAAAGAAAAGCAGAAAAAAAAATTAAAATCACCACAAATCTTACCATTCAATATTGAGATTTCTATTTTCTTTTCACAGGGTGTTACCAGAAAGGGGGCCTGGCCCTGAGCAGGCCTGCCTAGGGCCAGCGGGTAATGTGTGGGGTTCTTGATTTCATGCAGGAAAAATTTCACAATACAAATCCAAGTGATCTTTTAGAGGATGTTTATTAAAGCTGGGGACAGTGAAACAAGGAAGGGCCTAGAAGAAGCAACAGGAGAAGGACTATGTGGAGAAACGAGCCTCAGCTGGGCTGCTGCTTTGGCTCTCCAAGAAGTTGGAGAAAAGGGGGCCTTGGGGATAGGGTCAGGGGGTTAAACCATGAGGAGCTGCCACTGCCCATTGCTCCCTGGTTCTTGCAAGCCTCATGTGGGCCCTGAGAGTTCAGGAGATGCATGCCTGTGGGTGAAGAAGAGGGAGAAGGCAAAGACATGGGTGTGCTCCAGGGAGGGAGACCACACTGGCACCTTCATTTAGAGGGCTTTTAAAGACTGGGGGTTTAGTGGCAGTCTTGGGAGGATCTCAATAGGATATTCATCTGCTTTATGCTGAAGTGCCAAATGAGACTTACTCCCCTGATTTCATCTGTCCTTGGGTGTGGTTGGCAGATGGCGCAAATTAAATTTCTGCTATCTCCCTGAATAGGGTGATTTAAACTGTTTACCCTCTGCTTGCAGAAGTGCAAACCATTTACTTTTGTGTCCTTTGTTTAGGGAAGATAGCATTTACTAGATGGCTGCAAACTGCTTGTTTAACTATCTGTCTCATTTTCCCTATTCTGCTTGCCCCCCCGCTTAGTGGCCTGTCTCAATTCCAAGCTAATATTGATTCCCATTCATTTAAGCTCAAGAAAGAAAATCAAGAATCTAAAGTCATCTCTATTCACTGACAAAGTTAGAACTGAATTTAGTACTATCTGAAATTAAAGCCCATTTTCTTTTCCTTATACCATCTGAAGAAAAACAGAACACAAAGTGGCATATATAAATTTATAACACTGCAATAAGCAAAAGGCCAAATGTGTGGAAATTTTTGAGGGTTGATAAGTTGTTGCTATTTGTTATTTGTCTTTCCTTGTAGAACTGGTTAAATGAACAAGATACTTTGTGAACTTTTGTGTCTAAGTCACAACATGAAACTACCAACCAATGTTACTGACTGCTTGGAACAGTAACAAATGGCCATGATATTAAGTAGCAAAGATGGGAGGGGCTCAAATTAGCAACAGAAGATTTCCCACTACATCAAAGATTCAAAGCAAGTAGTTACAGGCCCTAAAACAATCCAAGAAAAGAAAGACCTATATATCAGTTAAAATGTTAAGATGCTGGGTAATACTATGTATATATTTCAGCAATTTAACAACTACTATTTAGTTGTTAAACAGAGACAAAGTGTATACATCCATGTATAATCTAAACATACAGACCCATGTAAGTTTAGTATGGGTAAAAAATGAAAAAATGTCAGCCTTTCCTCTCAGGTACTAAAAGGTAGAAAAATTAATTAACTTAGCATTATTCAATATTTTTCTGATATAAAGATACCAAACTAGGTTATATTTAAAGGTCCCTTTGGCTCTACTATTTTCTGAAACTTGAGGTATCATCAGGGACCTAAAATTAATTAATTAATTAATTTAAAAAAGAAAAGCTCAAGCCGTGGCTGGGTGGCTCAGTTGGTTAGAGCATTGTTCCATATACTGAAGGGTTGCAGGTTCAATTCCTGATCAAGGCATACACCTAGGTTGCAGGTTCAATACCTGGCTAGGGCACATTCAGGAGGCAAACTATCGATGTGTCTGTTTCTCTCCCTCTCTCTCAAATCAATAAAATCATATCAAATACTTCCTTATTCACGACAAGGGAATTCACAGATAACAAGGCTAGCAATGCAAATAGTTTTAAGAAGGTATCTGGGGAGACATCTAGGCCCACAGGAGCAAATCCTTGCAGTCAAAGCTCTAAGGTTCTGCAGAGATCTAGGAGGAGGGAGGTGCCTGCTTTCAAATGGCTTTTGTCCAGAGCAGACAGCAAAATGGAGTTCAGCTAGGTGGTTCCCTAACATTCATACTTCCAGTTAAGACAAGCTAATGACAAGCATTCCTTGGAGGTATTGTGGGTTCAGTTCCAGACCCCTTCAATAAAGCTAGCTGTAATCTTTTTACTGGTGGATAGCCTTGCCTTCAATTTGTAAAAAGTGTAGTATCCGTGAAGCACAACAAAGCAAAGCACAATAAAATATATGTGCATTTTCCAACTCCTTTTGAGAATAAGTGGGACAAATAAATTTTCCAAAAAAAAAGGGTGTGACAACCTTAAACTAATAGGGTATTATACATCAAGAATAAGTGAGACAATATTCAAATATATTCCTTTCCCCTATACCGCAGTTTGGAAAGTGTGTGCAAGTTTGGGGTTTTGACAGGAGTAATAAAATATTTATGAGAAATAAATAAGCACCTCTTTGTTTGCATTCCAGGTTCATAGGAATATGAGTGGAAAAAATATATATTCTTACAAACTGCACACACATATTAACAGCGTAATTTTTTTTACCTGATATGAAGGGTGAAGGCTTTACCAAATCTGAATCAGGTAATAACTGAATATGAACTGTGAAGTTTTACTGTTTTATGTTTACCTTTTTTGTTACTAATACACTATTACTGGGAGGATATTTTGAATAGCGTAGTAACAATAACAAATTTCTGCTATGACCATTTAAAAGCCACACTTTAACCCTAACTAACCTCCTAATGCATTTCCAAGGGTTAACAATGGTCTTGAAATAGTCTCCTGAAAGGAGAGGGAGAAAAAATCTACTCACTATAATCTGGGCCTCCCACCACCAAGCTATAACCAACTGATCTATCTTGACACAACAGAACGCAGTTAATAATTATATAAAAAGTTTTAGGAAACTAATTTAAGGAATCCCTATTTTCTAATATCCTTCTGTGTCAAATTCATCCCTGCCCAAGTTCTATCCTCACTTCTTCAATTCAGCTACCCTAGAAATGTGTCTTTAAACCTCTCTTTGTAAAAGTCCCTAGGGCTACCCTATAAAGTTGTGGCTGAGGTCCAAAAATGGGGCCCTTATAACAGTTTGGACGTTAAATGCTTAGGTATTGTAATATTCTTGAATAACTGTCTTTTGCTTAACGTTTGGTACCTTTAGTTTAAAGAACGAGTCATGACAGGAAACCAAAGAGAACTATTCTGTCTTCTAAACTTCGCGTACTTCACATTATCAGGGGTGTACAGTATGAATGCGCTGCCTTTAAAGAAACTGAGAGAAGGAAAAGGCAAAACTCACTGGCGAATTGTGGCAACATGAAAATAATCAGCTGAGCTATCCAGACCAGAAGTTTCTGTATTTCATGGTGCCTCCTCTTTAAGACTGTATACACTTCTTAAGTCTTAGAGTTCGTCCAAATTAAGGCAAGCTTCGTCTCGCATTCCCAGGATGGTTTGTTTCCGAACCCTGCCCGCCCTCCGCCCAGGCCCCGGCAGCCATCACCGCAGACTGCAGCACCCGAGCTCGCGGCCCGCAGGCGCGGAGGCCCCCGCCCCGCTGGGCCGGCGCCGGGAGGGGGCTCCGGGCTAGGAGCCCGCCTCTGCGGCGGCCGAGCCCGGCACCGAGTGGGCGCGCCGGGCCGGAGGAGGGGCCCACAGTCGTGGCGCCGCCTGTGCCCGCCGCCCCTCCCTGAACCGCTACTTAAGCGACTCTGGCACCTCCCCCGCCTCAGTGCGTTACTTACCTCGACTCTTAGCTTGTCGAGGACAGTAACCGGGACCCGCTGTCTACTCCTGCTGCTTGCGCCTTCTAACCCGCAGCCATGGTGAGTGGGCAGCGTGCGGCGCCCCCGTCGCTGGGGATCTCGGAGGGCCTCTAACTAGAGAGGGCTGGGACCAGCGCTGTCCATTTGGAGGGCAAAAAATGAAGCGAGAACTAAGGGTGGGCATAGATGGATTCCGGTTTGTGGAGAAAAGGTGGGGCCCGGAAAGGGAGGGGGCCCCCGCCTCTTCTTGGACTCTGGTAGGGGATGGTGGCGTGCCGGTTCCTTCCACGGTGCTTGGGGCTCTCACTTAGCCTTTGGCCCCAGGATGCCGCGCCCCACTACCTTGCAGTCTTTTCCCGCCCGTTCCCATCCCCCTTTCCTTCCCCTTCCTTTAGCGGGCGCGCGCGCGCGCGGGCTCTCCCCGCCCTCACTTCCTCCTCCGCGCGAAAAGCAAAGGCGGGAAGGAACCTGACAAAAGCGCACGCGCGACCGTTACCCTCCTGCCCAGGAGCGGCGGGAGACAGCCACTGCAGTCTGCGCGTGCGCGGTAGGGTGCTGCGACTGGGTCTATGGCTGGAGAGTGTCTTCTGCTATTCGGAGTTTCTGTTTAAAAATGAAAACGAGATGAACGTAAAGGAATGCACCTTGTCATTGTGTTGCACAATGCCAGCGTATTAGGAAAATTACCCCCCAACAGCCCGTAGAGACCATCTACCCCACTGTGGCCTCTCTGCTACGTTAGGCATGCTTGTGAGAACAGGTGGTGGTGGTGAGGGATTTTGAGGGAAGGGAAATACAATCATGGTCCAGATATGTGCTGCGGATAATGCCCTGAAGTGCCTTAACAGATGTGGAGGTGCTGGGTTGAGCCCAACTCCTGTGGGGAGCTTAGATGGTTGGCCTTGGCTGCTCTGCCTACGTGGCTGGGGCTGTTGCGTATCTCTGCAGCTGCGCGGTCCCGCTGGCCGCAGCGGGCGCGGTCACGCACACCCAGAATTGCTCATTCATCCTGTGCCGCAGAGCCCTGCCCCTCATGGGGTGGGAGGGGGGCCAGTAGCCAGGCATTTCCTGTTCACTGCTCTGGCCACGTGCTTCCTGTACTGGGAGCTGCCCGGAAGTCTGGCCACCTAGTCCGGAATGGTATTCTGGGGCCTGAGTGCTGGACGAATGGCCTCCTCCCTCTTTTGGTCCTTCAAAGGAGGAAGCTGTTACTAAGGTCTCTCCTTGGTTTGGAAAGAGGGCTTCCTAAATTAGAGGGGGAAAGGAAATTCCTTACAAGCAATGTAGATTAAAAAAATATATAGCAGTCGTCCCCTAGAAAAGTGTACATTTTAATTCATCTTAAAAGAGGCAATCTGTAAAATTTAAAATTTCGTTCATATATTGTTCTTCACAGTCATTACCAGATTGCTTTCATCCCGATTTTTTTTTTCTCTTCCACAGCGCGAGTGCATCTCCATCCACGTGGGCCAGGCTGGTGTCCAGATCGGCAACGCCTGCTGGGAGCTCTACTGCCTGGAACATGGCATCCAGCCCGATGGCCAGATGCCAAGTGACAAGACCATTGGCGGGGGAGATGACTCCTTCAACACCTTCTTCAGTGAGACGGGTGCTGGCAAGCACGTGCCCAGGGCAGTGTTTGTAGACCTGGAACCCACAGTCATTGGTGAGTTGCCCTCAATAACCCAAGTGAGATCCCAGGGGTCTGGGACAGGAGGTGTGTCCTGGGGCCTCTGTTGATGCCTGGGCTTGTGAGGATTGTTAGTGACGGGTGGCCGCTTTGTTTCCCTCCTCCAGATGAAGTTCGCACTGGTACCTACCGCCAGCTCTTCCACCCTGAGCAGCTGATCACAGGCAAGGAAGATGCTGCCAATAACTATGCCCGTGGACACTACACCATTGGCAAGGAGATCATTGACCTTGTCCTGGACCGGATTCGGAAACTGGTAGATACTACATTTGAGTATACATATTTATGTGAACCAATGTCACCCCAGTAGATTCAATTTTTAAAAAGATGCTAAAATGTACATGAGTTAAAATAATGAATAAAATCATCAATAAGTAAATATTTAAATGGGTTGAGGGGGTTCCGTTGCAAATTTAGGGGAGAGGCCAAACTATAGCATTCATTCTTTGGTGCATGCCAGATGTGGGACACACTGCTCGCTTTGTTCACTGGAATTCTCAAGTTATGGGACTATTTTGCTACTCGTCATGCTTACATCAATCTCATGTTCGTGATTTAAAGAAATAGAAATTCTAAGTATGAAAATGCATCCTGGCATTAAAGAATTACATTTTCTTTTTGCTTTCCCTACAGGCTGACCAGTGCACGGGCCTTCAGGGCTTCTTGGTTTTCCACAGCTTTGGTGGGGGAACTGGTTCCGGGTTCACCTCCCTGCTGATGGAGCGCCTCTCTGTCGATTATGGCAAGAAGTCCAAGCTGGAGTTCTCCATTTACCCAGCCCCCCAGGTTTCCACAGCTGTGGTGGAGCCCTACAACTCCATCCTCACCACCCACACCACCCTGGAGCACTCTGATTGTGCCTTCATGGTTGACAACGAGGCCATCTATGACATCTGTCGTAGAAACCTCGATATTGAGCGCCCAACCTACACTAACCTTAACCGCCTTATCAGCCAGATTGTGTCCTCCATCACTGCTTCCCTCAGGTTTGATGGAGCCCTGAATGTCGATCTGACCGAATTCCAGACCAACCTGGTGCCCTATCCCCGCATCCACTTCCCTCTGGCCACATACGCCCCTGTCATCTCTGCTGAGAAAGCCTACCATGAACAGCTTTCTGTAGCAGAGATCACCAATGCGTGCTTTGAGCCAGCAAACCAGATGGTGAAATGTGACCCTCGCCACGGTAAATACATGGCCTGCTGCCTGTTGTACCGTGGTGACGTGGTTCCCAAAGATGTCAATGCTGCTATTGCCACCATCAAGACCAAGCGCAGCATCCAGTTTGTGGACTGGTGCCCCACTGGCTTCAAAGTTGGCATTAATTACCAGCCTCCCACTGTGGTGCCTGGTGGAGACCTGGCCAAAGTACAGCGAGCTGTGTGCATGCTGAGCAACACCACAGCTATTGCTGAGGCCTGGGCTCGCCTGGACCACAAGTTTGACCTGATGTACGCCAAGCGTGCCTTTGTCCACTGGTACGTGGGTGAGGGCATGGAGGAAGGAGAGTTTTCTGAGGCCCGTGAGGACATGGCTGCCCTGGAGAAGGATTATGAGGAAGTTGGTGTGGATTCTGTTGAAGGAGAGGGTGAGGAAGAAGGAGAGGAATACTAATTACCATTCCTTTCAGCCCTGCAACATGTCATACTCAGAATTTCAGGTTCAGCATCTGCTCTCTGATTAGATTTTCTTTGCTTTTACCTGCAATCATGTCCGTCTTCTTCATGTATACCTGTAAGATTGTCTGCTCATATTTCAAAGTAAAGGCATTGAGAAAGAAGTTTGACTTTGGTCTTTGTTGATTTCTCTACACTTGGAGGATAGAGTCTGCAGCAGGGTAGTAATATGAAGGAACCCACATGTGTGTAGCTACTTCTAAGGAGAAAAAGAAGCACATAGTTCTGGAAAGGCAGAGCTTGATTCTGATGTACTGAAAGTCATTCTGCTAATCTAGTTCCTGAAATCAGGTAATTACTCATGATTTAGGAATAGTAAATACAGACATACCTGGTCTTACTGCACTTCAGAAACATTTTTGTTTAAATTGAACACAAGACCCTCCAGCCAAAAAATGTCAACTCGTGATTTCTTGTGATCTGGAACCAATCCCACAATATCTAAGGTATACCTGTAAATCACTTCGAATCTCCTGCAAATGTGCTGCTGTAAAAGCTATGTGCATTTGTGAGAGTACTGCTCTACTACAGAGGGTTAAGTGGGAACATTTGTAAAGGTTAAGAGCTTACATTACTCCAAGTATATAATGCCTACATCCAAAGGAATCTAGAGAAGCAAATAGAGGATTTAACCTAGAAGAAAATACATGTTTCATATTCATAAAGCATAGGGACAGTTAAGTTTTGTTGAAAATGTTGATGGAATAAACTTGTCCCACCCTCTACCAAACAATTGTTCCAGCTTCTGAAAGAAATTTGGTTCGGCAGAGACAATTGAGAAAGTTCTTTTGGGGTGCACTGCGGGCCTAGTGTAGCAACACAAATGTGGCTACCACAGTCAGCAGGGGGAAGTAAGTTCCAGTGCTCTAAATTGGATTAATAGCCAAATGGGAATTAAGGTTTTGAGTTGATGCCCAACTCACAAAGGGAAGACAATCTTGAGAGATGTTTGAAGAGGCTTTGAGATGTTCCTTTTATTTTTGCAAAACAAGAGGGTAAGGTAGCTAGGCCAGAGCCTAGAAAGCAGCAGCAAACAAGTGCAGAAAAGCCTGCTTTTCAGGCAAGCAATACTCAATGCAGAGGGTGCCGTGATGCTTTTTCAGAGTTATGAGGCACAAAGCAGGGACAGGATTATGAAACCAGTGTTTCGACTGTAATGTTTTATTTTGGAGTAGGGGAACAATGCTTTTTTTTAAAAAGAAAATTAGAGTAAGGCAAATGTTAAAATGACAAGCTTGGGTGGTAAGTACGTGGGTGTTTGTGATCTATTATCTGTTTCTGCATAGCAAATTGACTGACAATTTTGTGGCTTAAAACAGCATATGGCCCTGGCCAGGTGGTTCAGTTGGTTGGAGCATCATCCCAATACACCAAGGTTGCAGGCTTGATCCCCAGTCAGGGCATGTAAAGGAGTTAACAAGTGAATGACTGAATGGATCTCAAATCAATAAAGAAAAATTTAAAAACAGTATATGTGTATTACCTCATGTAGTTTCTGAGGGTCAGGAATTCAGGAGTACCTTGGCTGGGTGGTCTGTCTTGGGGTTTATCATAAGATTGCAGTCTTCTCATTCTTGGTGGGCCGGAGATCACTTCCAAGGTGGTTCACTCACACACCTGGCAGGTTAGTGCTGGTTGTTGGTTGGCAACCTTAGTTCTTCACTTTGACCTCTCAAAAGGGATCTTTGAGTGTCCTAATGACATGGCAGCAGGCTTCCCCCAGAGAGTGATCCAAGAGACTGCAAGTGAGAAGCCATAATGTCTTACGACATAACCTTGAAAGTTGTACTGTTATTTTACCAATATCCTATATGTTAAATGTCAGTCCAAATTCCAGCACCTATTGTGAGAGGAAACTACAACAGGAAGTGAGAATCAATGGGAGTTATATAATTTTTATATTGCCTAGAACAACATGATAGTTACAATCTCCTATTTTCTGTAGGCTTCAAATATTTCATTTTTAAAAAGGAGGGAAACCTGTAATTTAAAGAGAAAAGTTTTCCCATTTTCTACAGTTCAAACTCAAATTTCAGTATTTTTAAATATATTTTATTGATTATGCTATTACAGTTGTCCCAATTTCCCCCCATTGTCCCCTTCTATCTGGTACCCCCCATTCCCTCCAGCATTTCCCCCTGCCCCTTAATTCATGTCCATGGGTCATGCATGTTAAGTTCTTCGGCTCCTCCATTTCCTATACTGTTCTTAACATCCTCCTGTCTATTCTGTACCTACCAATTTGTTCTTCTTAATCCCTGTACCTTTTACCCCATTCTCCCTCTTCTCCCTCCAAACTCTCCCTAAATGATCTCCATATCTATGACTCTTTCTGTTCTACTTGTTTACTTAGTTTGTTTTTTAGATTCAATTGTTGATAGTTGTGAATTTATTGCCATTTTATTGTTCATAGTTTTGATCTTATTTTTCTTAAATAAGTCCCTTTAATATTTCATATAATGGTGGCTTGGTGATGATGAACTCCTTTAGCTTTACCTTGTCTGGGACACACTTTATCTGCCCTTCCATTCTAAATGATAGCTTTGCCGGATAGAGTAATCTAGGTTGTAAGTCCTTGATTTACATCACTTTGAACACTTCTTGACAGTCCCTTCTAGCCTGCAAAGTTTCTTTTGAGAAATCAGCTGACAGTCTTATGGGAACTCCTTTGTAGGTAACTCTCTGCTTTTCTCTTGCAGCTCTTAAAATTCTCCTTATCTTTAGCCTTTGGCATTTAATTATGATTGTCTTGGTATGGTCCTCTTTGTGCCCATCTGGCTTAGGACTCTCTGTGCTTCCTGGACTTGTATGTCTATTTCCTTCATCAAATTAGGGAAGTTTTCTTTCATTATTTTTTGAAATAGATTTCCAATTTCTTGCTCATTCTCTTCTCCTTCCAGCACCGTTATGATTTGAATGTTGGTACATTTGAAGTTGTCCCAGAGGCTCCTTGGTCTATCCTTGTTTTTTGGATTATTTTTTCTCCTTGCTGTTCTGAGTAAATTTTTTTTCTTCCTTATGTTCCAAATCATTGATTCTTGGCTTCATCTACTCCACTGCTGATTCCCTGTAAATTTTTCTTTATTTCACTTAGTGTAACCTTCATTTTTGCCTGGGTCTTCTTTATGCTGTTGAAGTACCTAATGGGTTCCTTGAGCAACCTAATAACAGTGTTTTGAACTCTGCCTCTGATAGGGCCCTTTAAGAGGAGACTCCTGAGACTCCCACAGTTTCTTCCCCACTCCAACTGCTACCGACTTGTACAGCCAGAATTTATGGGGACTTATCTTCCCAGCACGGGAACCCTGGTCTGGGTGGTCTGGTGTGGGGCTGGAATCCCTTGCTCCTGAAGTATTCCTCCTAATTTTTATCTACCACAAGTGGGTGAGGGACCATTCATTCCGCACCTCTGTGCCGCTTCACACATCTCCATGTCTCCACCCCTCCTACCTGTCTGGATGAATGCGGCTTCTTTCATTCTTTGGTTGTCAGTCTTCCATACAGCTTGATTTTCTGACAATTCTGGGTAACATTTGTTTTGTAGTCTAGTTGTAATTTTTGCCATGGTTGTGTGAGGAGGCAAAGCTTGTTTACCTATGCCTCCATCTGTACTGGAAGTCTTTTTTTTAAAATATATTTTATTGATTATGCTGTTAAATTTGTCCCATTTCCCCACCTTCACTCCACTCCATCCTGCACATCCCCTCCCTCCCACATTCCCCCTCTATAGTTCATGTCCATGGGTCATACATATAAGTTCTTTGGCTTTTACATTTCCTATACTAGTCTTACCCTCCCCCTGTCTATTTTCTACCTACCATTTATGCTACTTATTCCCTGTACCTTTCTCCCCTCTCTCCCCCTCCCACTCCCCTGTTAATAACCCTCCATGTGATCTCCATTTCTGTGGTTCTGTTGCTGTCCTAGTTCTTTGCTTAGTTTGCTTTTGTTTTTGTTTTAGGTGTGGTTGTTAATAACTGTGAGTTTGCTGTTATTTTTACTGTTCATATTTTTTATCTTCTTTTTCTTAGATAAATCCCTTTAACATTTCATATAATAAGGGCTTGGTGATGATGAACTCCTTGAACTTGACCTTATCTGAGAAGCACTTTATCTGCCCTTCCATTCTAAAAGAAAACTTTGCTGGATAGAGCACTCTTGGATGTAGGTCCTTACCTTTCATGACTTGGAATACTTCTTGCCAGTCCCTTCTTGCCTGCAAGGTCTCTTTTGAGAAATCAGCTGACAGTTTTATGGGAAGTCCTTTGTAGGTAACTGTGTCCTTTTCTCTTGCTGCTTCTAAGATTCTCTCCTTCTGTTCCATCTTGGGTAATGTAATTATGATGTGCCTTGGTGTGTTCCTCCCTGGGTCCAGCTTCTTTGGGACTCTCTGAGCTTCCTGGACTTCCTGGAAGTCTATTTCCTTTGCCAGATTGGGGAAATTCTCCTTCATTATTTATTCAAATAAGTTTTCAATTTTTTGCTCTTCATCTTCTCCTTCTGGTACCCCTATAATTTGGATGTTGGAATGTTTAAAGATGTCCTGGATGTTCCTAAGCCTCTCATTTTTTTGAATTCTTGTTTCTTCATTCTTTTCTGGTTGGCTGTTTCTTTCTTCCTTCTGGTCCACACCATTGATTTGAGTTCCAGTTTCCTTCCCATCACTATTGGTTCCCTGTACATTTTCCTTTGTTTCTCTTAGCACAGCCTTCATTTCTTCATCTAATTTGTGACCAAATCCAACCAATTCTGTGAGCTTCCTGATTACCAGTGTTTTGAACTGTGCATCTGATAAGTTTGCTATCTCTTCGTTGCTTAGTTGTATTTTTTCTGGAGCTTTGATCTATTCTTTCATTTGGGCCATTTTTTTTGTCTTGGCGTGCCTGTTGCATAAAGGGGCGGGGCCTTAGGTGTTCACCAGGGCAGGGTAACACTGGTCGCTGCGCTGTGATGCTGTGTGTTGGGGAGGGGTCCAATAGGGAGCAATGGTGTTTGCTCTACCCTCTGCCAGGTTTTCAATTACTTCCTCCACTATCCACAATCAAATTGGGCCCTTATGGTGCCGCTTCCCGAGTTGGTGGGTTTGTGTACGTTCTAGGTCCCTGTGGGTCTCTCCAACAAACTCTCCTGTGAGGCTGGGAGTTGCTCCCGCTGCCGCCTCAACCCCCACGGGTGTTTTCAATCAGAGGTCTGAGGCTTTATTTCCCCGCGCTGGAACTCTGGGTTGTGTGGTCTGTCACCAGGTCCACCAGCTGCTGCCTCGTCGGCCATCTGCAGCTTTGCCCACCCACTCCACAGTCTGCCACCTCGCTGGGTCTGCCAGCCACTGCCTTGCTGTGAGTCCTCTCCGCCTCGGCTGGCCTAACCCTCCTACTGGTCTGGATAATGTTTCTTCTTTATCTCCTTGGTTTTCAGACTTCCATAAGTTTGACTTTCTGTCAGTTCTGGTTGTTTTTTGTTTTTAAATTGTTGTTGTCCTTCTTTTGGTTGTGCGAGGAGGCACAGTGTGTCTACCTACGCCTCCATCTTGGCCAGAAGTCCCTGTACTGGAAGTCTTAAATTTCAGTATTTTTTATTGCCTTTTAAGCTGTCCTATAGAATAGACACCTATCTACACTCCTGAACTATCCTATCCCCTTTCTACCTTAGTTATTTGGTTATTGATCCATTTTGCTACTAAAATTTAGTATTTGCTTCTGTCCCCAAACATTTTTTTGTCAAGACAATGCCTAGTAGTTGACTGTTAGTAATCAAAGCCTTTGGTGACATGAGATACCAAGTGTGTGATGTGGCAGGGATGGCTATAATGAAATGCTAAGTCACCCAGGAAATACCACCAAGCATTCCTTTAGGTGAGTACTAGGGTCTTATCATCTACATCTGTGCCCCAGAAGCAAGCACAGTGCCTGGTAATGCTTATGGCCCACAGATTGCTCCCATGGAAGTAAAAATAAATAATGATTATTTCCCTCTTAGGCCAGATTCTTTACTGTTCTAGTCAATGTGAACATTTAACCCCAGAGTTTTGTAAAACATACCCTCTTTCTAGGCCCAGGTCTCTTCAAGCACCTCCTAGAAGGTGAGTCTCAGGGTGGCAAGCCCCAGGGAACAGAGACAGAGACGCTTGACCTCTTGTTCTGTCACTAGTCAGGCTCTCAACCTTCTGGCCCTATTTTCCCTTTAGCACAACAGATTTCCATCCTGCCTTTCTCAGAAGAGGGTGGCAAATAGGGCAATCAAATCTTGGAGGACTTGTAAACTTAGAGATGTAGGTCTGAACTTGGGAGGTGAGGAGCAGGGCACCTCAAGCCAGGACATTACAGCTCTGCTCAGGGGGACCCCAGAGCCATTGCCAAGGGAGAATGAAATCCATTTACTCAGAAAAGAAAGAAATATAAGTAAAAGCCTAAGGAGGGCTTACTTAGAGATGGTGCGGATAATAATGATGATTAATTAACAGCAACACCTTCAGCTTACTCCCCAATCACTTTTTTAAAACACCAGAATGCTTAAATACCTTCACAACCCAGCATTCTTGGCCTCATTTTTTACAGAGGACAGATTTAATTGGGAAGGAAGAAAGGAAGTGATACCATAGCCCAGTATCCTACTTTGTAAGATCAAGTGCCTTAAATATTGCCTGCCACAAGATCAGAGGCAATTGGGGTCTTTCGGCCCTATGAAGGACTGGGGCTGTGATTTAGGGACATGCTCAGATTGAGGCTTGAGGGGGAAAAGAAAGAGATGCCATTTTCCCCTCCCAATTCCATCAAATTCCTGGTAAATTCCTGGCAAATTCCTTAATGCCCTGCAGATGGCACCACTGACAAGGAGTTCTCTGCCCAGAAGTGCTGAGCTCAGATTTGTGAACTCTGCCCTGGCTGTCACCTGGGAAGTGAGCCTAAAAGATACAGAACAAACTGGCATCCCTAGCATCCCTAGCATTCGCATGCTTGTTACTTTTTGTTCTGTCCATTCCTGGAGCCAGCTGGACCCCATGCTAGGCCATTGTGAATCAGGCAGGCACAGGAAACCCCACACCCAAGGAGCTCTTGACCTCAGCTCCTCTTCTAGGTGCTTCCCAGGGTGGATGGTTATAAAACCATGGCCTTGGAGTCAACAAGGGGTAATAAAGGAGTGTGTTGCCAGATTAATCTAAACTCAATATTGATACAAAGTCAATAACCACCCAAGTATGAGGACATCATCATGTAGATACTGATATCATTGTGTTGCAAGGGCCAGGTTTTCCTTTCCTCCATCTGGTCTATAAACTAGAATAAATGCCCTACCCTACCCATCCCTCAACTGATGAACCCATCTCCCAACTGACAGCCTGCTGTATGTTTCTGTGTCCAACTCTGATGGAATCAAACTCATCACTTCAGTCCTGCCTGAGGCCTTCAGACACTATTCTCTCTGCCATATGTAATACTTGTTCCACCCACAACAGACCCCACCCCCTTTGCCCAGTTAATTCATTCTCTTCCTTCAGTGAGGAAAACCCAAGTGTCACCTCATCAAGGATTTGAAGGCTAGGTCAAACCAGATCAGATTATCTAGTATATATTTTTATAGAATTGTCTACTTTTCTCTGAAATTATTTATTGTATTTTGAAGTTACATATTTATTTATGTGATTATTTAATTAATATATTCCCCCACCAGATTTTATAAGCTCCATGTCTATTATACAGTTACTATCCTTATCACTAGTACCTAGCTTACTGTTTAGTATGTGACTGCCACTTAACAAATATTCCAAGAATTAATTATGGGCAAGAATATAGATTCAACCTTTTAATTCTGAAAGCTAGCAAAGACTGTCTTCCTCTTTCCCCACTTTCCCAATCCCAAAGATCTAAGATGCCTGAGGAAGGCAGTGACATCAAATGAAGGTGGAAGAAAAAATTGCTCCTCTGTTTTAAAGATTCTTCTTCAATAAGAAGAAATCCCTTAGCCTCTCTCTGGCCCAACTCTAGTATCTCATGATACTAATATTTAGGAACTTCTGCTGGCTCACATTGACCAGACGAATGTGTGCCATGAGACAGGTGTGACTCAGCTGCCAGAAGAGGCTGATGTCACCTTAGACATTCCTTCTATACGACAGTGTGCAAAGCTAGGTAGGTAGGTATTCCCACCATCCTCTTCACTGATCACCCTACAATGCAAACTATTGTCCACTTCTGTGCACTTTAAGAAGGATATGGAACAGGCAAGACAGTTTCCTCCAAGGGGTGAGTGAGTGGGTAAGTAAGGGGTCCTGGGTACAGCTACTCAGAAAACTGAGGTTTTTTAGATTAGAAAAGAGAAGTCCAAGGAAGAGCCCCTATCCAGAAATGGCGGCAAACTCATTCCTCAAAACCCCAAAGGTCAGGGCAAAGGATGGGAAGAACATTACAGCTCACTTTCTAATAATTAGCTAGGACCCACAATGGACCACTATGGCATCCATGTTGTGAAAAGCAAAAGAGGTAGAACTGCAGACTTCTAAGATTCCTCCTCATTTCCAGAGTCTAGGATTTCCAAATTTTCCAGCTATCTCAAGCTAATCTTTCATTATGACTATTCTCTCAAATAGGTAAAGATAGGTAGAGGCAAAGGAACAGAGTCTCTCAAAACATGTTTCTTAAACCCTTCCCCCTAATCCTGCCAATAGCAATAACAACAAAAAGTTCTGCTAGGAAAGCCTTTACTAAGGGGATTCTGGTTTCCCTAGAATCCTAGACAACAGGGAAATTTCAAAATCGTTGGCTTATTTCTAGAAATTGGTCCAGTTTCCATCAGAGAGAAGGGAAAAGATTTACAGCCTGACTTAATTTGGGCTGCTATAACAAAACATCATAGACTAGAAGACTTAAAGAAAAAACGTTTGTGCCTCACACTTCTGGTAGCTGGGAAATCTAAGATCAAAGTGCTGGCAGATTTGGCCTGGTAAGAGCCCTCTTCCTAGCTTTCACATGGCCCACTGCCTTCATGCTGTGTCCTCATATGGCTGAGAGAGCAAAATTCCTAGTCTCTTTCTCATCTTATATGACATTAATCCCACAATGGGGGCTATACTTTATGACATCATCTAAACCTAAGTACCTCCCAAAGGCCCCACCATCACATTTGGGGTTGGGTGTTAACATGTGAATTTAGGTTTGGGGGGACACAAACGCTTTGTGCACAGCACAGCACTTAGTATTTTCACCTTAGAACTGGATGGGTTATTTCAGAAGATCCAGAAAGTCCTGGGAATAAAACCATCCTAAAGCTACTGGTCTTAAAGTGAGCAGGAATTTTTCTGTACTCTTTTTATGTTTTCTGTGGGAAAATTGGGACATGTAAATAAGAATAGAAAAAAATTAAAATAACCCATAATGTGAATGCTGAAAATTTTGTTTTTTTGAAAAAGGGTAACTTTTGAGTGCCTTCCAGTTAAGATTGGTGGCATAGGTAAACACGGCTTGCCTCCTTGAATAACCACATCAAAATTACAACTAAACCACAGAATATCCATCAGAAATCAAGTAGAATGGAAGTCTTACAGCTATGGAATTAAAGAAACCACATCTATCCAAACTGGTAGGAGAGGCAGGGATGGGAAATGGGCTGGTTTCACACCCACATGTGGTGGATAAAAATCCAGGAGGGAAAGCTCAGGAGTGAGGAGTCCTAGCCCCACACCAGGCCCCCCCAGCCCAGGATTCCAATGCCAGGAAGAGAAGACCCCGTAACTCCTGCCTGGAAAAACCAGTGGGGATCGAGTCAGTGGAAGAAATTTCTAGAGTCCCAAGCAGATCCCTTTGAAGAACCCACACACGGACTTACTCAGACTCACTTCCTCTGAGCTCCAGCACCAGAGTAGCAGCTTGAAAGGCACCAGTGGCATATGGGGAAAAACTAAAGTGTCTGGCATCAAGGTGAGAGCTGAGGGACAGAAAGGTGAGCAGAGGCCATTGTTTCTTTTCTGAGCCCTACACACACAGAGCCACAAAGCCACAGAGTAGGCAGGCTTGTGCAATATCTGAGACTCTACCACCTGGCTAACACTGTTTGCCCCATCCTGGAGAACCCTAAGACTCCATATCACCTGACTTACAGGCCCACCAAAACTGTTAAACCTTGACTTTTTCATATTAATGGCTGGTCTTGGCTCATGCTTCACAACTTCCTAAATCCTATCAAACAAGCAACAGCCAGCCTCAGTAAGCCCCCAGCCCTGTACCTCTTGCTAAGTGGCCCCAGGCCCAGTACTAGCAGCAACCAGCCTAGATTCACAACTTGGCTTTGCTCAAGAATCTCCAAGCCCAGCACAAGAAGCAGCCATCTCAGATTGCTTTATACCTCAGGCAGGGTGGCCCCAGAAGAATACAGATTGGACTGACTTTGGCCTGAGCCATCTAGGAAACCCCAGAGCCTACACATCCAGTGGACAGCAACAGACCATGTTGAAGAACCACCATGGATAGCAGAGGTTGGTGGTTAAGTGGTCACAGCCAGTCCTTGCAAATGACTGGCCTGGGTAAATTCCTCCCATTAACTTGCCAACAGCAATCGAGGCTCTACTACCAGAGGAGGGTATACTTAGCCCACAACAAGGGTGCACCTTGAGTACCCAGCTTGGGTGATAGGGAAGGCTGTGCCACTGGATAATATAGGACACCTACTACATTAGGCCACGCTGCTAAAACAGGGAGCCATAGCAGCTCTACCCAATACATAGAAACACAGGGATGCTGCCAAAATGAGGAAACAAAGAAATATGGCTCAAATGAAAGAACAGATGAAAACTCCAGAAAAAGAACTAAACAAAATGGAGATAAGCAGTCTATTGGATGCAGAGTTCAAAGTACTGATTATAAGGATGCTCAAGGAACTTAGTGAGGACCTCAACAGCATAAAAAAGATCCGTCAGAAATGAAGGATACACTAGTTAAAATAAAGAACCACTTATAGGGAAACAACAGTAGAGTGGATGAAGCTGAGAATCAAATCAACGATTTGGAAAATAAGGAAGAAGAAAAAACATTCAATCAGAACAACGAGAATACAAATGAATCCAAACAAAACAAGGACAGTGTAAGCAGCCTCTATGACACCTTTAAGAAGTCCAACATTTGCATCATAGAGGGTACCAGGAGAAGAGAAAGAGCAGGATATTAGAAGTCTGTTTGAAAAAAACAGTGAAAGATGGGGATGGCTGGGGTGGGGGGGAGTGGTGGGGGAGAAATGCAGACAACTGTAGTTGAACAAAAATAAAATAATTTTTAAAAGATTTTATTTATCTTTAGAGGGGATGGGAAGGAGAGAGAAAGAGAAACATCAATATATGGTTGCATCTTATGCGCCCCCTGCTGGAAAATGGCCTGCAACCCAGACACGTGCCCTGACTGGGAATCGAACCTCGACCCTTTAGTTCACAGGCCCGCACTCAATCCACTGAGCCACACCAGCCAGGGCAATAATTTTTTTAAAAAGAAATAATAGTGAAAGAAAACTTCCCTAATTTGGTGAAGGAAATAGACATGCAAGTCCAGGAAGCACAGGGAGTCCCAAACCAGATGGATGCAAAGAGGCCCACTCCAAAACACATTGTAGTTAAAATGACAAAGGTTAAAGATAAAGAGAGAACCTTAAAAGCAGCAAGAGAAAAGCAGATCACTACCTACAGGGGAGTTCCTATAAGACTGTCAGCTGATTTCTCAAAAGAAACTTTGCAGGCTAGAAGGCATCGGCAAGAAATATTCAAAGTCACGAAAAGCAGGGACCGACAGCCAAGATTGCTCTACCCAGCAATCATTTAGAATTGAAAGGCAGATAAAGAGCTTCCCAGATAAGAAAAAAACTAAAGGAGTTCATCATCACTAAGCCATTATTATATGAAATGTTTTTTTAATTTTTAAAAAGATTTTATTTATTTATTTTTAGATAGAGGGAAAGGGAGGGAGAAAAAGAGGAAGACAAACATCAATGTGTAGTTGCCTCTCATGCACCCCCACTGGGAACCTGGCCCACAACCCAGGCATGTGCCCTGACTGGAAATTGAACCAGCGACCCTTTGGTTCCCAGGCAGGAATTCAGTCCACTGAGCCACACCAGCCAGGGCAAGCTTTTGAAATAAATGGCTTATCTTTGCTTTAGGCAACCCCCGTCAATTGTTTTTGTGCATCTAGGTTAAGCACAAAAGGTTCTAGGTTCTTTATTTTTTAGTTTTTTAGTTTTGAAAGTAAGTTTATTAAAGCTGGGAACAGTGAAACATGGAAGGGCTTAGGATAGAAGAAGCAATAGGAGAGAGAGCCTAGGTGGGGCTGCTTTGGCTCTGTGGAAAGTGAGAAAAAAGGAGGTCCTTGGGCTAGGTTGAGGGGGTTAGTGCGGGATGGCCTGCCACTGTCCATTACTCCCCTGGTTTCACGTCCCTGGGGTCCCTTAGAGTTTATGAGATGCACAGCTGTGGAGGAAGAAGAGTGGGAAGGGAAAGGCAAGGGTGTGCGCCTGGGAGGGAGAGTCCCCTTGGTTAACATGCCTTTGAAATAAACTGAATCATCCTCAAGAAACCACATAATGCTATTAACTACCTGTAAACCAATCCCACCTTGCTTTCTTTCACCCTCATGCAATCTTCCTTATGTTCCCTTGTTAATTTCAAATGCATAAAAGAAACTGCAGAACTGTCATCAGTTTGGGCTCCAATAAACTCATAAAAATTCTCTACAGGTTTGGATGCTCCTATGCTGACAATGCAGTTCTCTTTATTTATTTTTTTTTTTTTGAGGGAGACATCAATTTGTTCTTCCACTTATTTATGTAGTTATTGGTTGATTCTTTTTTTTAAGAAAAAAGATTTATTTATTTATTTATTTATTTATTTATTTATTTATAGAGTGAGGAAGAGTAAAAGAGGAAGACAAACACCAAGGTGAGAAACACCATTTGGTTGCCTCCCATATGCACTCCTACCAGGGACCAAACCTGAAACCCAGGCATGTACCCTACCTGGGAATCAAACCAGCAACATTTTGCTTTGTGGGATAATGCCCAATCAATTGAGCCACACGGGTCAGGCGGTGGTTGCTTCTTCGTCTTTTTTTTTTTTTTTTTAAGATTTTATTCATTTATCCTTTAAGAGAGGGGAAGGGAGGGAGAAAGAAAGGGAGAGCAACATCCATATGGGAGAGATACATCAATCTGTTGCCTCTCACATGCCCCCACCTGGGGACCTGGCCCGCAACCCAGGAACGTGCCCTGACTGGGAATTGAACTGGTGACCCTTTGGTTTCTAGGCCAGCACTCAATCCACTGAGCCACACCAGCCAGGGCAGGACATTGGTTGATTCTTATATGTGCCCTGACCAGGGATCAAATCCACAACCTTGGGGTATCAGAACAATTCTCTAACCAATTGAACTACCCATCCAGGGCATAATTCTTTGACTTTAGGAGCCAAGATGGAGGAGACATAAAAACGCAAACTAAGTTAAGGCAACTTATAATAAATGTGACAAAAATAGATTGCTTTAGATAAGATAGTGGGGGTGGGGGAGACTCCTCTGAGCAAACATTTAAGTTCAAACCTAAAGAAAACAGGAGCCAGCCAAAAGTGAATTGGGAAGGAGGAGGGGAAGGTAAGAGCTCTTGTAGGCAAAGGAAACAGCAAGTGCAGAGTCCTGAGAAAGGAAAGAGCTTGGCAGGGTCCTCCAGGGACTGACCAAAGGCCAGAGTGAAGAGGATGCCAAGTCGAAGCAGTAGAGAGGGGACAGCTCACAGGCCACAAACTCAAATGCACAAGTAGGCTGACAATGTAAATGGAAACTGGTGAGGTATAAGTGCTTACCCAAGTAACAGGAGCTGTGGAAGTCTAGTACATCCTCCTCCATCTACAGAGCCACATGTCCTTGTTGCCCATGTCTGCCAGATCTTCTATTTAAGAGACAGAAATCTGAGTTCTTAAGGTGTCATCCCCTGATTTTTAAATCTTTGTTCAAATTTGTTAAAAACACTGTGAAACAAACAAAATACAGCATGTCTAATGTAGTCCAAAGGTGATTTTTTAAAGATTTTATTTATTTATTTTTAGAGAAAGGGGAAGGGAAGGAGAAAGAGAGGGAGAGAAACATAAATGTGCAAGAGATATAGTGATCCCCTAACTGGGGACCCAGCCCACAATCCAGGCATGCGCCCTGACTGGGAATTGAACCGGCTTTCAGTTCATTGGCAGGCACTCAATCCACTGAGCCACACCAGCCAGGGCAAAGTGAATTTTTAAGTGCAAGTGGATCACTTTTGAGTGACTTTGAACTCTGACAAGATCTGATTTGTGTTATAATAAGATCATTAAAGCACATAGGCTTGAAATTAAGATCTGAGAAGTGTTAAGCTCAAGACTACCTCTCCCTGACAAGCTGTAAGTTCCTCCAAGCCAGGTTCTTGACCCATTCATGTTTGTTCCTACAACACACTCAAGACCCCAGCCACCTCCTTTTCCTTGCAGCAGAGCCGAGCACCCAGCCAGCTATCTTCTCTTTGAAACTATTTTCTCCTTTCCTGTTGGAGTTCTGTTTACTTCAAGCTTGGCTGCTAAGAGGGAAATCCGTTCTTCAGGTTCTCTCATTATTGTGTTATCACTGAAGACACATATATATGTATGTATGTATGTATGTATGTACGCACGTACAAATACATGCTTTTTATTTCCCAGGTTCTATTGCAAATCACTGGGGAAACAGAAAACAGACCAAAATAATTTGCCCCAAGAAGTTACAAAGGTACAGAATTCAGTTGTTAATTCTCACCCCTGACTCTTGTTCAGACAGTAACTGGGTGCAGCCTAAGGCCTTTAAAATTGGGCTCTTACTCCTTAATAGGAGGCTTTGCAAAACTCAGCCCTTCTTTTCAGTTTTTCTGAACTGCTCCCTACACTTTAGAGGATTTAACTTCACCATGGTGAGACTTTTCAAACAGTAGTTATACCAACATCTCAGGAAGGTAACTTGCATTCCTAAATTATGTGGCCTTGGGCACATGACAACCTCTCATGTTTTCCTAATCTCTAAAATGCTAGTCACAACACGTTCTTCTTAACGGTTATGACATTAAAATAAGACAAAGTGTGTAAACTGAGTGGCACATACATCGGAAAATGTTTGATTCAGCTCCACTCAGCAATGTTCCCCTGTGGGCATTTCCTCACAAAGTTTCGGAAGAATATTTCTGTAGCTCTCTATTCAGTTTTTGGGGGTTTTATTTGTTTTTTTAGTATTTGCTCTAGCACACACTCGGCCAACCACAAAAGCGCCTCGAGTGAAAACTGGCCGCGAAGGAGCGCCCCACCCCATCATCAACACATTTTCAGAAAATGGTGCTATGGGCCTTGGGTTCCTGGGCAGTCATACCTTTCAGAACCCCCACGGAACTCTCACATCCTGCCTGCTCCAAATGGTTCATCTAACTACGGCCAAACTAAAATTTTGGTCGCTATACTATAACGCAGTAATCCTCCCTTCTCAACAGCAGGAGGTAAAGGAGTCGGTTAATTTTAGAAAGAGCATGAAAAATCCCGCCTCCTTTCTCAGGGAAAGCCTATCAGCGTCCCTCTCGCTATGAGCGGCAGCTCTCTAGGAGCCAATGAGTTCTGCCCTCTGAAAGGAACCCGCCCTTCCCTTGTGTTGTCTCTCGGTCTCCAGAAGAAGAGAATGAGGAACGGCGCTTCCTTACAGCCAGTATAGAGGCGGGTGTTTGCGTGGAAACGTGACCTAGGCCCGACCTTAAAGGGGAGGGAGAAGAGGGGGCGGGCAGGGGCCCTTACAGCGAGGCTTGCTGGTGCCTGCCCCTTTAAGGGCGGGGCGTCCGGACGGACAACTGAATCTGAACCTCAGATTACCCCGAGTTTCCGTCGCAGGCTGCGAGGAAAGCCTCTTCGGCTGGGTCCGGGTGTCTGGCGGCGGCGGCTTTATCCCCGCTCGTCCTCCCCGGACCCAGAGACACCCCCGCCTCAGTCATGCTGAGCAGAGTATGGAAGCAGCTGACTACGAAGTGCTATCTGTGCGAGAGCAGCTATTCCACGAGAGGGTCCGCGAATGCATTGTGAGTGCGGGACCGGGGCAGGAACGTTAGGATCAAAGGGAGGAGAAGGACGAGTGTCGTGGGAAAGGTTCAGGTCAGAGTACGACGGCTGGGCTCAGCGCCTTCAGACTCTGCCTGGATCAGGGGCGAGCAACGAAGGGCCCCGGGCCGACGGAAGGACTGGTGCCCCAGCTGGTGAACCACTAGGTCGGATCAGCTGGGTAGCCGCGGTAAACAAAGCCGGTCGGTTTCCGTTCCTCCCCTCTACACGCCCCTCCCCCTCCCCTCCCCCCTCTTCTGTCCCCCACCGTTGTTCTGGGTCCTTCGGTATCTGAGAGTCTGGTGAGTCTGCCCATCTTAGTTCCAGAGGGATGGGTTTGATTAAGAGAGGGCTTATTTGCATTTACTCCCCTCCCCCAACCCCAACCCCAACCGATGTTTGTTGAAGGGGGACTTTGGTGGATCTCCCACTGTGGAAGAAGAAACTCTTGCTGGGATGGATTCTACTAAGTAGAGATGGAGAACAACTAAAGTCCCCCCCACCCCATCACCACCCCTTTATTGGTGTTTGTTAGGAGCCCTGCGAGGCTAGGTTTTTAGCTGGCTATCCAGCCATTTAGGGATTTCCCCTGTACAGTGGTTCCTCTCAGTGCTCTAGAGGGCACCTGGCGTCCTTCCTTATTCCCTCACTGCCACCTAGAGAATTAACTGAACCTGCCACAGCAATGGGATTCCTCAGTTCTGGGCAGTGGGCCCCCAGAGGCGCTTAGGAAGTAGAATCTTCCTCAGGCCTGCTGCGAACTCTTATCTCTCTCCTTTCTCCTCAGTCTTCTGCCTCTGGAGCTCCCCAGGGTAGCCCTCTCTTCCATATACTTAGTGGAAAGGAAAAGAGAAAGGTTTGGAAAAGTAGAAGTGTTACTGAGTGGGCTCATCCTTGGTATTTCTCAGGCTGGGCTCTAGTCTGCCCTGGGCAGCCTCAGATTGGAGGAGGGATAAAGTGAGCCAGACTTAACTGCATCTGTCCTTATCTGTGAGGACTGAAAAGTAGGAAGTATATCAGTCCATGTGTAGAATGCCTTATCTGCTTTCAGGAAGCCTTTCTCGAGTGTCCCTTAGTGAGTAGTCCCACATGGTGAGGTTGGGCATATCATTGAGGCTCGCGCAGGCCTTAAGACAATGTGTGGCCAGAGGCCCACATTCCTAGAGAACAAGGAGAGATGAGACCTTGGACAGAGAAGCAGTCTCCTGGGTGTCTCCCCCATCCTTTAGTCCCTTTAGCTGAGGACATCAGTGCTGGCCAAGGGCAGCCTGAATGCTTCTGGTAGCTCCTCCACCTGGCTCCCATCCCCTACTCTAGAGAATGACCTAACCTCTGCTGGAACTGGGTGGAACTCCAGCCTGACCTTTTGAGCCCTCCTACCTTCCTGGCTATTACGCAAGCCAAGGGCAGAGCACTAGGCTGTAAAAATTCTGCAGTTACTATCTGAGTGGCTCATTCTACTCTGCTTCCCTAATATCAAAAGCTACAGCTTTGTCCTAGACCCATGGCTCTCCTGGGGTCTCTCTGACGTCTTCCCTCTCTGGTTAGCTGTATGCAGATTTTCTGTGGGGACTTTAGGACCCACGAGACTGATCCTGTCCTTGACTACTTCAGATGCAATACTGTCTGTTCTCAAGACTCCCATGGAGCTAAACTGAGCAGTGGCTTCTCCTCTTAGCAATAGCAGCTTACCTGGGGTAGGGTAGGGAGGTGTGCATGTGCAGAGCATCCTGTCCAAGTCCTGCCTTAACTGTCAGTTGGAGGTCCAGTCATCCAGAGGCACAGGACAGGCCTTGAGAAGCCCAGCCCTAGAGTTGGGAAGTTACTTGAGGTAGGAACCAGGGATTGACAGCCTTTAAAGGGCTGATGCTGACTCTAGAGACTTTGTAGATGTTGGGCCCAACTCCTCCTAGTCCTCCTCTTAGGGGCAGAGTGTTAAATGAGGCTCTGGTTTGGCCCAGAGCAGACCTGATCTTTCAGGGCCCCTGAATAAACCTTGTAGAAGTTCTGACTTGATCTAGTGACAGACATGATTCCTACTTATTCTCTCCTGGAGCTTGGGTCAAGGTGGCAGTGGGGGAGGAGGTGAAATGGGGGAGGAGTGAAGTGTCATGACGATGCAGATACCCCTTCTTCCCCTCAAATTTACTCCCATGTCCAGTAATATGCTAGAAGTAATTCCCTCTGGTTCTGTGGCCCGTTTCAGATATGTGTTCTTGTGTATCTTTAGTTTTTTCTGCCCATTTACCAACCAGTGTTTGACCATTGCTATTTTATCCCAGGAATACCCTTGTAGGGGCTGTCCCTTGCTGTTTCCCCAGGAGCATGGGACAGCCCCTGTCTGTGGCTTCTTAGGGGCTCCTGATGCCCTGACTAGAGGAAGTGCCAGGGAGAAAGATGGAACCCCTGGAAATATGGAGACTTTGTGGGGGGAATTGATCCCGTGGAGTTAACAGATAGGCCACTGGGGCTGTGGATGTGCCAGGGGTTAGAAGTTCTCATCCCAGCTCACGCTCTGCCACAGATCTCAACACTTCTGTTTGCGACACTCTACATCCTCTGCCACATTGCCCTGACTCGCTTCAAGAAGCCTGCCGAGTTCACCACAGGTACCCGTGATTTCCCTCCCTTCTGCCTACCCTCTGCCAGTGTTCCTGTTGCCATGGGGCCAGCCTCAGGAGAATGGGCCTGTAGTGCCTGCTGGGAAGGGAAAGGTGGCTGTTCTGGAGCCTGTGCCTCTTCTGTCTCTGTACCTCCACAGGGAGGCACAAAGTGGTATAGTGGAAAGTCTAGATAGAAGTGTCCACAACTGAAAAAGCCACTTGGCAAGTCCTGTGACTTTTCTGACGCTACAAAGGTTCACCCTCTACAAATTGGGCCTAATAATCCCTACACAGTCCATTGTCATTGTGTGGGCCAAGCAAGATAGTTAATATAAAAGCCCTCTGTAAACCTAGAGTGGGCAACTCCAAGGTGAATGTTATCATGGGCACAAGCTCTGTCACCACCTCTCCTAGTGCTCCCAAACCCAGGACTAGAGACCTCTTTGACCACTGGGACCCCAGGACCTGGTGGTGGCAGCCTTTCTCTAGAGCCTAAGTGTGCTCACATTGGAGCTTTCCTTTCTGTAGGCATTGTGTGACTTGTGGGGGGTGGCACACTTGTCCCAGTTCCTAGCCCCAGCCTGTCCAGATTATCCTGTCCTGGCCCTAGCCTTTCCTCCCCTCCAGATAGCTTCATGAGCCCCCACCCAAAAAGGCAACTGCTCAGTGTAATTCTCCTGGGGACTTTTTCTGTGAATCTCCCCTCCTCCCACTCACTGCATTTCTCTTTGCTGCACCCAGCCACTGATGTAACCAACCTCACAGACCAGTTGTTTATGATATGTTGAGCTTACAAAGAGGAACCTGTGATGGGAGACGTCATGGGGAGGGAGGGAGGGAAGTGAGGGAGTTTCTAGCCTGTACTGTCTCCACCTGGGACCGCTGCCACCTTGGCCAGAGAACATGTGGGGTTCATAGCATGAGCTCTCCCAGAGCCTCCTGTCCAGCCCTGCTCCTGTGGGTGAAGGCCCTTCTTTTGGGGGCAGGAAGGCCCACAGCAACACAAATGGTTCCCAGAGCTGCCCATTGATATCCTGCTTCTTCCTCATGCTTTTCTCTCTTATAGTGGACGATGAAGATGCTACAGTCAACAAAATTGCGTAAGTGTTGCTGCCTGAGCACCTGGCACCAGTAGCCTTTAGAAGCTGAGATCTAGTGAGGTTCTGGAGCTGGCGGAGAGAGTGGGGTGTCACAAAGTAAAAAGAGTTTCTGCTTCCACCCCATTTCTGGCTTCTTCCGGCTTTACCCCACCCTGGGGACGCTTGGAAAAGCTGTTCTTCCTGTCTTCCTGGTTAGTCCAGGAGCTTCTGGGATCCACATGGCCAGGAACTGTCAGCTGGGGCCTGAGTCACTGGAAATGGCTTCAGGTTGGCTTCACCTCCCAGCCATTGGGAAGGGAGTAGAGTAGGATGAAGGCTAATGAAAACAGCAGGAGATGGGGAAGGTGGAACCCCCCAAAGGGGAGGCATACTTGATTCTAAGAGGATGGCCCTTATTCCAGGCTGCTATCATTCACTAGCAAATATAAAGAAGAAGTAGAGATGTCCCCTCTGGGTCAACAGATTACAAGAAGGCAACCTTCCCACCTTGATGGACCAAATCAATAAAAGTGTCCCTTCTTTTCAACGGATGAGGCCCAGGACACAGACCTTGGCTATGAAGCTGGGGTTTTGTGTGTGTTTGTTTGTTTTAATATTTTATTTATTTATTTTTAGACAGAGGGGAAGGGGGGGAGAAAGAGAGGGAGAGAAACATCAATGTTTGGTTGCCGCTCGCATGCCCCACATGGGGGAAGCTGGCCCGCAACCCAGACATGTGCCCCAACTGGTAATTGAACCAGCGTCCCTTTGGTTCACAGGTCAGCACTCAATCCATTGAGCCACACCAGCCAGGGCCAGAGCTGGGTTTTAGCTCCCTTTTCCCTCTTTGTCCTATTGCCTTGTGCAGGGCATAGCCATACGGGGTGGCCCTGCTATTATGTGGGCTGAAGAAGGCAAGCTCAGAAATCCATATCTCTGAGCAGAGAAGCCAGGCCCCAAAGGTTGGCATCATGCCTGGTGCACCCTACGGGCATGTGTGGGAGGATCACATTCCTGGGGACAAGTGACCTGGCACGTGACCAGGTTCCCATGAATGCCTGAGATACGCCCATCCCATATGTCAAGGCTTCCCTTAAGGTAAGGGCTGGGATGGAAAGGTAGTGGGTAGAGCCCCAGCTGATGGCTCCTTCCCTTGGTCTGTCACTACTACGGTCAGTTCCAGGAGAAACCACAGGTGCTCACAGGGATGAACAGGGTTTTTGGGCCCAGGGAAGCGAGTGTCTGAGCTAATCAAGGGTACTACCTCTTCTCTGCCCAGGCTCGAGCTCTGCACCTTTACCCTGGCAGTTGCCCTGGGTGCTGTCCTTCTCCTGCCCTTCTCCATCATCAGCAATGAGGTGTTGCTCTCACTGCCTCGGAACTACTACATCCAGTGGCTCAATGGCTCCCTCATCCATGGTATGTGGCTCCTGGTTGCAGCTTGGGGTGATGACAGGGAGCAGAAAGCATCAGGCAGATACATACAGCCTTGGACTCATCAGTCAGAATCACCTTATCCCTGGATCCCTGATCATATGGTCAGTCCCCAGTGGGTTGGGCCCCCTTTCCTGACCACCCTTGCCTTTCTTTTTTTTCTCTAGGCCTCTGGAACCTTGTTTTTCTCTTCTCCAACCTGTCCCTCATCTTCCTCATGCCCTTTGCATACTTTTTCACTGAGTCTGAGGGCTTTGCTGGCTCCAGAAAGGTGAGTGAAGCATACATCAATCAATCCGGGAGGGAAACAGAATTCCACTCAGATGTTTCAAGTAAAGAGATTTTAATGAAGAGACTATTTGCAGAGGTATTTGCAGAGTTGAGGAGACCAAAAACTAGTTTGAGATGCTAATGGCAGCAGGAGGTCAGTACCACTCTAGGCTTGTGGGAACAGAGGGAAGAAATAGCTTCTGGAAGCCACTGATAGTTGATGATGGGGAGGTGCTACCATCCAGCAGAGGAGCGGCTGGTCCTTTCCATTGGGCAAGCTGAACAGGAAGCCCAAGGACAAAGGGCTTGTGTGATGCAGACCTCAGGGGTCAGCCTCCCAGGGCAAGACAAGGATGGGGAAAGGACCCAGGGAGGGGGGTTACAAAAGAAGAATATCCAGGATAAGGAGTGGCCCCAGATTATGGGGTAGGAGGACAGAATGATCTAGCAGAATAAGAGGGAGATGCTTTTTCCTGTCTCCCAAATCCAGTTCTCTGGTTCCCCGAACCAGGCTGCTTTCCCCAGTGTTTCCTTTCTTCCCTGCACTGCCCAGATGTTGGGATTTCTCTCCACTCCACACCTATTGCCTTCTTCCATAGGGTGTCCTGGGCCGAGTCTACGAGACAGTGGTAATGTTGGTGCTCCTCACCCTGCTGGTGTTGGGCATGGTGTGGGTGGCATCAGCCATCGTGGACAACAAGGCCAGCAGGGAGTCCCTCTATGGTGAGAGGGTCTGCTTCCTTCCCCTCCTCCAGGCTGGGTGGCTCTTCATTTGGCTGATGTTCCCCTGCCTGAAACAACTGTATCCCTCTAAGATGGAGAAAGTTGGGATCATGTCAATCGTTAGACTGAAGTTTTGAAATGATGGGCTTCAGGCCAAATCTAACCTGCAGAAATGTTTCATTGGGCCCATGTGACGATATAAAAATATATACGAGTCAGTTGCTGACATGTTACAGTTGGGAGGTTTTACATTGTTGTCCAGATCTCTGGATTTGCTTGACAAGGCAGAGGCTCTGGCTACCCTAGTCCCTGGTAACTGTGGCTGAATAGCCATTGTGCCCTTTAAACATGGCTTAGGCTCTCCGGTTTGCAGTAGTGCCTGCCACTCCCTCTTCTGCTGACACAGGCCAGATTTTCTGATTTGTATTATAAGCCTAACCCCTGTAGGTTTTATGTTGTCCCTGACGCCTGTCAGTCCCAGTAAGCAGGAAAGAGATGGGTTGACAGTACTTCTTTTTTCACCCTCAGACTTCTGGGAGTACTACCTCCCCTACCTCTACTCCTGCATTTCCTTCCTTGGGGTCCTGCTGCTCCTGGGTGAGTGCTCATGGTCTGGGAGAGAATGGGAGAGGTCCTTGGGCCAGAGCCACCAGGGTGGAAAGAAAGGGAATGGAGGGATGGTGGGGGGAATGATGGAGAGAAGGGTCTGGCAGGTGACTGCCTTCTGTCCCCACAGTGTGTACTCCGTTAGGTCTCGCCCGCATGTTCTCGGTTACTGGGAAGCTGCTGGTCAAGCCCCGGGTATGTCGTGCTCCTTGCCCTTTGATCCTTCGAGGTGAGCTTCCTGCAGAGCTGAAGCCAGACGGCCTTGCAGAGGGCCACAGCCTTTGTTGCTCCTGTATCTTTCACCCCCATCATGTGGAGGGGGTTCCCAGACATACAAAGCAGAACACAAGGCAGTCAGGAGGGACGGATAAAGTTGCTGACAGTAGGGTGGTGAATGAGGGGTAGGGGAAGGAATGGGACTCTAGAGCCTCTTACTATGAGTCCCTCCCTTTCCGCTACCCCAGCTGCTAGAAGACCTGGAGGAGCAGCTGTACTGCTCAGCCTTTGAGGAAGCAGCTTTGACTCGCAGGATTTGCAGTGAGTTGCAATTCTTCCTATGTGGGATGGTGGGTATGGCTCGGGTGGAGGCAGCACCATCTACTCTGCCCTCAGATCCCACCTCCTGCTGGCTGCCTTTGGACATGGAGCTACTGCACAGACAGGTCCTGGCTCTACAGACACAGAGGGTCCTGCTGGGTATGTGGATTGGTAGGGATGGGGATACCTGGGTTTTTCCAAGGAGAGTAGCCCTCAGTTCCAGGCCCTTGCCAACCACTTCCCATTCCTTCACAGAGAAGCGGCGGAAGGCTTCAGCCTGGCAGCGGAACTTGGGCTATCCCCTGGCCATGCTGTGCTTGCTGGTATTGACGGTGGGTACACCAGCCTTGGAGGGGAGGGAGTAGTAGGCCTTCTCAAGGAAGAGGGAGGAGATGCAGGGACCTGGTTATCCTCAGTAATAATAGTTGCCTCTCACTGAGTGTCTACTTTGTGTCTTGCCCTGTGTTGAGTTCATCAATCCCCATTTTGTAAATGAAGAAACAGAGAAGTTAAGAAGTTTGCCTAAGGCCACACAGGGCCACTGAGTAGTTACCCAGGTTTGCTCTGGGGTGAAAATAAGGGTTGAAATCCAGTCTGTCCCCCCACTTGTTACAACCTGGACTTGGAAATAAATCTTACCAATCTGGAAGAAGAGATCCATTTTTCTATTTGGCTTTTTTTGCAATCCTTCTACCTGGAGAGGGTGCATTTTATAATACCCTCAAAGGTTCTCTGTTCTAGCACTAGCCATGAGGAGGTCCCATATAGCTACTTGGAAACTGAAAATGTTGGACCAGAGTGTCTTCTTTTAACATTCAACTCTGGATACAGCTGTGGGTTGGGGCAGGGATGGGAATGTGTGACCTTGTCTCACACAGGGCCTGTCTGTGCTCATTGTGGCCATCCACATCCTGGAGCTGCTCATTGATGAGGCTGCCATGCCCCGGGGCATGCAGGTACTGGGCATGCAGGTACTGGGCATCCCTCCCACCATATCTTTTGGGGAGGGCCTGAGAAAGGCTGGGGTGAGGGGCCAGAAACTAAGGCCAGAGGGAAGGCTGGGCGCTGGGTGCTGCTGATCGTGGAGTGCTCCACAGTGACACTGCTTCATCTCTCAGGATGCCTCCCTGGGCCAGGTCTCCTTCTCCAAGCTGGGTTCCTTTGGTGCCGTCATTCAGGTCGTACTCATCTTGTATCCTTCTGGAAACCCACCATTGCTTCTGTGCACTGATTCTATCCCCTTTGGGACTCTGGACAGGGGTGTGGTAGGAATGGGGGGCGGGGCAAGTCTTCACCAACTTGAGGTTCACAAAGAAGGAAAAGACTTGCTTTTGAAAGGAGGGCTGGGGGGAAGGGGTCCTTCCCTTTGAGATGAGGCATTAATCCTTGGGAGCCAGCCAGTTCTTCCCTAACCCCGTGGCAGTTACCTGATGATATCCTCGGTCGTGGGATTCTACAGTTCTCCGCTCTTCTGGAGGCTGCGGCCCAGATGGCATGACACAGCCATGACACAGGTAGCTGGGTGGGAGTAGAGGAAGTATTCTGGGGGCATGCATGGGGCTAGGTACCAGCAGCTCTGCTATCTCACCTCCCCTTTCCTTACTCCTACCCAGATAATCGGGAACTGTGTCTGTCTGCTGGTCCTAAGCTCAGCACTTCCTGTCTTCTCTCGCACCCTGGGTAAGTAGCAAAAGAAGAAAAGGGGAATTGACTTTTTTTGAGTACTTACTGGTGCTAACCAGGCACTTAATACACGTGTTCTCCCTAATCCCCACAGCAGCAACCTTATGAGAAGGTATTGTCCCCATGATACAGATCAAGAAACTGAGTCTCTGAAATGCTTAGGCTGATTTAAGAGTAGGGTTGCTTCAAAGCTCATAATTTTCCATTTGCTACTCTCATAGCCTTCCCCATTTTTTAAAATTTTGTTTAAATTTTAAAGGGAGGAAGAAGAGAGGGAGAGAAACATCAGTGTGTTACCTCTTGTACATGCCCCAGCCAAGAACTGAGCCCGCAACCTAGTTATGTGCCCCGAACAGGAATCAAACCCACAGCCTTTTGCTTTGTGAGATGACGCCCAAACAACTGATCCATACCTGTCAGGGCTCCCCATTTACTGCTGTTTGTTTTAGTGAAAAGGTACCACTTTTCCCGAAATCTTCTTTTGTGCTGGATCACCTAATAAACTTCTCATTGTAAGGATGAGGCACAGAGAAGCTAATTGATTTACCCACTTACACAGCTAGCTTGAGGGAGGGCCAAGTCAGTCTATAATATACCCTTGTCTCCTAAATCCCGATCTGGTGCTTTTTGCACCACCAGAGCATTAAATAACACACTCACTTCTCCCATCTTTATTTATTTATTTATTTATTTATTTAAAAATTGATTTTTAGAGAGAGGGAGAGAGACACAGAAGAAAAACATCAATTTGTAGTCCCACTTATTTATGCATTCATTGGTTGATTTTTTTAAAAAGATTTTATTCATTTATTTTTAGAGGGTAAGGGAGGGAGAAAGAGAGAGACAGAAATATCAATGTGTGGTTGCCTCTCGCGCACCTTCTACTGGGGACCTGGCCCACAACCCAGGTACACACCCTGAGTGGGAATTGAACCAGCAACCTTTTGTCTCGCAGGCCACCACTCAGTCCACTGAGCCACACCAGCCAGGCCTCATTGGTTGATTCTTGTATGGCATAGGTGTTGAACACAAGGCCCATGGGCCAAATCCAGCCCTCCACCTTGTTTTATCTGGCCTGGTACCATGTTTCTACCTGGCAGAAGTGCCAAGCTCCTTGTCCCTAGTTAGGGAGTGGTTACATTTATACAGTCCTAAAATTACATTTGGCCCTTTGAAGGCAATCATGAGGCTGTGGCCTCCGATGAAAATGAGTTGGACACCCCTGTTGTGTGGTATATTGGAGCAGTGCTCTAACCAACTGAACTGTCCAACCAGGGCAACTTCTCCCATCTTTAAAGATATGATCTGGAATTACCTAATAAAAATGTTCTTTAAAAATGTTTTAAAATGTAACTACTTCACTCCAGGGTAGTGTGAGAGTTGCATGCATAGGTAATCCCCCCCACCAACTACATCATCATCCATATATCATACATGATTCAGTATTTCAGTTAGTTCTACTTGGGTATGCTCCCTCTCTTGCACACACCCATGCCCCCTTTCCTCAGGTGTGTACTTTTGCTTGCTTTCTCCTAAGTTCCAAGAGTTCCCATGAACTTTGTAAGCAGGGGAGTGGTGGGCAGCAGCAATTTTTCCCAGCCTAAACCCCTGAACTTGTCTCCAAGGACTCTCCTTTTGCCTTCGTAACTTCCTTTCCTGAGTCCATGCAGTCCAGTGTGGCTCACTTCTGTTACTGTGACTTCCTGTCCTGAGTCTAGATAGCCCAGTCTAGGCTCACTCCTGTTACCCTTCTATCTTAAGCCTTTCCTTTGTGTCACTGTCCCCAGCTTTTTTTTAGATTATATGATGATGTTCTGTATTTTATTTATTGGATTTATTGGGGTGTCACTGGTTAATAAGATTATATAGGTTTCAAGTGTTTAACACATCATCTGTATGCTGTATTGTGTGTTCACCACCCCGTCAAGTCTCCTTCTGTCACTCTTTACCCCCCCACACCCTCTCCTATCTCCCCACATTCCCCATTGTCCTGCCTTAATAGATATACTCTCAAAATAAAAAAAATAGTTCTATTTGGTTTTAAAATCCATACTCTTTCTCCTGTACCATTTATACTTAAACCACGAGGAAATAGTAGTAAACTAGGCTTGTAGGTCCACCAGTTAGATCCTGTAAGTTGGATCCATGTAGGAATTATTTTTAAAGTGGAGGACGGCCCCCAAAATCTTACTTGTGATGATACTATATTATTGTGAAGGGCTCAGTCCCATTATTTTCTCTATATAATTTCATAGTTGAGGAAATTGAGGCACAGATGTTAAAGGAATTGCCCCAGATCACACAGGTTAGTTGGGGTGGAGTTTGGATATGAACCAAAGCAAGCCCATCAGAGTCAGAACTACCAGCCTCCAGACTACTTTACCTACTAAAAAAATACTTGGTGACTCGCTTAAAGGTTCTTAACCCAGGAACAACTGGTGGGCCCAGGGAGCTCCTCAGGACACCTGGAGCCAGAGGGATCCCCATTGGAAAACATGCCAGACTCTTGAAGGGAGGTTGGAGCAAGTCTGGCTGCTAACACTTTTTTCAGCAGCCCTGAACTGCCCTAGACAGCTTAGGGAGGTAGGAATAATTTGATGGAGAGGCCAACCTATCAGTTGCAGTTTTGAGATGTAGCCACCAGGAGGCAGCACAAGCTGGGCTCTGAGCCAGGGAGGGGCTGGAGTGCCCACCTCTCATCCTGGTCTTTGTGCTTCAGGACTCACTCGCTTTGACCTGCTGGGTGATTTTGGACGCTTCAACTGGCTGGGCAATTTCTACATCGTGTTCCTCTACAATGCAACCTTTGCGGGCCTCACCACTCTCTGTCTGGTGAAGACCTTCACCGCAGCTGTGCGGGCAGAGCTGATCCGGGCTTTTGGTGAGAGGGAGTGGGGAGCACAGGTTGGTGGGGTGATTGTGAAGTGGAGCCCTCTAGAACAGTGGTAATTCCAGCAGGGCAAATGGCATGCTCTTTGCTTTGTAACCTCCCTTATCCGTGCATTTCCCAGCCTGGTTGTCATCCCAGAGTCTGGGCGTATGCCCTACTTTTGACTGCCTTCCCCCCCACCTCTTTTCCAGGGCTGGACAGACTGCCATTGCCTGTCTCTGGTTTCCCGAGGGCATCTAGGAAGACCCAGCACCAGTGACCTCCAGTTGGGAGTGGGAGGGAGAAAACTGGACACTGCCATCTGCTGCCCAGGCCTGGAGTGACACCAGGAGTGGGTGGACCTTAGGACCTGGAATCTGAGAGGGGTGGGTGGCAGAGAGGAGCTGAGCACTGTGCACTGTTGCATAATCTGAGCCAGAGTTTGGGACCAGGCACCCCTGCTTTTTCAGATTTAACTATGGGCCTCAGCATGGGGTGGGGCTGGCTAACTGGGTCTGGCTCCTGGTCCCAAATCCGTTTACACATCAATCTGCCTCACAGCTATTCCGGGCCATGCCCGTAGCCATGTTTACATGATTTGATGTGCAATAGGGTGGGGTGGGGACAGGGGAGGGACTGAGCAGGGGCAGACTTGGGAGGTAGATTTCCTCCCTTTGCCTCTGGCCCAGAAGAACCTAAGCACTGTGCTATCCTGGAGGGGCTTTGGACCACCAGAGATATGAGGGAATGGAGAAGAAGAGGCCATAACCATCAGCAATAAAGTTAATCCCAAGGTTTGCTTTGTTGTTGTTTTTTTAAGGGCTTGTCTGTGTCTGTGTGAACATTGTTACTCTCCTCAGTCCGGAGTCTTGTCAGCTGAAAGAAACAGGAGTCCTGTCCACCATCCTTCCCCTCCCCCTCTATCTGCATTCTTAATGTCCTTTGGGGCCTTAAGTCTACTAGCGTTAGGACACGCAATTAGGCAGCCTAGAGCAGGCTGGTCCCCTCCCTGCCTCTTCCTTATGCCCATGGCCTTGTTTCTGTGCCTCGGTTATTGGGGGTAGGTAGGCATCGAATGTAGGGGTAGGATAACCTCCCCTGTACACACATACACCCTCAGCCCTGTCCTCCCTGACTTGACTATTGGGTGTGGAGTAAAAGAAGAAGCTGACTAACAAGGGTTTGTGATCTACCTCAGAGAAAAAACTAACTCCGTCTTTCCAGAGGCTGTCAGTTCCTTAATACTACTCAAGCCCTCTGCTACGTTGGGGCTAGGGACAAAGTTTCTGCTCAGGGTTATACAAATTGTACAACTTTTAGGCCGCCATTCACCTTGTAATCTTATGTATAGTTACTATGACTATTTTCTTGCAAATGGCATGTGTCTTGAGGAAGGGGTGCTTTTTTCCTAATATACACAAACTTGCTATGGAGCTGCATGAGGCGAATATGAAATACCAAAAAAAAAAAAAAAGCGTAGGTGCCATGGATATACGCTGAGCATTTTATTATAGATAGGCCGGGCAATGAACCATGGGTTACATGATAAATAAGTTTGTGCTTAATTGCTTTGTCTAGTAAGGGTGACATAATTCTAACACCAAACCACAATGGATGGCAGTTAATTACTGGTTCTCAAGGAAACGGGTGGGCAGTGTCAGGGCATGAGAGAAGGCTACTTAGAGAAAGTGATTTCTCAAGGGTAGTGATTGATGGGTGAAGTGTCCCAGGCTCAAAGCCTCTGAGATAAAACCTGAGTGTCTGGAAGCAGAGCCCCAGGTGGTCCAGAGAGGTAGAAAGCTAGAAAAGTGGCTAGATGGAAGTTAAAAAGTGATCATTAACAAGTTAGAGACTTAGTACCCACTGCCCTTCAGCAACTTCCAATTGACAAGTTATTCATTTGAAAAAAGAAGTTGGGTGTCTGGCAATGACAAAAGAGCAAATCTTGAAGTCCTAAACCACAGTATAACCGAGCTTCTGGGGGAAGCCCCCAGCAGAAGGCTGCAACGCTACTAAAGAAAATAACCACTGGTACTCACCCCTTCCAGTCCTGGTTACTGCTGAAGAAGAAAGATGGAAAGAACAGAGGTTTGGGGAGGACCACAGACAAGGCAGGCTCTGGTTGTATGTATGCCCGAAGAGCCTGGCTGGCCTTGACAGAAACTGGAACCAATACTTCGTGGGCGGTAGCAGAGAACATGGCCTGCCAGGATAGGCTTTGGGAGAGCAAAGATCAATTCAAGTATCAGAGGAGGGTGGTTTGGTGCCAAGCTTAGAACAGGCAATGGACTGTAAAGCTACTAGAATTTCGTAGGCAGGTAACTGCCTCGTTTCCAAGATGGGACACACTTTAGTCTCAAACTGGACCAGTGGCGACCAGCTAGAGCCCCCGCCCTGGTGGGAGGGGGCGGGCCGGTCCTGAGCAGAGGGCGGGGCCAGGGGCCACTTAAGGCGGAGCCCCAGCGTTGTGGCAGCGCCGGAGCCTGGCGGCAGAGCCAGGCTGAGCTGGCACTCACCCACGACCCCCCTTCCCTGCTATGATGGCCAGTCAGTAGCAGGTTCCAGACCCCCGGGGGGCATGTAGACAGAGTTAGCGGCAGCCAGGTGCGCAGAGCCACAAGAGCTCTAGGGCACTCTGGGGGCAGTTCTGCCTGCTGCGCTCTCCGGTGCTGGGGGAATGTCCAACTGCAGGGCGAGCTGGTGAGGACAAGGACGTTCTCTTTTGGCCAGAGTCCGCTGCATCCATGGCGCTGCTGTCCAGTCTGGTGCCCCTGTGCTGCTTGGCACTTCTGGCACTGCCAACCCAGAGCTGCGGGCCGGGCCGGGGGCCGGTTGGCCGGCGCCGCTACGTGCGCAAGCAGCTTGTGCCGCTGCTCTACAAGCAATTCGTGCCCAGCGTGCCAGAAAGGACCCTGGGCGCCAGTGGGCCGGCGGAGGGGATGATTGCAAGGGGCTCAGAGCGCTTCCGGGACCTGGTGCCCAACTACAATCCCGACATCATCTTCAAGGATGAGGAGAACAGTGGCGCAGACCGCCTGATGACCGAGGTAAGGTGTGTCTCTCCTCACCTGCGCCAAGTTCTCTACTTCCCTATAGCAGCCCAGGAGGGTGAGCTGGCCTTCATCTATAAAGACATTAATCTCAAAGACCTTCCCTCACCCCACCCAAATCAAAACCTCTGCTGGCTGCCTGCACTGAGTGATCGGGAGAGATCCGAACCGGGGGAGAGGGAGGAGGGACTAGTGAGAGTGAGGCTGGGAGAGACTTAGAGGGTGAGGGCGGGGAAAGGGGGATGGCGGCAGGCGAGACGGGAAATGGCTGAGGCGTGGACCGGGGGTCAGCTACCAAGCCAGGCAGGAAGGGCTGGGGTGAGCTGGGGGCCAGGAGCTGGCTAGGCAGCAGACAGAAAGCTATGCCCTTACCCTGGCTTCTGACCTGATTGTGGAAAAGCTCTGTGAGCCAGAGACTGAAGGGGGCTGGGAAAGGGTGGCCAAGAGTCAGGTCACCGGGCCTTACCTGAGCAGGGGCTGGCATGGGGGAGGCATCCTAGAACCAGGGCCAGATTATTCAAGAGTCTAAACAACTGTCTTGGGGTTGGGGGGAGGAGGGGAGCAGTTCTCAATGGGAAGGACAGATGGGCCCACCTAAGAATCAAAGGGTTCTTGTGGCCCTCAAGCTCAGTTTAGCTCAAGGCTTTCCTTGGAATCAAATAACTAAAATAATTAAACTGCCACATATTGAGCACCTGCTGCAGACCAGAACCTAACCAACCTAGGGAGAGGCAAGCAATGCCGTGGGAGAGAAGGGTCACCTCCAGCCAGGAATCTCCACTGTCAGAACTGGAAGGAAATTTGGAGATCACATTCTTTCACCATCACCCCACCCCTCATTTTACAGTGAAAGCTGAGCTCCAGGAGGAAAAGCGATTTAATCAAAGTCGTAAAACTAATTAGTGGCATGGCTGGGACTAGAATTCAGGACTCCTGATTCTAAGTCCTATACACTTTCCATTACACCACCTAATTGTGTATGGAGTGAGGAGGTGGGGGGAGAGGGAGGGGTACGGATTTCCTCTGATTAATTGCCATAGTTTTTCAGGTTACTTTGTTAGGAAAACCTGTCCAGGAGAGAAAGAATCCCTTCTTGTTCCTGCCTTGAAGCCTTCCTCCTACCAGGGATTGGGAAGGGGACACCCCTTCCCTCCTTGGCCATGGAATGTTATGGCCCTTTCCTCTGGCTGCCACCTGCAGCAGAGGGGGCCGAACAAGGGACAGGCCCAGGATGGGCTCTGACAGGCTTGGGAGCCCTTTCCGTCCTGCTTATCTCCCACACCCTGGCTGCAAAAGGCCTGCATTGAGTTGGTTCTGCAAAGGGCTGCTGCCCCCGCAGGTCAAGGCCTCAAGGCCTCCGTAGGGGCCACAACGACAAAAAGTTGGAAGGAGTTACCACTGTTTCTGTCTTTCCCCTCCCCTCCTCTCCAACCCTGCGGAGGTGTAGAAGACCCTGCAAGAAGGGCAGGGGAAAGTGTCCCTCTGGCTGTCAGGAGAAAACCAAGTCGGAGGTGAGAGGTCGGAGGGGGAGAAGAAAAGGAAGCTGTCCTCTTTGCACCTCCTCCCGCGGTGTCCGTGCTATGGTGCGTGCCAAGGTCTCCGGCTCCCAAATTGGAGCGGCCAAGATAACCGTGGTCTCACTCCCCCGGGTGCAGCCTTCCAGCCGAGGCTGCTTTTCCTCCTCTCCACTCCCACCCTGCAGGGGGCCCCCCAGATCCACACAAGGGCAGCTCCGGCTGTTCTCAGGTGCTACTCCCACGCCCCTCTGGGCTGCATCTGGACCAGGGATGGGGAGATGGCGGCTCTCAGGGCTGGCAGAGACCGAGCTGGAACCCGGAGGGCTGGCCGAGCTGGGGGAGGGGACTGGCGGGGCCGGAGCAGAGATGAGGGGCGCGGCTTTCTGCCCTTTCCTCTCCCTGAGCCGGGGTGGCTGAAAAGCGCCTTTGTGGATGGAGCTGCTGAGTCCGCTTCTCCCAGCGCGTCCCCGGCCTCGGCCCGGGATTCTCGCTTGGTTAAGTCATCCCGGAGAATGGCCATTGTACTTCGTGCGGCCCCCGCCACCCCAACCCTTTTCCTAGCAGCAGCCTTGATCCCCGCACAGCTCCGCTAGGTCACCTCTGTGGGGGGCACTCGCACTGTGAAGGGGTTAATGCTAGGGGCCGAAAGGAGGAGGAGGAAGGAAGGAAGGAAGCGATGCCCGGTGCCAGGGAAGGCAACGAAACAAAAGATGAATCAGGCAGAGGGAGGGCAGCCAGGGCTTGCAGCGGGGGGCCAGGCTTGAACAGGGGCTCCTTTTGGGGAGCCAGGCTGCTCAACCACTCCCTGACCAAGCTTCCACCCGCCCTCTCATCTATTGCCCTCTCCCAGGTTGAGCCGATTCCCCAGGACGAGCAGGGGTTAGGGGCGGGCATTAAAAATGGGGAAAGAGCTAGGTATAGGCGCCCCCTCTCAACCTCAGACGTGACCCCACAGTTCTGCCGCGATGCTTTGGGAAGGGAGTGCAGATTGGCGACTACACCTATGCAGACTCTCACTTCCCCAGGGCATTCAAAAGCTAGGAACAAGAGGAGTGGGGATGGGAAAACAGGAGAATCGACCCTCCCATCCAGGTCCCGTTTGCCCCCATAGTGGCGGTGGTGATAGTGAGAAGACTGACCCCTTTATTCCCTGACAGCGTTGCAAAGAGCGGGTGAACGCTCTGGCCATTGCCGTGATGAACATGTGGCCCGGAGTGCGCCTGCGGGTGACCGAGGGCTGGGACGAGGACGGCCACCATGCTCAGGACTCACTCCACTACGAAGGCCGTGCCTTAGACATCACCACGTCCGACCGCGACCGCAATAAGTATGGGTTGCTGGCGCGACTGGCAGTGGAAGCTGGCTTCGACTGGGTCTACTACGAGTCCCGCAACCACGTCCACGTGTCGGTCAAAGCCGGTACAGTAGGGGGTGGGTGGTGAGGTCCACCCAAAGGGGGTCTCTCCGGGAAACAGTCTGCATAGCCCTGTTACAACTCTAGGGGTGACCAAGGTGGGCGTTAGTGTTATAAACCGCCCTTCCACTTCTGCCCAGGCTGGGACCAGATCCGTGGGAAACTGCAGTTGTGCTGGGACTGGTGAGGTCTGCGCTGGGCTTGACCCACATCTTTGAGAATCTGTACTAACATTCTTCATCTGATCCTCTCTATACTTGTTCCCTGCAGATAACTCACTGGCAGTCCGAGCGGGCGGCTGCTTTCCGGGAAATGCCACCGTGCGCCTTCGGAGTGGCGAGCGGAAGGGGCTGCGGGAACTGCATCGCGGAGACTGGGTGCTGGCTGCAGACTCGGCAGGCCGGGTGGTGCCGACGCCGGTGCTGCTTTTCCTGGACCGGGACTTGCAGCGCAGGGCTTCTTTCGTGGCTGTGGAGACCGAGCGGCCCCCGCGCAAACTGTTGCTCACACCCTGGCACCTAGTATTTGCTGCTCGAGGGCCAGCGCCAGCGCCAGGAGACTTTGCACCGGTGTTCGCACGCCGACTGCGTGCGGGGGACTCGGTGCTGGCGCCTGGAGGGGACGCGTTACGGCCGGCGCGCGTGGCCCGCGTGGCTCGAGAGGAAGCTGTGGGCGTGTTCGCGCCTCTCACAGCGCATGGGACTCTGCTGGTGAATGACGTCCTGGCCTCCTGCTACGCGGTTCTGGAGAGTCACCAGTGGGCGCACCGCGCCTTTGCTCCTTTGCGCCTGCTGCACGCGCTGGGGGCGCTGCTTCCCGGAGGGGCTGTCCAGCCGACAGGCATGCATTGGTACTCTCGGTTCCTCTACCGGTTGGCGGAGGAGCTTCTGGGCTGAGCACTGTAGGCATAGAAACCTCGAGGCGCCCGCCCACCCAAACGAGGGCTGGGGGCTGAGATCTAGGGGTGTGGGCTGCGGCTGATGTTGATTGGGAGGGAGGGAGGGATGGGGAGAAAAATGGAGGCTATGTGGGACTGTCTAGTTTAGGGGCAACCTCCAACTGAAGAGGTGGTCCCGGGTCCTGGGTAGGTGGAGTTGATAGTGGGTACTCCTTGACAAAGGCTATTTCACCCTTCTTCCCCAATGCCTCAGCCCTAACCGATTATTTTATTTTATTGTCTATTTATAAATCATAATATAATGATCTGCTTGCCTAGCCTGGCAAGATGAGGGGCTGGGGCACAGCGTTAACCCTGTCTTACACAGTCAGCCAATCTGACGTCTGACATTTTCCTACAGGTGGGCCAATAAAGGGAAAGCTTCTGGGAGATTATCGGAATATATCTCTATCTCCAGGGTGATTTACCTCCAGAGTGGGGAGAAAGGGGACATACCCAGAGTCAATACCTTACATCCTCCTTCCTTCCCTTCTTCCCCAGCAGGTTTTCCTGCCCCGATTCTTCCCCTCAGAGGGGATGCCCTAACTGATCAGCAAGAGACCAAAAAAAGTCGTGCCCTTTTCTAGGGGGCTGGTCCCTTTTCCCAGCCAGAGAGGATAGTATTCTGCACGCACAGTCATAGGAGTATGCCGGCTGTTGCAAGGGCCAGTTGTTCAAGGAGCGAGAGGGCCCATGCACCTCATTTCTCTGTTTATAGGGGCTCCGGTGGGGCTGAGACTATTGTGGGTACTGATACTGAATTCTGCGCCCCACCCCCTTGTTAGCCTGTAAGTCCTGGTCCCTCCCTCAAAGCCATGCATCAGTCTAGCCCCTCCTACTCCTAGCCTGGTGTGGGGTCTGGATGGAACCGAAGTTTGTTTGTTTGTTTGTCTTCTGGGATATCATTGGACCAACTGGTGACCCGTGGGAATTCCTAGTTAAGTCATAACTGATAGTCCCCACACTCTCGGTCAATACAAAGAAGCTGGACAGAAGAAGGCTGGAACCTATTCCTTCTGAAGGGCTGTGAGAGCGGAGAACCGCTTCAGCCCTGGTGTGTGGGTGGAAATAGGCGCTCCAAGCCACGGCATGTGGGTATTACAACCCGAGCGCCCTTCCCAAGCGCCTGTCCTGGTTGCCACTGGCTTCCATCACCGTTTCTCTCTCTCCCCTCTCCCATTATTGCCGGCTCTGCTTCCTTGGCCTGAGTGTTTCTGGAACCTTTGGCTCCCAACACAGCAGATGCCTCGAGTCCAGGCAGGCAGGTGTCCCCAGGTTAGGACTGGAAGGTCTGAGGAGGTTGGACTGCACTGGAAAGGGGAGTGTCTAGGGCGTGCAGTTGGGGGCGGGGGCGGGGAACAGTCGATGTGGGTGGTACCACCCGGAGCCCGCCCTTCCCGGCTGTTTCTCCCCAGCAGCCGGGTCCCTGCTACACACCGCCCTCTGGTGGTCTTTGGTACCAATTCCCTTCTAGACCAAAGGAACGGAAACTATACAATTGACCCTTGAACCAACGCTGGCGTTAGGAGCGCCAACCTCCCGCGCAGTCGGAAATTACCCCTGTACCTGTGGAATGGGTGGACTGGACCCGCGCAAAGGAGCCTTTTTGCAGGAGTCAAGAGATGGTACGTGGGGCTTGGGCTTGTTAAGCTGCCGGGGCTGAGCCACAGGTGTCAGGGGCTGTCGAGAAGCCCACCTGCCTGTCTTTGAGAATGCCCTTCCAAACTGTGGCATTGATGCATCTCTCGTTCCTGATTTAACTCCGTGGCTCCTGGAAGCTGGAGGTATAGCTGTTGCCTGCGCTAGTCCAGATTTTCATGTCCATCCTAGTTGTCCCTTCATCTCCTTCACCCTTGTGACCCTTGAGTTAATATCTGAAGGGGAAAGCATACTTAGGTTTCCAGGTAGTGCTTGAAAAAGGCAATATTTGGAAGTGGCTAAGTTTACCTTTACCTTTAGTGCCCTTCCACCTGCCTTCTCTCAATCCACACCAGGTGCCTATTTTTATCTCAGAAATGCACTTCAAGCTGTCTACTTTTTCTACTTGGTTTTTAAACCTGCCCTTATCACCCTCTATCAGATCCGATACCCTCCAGTCCTGTTACTTCAGGTGATGACTAATCCGATAAGCCAATTAGTCTTTTTATGTTGATGGACTTCTTGTTTTTACTACCCTTCCCAGGAAATGCACATATCTTAACTGCCTGCTGAAAACAAGTTCTTAAGACATAAAACCGAATGGTGCTGATTCCTAGTACTTTAATGTTGGTCAGGGAGATATTTGAGGACAAGGTTTACCTTAGACTACATCCTGTCAGCCCAGGCCTGAGACTCATCTCTCTCACACACCCCTTCCACCCCTTCTTTTCCTTGTCCTCTGGAGGCTCTCCAGCTTCCAAAAAAGTAATAATAGTAATTCATCACCTGCCTGCAAGCAGCAAAGCATATTATCTCCAGGAAGCTGGCCCAGAGGGCATGTTCACTTTGTCACACAACATCTCCAATTGCAATACCTCTTTTCATCAACAAAATAGGCAGTGAGGGTTGGAGGAAGGGCATGGCTTGGAAGTCAGGCCAACCCGGAGGTGATGATACTTCCCTAACAGAGCGGTTGACACGATCAGTAGAAGTGCCTAGTGTGGAGTAGACACTCAGTAAATGTTTGTGCTCTGCGTCCATATTCCACTCCCTTTGCCGCCTCTGATGCCTGTCTGCTTCTCTTCTTATTGCTCCTGTAGAAGCATTATCAATGACTCACAAAATGTTTTGGAGGGAGGGGTTGTTGCCCCTATAATTATTTGATTTCATAACACTCCTTTCTCCAGAAGGCACTGTGTGACACATTTGGGTGTGTTTTAGAACTAAAGTGTAATTAAAAGTACTCTTGTTTTCAGAATTTACAGAGCATTTTATGATAATCCTGGTAAGACCTCTCTGCATACTGGGAAACCATAGTTGAGAATCATTGCTTCAAAGTTCAGGTGACCTTTTCATTGCTCAGAATCCAGACCTTCCCCCCACCCTTCCTTTCTTTAGGCAGGATTTATTGAACATCTCTAGTGTAGCACTGTATAAGGCACTGGAAAACACACAAAACATTAGGGAACAGCTTTCCCTGCAGGAGTAGACCTAAAGGTATGAGCTGGTTAACTACCACCGCAACATTTTTACTTAATCAGGTGAGTTGACTAGGCAGTAAATATATTAGTACAGAGAAAGCCTTGCAGAGAAATAGGATGTTGAAGCATGTGTAGGTGGAGGAGACCAGAAAGGGCATTCCAGGCAGAACCACGTGAGCAAGGACTTGGAATCTGCGATGAAGATGTACAAGCTGGTTAGAGCAGGAGATGGGGAAGTGTAACTACATGTAGCTAATGTTTCCTGATAATTTATGACATGCCATGCCCTGCTCTAACACTTTATATGCATTCTCATTTAATTTTCACAATTACTCCATGAGTTTGTATTACAGATGAGGAAACTGGGGCTAAGAGAGGTTTAAGTCACTTGCCCAAGTTACTGCGGCCAGTAACTGGTAGAATTGGAACAGGAATTACAAGAAATAAGACTGCCTTGATGGATGGGGCTATATCCTATGGGATTTAAACTATTTTTGACTCTTCTTCATTTTCTTTCTTGAGTCCTAATAAGTCCTTGCTTTCTGACAGTTGTTTCTCTCTTATTTTCATTGCCTCTTCTTCTTCCTGCCTGGATGGCTGGTTTCCCTAACTAGAGCTACTTGGCCACCAGTAAGGAAATATGTATACGTAGGTGCAGGTTTCTGGCAGGAAAAACATGCAGACTGGTACACTAACACAGAAAGCATAAGAAGACTCTCAGCTGTTTTTGAATTAAAGAAGAGAGGAGTTGAGCTTTGTTATGGACTGAAGGTATGTGTCCCCCCAAAATTATGTTGAAGCTCTAGTGCCTATGCGGCTGTATTTGCTGATGGGGCCTCAAAGGAAGTAATTAAGGTCAAATGAGGTTATAAGAGTGGGGCCCTGATTTGATAGGATTAATGTCCTTAAAAGAAGAGCTTGCTTTCTCTTTGCATGTACCAAGGAAAGGCCATGCCAGGACAATAGTGGGAAGGTGGCTGTCTGCAGGCCAGGAAGAGCTCTTTCCAGAAACCATGTTGGCTGGAACCTTGATCTCGGACTTTCCTAACCTCCAAAACTGTGAGAAAACAAATGTTTGCTGTCTAAAGCAAACCCAGTCTACGATATTTGGTTATGGCAGCCCTAGCAGACTAATAATACAAGCTTCCAGAAATGTTTAAAGTAAGAAAAGGCCACTGCTAAGACAGGGCCTTTACTTAGTGAGAATAATCAGCTCTTTTTGAACATAATGAGCATTTGTGACCTAGAGCCTCGTTGACATGTTTATTCCTGACTGTGCTTTTGTGGTCCCTGCTATATTGGAGGAAACTTTCTTTTCTGGCTGGGAGACTACTAAGGAAGTTGTCTATGAGAAGAAGGCTATAGCTGGTCAGGGTATTTCCCTGTGGGGGATTTTGTAGCGCATGCAAACCCTCCTCTCCTTGTTATTGTTTCTATGTATGACTCAGTGTAGGTATGTGTGTACAAATGAACCTCTCCCGTGAGAGGGTAAGATGGGGGGCTGTCTTCAATAAAGTTTTACAGTGTGCCACACACTGTGCTGTGCCATGGGGATAGGCAGCGAAGTGAAGCACGGCTCTTACAGTTCATACCTGGTAAGGCAGGCATAGGTCATTAGACAGTTGTTGAGTGTGATGAGAGAGTTGAGAAGTGACATTTAAGCTGAGACCTGGCATATGTGTAAGAGTTGTTCAAGCAGAGGGAACAGCAGTGCAAAAGCCTGGAGTTGGGGAGCAAGAGTAGGTGAATCTGAGCAGCCTCAACAAGTTCAGTATAGCAAGAGGGAGACGGATGCCCTGCAAAGATTTTCAATTTTGTCCTGAGGATGAAAAGCAATTGTAGGATTTAGAGCAGGTAAGGAGCAAAAAAGAAAAATCAAACTTGCATTTTAAAAAGGAAATTGGCATTTGGGCAGGCTTTTGGGGTTGACTTTATCCCTCAGTAAGTCGTTCCTCATCTGAGCATGTGGGTATTGCTAGTTCTGATCACAGTCAGGGAATACCCCATCTTCACACGGAACATGTTATGGGAGCAGATGGTGGGGAGTAGTGCAGGGATATTGGAGCGGGACAGGAGGGGATAGGAACAGAATTCAAGGTGATACCTCCAGCCCTGCCTTTGCTTTTCTCTGAAACCTAAACCACCTCTCAACTTCTCCCTTGGGACCACATAACCTAAAAACACAGTTGTGTGATTTCAAACAAAATGATATCCAAACAGAAGTCCTTGGAACGGGGACTTTTCTTTTCTTCTTCTTCTTCTTCTTTTTTTTTTTTTTTTTTGCTATTCTCTTTTGCTTTCCAATGATTCTTCCAGTGGAGCCTTGACTTAGCTTGGACCTGATGGCCCTAAGCTGAGACAGAGCTGCCACCCTGAGAGCCAGGTCTGGGCTGAACATTGCAGCTGCCCAGGGAACAGCTGGTTAAGCCCTCAGCAGCTGCAGCAGCTGGGATTCCACCCAACATGTGAGCTGAGATTAATCACATTTCCTCCACACACATCCCTTCCTTGTTCTAGTCCTTGGTGGGTCTATAGTATCTTGTAGAATATTTGAGACTAGATATTATGAATCTCTCTGTGAACTAAACTTAAGCCAAAGTCACCCACCTTCCTCTTGGAGGCAGCTGGCCCAAAGCACTTCAGGGACACCACAAGAAGGAGGGTGTGGGTCTCTGTCACACACAGCCTCTTTTCTCTCCTTCTGTCCACCATTTGATAAACAGGCTAGGATAGATTATTCTTTGAAAGGTCTGATTTTCAATAACCATTAGAATCATCTAAAGATGAAGGGGCTTCTTTGATCGGGTGAGGAGGTGGATATCCTTATCTTTGAAAGACTCTATACTAAGGCCTGGAAACGTGGTGGGAGTGTTGCAGGAGGATCAAGCATCATACTAGTGGTTGTCACTTTTAAACTGTGATTGCTTCTCACTTAACTGTAATTTGACAGTTAAGAACAATAGAGCTATATATTCTGTTTGGTGCTTATGCACCAGCTGTGTGACCTTGAGGAAATCACTTTGTGAGATGCCAGAGACTACAATGAGGTGCTTCTAAGAGGTTGGAAATAAGGAGGTGCTCTGAGATTTAAACAAAGCAAGGCAAAATTAATACGCAAAGGTAAAAGGCAGTTCCTCCCAGGTCCAGAGACTTGACTCCCTCTTTTCAAGAATTTTTTATTAAGCCCTGGGAAGTACTAATAGGCATTGTACTATGCTAAGGATTTTTGACATTTTTCTACTGAAACAGGTAGTGATTTAAATGAATTAAATTCATGATGTTTTAGCATAGAAGAGTAGCCTGATCAATTTTGGGTTTTAAAAGGATCCCTCTAGCCCTAGCCGGTGTGGCTCAGTGGGTTGGGCATCATCCTGCAGACTGAAAGGTCATGGATTCAGTTCCTGGTCAGGGCACATGCCTGGGTTGTGGATTTGGTCCCCAGTAGTGGCACGTGCAGGAGGCAACTGATCAATGTTTCTCTCTCACATCAGTGTTTCTCTCCCTCTCTTTCTCCCCCTTCCTTCCCCTTCCCCTGGAATCAATAAAAGAAAAAAAATAAAAAGAGGCCTCTAACTGCTGAGTAGCAAATGGATTAGAGGGAGTTAGTGGGTATGAGGAAAAGAGCAGGCAAACCGGATAATACAGTAGTGCAGATGATGTTGGCTTATATAAAGAGACGGCAGTGGAAATGGAGAGAGAGGAGAGTTTCAGGACATATTTACGTTTGTGGGATGGATAGGATGTGATTGTTGATTGGAGGAAGGAGGAAGTAAAGAGTAAGTAGGAGAAAAAGATTTCTTTCAGCTTTATCTACTTGATATTAATATATCTAAAATGAAAGAGTAGCCCTGGTTGGTGTGGCTCAGTGGATGGAGCACTGGCCTGCAAACCGAAAGGTCTTGGGTTCAATTCCTAGTCAGGGCACATGACTGGGTTGCGGGCCAATGTTTCTGTCCCTCTCTTTCTCTCTCCCTTCCCCTCTTCTGAAAAATAAATAAATAAAATCTTTAAAAAAATAAAATGAAAGAGTAATTGATCAGCCAATATCAATCTATTAATTCCAAATGGAATGTGGCAAAGGGGCAACTCAGTCCATCAGAATTGTTACCATGTTCCCAGAATTTCTTGGGGAGGGAGATGCCCAGTGTGGTCACTGGTGGAGCAGGGGTGGTTTTTCAGGCCTCTGTATGATCCAACGGAAATACCCACAGAGAGAGTCCTTTCCTTTTATCCTGAATTTATGTTTATGGTTGCCTCACCAGAAAAGGTAATGCCCTAGAATCTAGGGCTTAGAGAGAGGATGCAGGCATCCTGGGTGATGGAAGAGAAAGCAATGGATACATTGGCATGGTGGGACCCAGATCAGGTGCTCATGAATTATGCTGAGGTTTCCCGGGCACATGAGAATTTGGAGTTGTTATGAGCCAGTCCAGTTCCAAGTTGGCTACACTGGGTACTCTTCCCAGGATCCTCATTCTCAGTGATGTCCAGGGAGGGAGCCAGACCATCTGTCCTCCTCTGACCATCTCCCTCTAGCCAAACTGAGAATTCACCTTTAACATTTTATTTATTTTTATTTTTAGAGAGAGGGGAAGGTAGGGAGAAACAGAGGGAGAGAACCATTGATTGGTTGTCTTTCGCACAACCTGGCCCACAACCCAGGCATGTGTCCTGGTGGGTATTTGAACCAGCGACCTCTTGGTTCACAGTCCAGTGCTCAGTCTGCTGAGCCACACCAGCCAGGGCGGAAATTCACTTTTAAACTAATAATGATAATTATTATGGTGGCTTCAATGTAGTGAGTACCAACTGTTTCTTAATAGAGTGATAAGGATATCATATACATGGTCTCATTTGCTTTTCACAACAGTTGTGCAAAAATAAGCGCTTGATTCCAGAAGGATTTAAACGGGTCACACATGGGGCTGAGGGCCTGGGTTCCAAGGCTATGTAGTCAGAAACAATGCCTCAAATTACAAAACCAAGACAGTCGGGGCACTTTGGCAACTGCCACTGAACACTAGACACTGCAATTGCAGACCACTGCCCTGCCACTGGAAACTGGAAGGCACTGCCGACTCTGCTGCCACTGTCTGCCCTGGAACTCCACCTTTCTGCTGGTGGCCAGAAAGAATGGCAAACATCTACCTTGTTGTTCTAGCCATTTCATAGAAGAGAAACTGAGGCTCAGAGTGGTTAAATAGCCTGCCTGAGATCACGTAGTGAATAATCCAGGATTTAAAACCAGGTCTGTTTAACTGCCAAGTCCATGTTCTTTCCACTATGTTTTGCTGCCATGAAGCATTTAACTTTTCCAGGCTGTGGTTTCCCAGTCTGGAGCCGTTGTGCTACCTCAGTGATTCTCAAAGTGTAATCCTCAGACTGGCAGCCTCACTATCACCTGGAAACCTGTTTAAATGCAAATTCTTGAGTCTTGCTCAGACCTAGCAAATCAAAAACTTTAATGTAGGGCCCAGCAATCTTTGCACTAACAAGTCCTATAGGTGACTCTGATGCGCCCTGAAGTTTGGAAATAACTGTACCAGATGATCACTAAGATCTCCCAGCTCTAAGAGCTTATAATTCAATTATTTTGTGAGCTGCTGGTTGTGGTCTCTGGATTGAGCAAGATCCCCTGAGAGGAGCTAAGTACTTCCCATTTTCCTAAAATGGGTTGATGTTTATCATATTACATGCTAACGGAAGTCAAGAGGAGGTGTAGGAGTAAGGGGAGAAGTAGACATAGGGAACGTGCAAGAAGGTGCCTGTATGTACATCCTGCTTCTTTTTCTGTGGCACACTTATATCCTTAACTGGCCCATTGACATGTGAACACCTGAGAAGCACCCCAAAATCCACGGTTCAATAAATACAAGGGGGGAAGGGTATAAGGGGACTAAATGGTAATGGAATAAAATAAAATAAAGATTAAATAAAAAATTCATTAATTCAATTATTTCGCCATACTCTCACTTAAAAAGTCCTGTTCTTCTCATGTCCTCTAATTTTTTAAATGAAGTTGCCATCTTTCTTCACTGGATCTCCTTCAATCAGGTCATCAATTCCATAACTTCTACCTGGAGTACCCTTTGTATGAGTCTTCAGCATCCTCTTTGTTACTACCCCCATCTTTCCCCTCATGGTATTGGTTTCCTAGTAGGGCTTGCTGCCTCTGGCCCCACCTCTCTCTGTACATTCTCCACAAGGCCAGCAGTGTGATCCTTACAAAGCCCAGCTCTCCTCATGGCACGGTCCTCCCCGCAACACCACACCAAAAAAACAGCAAAGGTTCCAATGCTTACTGCAGTGCTTTCCAAACCTCGTTATTTCCATGAGGATGTCCATAGTCCCTTTCCACCCACATAATTATTTAATGTTTTTCTCTAATTCAACTAATTTGTCTTACTACCAACTTTAACCTCTTCTAAGCAAGAATATCTATGAACTCATAGTTTTGGCATTATAGCTATTATATTTTTTACCATGCATTAAAATTACATAACAATTTTTAAAAGTTTGTGTGTTACTTAAGTCATGTTATATACCACTAGTGGTATGGGGAATCAAATAAAGGTTAAATTCTTAAAGCTGGCATTCAAAGCCAACCCTGATCTGATCCCAGCCTAATTTCCAGCCTTAATTTTCACACAGCCCACACATAGAGAGTGCTCCGTGCCCAGTGTCCACTTGTTATTCCAGACACACTGTGTTTGCTCTTCCCTTAGTGTTTTGCTTTCTCCCTTAGGGTCTTCTAAGATTTAAGGCCCATCTCAATCATCAATTGCATTGTGAGATCTCCGATCCTTTCAGACAGAATGATCAACTTTTTTCTGTTTCTTTCTTTTCTTTTTTTGAAGAATGTTTCCTTACTCTATGCTTCTAGCTACTTATACTGTAACATGAGACAATATATAATTTTGTCTTCTAATCTTTTATTTGATGATTTTCCTTACTATAACATTCAGAAGTATATCATGCAGAATCCTTGGAGGAAAGAGTTTGCACACCCGAACGGGGAATTGAGGAGAATATAACGAAAGGTCTGTTCATAAAGGCGTGGCCAGGATGGAGGAGTATCTACAAGAGTGGTGAAGTGTTCTGAGTCTGGCCTCAGTGGGCAGCTACTAGAGGTGGTAACTCCTAGGCCTGAAGGGTCAAAGGAAGGGAGAGTTACACAGAGCGCTGTACTGTAGCTGTAGTTGAAGGAGAAGGCCACCCAACAGGGCCTGTGGACTCTAGTTGCCATATGAGTGAGTCCAGGAGAGAGAACGGAATTGCTAATTCAATACACAGAATCATGAGAAATTTGTTGTTTGTTTTAAACCACCAAGTTTATATATATTTTGTTATGCAACAATAAATAACATACATCAACAGGGACGTGACCCATAACTATCTTTCCACCAAAGCTGTGGAAAACCAAGAATACTTGAAGACCTATGGAATGCAACCCATAATTTTGATGCAAAAATAGTAAGAGTAGTAAAAATGTTTTCACCTTTCATAGAGATACTTAAAACAGTTTGTTGGGAGCATTTCATCTTATTTTGTCTCAGTTGTTTGAGACATAACAATATGTAATGCTGTCACTAGAAATTTTATTCCAAGCCCATTTACCTAATGTTAGGATAATTTGCTTCCTTTATTTGATCCTATATTGGTGACCTTTATATATCTATGATCTTTAGGAAGTAACCATTTAGGCATTACTTTTTTAGGTGATTGATATTTAATAAACAAATATCTTTGTCCTGAGATTGTAGAGTGGTTCATTAAACATTTATTCCTAGTCCCCTTTTTTCCCCTTTCCTTCACTATAGAGGGTAGAAAATAAAAATGCTAAAATTTCCAGGCTCCCTTGCTGCTAGAGATGACCACATGATACAGTTTTGTTCAAGATGATAGATGTAGCTGAAAATCTGCTGAGATTTCTTATTTAGTAAGCCACAAGAGTAGAAAGCCCTTTGTGTTAGACCTTTTGCTTTCTTCCTGACTAAAACAAAGAGACTTTGAGGATGATTAATAAAGAGATTATTTACAAAGACGTGGGCAGGGTGTAGAGAAACCACAAGGGGTAGAACAGTACCCCAGGATGAGTATCAGAGAGGCTGTTACCATGATAGGCTTGAGGGGTAAGGAGAGGGAGTTATTAGAAGCAGAACAAAAGAGCTGTGTTGGGGGGGATGTGCCTTGAGAGGTGCTGTGACCTTTAGTGGGGGATGTAGACACTGTCCTCCCTCCATTTGATCTCCTATGAGTGCTCTCCTGTGACTGAACCCCATTGGGATTTAGGGGGCAAGGTCTGCCCCGTGGACACAAATCTGGCTGGAAAAGAGTGGAAAGACAAACAGTGTATAAGGCATCTCTTATGTAACTTTATATCCCTGCTGTGCAACATGTAGTAAGAGTGCCTGGCTCAAAGTAGAAGATGAATAAATTTTTATTGAATTTAATTGAATCCAGTTCTTTGTTCTGTCTTACAATACTTAAAACCCAATCTGGAATCACCACCAACCTCACTCAGACCAGTTACCACAAAAATTGCTAATCTGCAAGGAACTTCCTTTACTCCACAGAAAAAGTATTTTGGGGTTTCTTTGTGAGGCCAGATTAAGAAATGGCTTTTTGAAACAGCTTTCATAAATCTGGACTTTTTAAAGCATCAGATGGTTCTGTAGTTTTACAAAGCCTGTCCTCTGGTATAATTCAATTCTTAAATACCCACTTTGCCAAGGCATTCCAGGAGAAATAACTTCTGTGTGCTACCAGTATGACTCTCGATTTCCACATTTGTAACATAAGAGCTAACCATCATTCAAGTCTCAGGTACCAATGTCACTTTCTCTCAGGCTTTCTAGGATATCACATTAAAAAAAAAGAGGAGTGTCACATCCCAAGTTACCCTCTAGCCCATTAATATCTTGTTTTTCTCATTGTAGTTATAACTTTTTTGTTGTAACTTATTTATGTTTTATTTGTAGATTCTTGGTCTTCTCCCAAAAGAATACTTGCTCTTTGTAGAGCAAAGAACTTGTCTGTGTTGTTCTCTGTTCTTTTCCCAGCACCTGGAAAGGTGCCTGGGACATGGTGGTTGTTTGATAAGTATTTGTTCATGAATGAATGAATAATACCAATTATCAACCTTACGGCTTTTGAGAATATTAAGTGAAATAACAATGAAATGCACCTGTTTTCTTTTCCTCACCTCCTGTATCCAATCCTTCAGCAAGTCAGCTTGACCTCAGCCTCAAAACGTACTTCCAAGAAATCCCAAATTCTTACTTCATTCATGTCTACCACCCTCACCTTTCACGTGACTATAAGTAACAGTATGTAGCTGATCTCTCTGCTTTCCCACTTGCTCTTGTCCCCTTCAAACCCCAATCCATTCTCCATAGTGAGAGAGATTTTAAGAAATACGTTTCAGATCATGGCTTGCTCCAAGTTAAACATCATCAGTAGCTTTCTAGGTACTGGAATTAGCCCAAACTCCTTTTACATGGCCTGGTTCCTGCCATCCTCTTAGGCTTCATTTGCTTTAGGCTAACTGGTCTCTCTCTGTCTCCTAGAATTAAAAAAAATATATTTTCATTTTCATGCCAGAATACTGACACTGAAGGATTCTTCTGTGGGAATCTTGTGCTAGCTGGCCCCTTATTGTCACTCAGACCTGCATTTAAACAGAGCTTCCTTTGAGAGGAAGTATCACTAATGTAAAATGATAATTTCTTGTTTTAAAATTTTTTATTTATTGACTTGAGAGAGAGGAAAGGGGGGGGTTAGGAGAGAAAGATTTGTTGTTCCACTCATTTATGCATTCATTGGTTGATTCTTGTGTGTGCCCTGGCCCGAGATCCAACACAACTTTGGCATTTTCGGACAACGCTCTAATCAACTGAACTACCACACCAGGGCATAAAATGGTCATTTCTATTATGCTGCCTTTTGCACCTAATACTACCTAGTATTTCCTTGTTTATATGTTTGTCTCTTCCCAAATAGGTTTTAAGTTTCATGAATTCAGAGACCTTGTTTCTCATGTTCATCACTCTATTCTCGAAACTGGAGCAACGCCTGGAACATAAAGTATACACGTAGTAACTATTTGTTGAATAAATAAATAAATGTGTTGATGATGATGTTGACAACGAAACCTCAGACGTCCTGGCCACAAATTCTAACAATTTTCCTGAGAATAATAATTGCAGTTCCGAAGTTAGATCCTGGAAGACTATGGAAACATGGCAGTAAAGATCTGGGGGTGAAGGCTGGGAAAAGCGTTGGGAATATATCAGAACTTTGGCCTTTATTTTCCTATCCAAGGACCCCAGAGACCTTGCAAAAGGGAGGCCTAAAATCTTTTGACCAGAAATTCCAGGCCAGCCACAATGGGTATTTTCTATCAACGATTCTCTGCAGCCACTTCTGCTAGGTTGCAAATGCGCAAACACCTCTAGGACCCCGGGTTCCTTTCTGTTTCTTTATGAATGAACCGGCTCCAGTATGCGCACGCGCAGCTTCTGGTTCTCCCGCTACACGTGAGGCCCGCCCTTTCCTCCGGCTGGTGGCCCCACCCTAATCCTTTCCAATAGACCAATGGCAAGAGGCCTGGGGGGCGGAGCCCAGAGCAGCGCGGCACTGTAGTTCCTCTAGAGCGCCGCTCCCTTGCTTTAGTCTTGCTGTGTTGTGATCACGTGGCGAGCTGCGGGCGCGGCGCTTGTTTTGGTTTCTCTAGCTTGCCCTGGCAGCTTGGGGTGAGCGCTTTTTTGTGCCGGTTGCTGCACCTGTCTACACTGTGACCTCCTCTTCTTAGGGCTTTCTCAGCTCACAGTTCTGCAAGCCCTTCGGGGCCGGCTCCTGCCATGCCGCTAGTCCGCTATAGGAAGGTGGTCATCCTCGGGTACCGCTCTGTAGGTGAGTCTCCGCCCTGGGGAGAGCATGGAGGCACCGCCGCTTTGTGGCCAGAGGAGGCGCGCTGTCTCGGGAACGCGACCCGGGAGGAATGGTGGCATCGTTAGGATGGAGATGTAGAACGGGGATTGAAAGGATGTTGGAGGAAAGCCTGGGGTGGTGGTAGTGTGTGGAGGGCTGCAGGAAGCGGGATATGTAACAGTTAATGTGGACTTGGCTGCCGGAACACCGGAGTGGTTTCCAATGTTACTCTGGGCGACAGGGGTGGGGTCCGCGTTTGATGACAGGGCGCGGTCTGTGTTGGGCAAGTCTCAGGTGTCCGGGTGTGGAGCAGACTTGATCCTAGGGAATCTCGTTTCTTTCCTGAGGTGGGTGGATAAAGGCTTCCTCGGGGCTACTGAATGCATTCGGTAGGCAAGGTGCAGAGACCCAGGGCTGAAAGAGAGTGAGGGTAGGTTAAGAGAAAGCATTGCATGGGGCACTCACAAGCTAGGGTTCTAATTTGGGGTCCCCTTTGCTCCGGGGCCACAGCCCAAAAAGACAGAGAGTGTGAATGTGGATAGCTGATTTAGATACAACTTACCACTGCTTCCCACAGGGAAGACATCTTTGGCACATCAATTTGTGGAGGGCGAGTTCTTGGAAGGCTATGATCCTACAGTGGAGAATAGTGAGTGGACTTCTTCCTAGGGATGGGTCAGGGTGGGCTTGGGTGTCCCACACACCTCCATAATGTTGGATTTTCCTGGTGCCAATGAATGATTTAAATAGATATTAAATCTAATCTCTAGCAATCCTGTTCTGAGTGGAGCTGGAGTGTGGATTATACAAGATACTGAGTCCAGGATGATGTAGATGTAGACAATAAGAACCTTAACATTGTCTCTCCAGTTTCCTGGAGAGCTCCCTGGACCTGGTCCATCTATGTCTCTCCCCCAGGGTTAAGAATGTATCAGGGCACATGTCACTAGCCTTATGAGGCACTCACAGTCAAATTTTCTTTTCTTTTCAGCTTACAGCAAGATAGTGACTCTTGGAAAAGATGAGTTTCACCTACACTTGGTGGACACAGCAGGGCAGGTACTAGTTTGGGTTAGGGTATCTAAATGTGACAGTTCAGTCCTGGGGGATGTAGTCTGGTAGCCCCTGTGGCTCATGTGTAAAGTAGTATTAAAAGGAAAGCATTTTAGCATCTAGTAGCATGTAGCACTCATTGGAGCTACTCCATAAATACTTGTTGAATAAAAGTGACTGGAATCGGGAGTGCCCCAGGGAGGGTACCCAGGATGCAGCCCACCAACGTTTGACATCTGAGTGTTATGGATCTAGATATTGGTGTTTCTATTTCTTGTCAGGATGAGTACAGCATTCTTCCCTATTCATTCATCATTGGGGTCCATGGTTATGTGCTTGTGTATTCTGTCACCTCTCTGCATAGGTAAGTGGCCAAAGTTGTAAGTGGGGGACTTGCGAGGATCTGAGGGTTGTCCCAGAATAAAGTTATAGCTCCATTTCTTGTGTTTAAAGCTTCCAAGTCATTGAGAGTCTGTACCAAAAACTACATGAAGGCCATGGGAAAACCCGGTAAGTGGGCCTAGTGCATAGAGACATAGTGTGGACACTACAGCATAGGAAATAACAGAGAGGAATATTGGCTTTAATTAGGGAGCAGGCTGGAACGTAGATCTTGTCTGGTTTGCTGGGGGATTGTCCAACCCTGATGTGAAGAATGTTGGGGTCCATGGGCAGTTGGAAGGGATCCTGTGGTAACTGCTGTTTCCTCACAGGCTGCCGGTGGTGCTAGTGGGAAACAAGGCAGATCTCTCTCCAGACAGGTATGGAAATCTCTGCAGCTCAAGGCAAAGGAAAGTGAGCTGGACTAGAAATCAGGCATGCTCCAGTCCTGGCTCTGCCACTGATTGAACAAGTCATTTCACCTCTTTTTGTTTCTAACTTGAAAGTTAAAACAAGATAACCCTTCTGTTGCAAAAGCTGTAATTTCATATTTCAAGCCTCAGTTCCAGGCTTCTTTGTTTTACTTATAGTTTCTCCTTCCCCAACCCTCCATCTAAACCTTGGAAGTGGGATGGGTTAGAAGAAGTCCAGATTCTGTAAAGATTTTGCAGAGAACATGAAGACATTACTGTCCTCCATCTTCATATCCCAAATTTGCTTCTAGGGAGGTGCAGGCAATTGAAGGGAAGAAGCTGGCGGAGTCCTGGGGTGCATCATTTATGGAGTCATCTGCTCGAGAAAGTCAGGTGCTGGGCCTGAAGATTAGGGAGATGGTGGGGTTGGCAGTATTTTTCTTATGGAATTGCTTGGTGTTGGGGATGGTGGAGGAGTGGAGTATTCACCTCAGAACTGGATGGTATTATTGGCAGTGAACTCACTGACTTTTTTGCCCTGAATCTCTATCCCATGTAGTTGACTCAAGGCATCTTCACCAAAGTCATCCAGGAGATTGCCCGTGTGGAGAATTCCTATGGGCAAGAGCGCCGCTGCAGTCTCATGTGAGCCCTCAGGCATGGTGGAGCTGCCTGGATTCTTTCCCTGGCACTTGCCAGGCTCCAATGGGGGCAGGTTCTCAGGACTTCACGGGTATGGTTGCCAGCTGTGTCCCTGGTCCTCTGGGCACACAGTAGGTACCCTCATGTTTGCACACTTTCCCCAGGCTCCAGCGGCCTGGTTGTCAATGTTTACAAAAGGGGCAAGAATGTCTCATGGGCACTGGCCTCTGTTTTTGCTAAATGAATTCTTATAACCTCCTGGGTTGCGATATGAGTCCTGGGTATTGTTTATTCAGGACCCAGTCTCCTATGTAGGTTTTGGATATTGTCTGGGTGAAGGGAGCTGGGGACTCCAGAAGTGGAGCTGGCTCCCTGGGGTGACAATGTATATATGCAAATAAACTGAGAAATCTTTTTGTTGTTGACTTCTCTGTGTATGGGAAGGGCTCAGGACCACTATCTCCTTTTTCAAGAATTGATAACTATAGTCTTTGGTGGGGAATCAGGGCTAATTTCCTTCCAACTACCTCATTCTGATTCCTTACTCATTCAGAACCATTACCCTAAGACTTACTACTTGCCTTTCCCAGCTTTCGGTTTCCACTGGGTTCTCCCTATACAGGTACCAGTTGGCTGCCACTCCCATCCAAGTTCATAGGCTCTCAAGAGCCCGTTTACTACAGAAACACCACCCTCTAGTGGCCAGCTGCCACATGCTGACCTAGCTTCTCTCCTGGGCCTTGGCATTTGCTGGAACTCAAGAGAGGGTAGGATTTGGGGACGAGGAAGAAAGCCCCCCCCCCCCCATTCCTAATGTTGTAAGAATTGGGAAGGAGTATGACTAAACTGGTGTGAAAATTTCATCTTTCTAAGAGAGTTAAGTAAGAAATAATGCCTCTGGTGTGTATTAATCCCCTGTGCCCCCATGTCGACAGTGCCTTTCATTAAAATAGATTGTTATGCCCTGGCTGGTGTAGCTCAATGGACTGAGCGTGAGCCTGAAAAAAAAAAAATTGTTATTTTTATACCTTTGGTGACCTTTTGATACCTTCTACACCTTTGGAGTTGTGCTCCCTTTTTTTAGGTGTCAAGGCTATAGCTTCTGCCCTTAATGACCCACGACTTCATTAGGAGGATGGATATATTTCAGCTAGGAAGGTTTGGTCCTATATACCTCTAATTTCAGTGCCCCTCCCCCACTCCCCACCTGTCCTAGGGCCTAATTGACCAATGCCTACTGAGGACTTACTTAAATGGTATCCTTCACAGGGAGAAGGGCATAGACTTCTGCCTACTGGGTAGACTAAGGTATTAGTTGGGAAGGATGGATAAAATCTAGGTGTGATTATTAGCTCTGACCTTGCTAGTGCCTGGCTCCAGGCTAGTTGGGCTTACAGTTGAGGATAATGGTTTGTCATGCCAGTTTTCAAAAGTCCTGTCAACTGCTTTTGCATCTCTGATCCAAACTCTAAAGAGAAATAAGGGCTACTGGAAGAAGCATACTGCAAAGAGCAACCTTAGTGGCTTATGAATCTCTAGGGTTGTTATCACCCTTTCTTTGTTACATTAAATTAGGTCTTTTTGCATATCTCAGAATACTCATGACAGGTACCTACCCTCCTGCTGCCATTCCCATGAGGCTTGGTATAGACTTACAAATACCTGAGATTTTCTAGAGGTATATCAAGCAATCTCAAGCCTACTAATAGTAAAAAGAATAGTGGTGAATGATTGAGTTACTCTTCCACTTAGCTGTGGAATCTTGTGTAGTCACCTAACCTGTTTGAGCCTCAGAATCTCATTTATGAAGTGTAGTTAAACCTTCTACATAAGGTTGACGTGAGAATTAAACTGAGGTGATACGTGGAATGTTTAGCAGTTTCTCATACATAATAAACGCTTAAGAAATGGTAGCTATTGTGTTATTGGAGGTCTTTATGGTGACAGCCTGCCTCCCTGCCTTTGGGTGCAGATAGTAGGGAGGGACCTTCCATTTTCCAACCTCTGCCTCTTGATTTATTAATTCCACTACAGCTGGGACAGGTGTGGGGTCACTGCTGGAATTTTTTGCTGAAATAGACCTGAATGGTCCTTGAAGGGCACATGATGTCAGTGTGTGGCTAGCACAGGACATGTCTAGTTCTAACCCCTCCAATGACTCTGGCCAGTAGGGATTTAGAGCTCCTGCGCTGTCCAATATGGAAGCCACCAGTCACACATGGCTATTTAAGTTTAATTCAGTATTAAAATTCAAATATAAAGTTCCTCAGTTGCATCACCTGCATTTCAAATAGCTGCATGTGGCTAAGTTATATTAGATACAGTAGCTACAGTGCATATTAGATATCGTAGCTATAGTGCAATGCCATCATTGCAGAAAATTCTTTTCCATAGCTCTGTAAACCCTTTCCCACAAAACTGGCCCTGCACCTGATTTGCCTGCCTTTCTCCACATCTTCCCTAAAAAAAAAAAAGTGTGTGTGTGTTCTCCTAGAAAAAAAACACGGCTATTGGTTGAATCATGGCTCTACTCACTAGATGTGGTTCGTTGGACAACTGTTACCCATTTTAGCCTTAAATCTTATTATGTGTAATACAGGCATAATTCCACTTAATGCATAACGAGGGTGAGGAATAACTAAGAGTATATAAAGTACCTAGCACATAGTTAATTTGTCTCCTCCTGACCATCCCTTGGGTAGAGCTAAGACAGAAAAGGTATTCTATTCCTCATCCAGACGGGGGGCGGGGGGGGGGTGGAGTTTGCAAGAAGAGTGTTTGGGATCTTGTCTAGAGTAACAGTACTTCAGCCAGGTAGCAACCAGATTCCACGGTAGGGCCCGTTTACCAAAATAGAGGATAGAGGCCCTGAAGATACGAAGATAAAGACTGCGGGTGGGGGCACCCGGGAAAGGAAGGAAAACTACATTTACGTTTTGATCGGGGTTTGTGTGTGTGGTAATTTGGGGGCCAGTTACTGACAGTCCTTTTCCTTCGTGAGGGGGTTTGAAAGTCCGAAGCAACGACTCGTTTCGCTTTTCTTCGGGGCCCGAACGTGGCAAAGAACCCACCCTTTGCAGCGCCAGACGCCGTGCCTCACTTTCTCCATTTGCGGACTCCAGTTCCCAGGATGCAGAGCAGCGGCCAATCTCCTGGCTCTTCTTCCATCCCCCTCCCGGGAAAGATTGCCCCTGGTGAAGTCAAGGGAGTAGTTTCCGTTTCAGGGACCTATAACTCCAAGGGAACGCGATTATAAAGTGGCTGAAGTCCTAGTTTCCTGAGCCAGGCATTGAAGGAGGCAGTTCCAGGACCCGGGGGAAGAGGAGGGGGACTTCATTCCCACGTGTCTGCCCATCGCCGCCCCGGCGCCGTCGGGGTTAACGCGTGGCGGAGGGATCCCGCAGCGTGTGCGTAGAACTGCAAAGTCACAGCCTTTCCTCCGAGAGGGCAATATCCCTCCGCCGCTCCGCTCCAACACAAAATAGGGCCAGCCTTCTCCTTTCTCCCCTTCTCGAGTGGGGTTCCCCAGGCAAAAGGTACCCGCCGGGCCTCGCACCGGAGGTTTCCTGAATCTCCACCAGCGCTGCCGAGATCTCGGGCCAGGAAATAGCCCCTTCGCAGGAACCACCCTACCGGCCGAACAGGAGGCGGAGGGGGGGAGGCGGAGCGGCGCCGCGCTGCACTACTTTCCTCTCCGGTTGCAAATGGCTGCCTCGTTCCCCACTTTCCGCTCAGTTTCCTGACCCCCCGGCGCCGGGAGCTGGGGTTGGGCCATGCACCTCTAGGCCCCCCGCGATCACAACCAGCCGGGGGTCGAGGGGGTGCCGCGGATCAGAGCCGGCCAAGCCGGGGGCGGGGCAGCTCCGGAGGCCAGAGGGGAAGGGAGGCGAGCGCAGGGCCTGGAGCGGCCGGAGGAGAGCGGGCAGAGGGCTCGCACCGCCCGCCCCTTCCTCTTCCTCGCCCACCTACCCTCCTCCCTTCCCCGGGGGGAGCAGAAGGTGGGGGGCTTGAAGCCGCTGAGGGCGAGCGCTCGGGGCCGAGGAGCCCGGCGCTGGGTGTGTGTCAGGTTCAGCCCTGCGGCCCCGCCGTCTCCGCGTCGCCGTAGCTCGCGCGGCCCCGGGGCGCCGGCCCGGGCGGGGAGAGGGGCTCGGCGCTCCTGAGAGGGTCTCACGTTCCATCCGGGCCCGGCGCGGGGCGTCGCGGCATTCCTTCCGGGCTGCTGGGGAGGCGCCTCGACGTTCCATCTGGAGAGCCTCGACGTTCCGCCCGAGCCCGGCGCGGGCGGCTCGGCCCTAGGAGTGAGAGGCCGCCCGACGACGCGGATGCGGAGCCTGCTCGCCCAAGATCAAAGCCACCGGTGCTCTCTTTGTGTCCGCTCGGGATTCACCGCCCTCGGGCTGTCCATGGAAACCTAAACTGTTGGAACCTGAAGCATAGAACCCCTTTGGCTTCTTGCTTTTTTTGGAGGGGAGGGTGGCCACTCCGACCTGGATTTACCGTTCTTGGCCCCCTTAAGCCCCCCCGTGCGGGGGGCGGCTGTGATCGCTCTGGCGGTTGGAGGTCGGGGAGCGGCCCGGGCTCTGGCCATGTTCTCGGATGAGGATTTCTGGATCGCCCTGTGAAGAGGTGAGTGAAGTCCGCCCGGCCAAGGCCCAGAAAGGGTTGGACTGGGGGCATAGCCAGATGGACTATCTTGGCCGCAGCTAGCCTTTAGGTTGGAGAAAGGGGTGCCAGGGTTGAAGAGGGTTCTTTTGGCAGGGTCTGTCAAGGGAACATGAGCCAGTGGCTAGGGCAGAACTGAGGCCTGGTGTCTTGGGGTGTGCCTCTTTAAAGACTGGGGGTTCAGGGAACCACGGGAGTTTGGGAACCTGGCCAGATCGCCTCTCCGCCTGTTTATTTTTGTGTTGGGGGGAGCTCTACTAAAGTAGGACCCAGGCCCTGATGCCAGCACCAATCCCCGTCTGCCGCTTCTCCGTCAGGGTTCCTTGTGGGCCTTGGGAACAGAACAACTTGGGAGGGTGGGTAGGGTGCCACTGCCAGGTGAGACTTACTGCCAGGTTGGACTTTAAGGTTGTTCTTGCCCATTGGGGCACCCAGAGCTGTCTCAGGGAGACTCAAGGAACCCTCCATCCTTCACCAGGCCTTATTTCACTGTGGGCAGGGAAGATGTGAAAACTAACTAATGTGATTAAGGGGGTGGCTGGGGTAGCTCTGGCCTTGCTGTTCAACTTCAAACTACCTCTGCCTGGCAAAGTGACCGCAGCAAGGCCTAGTGCTGTCTTAGCCTGCTTTACCTCCCCTCCTCTCGGGATGGACATAATCTCCAGGGGATTATAGAGGAGGCAGTTGAGATTTGCTCCCTGTGAATGTGGGCTGCAAAAAATGGCTTTTGTCTTCTACTTTTTGTAGGCCTGGTGTGGTGAGCGAGTTGCCCATAAGTCCTTGGCCAATCCTTCAGGCCCCCCCTGACCTCTCCAACCCTTTTTGATCAGGGAATGTTAACCAGCCCTCTGATCCTGTCCCAACCCTACAGAATAGGGTAGCTGGTACCTCTTTGGAGGAGAAAAAACCTGATCAGAGCTGTTTCTGCAGAAGCTAGCGTTTCCAGCTCTGACTGGAGGGGTTGGGGAGAAGGGGTGTGCATGTGAGTGTACGAAGGGTGCAGCTTGAGCCTCAGGTCTCTGGGCACTGGGCTGGGACAGCCCCTCTCACAGCTGTCATGCTGCCCAACAGGGATTTGGCTGCTGTGTTTTGCTCCCTCATTCCACCCCCTGCAACATACATATATGAGCTAGATCTCTTTGAGCCTGGTCTTGAAAAGGAGAAAATAGGGGCTTTGCCCTTGAAAGATTTCTGAGTTGTAACCTCAAGGTGCAAGGGGGCACAGGGGTGGTAGAGTATGGCTAGCTGTCACCCATGCTCTCCTGCCTCTTATGAAGGGCCCCTTCTGTTGTCTGTCCCCAAAGAACTTCCTTAGGAGGAGCCTCTCATTATTAGTTGTGGCTTACCCCTGGATGATTTGGGCACAGTCCAGAGGGTCTACAGGGCCAGTGTGTTGCCATTTGGATTCTTCCTGGAGGGCCAGCCCAAAATGGGGTGGGGATAGGTGTGGTTTGATTCTCAGGTTGGGAACCAGGAAGTCCTGAGTCCTACAGAAGAGCTGTTCACTCAAGAGCCTCCTTCAGCCTTTCACCTCTCCAAGCTTCCATTTCCCCTGTGGCTGGGAAAATGGAGTTAAAGCTTTTGGTCTGGCATAGAGGCATGGAGGAGAGTGTGCTTACCCTGCCTTCTTCCTTGCTGTTTTGGGCTTCTTAGGCTTAGGACTAAGGGGAGCCAGCACAGTTTTACTCCCTAGATCTGTATTTGGGGATCTCTAGTTCCCCAGAGGAAGCCAGGCCAGGCATTAGCCCAGTTTAGAACTAGGGGGAAAAAACCCTTGGTGTATATGGGTGTGTGTGTGGTTTCTGGCTGTGAATGAGGGGACAGGGAACCTGTGGTCTTTATTTGTTTAGATCTGTTCAGGGGCCTGACAGCTGAGACTCAGCACTGGGGTGCAGTGCTAGACTGGGGCTCAGGCTTCTTGGAGTTGCCCCTAGATTCTTTTTGGTACAGCTTGGAGGACATTCTTTTCATTTCTTGATCTCTCATCTTCCATGGCTCCATGAGTGAGGCTCCAACTTTGGAGGATGTTCGTACTGTCTCCCAAGGCTGGATAAAGGTGGTTTCTTTACCTCCTCGAGCTTACCAGTTTGAGAGGGCTCCTTGGGGGAGGGCAGAGGAATTTGTCCCTGTGGCCTTGTGTGAGGCAGTCCTCCTCCCACCCACTGTATTATCACTGTTGCTTTTTATTTCGTGCTGTTTGTGACTCTTTTGGCCTTAACTTTGAGAGCAGAGCAGGTGGAGGATCTTTGGGGGCATACAGTAAGATGCACACACTTGGGAAACTCTGAAGCCTTCTGGGTGTGGTCAAACCTTGAATGAATGAATAGGAAGAGGGGCCTGGCTGGTGCCCTGACCTCCAGCCCCTGCTTCCCATAGGTGGCTTCTAAGGGCCCCTTGAAGTTCCAGAGCAGCTTTTCTGTGGGCCGGCCAGATGACCACCCTGCTTTCCTTTCAGGTGTGATTGTATGGTAGGTTTTAAAAAGAGGTAATATGGGAATGGAGGTAACAGGTGTCAAGTGATACTTCACTTTCCTAATCTAGTAGATTCTGATAGTGTGTGTGCGGGTGGGGAGTAAAATAAAATTTCCTTTCCCGTGCTATGTCACAAGAGGCTCATTACCAATCTCTGAAAATGGAATGTGAGTTCAGGGAAGGAGGACTAATATTGTGGTTCTTAAGTAATTGATTTATTGATCCTGGGCACCTTTGAGGGTTCCCCCTGTCTGATCTGTCCCAGTCACTCAACCCCAAGTGGCTGACAGGGTTATTTGGTAGTAGCTGATTTGAGAAGAGGGGCTTGTCCTTCTTTGCTCAGGTTTGTGTGTGGTCCCTCCAGTTAAGCAAAAGGAGTGGAAAAGGTGAAAGATAAACTTCTCAAATCTTATTTAGACTTCTGTTTTAGGCATTTCCCCCACTCCCTCTTCTCTGGGAACACTGTACTTCTCTTTCTTTGCTTAAGTCTCTACCTTTCTCACTAAGAGCTGCTGACACTTATTCCTTTCCCTTCTGTAGGATCCCTTTTCTCTTCCTCACCTCTATAATTTTTCTTATTCTTTATTTCTCTCTCTTTTGGACTATGCTTAGTTGCCTCTGAGGTTTAGGAAAATATGCCCAAAGGTGTGGATCTCAACCATCTTAGGTATTACTTTAGTGTGTTACATTTGGCTCTAGTATAGGCAGGCATATTTTAGAAGAAGGGACCGTTACCCCCACCCCCATAGTGCGTGTGGAAACCCTGTTTGACGGAAGAGGAAGGAAGTTATTCTGCTCCGCTGTGTCCTGCCCTGTTTAGAACTCCTCCAAGTGGCAGTGTGCTTCCTGAGACTACAACTCCCAGCATGCCTAGCTTCAGGCCTGACTACACATGCTCAGTAACTCTTAAGGCCCACTTCTGTTTAACTACTAGGGATGTCTGGGGAGGAAGGGCAGTTGGTGTTGCTAAGGGTGACGAACTGAGGACTTCAGGCTGGGTGAGATCCTGAGTTCAGTCACTGCAGTGGCCAGGGAGTTGAGCCTGAGCTGGATTTGGATAGGCAGTGGGTAGAAATTGGGGAGTTCCTCACGTTGTGATTGGGATATCGTGGTTAGAAACAGTGGAGGTTGGGAAGATCCATCCATACCTGGGCCTTAGTTTTAGTAATGTGTTATCATCCTCCCAGACTCCAGACTCCCATCTCTGGGAGACGAATTTCAGCTGTACTCAGACTTCTTGGGTTATGATTACCCATGGGTTGACACTGACAGACCTCCAGAATGGTAGCTGACCTGAGACCTGAGGAAAAAGGACAGGGATAGGGCCCATCAGAAGCCCAGAACGCAGACGTGAGGCAAATGGCGGTAACTAGACGTAGACTGGATGTTCTTCTAGTTGGATGCTGTTGCCCTGGGAACTCTTAGATGGGAGTAAGGAAGTGGGAGAAGGGAGGAGATCCTCTGACAATCCGGAGTTGGAGAAGAGGGTCTGTGTTTATCAGGGGAGGAAGTAGGCAATAGGATAAAGGTTAGGGAGAAACACTTTTTTTTGATCTTTAGTACTGGAGTGTGTAGTATGGCTTTGTTCTGATTTCTGTAGTATCTAGATACCATTAGCTGCTTTTCTCCTAGGGTTCTGGGGAAAGTGTTTAGTGGAGAGACTTACTAGTCACATAGATATATTTTTTGGGTCTGACAGGTCTCCCCGAGAGGGCCCTGCCCAGTCGGAGAGAGGGATGGACAGCCAGAAGCCGCCTGGTGAGGATAAAGATTCAGAACCGGCAGGTGAGTAGGGCAGATTCTGGGTTTGCTGGCAGCTTTATGCTGATCTCAGGCAACTTGAGATTTCTGGTCCTGGAAGAAGCACAGGAGCTAAGTCTGCCTAATAGACAGGTAATTGAAGGACTTTATTCTTTGGGACAAAAGTCAAAACACCATCACTGGGATCCACCAAGGGTTTTAGATAATCTCATGGGTCTCATGAGTGGACTAGTTATTAAATAGTGGATGATGGCTGATCAATGCTTCTCTGTTTGTTCATTCAGCTGATGGACTTGCAGCCTCTGAGGAGTCAGGTGCCACTGAGGCAGACCTTCCCAACCCACATGTGGTGGAGGTCTCTGTGCCCAGTTCTGGGGGACCCAGGCTTCAGGAGCCTCCCCAGGACTGCAGGTAACTAGTTTGGGAAAATGAGGATATAAGGGTACGTGAGTATTCGATGTGAGATTCTGGGACTTTCGAGAAGGAATATTTAGGAAAATTCAGTGTTTGGGAAGCACAGATGTGTTAAATCGCGGAGTTGCTGGGTGCCTGTGGGGTTGTCAAGGATCTGGCATGGTGCTGACGCTTGTGTGTCCACAGTGGGGGTCCAGTGCGGCGTTGTGCTCTCTGTAACTGCGGGGAGCCCAGTCTGCATGGGCAGCGGGAGCTACGGCGCTTTGAGTTGCCATTTGACTGGCCCCGGTGTCCAGTGGTGTCCCCTGGGGGGAACCCAGGCCCCAATGAGGCAGCACTGCCCAGTGAGGACCTATCACAGATTGGTTTCCCTGAGGGCCTGACACCTGCCCACCTGGGAGAACCTGGAGGTAAGTGAGGAGAAGTGGGGTAACTGATCTGGGCAGGAAAGAGGGTAGGGGCTAGGTGGTCCAGAGCCAGCGATCACTTTTTAATTAATTCTTTCTGTTTGCCTTTTTTTTTCACCTATACAGGGTCCTGCTGGGCTCACCATTGGTGTGCTGCGTGGTCGGCTGGTGTATGGGGGCAGGAGGGCCCAGAACTATGTGGTGTGGACAAGGCCATCTTCTCAGGGATCTCACAGGTGGGGCTGGAGCCAGGGGGTTGCACAGGCAAAGGGCAGGTTGTGCAGGGCTGGTGGGGTTCCAAGAGTCAGGGTAGAATGAGAAGGATAGTGGACATACTGGGGCAGATCTAGTGGCTGACCTGTTGCTCTGGGGTGAGCTGGCTGGCATTGAGGCTTTGTCTCCACCCCGGCAGCGCTGCTCCCACTGCACCAGGCTTGGTGCCTCCATCCCTTGCCGCTCGCCTGAATGTCCACGGCTTTACCACTTCCCCTGTGCGACTGCCAGCGGTTCCTTCTTATCCATGAAAACACTGCAGCTGCTATGCCCGGAGCACAGCGAGGGTGCCACACATCTGGGTGAGAAGTCCTGCCCTTTGGACATTGGGCAGACGAGGGGCCAAGTATGCCTGGGGATTTGTACTCTGCAGAGCACTTGTCAAAGTCTATAATTTTGTACTGTCTGTCGGGCTCACTAAAATAGGCGTGAACTTTGAGAGTGCAGGGGCTTTGCCTGTCTTGTTAGCATGGTGTCTGCAGTGCCTAGAACAATGAATGCCTAGCATATATTAGGCAGACACTTAGTAACTATTTATTTGTTCATTTTAGTTCATGGAATGCCTGTTACGTGGACAGCACTGTGCTGAGTCCTACAGGGAATCCATAGCTGACCTGTGTTCTCTGTCCCTTCTGATGGCAGAGGAAGCTCGTTGTGCAGTATGCGAGGGGCCAGGGGAATTGTGTGACCTGTTCTTCTGTACCAGCTGTGGGCATCACTATCATGGGGCTTGCCTGGACACTGCTCTGACTGCCCGCAAGCGTGCTGGCTGGCAGTGCCCTGAATGCAAAGTGTGCCAAGCCTGCAGGTAAGAATGGGAGGGCAGGAGGGAAGTCTTGGACAAAGCACAGTTTAGGATTAAAAACAAGGGGAGGGAGGGCCCTTTTATATGCCCTGTCTCTGCAGGAAACCTGGGAATGACTCTAAGATGTTGGTCTGCGAGACATGTGACAAAGGATACCATACCTTCTGCCTAAAGCCACCTATGGAGGAACTGCCTGCTCACTCTTGGAAGTGCAAGGTGAGGGTCCTTGACTCTGCCTTATTCTTCTAATTCTACCTCCTACAACATCTGGAGTTTCCCTGTTGTGACAAGTCCCATGCTTCCCTCCAGTCTCTGCTGTCTGACCAATGCCCGTTTTGCCTTCTCCCCTCTTTTAGGCATGCCGGGTATGCCGGGCCTGTGGGGCAGGCTCAGCAGAGCTGAATCCTAACTCTGAGTGGTTTGAGAATTACTCACTCTGTTACCGCTGTCACAAAGCCCAGGGAGGACAGCCTATCAGTTCTGTTGCTGAGCAGCATCCTGCTGTCTGTTGCAGGTAAGTAGTATGGACCGGAAGAGATTGGGCTGTGGGATCGGAAGTGCTGAGATTGTCAGGGGCCATGTTAAAGCAGGCTGCCTTAAGAGGGGAGCCCTGAGGTGGGCAGTACAATCCATAGCATTCATGCCTAGTCCCAGTGCACTCTCTAGGAGTTGATAGCTGATGAGAGCCACGGTGCGTGCTCCCCTGTACCCTCTGCAGATTCTCACCCCCAGAGCCTGGTGATCCCCCCACTGATGAGCCCGATGCTCTGTACGTTGCATGCCAAGGGCAGCCAAAGGGTGGGCACGTGACCTCTATGCAACCCAAGGAACCGGGGCCCCTGCAATGTGAAGCCAAACCACTAGGTGAGTAGGGTTTGAGGGTTCCTGAAAGTAATCCCCTTGTGTTCTGTGGCAAGAGACAGTTTCTGCTCTGCCCCAGACCCTACACTTTCTATGGAGTGGAGTTGAGCTAGGTAGGAGCATAGTACGTTATGTCTGCAGGGAGAGCAGGGGCCCAACTTGAGCCCCAGTTGGAGGCCCCCCTAAATGAGGAGATGCCACTGCTGCCCCCACCGGAGGAGTCACCCCTGTCCCCACCACCTGAGGAATCACCCACATCCCCACCGCCTGAGGCATCGCGTCTGTCCCCGCCGCCTGAGGAATCACCCCTCTCTCCACCGCCTGAGGAGTCTCCTCTGTCTCCCCCACCTGAATCATCATCACCTTTTTCTCCACTGGAGGAGTCGCCCTTTTCTCCACCAGAGGAGTCACCCCCATCTCCTCCACTTGAGACACCCCTATCCCCACCACCTGAAGCATCACCCCTGTCCCCACCATTTGAGGAGTCTCCCCTGTCACCCCCACCTGAGGAATTGCCCACTTCTCCACCACCTGAAGCATCTCGCCTATCTCCACCACCTGAGGAGTCACCCATGTCCCCTCCACCTGAAGAGTCACCCATGTCTCCACCACCTGAGGCATCGCGTCTGTTCCCACCATTTGAAGAATCACCTCTGTCCCCTCCACCAGAGGAGTCTCCCCTCTCCCCACCACCTGAGGCATCACGCCTTTCCCCACCACCTGAGGACTCACCCATGTCCCCACCACCTGAAGACTCACCTATGTCCCCCCCACCTGAGGTATCACGCCTATCCCTCCTGCCTGAGTTGTCACGCTTGTCCCCTCCGCCTGAGGAATCTCCCCTGTCCCCACCACCTGAGGAGTCTCCCACATCCCCTCCACCTGAGGCTTCACGCCTATCCCCACCACCTGAGGATTCACCCACATCCCCACCACCTGAAGACTCACCTGCTTCCCCACCACCGGAGGACTTGCTTGTGTCTATACCACTGGAGGAGTCCCCCCTGTCACCACTGCCTGAGGAGCCGCACCTGCCCCCTGCACCTGAGGAGCCATGCCTGCCCCCTGCACCCGAGGAGCCGTGTGTGTCCCCCCGGCCAGAGGAACCGCGCCTGTCTCCTGCACCAGAGGAACTGCTTCTGTCGCCCCAGCCTGAGGAGCTGTGCCTATCACCTGCACCTGAGGAGCTGCACCTGTCCCCCCAGCCTGAGGAACCACACCTGTCTCCCATGTCTGAGGAGCCACAACCATCTCCGGTGCCTGAGGAACCATGCCTGAACCCCCAGCCTGAGGAGCTACACCTGTCCCACCAGCCTGAGGAACCACACCTGTCCCCTCGACCTGAAGAGCCCCTTGAGGAGCCAGGCCCGTGCTCTGTACGTGAGGAATTGCCCTTGTTCCTCCCATCTGGGGAACCACCCTTATCCCCCTTGCTTGGAGAGCCAGCCCTGTCTGAGCCTGGGGAACCACCTCTGTCCCTTCTGCCTGAGGAGCTGCCGTTGTCCCCATCTGGGGAGCCATCTTTGTCACCTCAGCTGATGCCACCAGGTAAGGGGATGTTAGTATCCTCTTATTCTGGGGCAGTCCTAATTTTTATGGCACATCTAAGAGCCTCCCTTTTTCTCTTTCCTTCCAGATCCTCTTCCTCCTCCGCTCTCACCCATCATCACAGCTGTGGCTCCACCGGCCCTCTCTCCTTTGGGGGGGTTAGAGTACCCCTTTGGTGCCAAAGGGGACAGTGACCCTGAGTCGCCATTGGCTGCCCCCATCCTAGAGACACCCATTAGCCCTCCACCAGAAGCTAACTGCACTGACCCTGAGCCTGTGCCCCCTATGATCCTTCCCCCATCTCCAGGCTCCCCAATGGGGCTGGCCTCTCCCATCCTGATGGAGCCCCTTCCCTCTCGGTGTTCTCCACTCCTCCAGCATTCCCTGCCTTCCCAGAACTCCCCTCCTTCCCAGTGCTCTCCTGCTCTGCCACTGTCCCTTCCCTCCCCACTGAGTCCCATGGAGAAGGCAGTGGAGGTCTCAGAGGAGGCTGAGCCACCTGAGATGGAGACTGAGAAAGTCTCCGAACCTGAGTGCCCAGCCTTGGAGCCCAGCCCTACTAGTCCTCTCCCCTCTCCCATGGAGAACCTTTCCTGCCCTGCACCCAGCCCTGCCCCAGCCCTGGATGACTTTTCTGGCCTAGGGGAAGACACAGCCCCTCTGGATGGGACTGACACTCCTGATTCCCAGCCAGAGGCTGGGCAGACCCCTGGCAGTTTGGCTAGTGAACCTAAGGGTTCCCCTGTGCTCCTGGACCCCGAGGAGCTGGCTCCTGTGACCCCTATGGAGGTCTATGGCCCAGAATGCAAGCAGACAGGGCAGGGCTCGCCCTGTGAAGAGCAAGAGGAGCCACGTGCACCAGTAGCCCCTACCCCACCTGCTCTCATCAAATCTGACATCGTTAATGAGATCTCCAATCTGAGCCAGGGCGATGCCAGTGCCAGTTTCCCTGGTTCAGAGCCCATGCTGGGCTCTCCTGACCCAGAGGGGGGTGGCTCCTTATCTATGGAGTTGGGGGTGTCTACAGATGTTAGTCCAGCTCGAGATGAAGGCTCCCTTCGGCTCTGTACTGACTCTCTGCCGGAGACTGATGACTCGCTGTTGTGTGATACTGGGACAGCTGTCGGTGGAAGCAAAGCTGAGGGGGACAAGGGGAGGCGGCGCAGCTCCCCAGCTCGTTCCCGCATTAAACAGGTAAGGGGCTATTTAGTCACTGGATGTGGTCGACTTCATGCTAACATCAGAGGTACAGTTCTGTGTCACTAGTACCTTCCCATTTGGCTTATTGAATTCTGGACTCAGAGATCCTCTAGTCCATCCTCTTACTTTATTATGGAGACTATTGATATATAGAGTGGGAAGTGACTTGCTTAGCTTCGTGGTTACTCAGTGATAGAATAAGGACTAGAAACTCAGGTCTTTAACGCCAGTGTTTTTTGTCTTTGTACCACTTGGCCACTTTTTCTGGGAAGAAGATCTTCCTGCCTGTTGCTTTCTGAGAGCTAGCTTTTCCTCTGTCCTCCCTGGGACTCCTGGCCTTTATTACTTGTCATGCTCTGTCCATTAGTCTCTTCTCTTCCCTCCAAGCCTGTGAAGCTAACACACTAACCCTCTACTTATCCCTGTAATCATCCACTTCCCTAATTCAGGGTCGCAGCAGTAGTTTCCCAGGAAGACGCCGGCCACGTGGAGGAGCACATGGAGGACGTGGGAGAGGACGGGCCCGGCTAAAATCAACCACTTCCTCCGTTGAGACTCTGGTAGTAAGGAGAGGCCTCCCATTCCCCAAACATGCTTCAGCTGGTCCCTTCAAGATTAAACACCCTTTACTGCTGTCAGTCCCCTGCACGCTCACCTGCCTGCCTACTAGCCTAGGGCCTATCTGACTCTGCTCCTTCTGTCCACTTGGCTCTCAGGCTTCTCTGAAATCTCTGATGTCGGGCTGAGGCCCAGTTTGGGAGCTGGGGTGTTCTTCTGCTTCTTAGTCTGGCTCCTGGCCTTCATTTAGCCAGGGGTTCACACCTCCTTCCCCCCAACACCAAAGAGGAAGGCAGCTTAGTTGGGGCATATTTAGCTGCCTCACTTTGTATAACTCTCTGCCTATAAGGTTGCTGATATCGATAGCTCTCCCAGCAAGGAGGAAGAAGACGATGATGACGACACCATGCAAAATACTGTGGTTCTCTTCTCCAATACAGACAAGTTTGTCCTAATGCAGGTACCATATGTGACGAGTGTAGTCCGTCCTTATTAGTGAGACCAGGCAGACTGACATTGGGTGTATGTGTTTAGGTGGGTAAAGCAGATGCAGAAAACCAAGGATCTCCTTCTCTACCCAGCTAATTGGAAAACAGTGAATCAGAATCACATTGTTCATTTGTTCATTCATCAAATTTGTCTTGAGTGTCTCTGAGTTTGGTACCGACTTAGGAGCTAGGGATACAGCAGTGAAAAGGCAGGAATGGTTTCTGCCCTGTTGAAGCTTATAGTCTGGGGAGCTTATGTATGTGCTTACCTGAATAATCTCAAAGCTGGTAGAACACTGGCACATATGTTACTCTCTCAGCCTGACCCATCTTTACCCGTCTACTCTTTTCACTTCTTAACTTAACCCACACCAGCCGGTTTCAGTTCACAGTACCTGATCAGATGAGCAAGGCATGCTGGGAAGGGGCAGGGTCCTGTGATGGCTCGCAGTGCGATCCCTGCCTTCGGTTCCCTGACTTCTTCCCTCAGATTAGAGTTGTGGTCAGTTGTCAGGACTGAGTGCAATGAGGAGACCTAGATGGACATTGGAGTTTCTGTATATTTCCCCAGGACATGTGTGTGGTATGTGGTAGCTTTGGCCGGGGAGCTGAGGGCCACCTCCTTGCCTGTTCCCAGTGTTCGCAGTGCTATCACCCATACTGTGTCAACAGCAAGGTGAGTTCACAGCCCTAGAGGCCCGGGCTGTGGAATGGGGACATTTGCTTTTTATTTTAAGCCCCACACTACTCAAAGGGGCCATTGGTGATGGAAGTCATTCATCAGACTCATCTTGGGGAAGAACACTTTGGAAATGGTGGTGGTCTTTATAGTTTCTTGGTGGTAGACCATGATCTGCTGGTATAACTCAGTCCATCATACAAACTTTGAGAACTTTACTGGTAGAAAACACCATAGAGTGGAGATAAAATGTAAAAGGAAAATCATAAGCAAAGGTCTACAAAGAGAAGGCAGTGTTTTTGACCTAAGCATGATCAGTTGGTTTGGTGTTTTCATTATTGTTAACTTAGAACTTGTCCAATGCTAACATTCCCTAACTTGCAGCAGAAGCAGGTTTTAAATGTTCAAGAGAAATGGGGAGAAATACAACCTAATCTCCATGAGCTTGCTGGGGACATGACTAGTAAAAGATTGCCATTCCATTTTCGTAATGAGGCAGTGACCAGGCGAGGCTGTTTTCTGAGTGGCAGAGATCCCTGGGAGCCTAACTGTAGAGTCACTGCAGGGCGTGGCAAAAGTAGGTTTAGAGCTGTTTGTATGGAAAACAGTACAATAATCAAATAATACGAGAATAAACTTTCATGTACTCACAACTATAACCCTACTTTTGCCTCATCCTGTATTTTGGGGGTGAGGGTGCTCTGCGCAGCCTCTCTCTGCTCAAATGGAGGTCTAGCCTGGGTCCTCCAGCCCCACTCATATAAGTCTGCCCTTCCTTTTGCTTCACATCCTGAAAAGTTGTCATCCTCTGCACCAGATCACCAAGGTGATGCTGTTAAAGGGCTGGCGTTGTGTGGAGTGCATCGTGTGTGAGGTGTGCGGCCAGGCCTCAGACCCCTCACGCCTGCTGCTCTGTGATGACTGTGACATTAGCTACCACACGTACTGCCTGGACCCCCCACTACTCACCGTGCCCAAGGGCGGCTGGAAGTGCAAGTGGTAAGGAGACCCAGGATCTTCAGAGGGGCCCTGGGCCTGAGATGTCAGAGTGGATGTGATGTTGAGTGTGTGACAGAGGCTGGATTTAGAAGGCCATCCGGTTGCATGGTTCTTAGCGAGCACCTCTGGATGCTTTGGATAGGTTAGGGGCTGAGGGCCTGTCTTTCTCCTCCCACCAGGTGTGTGTCGTGTATGCAGTGTGGGGCCGCCTCCCCTGGCTTCCACTGTGAATGGCAAAATAGTTACACACACTGCGGGCCTTGTGCCAGCCTGGTGACCTGCCCTGTCTGTCATGCCCCATATGTAGAAGAGGACCTACTGATCCAGTGCCGCCATTGCGAACGGTGAGGGTGCCCCTTTCCCCTTGTTTGGCTTCCTCTTCCCTTGTTTTCAGCTTTGCATTGTCTGGGTTTGTCTCATCACGTGTGCCTTCTCCCAGGTGGATGCATGCCGGCTGCGAGAGCCTCTTCACGGAGGATGATGTGGAGCAGGCAGCTGATGAGGGCTTTGACTGTGTCTCCTGCCAGCCTTATGTGGTAAAGCCTGCTGGTGAGTGCCAGGTGCTGGGGATGGGGAGCAGGAGTCAGGGCTGGGGTGTCCTTCCTTAGAGACAGGGCCTCAAACTGCCTCGGTTTGTCCTTCTCACCACAGCGCCTGTTGCACCTCCAGAGTTGGTGCCCATGAAGGTGAAAGAGCCAGGTGAGTCACAGAATTCTGAGTGCCAAAGCCAGAGGAGAGCTTACTGTCTAGTCTACCTCCAACCCCCTAACTTTATCTCATTTGAAGAGGAGGAAACTTCAGAGCCAGGGAGATTCAGTAGCCTGCCCAAGGTCAGCCAGTAGGTTAGTGGCAAAGTTATGACTACAACCAAGGCCTCAAGTTTCCCAAGCAGAGTTTCTTCCACCAGGAAGTACGGTCTCTGTACTGCCAGGATGTCATCCCCAGAGAGCACAGGGCCTGCTCTGTTTCTCCAGTGAAGGGGCTGGGGCTGTCTCCTTTTCCATTATGATGTAGGCATTGCTTGTGGCATCTGGGACTCTCTGTGCTGGCATTCAGCACATAAGGGCACTCCTAGCCCCAGACAGTTAGAGAATGTATTTAGTGAACCTAGGGTTAATCATGAGCAAAGTCATTCTTCATGCTTCTGCGGCAGCAGCCTCCTAATCCCCCTGGGTCATTGATGGAGAATTGGGCCCTTAGCTAGCCCCCAGTGGTGGCCTGTCTTCTCCACCCCTCAAGCCCAAGGCTGGACTTTGGTCTGTCTCTTTCTCACTGCTTTTGTCCCAGCTGGGCACTTAGGCTGAAACTTGTAGTTCTGGTTTCCCTGGGGTCACATGCTCTTCCCGTTTGCACAGAACCCCAGTACTTTCGCTTCGAGGGTGTGTGGCTGACAGAAACTGGCATGGCTGTCCTGCGTAACCTTACCATGTCACCCCTACACAAGCGGCGCCAGCGGCGAGGACGGCTTGGCCTCCCAGGCGAGCCTGGGCTGGAAGGTTCTGAGCCCTCAGATGCCCTTGGCCCTGATGACAAGAAGGATGGAGACCTGGACACCGATGAGCTGCTCAAGGGTGAAGGTTAGGCTGGAGAATCTCAGGCAGTGACAGAGTAGTGGGAGCATGCCTGTGAGAGCTAGATGTTGGATGGGAGCAGCATTGCCACTCCAAGTCACTCTGAACCACTGTTGGTCTTGTTCAGATGGCCCTGGCAAGGCTCTCTATTCTCGGGTGGCAGGACAACAAAATTAAAAGGGCCCATGCCTGTGCTCTGCCTCCATCTCTTGGCTCTGTTTGAATATGCAGCTGGTGTGGAGCACATGGAGTGTGAAATTAAACTGGAGGGCCCCGTCAGCCCTGACGTGGAGCCTGGCAAGGAGGAGACCGAGGAGAGCAAAAAACGCAAACGCAAACCCTATAGGCCAGGTGAGGCCCTGGGATGGGCAGTGGGGTGGGGAGGGGTTGGTTCACCCAGTCCCCAACGGCTTCTCAGCCTCAGCTCTGCCTCCTCGTAGGCATTGGTGGTTTCATGGTGCGACAGCGGAAATCCCACACACGTGTGAAAAAGGGGCCTGCTGCACAGGCGGAGGTGTTGAGTGGGGATGGGCAGCCCGACGAGGGTGAGACGGGTGAGGGCTCCAGCGGGGCCTGGGAGAAGGTGGGGATCACAGTACCTACAGGGCAGTGCCAGGGAGGCCTGGGGGGATGGCTCACTCCAAGGGCTAAGAGGGTGGTGGGCCCAGTTGGTATTGGGGAAGAGAGTAGGCAGAAAAACATCCTTAGGCCAAGTTGGGAGCAACGTGCTCAGTGTCCCCAGAGAAGCCAATACCTCCCATTCTGTCCCTAGTGATGCCTGCTGACCTGCCGGCAGAGGGCTCTATAGACCAGAGCTTAGCTGATGTGGATGAGAAGAAGAAGCAGCAGAGGCGAGGGCGCAAGAAGAGCAAACTAGAAGATATGTTTCCTGCTTACCTGCAGGTGGGCCTTAGGCTCTGCAGGGTGTGGGACGTGGTGGGGCTGTCTGCCTTGCAAGACATGAAGAAGCCTATTTCTCCCTGCCTTTTCTCACAGGAGGCCTTCTTTGGGAAGGAGCTGCTCGATCTGAGCCGGAAAGCCCTTTTTGCAGTTGGAGTGGGCCGTCCAAGCTTTGCACTAGGAACCCCAAAAGTCAAGGGGGATGGAGGCTCAGATAGGAAGGAGCTCCCCACCTTACAGAAAGGTCAGTCATGTCGGGGGGAGGTGGTCTAAAGGGACCCAACTTTTCTCTGTGCTTAGGAGCTGGTAAGGGAATTTGGTGGGAAGTGAGCTGGTCTCCAGGAATGGCGGGTAGGCCAAGGGCCCTGGCCTGTTGAGCTAGGGACCCATTCTGAATGTCAGATGTAGGGCATTTCTGATTGGAGTGGCAACTATTGCTTGTAGGAGATGATGGTGCAGAGGTTGCAGATGAAGAATCCCGTGGCCCTGAAGGCAAGGCGGATACACCAGGTGAGGGCTGTTGGGGGGACTTGGTCCTAGCTTGGTTTTCCCTCTGTCATCCTGTTCTGCCCCTGAGCACCATCAGGGTTGGAGACTGGAAACTATTCCATGCTATGGTTTGGTTTGGTCAGTGTGGTACCTCCATGCTGGCCTTGATTCATGAGTTTCTCTTGGCCACTGCAGGTCCTGAGGATGGGGGCGTAAAGGCATCCCCAGTGCCCAGTGACCCCGATAAACCAAGCACCCCGGGAGAAGGGATGCTTAGCTCTGACTTAGACAGGATTCCCACAGAAGGTGAGGCTGTGACCTGCACTTTTCATTTATAATGGTCCTCTGTGGGAGAAGGAGAAGGTCCTGCGTGTGGGACTCTCATCTATACAGTGGGGAGTTCTGGGCACCATCCCTGGCCATGATTGTTTGTAGGTGCTCTTTCAAATCCCCAGTCTGCCTAAGCATCATCCTCCATCAATCCCCCACAGAGCTGCCCAAGATGGAATCCAAGGACTTGCAGCAGCTCTTTAAGGATGTTCTGGGTTCTGAACGAGAGCAGCATCTGGGTTGTGGAACCCCTGGCCTAGACGGCAGCCGTACACCGCTGCAGAGGCCCTTTCTTCAAGGTGATATGGGTGGTTTGAAGACTGGTGGGCAGGTATGGCCAGGCTTGCCCCCAGGATGGGCCACCTGCTCCCTTTCTCTGATCCTATGCCTCTTATAGGTGGACTCCCTTTGGGCAATCTCCCCTCCAGCAGCCCAATGGACTCCTACCCGGGCCTCTGCCAGTCCCCATTCTTGGATTCTAGGTTGGTATCTGTGCTTAACCTTTGTGGGCTATCCCCATTGTCCCTTCCCTCCAGTTGGGCCCACGCCAAGGGAGGGAACCTTAGACTCCTGGGTGCTGCTGTAGCAATACGTCTGCCTGCTCCTCTCCGCCTCCTTGTTGGTGGCCCTCCTCTGTTGGGGTAGGGCACTGGTCTGGCTCTTCTGGGCAGTTTGGGGTGGGATGTGGCATCTCTGCCCCCTGTGACTCTTTGCCCCTGCGCCCCAGGGAGCGCGGGGGCTTCTTTAGCCCAGAACCTGGTGAACCAGACAGCCCCTGGACAGGCTCAGGGGGCACTACGCCCTCCACCCCTACTACACCCACCACGGAGGGTGAGGGCGATGGGCTCTCCTATAACCAGCGGAGTCTTCAGCGCTGGGAGAAGGACGAGGAGTTGGGCCAACTCTCCACCATCTCGCCTGTGCTCTATGCCAACATTAACTTTCCCAATCTCAAACAAGATTACCCAGGTACCTGTGGGACAGGGGCATGAGAGACAGCAACCGGTAACATGGTGGGTGCAGGGGACACCTGCCAAGTGTCCTAACGCAATCCCTCTGCCTTCCAGACTGGTCTAGCCGTTGCAAACAAATAATGAAGCTCTGGAGAAAAGTTCCAGCTGCTGACAAAGCCCCTTACCTGGTGAGACAGAAGGAAACCTGGGTCAGCATGGGAACTGAGGGGGGAGCGTGTTTTGGGGAAATTCACTTCAGTTCTTTCCCTTCCCCACTCCTGAAGCAGCTGGGCCAGAAGGGATCAGCTTTTGGGTAGGGAGTGTGAGTGACATGGAGGATGGGAGCTGGGCACGAGACTAGTCCTGAGGCTTTGTCTTCTATCCTTCAGCAAAAGGCCAAAGATAACCGGGCAGCTCACCGCATCAACAAGGTGCAAAAGGTGAGTGGGGCCCCACCAGGCTGCACTGCTGATGCCCCGTGGTGGGCGGCCTCTTTGAGGGTGGGGTGTAGGGCCTGTGCACAGCAGTCTGACTGCTCTGTGCCTGGTCTCCTCCCGTAGCAGGCGGAGAGCCAGATCAGCAAACAGACCAAGGTGGGCGACATGGCCCGTAAGACTGACCGACCGGCCCTACATCTCCGCATTCCCCCCCAGCCAGGGGCACTGGGCAGTCCGCCCCCTGCTGCGGCCCCCACCATTTTCATTGGCAGCCCCACTACCCCCGCCGGCTTGTCTACCTCTGCGGATGGGTTCCTGAAGCCGCCGGCGGGCACGGTGCCCGGCCCCGACTCGCCCGGTGAGCTCTTCCTCAAGCTTCCACCCCAGGTGCCTGCCCAAGTGCCTTCGCAGGACCCCTTTGGACTGGCCCCTGCCTACACTCTGGAGCCCCGCTTCCCCACGGCACCACCCACCTATCCTCCCTTTCCTAGTCCAACTGGGGCCCCCACGCAGCCCCCAACGCTGGGTGCCTCATCTCGTCCTGGGACTGGCCAGCCAGGGGAATTCCATACCACCCCTCCCAGCACTCCCCGACACCAGCCCTCGACACCTGATCCCTTTCTCAAACCCCGTTGCCCCTCACTGGACAACCTGGCTGTGCCTGAGAGCCCTGGGGTAGGGAGTGGCAAGGCTTCCGAGCCCCTGCTGTCACCCCCACCTTTTGGGGAATCTCGGAAAGCCCTGGAGGTAAAGAAGGAAGAGCTTGGGGCATCCTCTCCTAGCTATGGGCCCCCAAATCTGGGCTTTGTTGACTCACCCTCCTCAGGCCCCCACCTGGGCAGCCTGGAGTTAAAGGCACCTGATGTCTTCAAAGCCCCCCTCACCCCTCGGGCATCTCAGGTAGAGCCCCAGAGCCCGGGCTTGGGCCTAAGGCCCCAGGAGCCATCCCCTGCACAGGCTTTGGCCCCTTCTCCCCCTAGCCACTCGGATATCTTCCGCCCTGGCTCCTACCCTGACCCTTATGCTCAACCCCCATTGACCCCTCGGCCTCAACCCCCACCCTCTGAGAGCTGCTGTGCCCTACCCCCTCGATCATTGCCCTCCGACCCTTTCTCCCGAGTGCCCGCCAGTCCCCAGTCCCAGTCCAGCTCCCAGTCCCCATTGACACCCCGTCCTTTGTCTGCTGAGGCTTTCTGCCCATCCCCTGTGACTCCTCGCTTCCAGTCCCCTGACCCTTATTCCCGCCCGCCCTCTCGCCCTCAGTCCCGTGACCCTTTTGCCCCACTCCATAAGCCACCCCGACCCCAGCCCCCTGAAGTTGCCTTTAAGTCTGGGCCTTTAGCCCACACTCCACTGGGGGCTGGGGGCTTCCCAGCAGCCCTGCCCTCAGGGCCGGCAGGTGAGCTCCATGCCAAGGTCCCAAGTGGGCAGCCCCCCAATTTCGCCCGGTCCCCTGGGACGGGTGCATTTGTGGGCACTCCCTCTCCCATGCGTTTTACTTTCCCTCAGGCAGTAGGGGAACCTTCCCTAAAGCCCTCTGTCCCTCAGCCTGGTCTCCCTCCACCCCACGGGATCAACAGCCATTTTGGGCCCAGCCCTACTTTGGGCAAGCCTCAAAGCACAAACTACTCAGTAGCCACAGGAAACTTCCACCCATCGGGTAGCCCCCTGGGACCCAGCACCGGGTCCACAGGAGAGGGCTATGGGCTGTCCCCGCTACGCCCCCCATCAGTTCTACCACCACCCGCACCCGATGGATCCCTCTCCTACCCACCCCACGGAGCCTCACAGCGAATTGGCATCACTTCTCCAGTCGATAAGCGAGAAGACCCAGGGGCTGGAATGGCCAGCTCTTTGGCGGCACCTGAACTTCCAGGTACCCAGGACCCAGGCATCTCCAGCCTTAGTCAGACAGAGCTGGAGAAGCAACGGCAGGTGAGTTGACATTGTGGAGCTGAGCCCCCATATCCCTGCGGTCCCTATGCTCTCCCTTTAATTGGAATGGGACAGACTTAGTCCTCTTCTGTTCTCTGCACAGCGCCAGCGACTACGGGAGCTGCTGATTCGGCAACAGATCCAGCGCAACACCCTGCGGCAGGAGAAGGAAACAGCTGCAGCAGCTGCAGGAGCAGTGGGGGCCCCGGGCAGCTGGGGTGCTGAGCCCAGCAGCCCTGCCTTTGAGCAGCTGAGTCGAGGCCAGACCCCCTTCACTGGGACCCAGGTAGGTAGGGTGGCAACGTGTGATGGGCCCAGGATACTGAAGGTGGCCCCATCTTCATCTACCTCTTTCTCTCCTAGGATAAGAGCAGCCTTGTAGGGCTACCCCCAAGCAAGCTGGGTGGCCCCATCCTAGGGCCAGGGGCTTTCCCCAGTGATGACCGACTCTCCCGGCCACCTCCTCCAGCCACCCCTTCCTCTATGGATGTGAATAGCCGGTGAGGCTCCAGGGGGTCCCCTGGGGGTAAACCAAGGGAACAGACTTCACCACGTTTGTGTACTCTGATAAACCCATCTGTGTAATCCTTCTGTCTCGCTTACTCTTTTTTTCCATTCCTTCCCCTTTGCCACATTAATTCTACCCTTTCCTACTGCCCTAGGCCCATGTTCTAGATCTTCTTTACCTTGATGTCATCTTACTGACTACTGCATATTTTTCCAGGCAACTGGTGGGAGGCTCCCAAGCCTTCTATCAGCGAGCACCCTATCCTGGGTCCCTGCCCTTACAGCAGCAGCAGCAACACCTGTGGCAGCAGCAGCAGCAAGCAACAGCAGCAAACTCCATGAGACTTGCCATGTCTACTCGCTTTCCATCAACTCCTGGCCCCGAACTTGGCCGCCAAGCCCTAGGTTCCCCCTTGGCGGGACTTCCCACCCGCCTGCCTGGCCCTGGTGAGCCAGTGCCTGGTCCAGCTGGCCCTGCCCAGTTCATTGAGTTGCGGCACAATGTACAGAAAGGACTAGGACCTGGGGGGGCTCCATATCCTGGTCAGGGCCCCCCTCAGAGACCCCGTTTTTACCCTGTAAGTGAGGACTCCCACCGACTGGCTCCTGAAGGGCTTCGTGGTCTGGCGATATCGGGCCTTCCCCCACAGAAACCCTCAGCCCCTACTGAACTGAACAATAGCCTCCATCCAGCATCCCACACCAAGGCTCCTACCCTGCCCACTGGCTTGGAGCTTGTCAGCCGGCCCCCCTCAAGCACTGAGCTTGGCCGCCCCCTTCCTCTGGCCTTGGAAGCTGGGAAGTTACCCTGTGAGGAACCTGAGCTGGATGATGACTTTGATGCCCACAAGGCCCTAGAGGATGACGAGGAGCTTGCTCACCTGGGCCTGGGTGTGGATGTGGCCAAGGGAGATGATGAGCTGGGCACCCTGGAAAACCTGGAAACCAACGATCCCCACCTGGATGACCTGCTCAATGGGGATGAGTTTGACCTCCTGGCCTATACTGACCCAGAGTTGGACACCGGGGACAAAAAGGACATCTTCAATGAGCACCTGAGGCTGGTGGAGTCAGCCAATGAAAAGGCTGAGCGGGAGGCCCTGTTGCAGGGGGTGGAGCCAGGGGTCCTGGGCCCAGAGGAGCGCCCTCCGCCTGCTGCTGATGCTTCTGAGCCCCGTCTGGCACCAGTGCTCCCTGAGGTGAAGCCCAAGGTGGAGGAGAGTGGGCGCCACCCTTCCCCTTGCCAGTTCACCATCACCACCCCCAAGGTAGAGCTGAAGCCAGGGCAGAGTGTGATGGGCAGCCGGGACACACGGATGGGCACAGGGCACTTTTCCAGCAGTGGGCACACAGCTGAAAAGAGCCCCTTTGGAGCCACAGGAGGACCACCAGCTCACCTGCTGACCCCTAGCCCACTGAGTGGCCCAGGGGGGTCCTCCCTGCTGGAAAAGTTTGAGATAGAGAGTGGGGCCCTGACCTTGCCCAGTGGACATGCAGCATCTGGGGATGAGCTGGACAAGATGGAGAGCTCACTGGTAGCCAGTGAGTTACCCCTGCTCATTGAGGACCTGTTGGAGCATGAGAAGAAGGAGCTGCAGAAGAAGCAGCAGCTTTCAGCACAGCTGCAACCTGCCCAGCAGCAGCAGCAACAACAGCAGCACTCTCTACTGTCCACACCAGGCCCTGCCGGGGCCATGTCTTTGCCACATGAGGGCTCTTCCAGTTTGGCTGGGCCCCAGCAACAGCTTGCCCTGGGACTTGGAGGCTCCCGACAACCAGGCTTGGCCCAACCACTGGTGCCCACCCAGCCACCAGCTCATGCCCTTCAGCAGCGCCTGGCTCCACCCATGGCCATGGTGTCCAGCCAAGGGCATATGCTAAGTGGGCAGCATGGAGGGCAGGCAGGCTTGGTTCCCCAGCAGGGCCCACAGCCAGTGCTGGCACAGAAGCCTGTGGGTACCATGCCACCCTCCATGTGCATGAAACCCCAGCAGTTGGTGATGCAGCAGCAGCTGGCTAACAGCTTCTTCCCAGATACAGGTAACCTCCACTGGGGGCACTGGTTTAGTAACTCAAGGGTGATCTCTGTCACCAGCAAATGGAGACTAAGGCTGCAGACCTAAGATAATTCATAGTTAAGGGAGATGGGACACAAAGGTTTGACTAGTTAACATACTAGTGGTGTAGGTGGAAGCACTGTAGCCTTTAAGATGAGAGGAGCATTGCCTGGCAAGTAGTAGACATTTGGATGTTTGAGTGAATGAATGAGATGAATGCATGAAGCGTGATTAGCAAAGGCTTTGTAGCTATCATGAGACTGAAAGATTAGGACTTGGATAGACGTGGTACAAGAGAAAGCACTCTAGGTAGGTGAAAAGACTTGAGTACAGTTGACCCTGGAACAACAGGGACCTTATTGGTAGGAAAGCCAGTGGGGTATATTTGGAGAGTAGGTGAAATTGTTAGGCTGGAATAGACTTTGTATAGAGGGAAGTGAGTGGGTACTACCATAATTCTGGAGAGGTAAGAAAGGGGGCCAGATTAAGGATGACCTCAAATTATAAAGTCATTTTTTGAGTAATTACTATTTGTAGTCAGTATGCTGAATGCTTTACATTCATTATCTGATCACAAACTAACTGAACAGGTACTACTATTATCTTTGATTATAGAAAAGGAAACTGAGGTGTGGAGGTTAAGTAACTTGCCCACTATCATACAACTGACAGCTAAGAGTTTGAACTCTGGCCCTCTGATCCTCTTAACTGCTCTACTGCCTCAAAAGACCAGGGCAGGGAGTTTGGTTAGTCCTTTAAAAAGTGGGCAGTCAGTTAAGTTTTCTGAGTGGTGGAGCAATATACAATGTGCATGCTTTTAAAAAGATTGAAGTTTTTGGTGGTTGCTTATTTCTCTTTTTTCACCCAGCGTCCTGGACAGGCAGGTGAGTGGGCTGTAGGTGGTCCATGTCGGACCCATGACAGCCCTGGCATCCAGGGCTTTGCCACAGGGACTGCGTCTTGGGTTCTGGGGCTGCACTAGTTGCTCTAAGAACACTACTTTTGAAGAACGCTTTTTAAGTCATAAAACGTACAGTTAATCCTTGAACAGCGTGAGGTTAGAGGTGCTGACTCACGTAGTCATATCTACATATACAAGGAGGGGCCCCCAAAGAAAGGAATTATCTTTTTGGAGGACAGGTGCCCCAGGCTTCCCCAGCTAGGTGAGCGTTCTAGGAACCCATCTGTATCAGTGTACCAGCTGGGCTTGTTGTGAGAGTCTGTGTTCGGCCTCAGTGAATAATTTTTGAAGGCTCTTCAAATGCTTTATCCCACTTCATGATGGGTGATTTACAAGCGCACCTGCCCACACCCGTGCTGTGTGTTCAGCAGTTTTGACCAAAAACAGCACGACCCCTGTGCCCCACCCTCCCTATTCATGCGATCTCTCCTTGAGCAACTTTGGTTTTTGTTTTCCTGGTTGATAAAAGTCCTCAAAGGGAAACGTTTTGCTGATGTGGAAGAGGTGAAACAAGAAACAGCAGAAGCACTAAAAGGTGTATCAAAATTGACGAGTTCAAAAAGTGTTTTGAGCGGTGGAAAAAAGTCACAATAGGTGTATTACATGAAGTGGAGAGTACTTTGAAGGTGACTGAAGTTTTTAAATGTGAGAATAAATATACAATTTTTAATAAATAAATTCTGAGTATTTTTGGTTCCACACCTCATGACTTGATTCCCCCCAAAACTTAACTGCTAATAGCCTACTGTTGGCCAGAAGCCTTACCAGTTAACATAAACAGTCAATTCACACATACTCTGGACTGTACTCATACAAAGAAAATGTTATTGAGAAAATCATAAAGAAGAAAAGTACATTTTCTTTAGTTATTGAAAAAAATCTGCATATAATTGGACTCCTGTGGCTCGAACCCATGTTGTTCAAGGGTCCGCTGCACTACATTCTTGTCATATGTGATCTCAGCAGCTCCATGGTGTAGGGAGTCATGATCTCTACCAAACAGAGGAGTAAACAGGCTCAAGCAGGTGAAGTAACATTGGTAGATTGGCTTAACAAATATTTACTAGGAACAAGTAAAAACAGGACTACATGTCCTGTGCATAATAGACCTGAGTCACCCAGGCTGCCTGGTTCCTAGTCCACTGGCCTTTCCATCATGCCATGCCATTGTTTTGCTTGGCTTTGTAGAGGTCAAGGTGTTGTAAGGAGTAGCAGGCATAGAATGGAGCATTGACCCCCATATGCCCAGCTCACTTGGTCTTTCCCTCTCCAGATCTGGACAAATTTGCTGCAGAAGATATCATTGATCCCATTGCCAAGGCCAAGATGGTAGCTTTGAAAGGCATCAAGAAGGTAATGGCTCAGGGCAGCATTGGAGTGGCACCTGGTATGAACAGGTAAGACTTGGGTGGCAGTTGGCCCTTTTCTTTCCCAGCCCTTCCCTTCTTCCTGATCTCCTTCCCTATGTTTCCACCTCTTTGCCTTTCAACTTTCCCCATTACCAACACATCCTCTTTGTTTTGGCGAACTCTAGGCAGCAAGTGTCCTTGCTAGCCCAGAGGCTCTCAGGGGGTACCAGCAGTGATTTGCAGAACCATGTGGCAGCTGGGAGTGGCCAGGTAAGTGGTCAGATGGAAGTAAAAACGTGTGTCCCATGCCATCAGGCTACCCTTCTTAGGGGCTGGTATAGAACAATGACCCTTTAGCAGTCTCTGTCATTGCAGGAGCGGAATGCCAGTGATCCATCCCAGGCTCGTCCCAATCCACCCACTTTTGCCCAGGGAGTGATCAGTGAGTATGGGGATGGGGTGGAGCCTATAAGAAAGTGGCGTGGGGCAGGCAAAGGAAGAGGAATTGAGATTACCATTTGTAGGTCCTGACACCCAGCTTTCTTTCCAGATGAGGCTGACCAGCGGCAGTATGAGGAGTGGCTGTTCCATACTCAACAGCTCCTACAGATGCAGCTGAAGGTGCTAGAGGAGCAGATTGGTGTGCACCGCAAGTCCCGGAAAGCTCTGTGTGCCAAGCAGCGTACTGCCAAAAAGGCTGGCCGGGAGTTCCCAGAGGCTGATGCTGAGAAGCTCAAGCTTGTTACAGAGCAGCAGAGCAAGATCCAGAAACAGCTGGATCAGGTGGGGAAAGCAGGCTTCAGCCTAGCAACTAGGGGCCTTGAAGAGGGTTGGCATGTGTGGGCAGGCTCAAGGCTGATATCCCCGACCCTTGCCTGTTAGGTCCGGAAGCAGCAGAAGGAGCACACGAATCTCATGGCAGAATATCGGAATAAGCAGCAGCAACAGCAGCAGCAGCAGCAGCAACAGCAGCAGCAGCAGCAACAACACTCAGCCGTGCTGGCCCTTAGTCCTTCCCAGAGTCCTCGGCTACTCACCAAGCTCCCTGGTCAGCTGCTCCCTGGCCATGCACTACAGCCACCACAGGGGCCCCCCAGTGGGCAAGCTGCAGGTCTTCGCCTGCCCCCAGGGGGCATGGCACTGCCTGGACAGCCTGGTGGGCCCTTCCTCAACACGACCCTGGCCCAACAGCAACAGCAGCAACATTCTGGTGGGGCTGGGGCCCTAGCGGGCCCTTCAGGGGGGTTTTTCCCTGGCAACCTTGCTCTTCGTGGCCTGGGAACCGATGCGAGGCTTTTGCAGGAGAGGCAGCTGCAGCTACAGCAGCAGCGCATGCAGCTTGCCCAGAAACTGCAACAGCAGCAGCAGCAGCAGCAACACCTCCTAGGACAGGTGGCCATCCAGCAGCAACAGCAGCAGGGCGCAGGGGTACAGGCAAACCAGGCTCTGGGTGTCAAGCCCCAGGGGCTTCTGCCTTCCAGCAGCCATCAGGGCCTCTTAGTCCAGCAGTTGTCCCCTCAACCACCTCAGGGCTCCCAGGGCATGCTGGGCCCTGCCCAGGTGGCAGTGTTGCAGCAGCAGCAACAACAGCACCCTGGAGCTTTGGGCCCCCAGGGCCCTCACCGACAGGTGCTTCTGACCCAGTCCCGGGTGCCAAATTCACCTCAGCTGGCACAGCAGAGTCAAGGCCCTATGGGACACCGGCTGGTCACAGCCCAGCAGCAACAGCAGCACCAACAGCAGGGATCCATGGCAGGGCTTTCTCATCTTCAGCAGGGTCTGTTGCCACATAGTGGGCAGCCCAAACTTAGCGGTCAGCCAATGGCCTTACAGCAACAGCAACTACAGCAACAGCTACAGCAGCAGCATCTACAACAGCAGCAGCAGCAGCATCTGCAACAGCTACAACAGCAGCAGCAGCAACAGCTACAGCAGCAGCAACAGCTACAGCAGCAGCAACAGCAGCAGCAGCAGATAGGCCTCTTAAACCCTAGTCGAACTTTACTGTCTCCTCAGCAACAGCAGCCGCAGGTGACAGTTGGTCCTGGAATGCCAGCCAAGCCTCTGCAACACTTTTCTAGCCCTGGAGCCCTGGGCCCAGCCCTCCTCCTTCCAGGCAAGGAGCAAAGCATTGTAGAGACTGCTCTTCCTCCAGAGGCCACTGAAGGGCCCTCCACACATCAGGGAGGGCCAGGAGCAATAGGGACTGTACCTGAGGCAGTGGCTGCTGAACCAGGGGAAGTAAAGCCCTCACTCTCTGGGGACTCACAACTCCTGGTTGTCCAGCCCCAGCCCCAACCCCAGCCCCAGCCCAACTCTGTGCCACTGCAGCCACCTCTGAGGCTCCCAGGACAGCAGCAACAGCAAGTTAACTTACTCCACGCAACAGGTGTGGGAAACCAAGGGCAACCAAACAGTGGATCATCTTCAGAGGCCTCTTCTATGCCACACCTGCTGGCCCAATCCTCTGTTTCCTTAGGGGAGCAGCCTGGGCCCATGACTCAGAACCTTCTGGGCTCCCAACAGCCCCTTGGACTAGAGCGGCCCTTGCAAAATAATTCAGGGCCACAGTCTACCAAACCAGGATCTGTCCCCCAATCTGGGCAGGGCCTTCCTGGGGCTGGAGTCATGCCCACGGTGGGTCAGCTTCGAGCTCAGCTCCAAGGAGTTTTGGCTAAAAACCCACAGTTGCGGCACTTGAGTCCGCAGCAGCAGCAGCAGCTACAGGCACTCCTCATGCAGCGGCAGCTACAGCAGAGTCAGGCAGTACGCCAGACCCCACCGTATCAGGATCCTGGGACCCAGCCCTCTTCCCTCCAGGGCCTCCTAGGCCGACACCCCCAACTTGGAGGCTTCTCTGGATCACAGACAGGTCCCCTCCAGGAGTTAGGGGCAGGGCTTCGACCTCAGGGCCCACCCCGGCTCCCTGCCCCACAAGGAGCCTTATCAACTGGACCAGTCCTCGGTCCTGTCCATCCCACACCTCCACCATCCAGCCCACAAGAGCCAAAGAGACCTTCTTCACAGTTATCATCTCCTAGCTCCCAGCTCCCCTCTGAGGCCCAGCTCCCTCCTACCCAGCCAGGGACCCCAAAACCCCAGGGGCCACCCTTGGAACTGCCTCCTGGGAGGGTCTCACCTGCTGCTGCCCAGCTTGCAGAGACCTTCTTTGGCAAGGGGCTGGGACCTTGGGATCCCTCAGACAACCCAGCAGAAGCCCAGAAGCTGGAGCACAGCAGCCTGGTACCTGGGCATCTGGAGCAGGTGAATGGGCAGGCGGTGCCAGAGCCATCCCATCTCAGCATCAAGCAGGAGCCTCGGGAAGAGCCGTGTGCCCTGGGAACCCAGGTGGTGAAGAGGGAGGCCAACGGGGAACCAATAGGGGCACCAGGTACCAGCAACCACCTTCTGCTGGCAGGCCCCCGCTCAGAAGCTGGGCATCTGCTCTTGCAGAAGCTTCTACGGGCAAAGAATGTGCAACTCGGCACTGGGCGGGGGCCCGAGGGGCTGCGAGCGGAGATCAACGGGCACATTGACAGCAAGTTGGCTGGGCTGGAGCAGAAACTACAGGGTACCCCGAGCAATAAGGAGGTGAGTACTCCAGCTAGCATGGAGCAGGTAGAGTGGGGCCTGGAATGTGGGTCAGAGTGAGCAGCTCTTGGTCAGATAGAAGAGGTGAGAGCTCTGAGGAGGACAGCAGTCTTCACTGTGGCTTTATCTGGCTTAGGATACAGCAGCCAGGAAGCCTTTGACACCGAAGCCCAAGCGGGTACAGAAGGCAAGCGACAGGTTGGTGAGCTCCCGAAAGAAGCTGCGGAAGGAGGACGGGGTCAGGGCCAGCGAGGCCTTGCTGAAACAGCTAAAACAGGTGACCCACAGGAGCCAGTCCCCTGGTCCCAACCCAGGATGGGGGCACCCTGGCCCCCAGCTGTGCAGTGATAGAGATGTATGTGCTGCAGTTTTCCAATCTTGTCATCTTGCCCCTCCTAGGAGCTGTCCCTGCTGCCCCTAACGGAGCCTACCATCACTGCCAATTTTAGCCTCTTTGCTCCCTTTGGCAGTGGCTGCCCAATCAATGGGCAGTGCCAGCTAAGGGGGGCCTTTGGAAGTGGGGTGCTGCCCACTGGCCCTGACTACTATTCCCAGCTGCTTACCAAGGTCAGAAAATGACAATATCTTTTGGGGATAATGAGGCCCTCGGGGAGGTGGGGGTGGGGGTGGAAGACTTGAGGAAGTTGCTGATGTAGTGTGGGGCCAGGAGGTTATGTCAGTCTCCCTATGCCTTCTTGCACACAACACCCCACCCCACCCCCAGAATAACCTGAGTAACCCGCCGACACCACCCTCGTCGCTGCCCCCCACCCCACCCCCATCGGTGCAGCAGAAGATGGTGAATGGCGTCACTCCATCTGAAGAGCTGGGGGAGCACCCCAAGGATACTGCCTCTGCCCGAGATACTGAAGGGACACTGAGGGGTAAGTCAGGAGCAGAGTGGGCCTCTCTAGGAGATTATTGATGGTTGGGGTCCGAGCCCGTCATCGTGCCCTGTCTTACAGTTTGAGATAGAAATGGCTGCATAGTGCCATGTGTCCATCCACGACAGGTCCCTGAGATAGAAGGGGCCTCTTCAGGACTGATTTGTTGGGGACAAGAATGGGCATCTGGAATCTAGAGCCAAGGCAGCAAGGGATGTGCACGAGAGGGAACGTGTTAATGAAACTTTTGTTTATAATGAACAGACAGCATTAGTGGGTATGGAACTACTGTCAGATCTCGATAAAAATCCTGGTTCCTGTGTTCATGTAACCTTGTTACTGTAGCCCAGTAATTTGATTGACTTGTGTGAGCCTGAGTTTCCTCACTGTAAAATAAGTATTGTAATACTCACCTAATGGACTTGTTAGATTTTTTTTTTAAAGACTTTATTTATTTTTAGAGAGAGGGGAGGGAAGGAGAAAGAGAAGGGGAGAAACGTCAATGTGCAAGAGAGAAACATCAGTCTGTTGCTTCTTACATACCCTCAACTGGGGACCTGGCCCGCAACCCAGGCATATGCCCTGATCGGGAATCAAAACGATGACCTTTCGGTTTGCAGAATGGCGCCCAGCCCACTGAGCCACACCAGTCAGTGCAGGAGTTGTTAAAATAGTATAGAGTGTACCTAAAGCCCAGGGCCTGGCACATTGGAAATGCTTAAATGTAGTTTATCTGCTCCAAACTGGTAGATGGGTGGATGTGTAGACAGTGGTCATGATAGCTAAGCTAGATCTTATACTAGTTAGGCCTGCAATGTGGCGGAGCAAACACCATCAGCTCTGGTCACCCTCAGCCTGACTTTTCTTCTCCCTGCCTACCCCTCAGATGCTTCAGAGGTGAAGAGTCTAGACCTGCTGGCCGCCTTGCCTACACCCCCTCACAATCAGACTGAGGATGTCAGGTGGGGATTGGGCTGGAAATGGGGATGAGGAATGAGGGTATGGGCCAGATTGTGTCATTTTTCCTTTGGCCAATGGCAAATTTTAAGTAAGGCTGTATATCTACTATCTCTACATTGTAGGTGGGCGGGCGGGGGGCTTTAGGGGTCTGCAGGGCTATAGCAACAAATGTCTACTTTTGGCCCACAGGATGGAGAGCGATGAGGACAGTGATTCTCCTGACAGCATTGTGCCGGCTTCATCCCCTGAGAGCATCCTGGGGGAGGAGGCACCTCGTTTCCCTCAGTTGGGCTCAGGCCGATGGGAGCAGGAAGACCGGGCTCTCTCCCCTGTCATTCCCATCATTCCTCGGGCCAGCATTCCAGGTAGGGGCTTCCCTGAACACGCACCAGTCTGGGCCGGGTTGTCAGAGCTGGGGCAGAGGGGCAGCTGGGCCTCACCAAGTCCCTCTTTCTTGTTTAGTCTTCCCAGATACCAAACCTTACGGGGCCCTGGACCTGGAGGCCCCTGGGAAACTGCCTGCCACAACTTGGGAAAAGGGCAAAGGAAGTGAGGTGTCAGTCATGCTGACGGTCTCTGCTGCTGCGGCCAAGGTGTGTCCTGGGGATGCCTCAGAGGCCTGGTGGATGCTGATCAGAGGGCGGTCCCTGCAGCTAGTCTGGATAAACACAGTCATTCAGAACTGCGTACTGAGGCTGTGCTGTGTGTGAAAGCCTGGGTGAGAGTGGCTGTGAGATTAGAGTATATGGAGTATGAAGAGTCCTTGCCTTCAGGGGGTTCGCAGTCCTGTGGTAAAGACACAAGTCAACAAGTAAGGAGAATATATAATTCGACAAGACAGCATGTCCCCGTGACATTTGGTGAAATTGTTTTTTTCTTAAATTTGAAGTGTTTTGTTGTCAAATAAAATGGGAAATCCCAGTGAAAAAAAACAAAACAAGGCTCCTTACCACCAGACCCCTCAGTTTCTTTAATTTGCTAATATGTCACAGATCTCTCAGGTTGTGGGTACAGTATGTATCATTTCCTAAACTTAGTTGCCACAGGCCCTTTTTTGTGGAGCTCCTTTTAATGCTCACAGCGATTTGGGCAAGGCCACTATAAAGCAAGCACATGAGAAGAGCTGGGTGGCACAGGGGCTGGACTGACCAGCCACTCGGGGAGTTGTGTTCCAGGTGTCCCTGTCCCCGCCAAGCTGGTGGTAGTGCTCACTGCGCACCCTGCCAACATGGCTCTCCCCTCCCCTTCCCTGCCCTGGCAGAACCTGAATGGCGTGATGGTGGCAGTGGCAGAGCTGCTAAGCATGAAGATCCCCAACTCCTATGAGGTGCTGTTCCCAGAGAGCCCCGCCCGGGCAGGCATTGAGCCTAAGAAGGGGGAAGCTGAGGGCCCTGGTGAGTGTGGCAGGAGAACACCTCGGGACCTAAGGGGAATGATTCTGGCAAGAGGCTCTAACCCCTCCTTCCTGCAGGTGGGAAGGAGAAGGGTCTGGGAAGCAAGAACCCAGAAGCCGGCCCTGACTGGCTGAAGCAGTTCGATGCAGTGTTGCCTGGCTATACTCTCAAGAGCCAGCTAGATATCTTGAACCTCCTGAAACAGGTGGGTTTGGGGGAGAAAAAGGGATATGCCCCTGGGCAGGGCAGAGACAGCAAAGAGGGTTCTGGGAGAGTGGGATGTGGATAGGAGGAGGGAGGGGGTGGTTAAGTGAGGGGCTGGCACTAACCATATAGGGCTTGTGCCTCCTCCCATAGGAGAGCCCTGCCCCAGAGCCACCCACCCAACACAGCTACACCTACAATGTCTCTAACCTGGACGTTCGACAGCTCTCGGCCCCACCTCCTGAAGAACCATCCCCTCCCCCATCCCCCTTGGCACCCTCTCCTGCCAGCCCCCCTGCTGAACCCCTGGTTGAACTCCCAGCTGAGCCCTTGGTTGAGCCACCAGTCCCCTCACCTCTGCCCCTGGCCTCATCCCCTGAATCTGCCCGGCCCAAGCCCCGAGCCCGGCCTCCTGAAGAAGGTGAAGACTCCCGGCCCCCTCGGCTCAAGAAGTGGAAAGGGGTGCGCTGGAAGCGGCTGCGGCTGCTGCTGACCATCCAGAAGGGCAGTGGGCAGCAGGAGGATGAGCGGGAAGTGGCAGAGTTTATGGAACAGTTTGGCACAGCCCTGCGGCCTGACAAGGTGCCTCGGGACATGCGGCGCTGCTGCTTCTGTCACGAGGAGGGTGATGGGGCCACCGATGGGCCTGCACGCTTGCTGAACCTGGACCTGGACCTGTGGGTGCACCTCAACTGTGCACTGTGGTCCACGGAGGTCTATGAGACCCAGGGCGGGGCACTGATGAATGTGGAGGTGGCCCTGCACCGAGGACTGCTAACCAAGTGCTCCTTGTGCCAGCGTACCGGTGCCACCAGCAGCTGCAATCGCATGCGTTGTCCCAACGTCTACCATTTTGCTTGCGCCATCCGCGCCAAGTGCATGTTCTTTAAGGACAAGACTATGCTGTGTCCAATGCATAAGATCAAAGGGCCCTGTGAGCAAGAGCTGAGCTCTTTTGCTGTCTTCCGACGGGTCTACATTGAGCGGGATGAGGTGAAGCAAATTGCTAGCATCATCCAGCGGGGAGAGCGCCTGCACATGTTCCGGGTGGGGGGCCTTGTGTTCCACGCCATTGGACAGCTGCTTCCTCACCAGATGGCCGACTTCCACAGTGCCACTGCCCTTTATCCCGTGGGCTACGAGGCCACACGCATCTACTGGAGCCTCCGCACCAACAACCGCCGGTGCTGCTATCGCTGTTCTATTGGTGAGAACAACGGGCGGCCAGAGTTCGTAATCAAAGTCATTGAGCAGGGCCTGGAGGACCTGGTCTTCATCGACGCCTCTCCTCAGGGTGAGCACTGGGCCCTGGAAATACTAATGTGGAGTTGGGCAAGTTCCTCCTGGAACCACCTTTACGCCATCAGAAAGGGGTCTGTAGGGTCTTTGTGAGTGATCATTCTCCGCCTCAGGTAGGCAAAGGTCTCTTGAAGATCCCCAGAAAAAGTGTCTCAGCCTCTCTTACCTTAAAGTCCCTTGTAATTGAAGAGATTTTTGCCTGTCTACCTTCATTCTGGCTCCTTTTCCTGCCCTCAGTGAAATGAAGGGATACAGTTCTGAGACCGTATCATCTGGCTCTCCCAACCTGATCCTCACCACGCGTTCCCTTTGGTTGCTTTTCTCTGGTCAACGTTCTTTTGGTCTTAGTTTTAGTGTTAGTAATAAAAATAACACTAAGGGCAATTACCTTTTAGTGAACATTTAGAAATGTGCCATAGACTGAGCTAAGTGAGTTATAGAGATTATTTTGTTCACACAGCCCTCTGAGGTAAGTAGTAGTATTATGCCCAGGTTATACATAAAGAACTGAGTCTTAGAGAGTTTTAAATACTTGGCTTAAGGTCCCATGGCGAGTACTAGAACCTGAACCCAAGTCTTCCCAATGCCAAAGCATGTCTGTTCTGGCTCTCCGCAAGGCCCCCGACTTATGCCAGGACTCCTGGGCCTGGTTCATGTTTCTGTGTCACCAGGCACTCCGATGCCCCTCTGAGGTGGGAAGCATGGCTTGTAGAGGGAGAGTGGGACTGAGAGGCCATGAGTGACAGGGAAGTGTGCAGGCTATAGGAAACAACTGTAGCTCCAGATCAAGGTTAGGGCTGGGCTTACTGAGCAGCAGTTCCCTCTGAGGATCCCTCTCTTTCCTTGCCTCTTAGCTGTGTGGAATCGCATCATTGAGCCGGTAGCTGCCATGAGAAAAGAGGCCGACATGCTGCGGCTCTTCCCTGAGTACCTGAAAGGCGAGGAGCTCTTTGGGCTGACGGTGCACGCTGTGCTGCGCATCGCTGAATCAGTAAGAAGGGGCCGGGGGCCAGGTGGGCACTGAGAACTTCGGTCCTGCCCCGAAGGGCTCAGGCTAAGGTGAGCATGACCTGTGCCTACAGCTGCCTGGAGTGGAGAGCTGTCAAAACTATTTATTCCGCTATGGACGCCACCCCCTAATGGAGCTGCCACTCATGATCAACCCCACTGGTTGTGCCCGATCAGAGCCTAAAATCCTCACACACTACAAACGGTGAGCTTGCGGGGCTGGGGCCAAGGGATGTGGGTGTGGGGGTTGGTGGGGACCCTCCGGCCAATTGAGGGTTTCAGGTTACAGATTAGACTTCCCTTGTAGAAACTGGGGGTTCACTCTAGGCCTCCTGATTAGAGCGTATGCAGGCATTACTAGGGTATCCCTTTCCCTCTCCCCCCAACCTGCTTAGGTGTCCTGGGTTGACCTGGGGTCTAGGACAGACTTATCTTGGGCATCCTGGGAATGGCTGGTTCTGGGAGGTTCTGGGTAGACAGTGGTAAGATTGTACGAAGTATATGAGGGAGCCAGTCACCTCCTTCCTCTCCTGTTTTGCTCCCAGGGGGCCTGTGATTCTCCCATGAGTGCTAGGGTCACATTCCCTTTCCCAGACTGAGTTGGTTTCAAAAGTAAATAATTAGAAATATAATAGGAGACTAATAAAACCTTAAATTTGTATAGCACTTTATACTTTTTTTTTCAAAGCGTTTTCACATCCATTATCTCATTTGATCCTCACAACAACCTTATGAGGTAGGTAGGGCAGGTGGTATGATCCCCATTGTACAGCTGAGAAAACCAAGACCCAGAAAGGCTGAGTGACTAGACAAAGGTCACAGCTGGGACCAGAGCCTTACGTGTTGACTTGTGGTTTCCTGTTCCTTCTGTGTGCCACAGTAGCCTAAACCTTGGTCCCCGGGTAGAGGGGAGGCAGAATTCACGGTAGCAGGGCTTTTGTGAAAGCCTTTGGTCGTAGAGCGTCAGACCCTCTCCCCAGTCAGCCCCAGTCCCTGCTGCTCTACAACAGTGGTTTTCAAACTGTGTGTGTTCCAGAAAGCCCTGGAACACACAGACTGAGTGGGCAGGACTTGGCCCTCCTTGTGTGTAACTTCCCCCTTCCTCAAATTGAGTTCACCCGGAAGAGTTTCGTTTTCATCTAGGTTATGCATTGGAGTTCCAATCACATTTTGTTAAAGGAAAAAAAGATTTCTGCTAAGTAAAAAAGAGTTTAAAAATGTTTGAAAACCACTGCTCTGGGATGGGGAAGACTGGCTGGCGCCCTGGGGTGGTGCAAAGGCACGCTGCTGGGCAGCAGTCATTCCCCTGCACTGAGCCGTCCGCGCAAAGCCCAGTGTCACATCGGAGAAGGGGACGGTCTGAAGAAAGGGGAGGGTACCACCTTTCGGCTGCGAACTCAGGGCCAGTTTTAATTCAAGTCCAGTCCAATGTGCTGTAGAGGTAGCCCCATTTTCAGGGCTTCCAGTATGTGCAGGAGGTAGGGTTCAGATGTTTCGGCAAACCGTGAGCTTAAATTCCAGGTCTGGGCTGCTTGGGGAATTCCTCCCAGAGGAGCATGGCCTTGAGTATGGTTTGACAGGAGGGTGGTAGAAGGCGGGGAGATGGGAGAGCGGGCTCAGTGTAGGGGAATTGGTGCCTCCCTTCCCCCCAACCCCCACCCCCCATCCTGGGCTCTCTGTGCCACCCAGAGTGTTGGAAGGGTCCCCGTAGCTAGTTGTTGCCTCACCAAAGCCAAGACTCAGATGCCTCTACTCCATTCCCGAGGCAGCACATGCCCCTCACTTGGCATGCTGCACTTCCTAGGGAGGAGGTGGGTTGTGTGTGCTTGGTCTGAGGGAGAGCTGTCTTGTCATGCACTGTGTCACCTCCCAGGCCCCACACCCTGAACAGCACCAGCATGTCCAAGGCATATCAGAGCACCTTCACAGGCGAGACTAACACCCCGTACAGCAAGCAGTTTGTGCACTCCAAGTCATCTCAGTACCGGCGGCTGCGCACTGAGTGGAAGAACAATGTGTATCTGGCTCGCTCCCGCATCCAGGGCCTGGGCCTCTATGCAGCCAAGGACCTAGAAAAGCACACAATGGTTATTGAGTACATTGGCACCATCATTCGCAATGAGGTGGCCAACCGGCGGGAGAAAATCTATGAGGAGCAGGTATGGGCCGACAGAGGCTGGTGCATGGTCTACACTCACCCAAGGAGCAGGGGGCAGCAGGTGGGAAACTGGGAGGAGGAGGTGAGAGGCAGGAGAAAGGGAAAATAAGAAATGAAAGCCTTTCACTGCTTGAGTCTGCTACCTGATCCCACCACCATACCACGGCCATTCGCTGATGCTCTTGCCCCTTCTGCATCTTTTGCCTTTCCAGAATCGAGGCATCTACATGTTCCGGATAAACAATGAGCATGTGATTGATGCTACATTGACCGGAGGTCCTGCCAGGTGAGGGGAATTAGGAGGATGGATTTCCGGGGCCTGAGGGTGACACACTGGGAGGAAGCCAGAAAGGAACCAAAATCATCCCAACTCAATTACCTGGCATCCCTGACTCTGTCCCACTGCCTAGGTACATTAATCATTCCTGTGCCCCTAACTGTGTGGCGGAAGTTGTGACATTTGACAAGGAGGATAAAATCATCATCATCTCCAGCCGGCGAATCCCCAAAGGAGAAGAGGTGAGAGAAAGCATCCTGAGTGAGTGACAAAGCAGCTCTCTTCTCTCCCATTTCCCAGAGCCAAATTCTGCCCTCAAATTGGTCATCTCTGTCCTTTCCACTTCCTCTGGGGTTCTGGTACTGATTCTGCCCTCTTCTTTTAACAGCTGACCTATGACTATCAGTTTGACTTTGAGGACGATCAGCACAAGATCCCCTGCCACTGTGGAGCCTGGAATTGTCGGAAATGGATGAACTAAAAAGCTTTGAGGCTACCAGGCAGGGGAGTCCCTCCACCCCCAACCTCTTCCCTGAAAGGGATGAGGGGGAAGAGAGGTAGCGGCCAGAGCCAGGACCCAGGGCTGGGGCTGCCGGCTGACCGGAGCCCCTGGAGCAGGAGGCTGGGGCAGAGGGCCCTAGGCCAAGCCCACCCTGGGCACCAGGGACAACCCTCTTCCCCGCCATCGGCCCCCAGGCTGGCATCTCTGCCCCCAGCCCCAGGAGGGGCCAGACAGAAGCAGCCATTGGGCATCTCAGGTTTGAGGGGGATATGGGCCGGGAACTACCCAGAAGCATCTGGGAGGCAGCAGGGAGGGGGGAGGAGGATATGTGGCCGGGCCTCACAGCCCTGCTGCTCCCACCGACCTCTCCGGCCCAACTCAAGGCTGCAAAGAGACTTGACTAAGCTTGACAATCCCAAAGGCCGGGTCCCACACCTGGCCCTGCCTGCCGGGTCCTGCCCCCACCCTCACCCCCATCCCCTTCCTCCTTGATCTGTCTCTGTCTCCCTCTTCTCCTCTGTGTTTCTGTCTCTCTATGGGTTTTGTTTCCTTGTTTTCCACTCTGACAAATGCAACATGAATGGGAAAGAGGTGCCCAGCTGCCCAGGAGGGCAAGCCGGGCAAGCCGGGCAAGGAGACCCCGCACCCACACCTACCTCATTTAAGTGTTGGATTTTTTGCTGTTTTGAAATGTGAGACCCTCTCCAAGCCCCCTACTGCCCCAACCCTCTCCCCCACCTCACTGCCCTCTTCTGAGTGGGTGGAAGGGGGGTAGGAGGAGGAAGAAAAAACAACAACAAAAAATCCATCTTTGTTTTTAATTCTGGGCATGGGATGGCGGTTGAGGCTGATGATGATGAAGATTGGGGATGACTGGCCCCTAGTTGCTCTAGGACTTCCTTCTCCATCTGGACATGGGGGCGGGAGGGATGTGCTAAACCTAGGACCAGGATATCACCCTCCTGTTTTCCCAACCCCATCATGAGCCCATTTGCCCTCCAGCCCCTGAATGGGGCGGGTGGGTGGTAGGGTGAGGGCTATCCCTGAGTGGCATGCCCATACCCAGTGAGGCAGGGTGTGGCCCGGAGCTCCCACTTTCCCTCAGTCACCAAACTGCTGCTGGTCTGGTGGGAAGGGGTGGTGATGTGGGGGTGGGGAGCTTAGTGTCAGCGAGGGGAGGGTGGGGGGTATTTATCTATTTATACATGGGATTGTACATAGTCTTGTGGGGCATGGGGGAGCCGGCTGGAGGTGAGAACCCTCCCCTCTCCCCCGACCCCCGGGGAGAGCAAATGTAAAACTACTAATTTTTGTGCTTTATATATTCTATATAAATATATCTATTTTCTTTTTACAAAACCAGTTTATAAATGGTAGGGGGGCGTGGGGCGGACACATGGAGCTCCCCTTGTGGGGGGGCCCCCTCCATTACCCAACCTACCGCCCTTTTCCTCACCCCCTCCTCCCCACCCCCTGGCTGTGACTGCTGTAAGGTGGGGGTATACAGGCTGGGCAATTCCCACCCCTATTGTATAGTTGGACTATGTTATAACGCACAAAAGTGAGCTGGCCCCAGGGGGAGCCAGAGGGTGATGGGTTCCCTGCCTCCCTTTCCTTTCCCTTTCTGCCCAAGCTTGTGCTGCAGTTGAACCTCTTCCTGGGATAGGGGTAGATCAGGGGGTGGGTGAGGCCCCAGACCCCTGTGTGGTAGGGAGCCATGGGAATGAAGATGAAGCTTATATGCAGTTCTCTCCTAGGGGCTGTGGGCAAAGGGCATTTTGTAATTAATATTTTCAAGAATCAAATGTCTGGAGTGTAAGAATGGGCTTGGTGGTTGGTGGTGGATGGGCGGGCCTGCTGGAGGGGGAGCGTGGTCGCTGTTGTGATTTTAGGTTTGTTTTTGTTTTTTTGAATTCGGGGGGTTGCGGATTGATGGGGGTAGGGAGACTTTTTTTTTTTTTTAAGCTGCTTCCTCAACTGTTTCAAGCTGCAAATGTTTAAGAGAATGACATCCCTCTACCCTCACAGAAACCACTGTAATTAAATCAGACAGTGGGGAGACTGGGTTTCTGCCCCCAAAGCCATTGGATGTTCCTTTTCCAAGAGCAAAATGTCTAGGCTACAGGGAGGGGGAGATTGGCTCCTGTAAGTCAGGCTCTGGTTGAGGCCTGGGCCCTGGGACTGGTAAAGGGGAGGGGGCAGACTTTGTAAGCATATGCTAGGTATCCAATAGTCCTGTAGAATTTAGTGAAGAAACCTTATACACTTTTTAATTTTTATATAAACTAACTCAGACCCAGGCTACAAGGTTGGAATTTTGGTTGTTGGTTTTTTTTTTTTTTTTTTTTAAGTACCCCGCCTGTATAATTGCATCAGAATTCTCTCCTCCCCCCTCCCCCCGTGTTTGTATTTTGGGTTGGTTTACACTTGCACATACTCAATTTTCAGTTTTTCCCCTTTACAGTCTTCTCCCCTCACCTCCAGGACCCTCCCCCTTTTTAAAAAATAAATCGCTGACAAGTGTGAATCCCGTGAAGACTTTATTTTGTGTTGTGTGTATCCTGTACAGCAAGGTTGGTCCTTCGTAACAGCGGATGAAATGATTCCCCTTTTTAAAGCGCCCTCTCTCCCTCCACCCCCAGCGCCCCTGTCCTTGGCATGTTTTGTATCAGCGATCATTCTGAACTGTACATAATTTATGTTGCAAGAGGCAAAGGGCAAGTTTTGGATTTTGCTTCTTCCAAGTTTGTTTTTAAACGACAAATAAAAAAAGAACATTTTAAATAACAAGCGGCTCCGTCCAGTCACCCTCGCCGTCAGCCCACACGTGGGGTCCGAGAGGACCGAGGGAAGGGCGGTTACCAGGCCACTTCGCGCCGGAAAAGCGAACTCCGCGCTTTCCGCCTTTGGCCGGCGTTTGCCCTGACGTAGGCGGAAGTGGCGTCGCGGTACCGGATGTGGGACCAGGCCTCCTCCACTTTCCCGGCGAACTTCCTAAAACGGACGCACCCAAGGGGCGCCTCCCGCGATGGAGACGGTGAGAGGCGCGGGAGGGCGGCGGGGGGCGCTGTGGAGCCCGAGACCCCGTTAGGGACCTGGGAAGCCTGGGCGTGGCGGGCGCTCGTGCCCAGTGAACGAGAAGCTGGGTCCTGCCCTGCCCCTGCCCCTCTGCTCCTGTGCTGGGCTCGCCTCCGGGGACTGGGCCGCGCTGTGCCTGCCTCCGTCTGACGTACTCAGCCCTGCGGGTAGTGACAAGTGACGCCTAGCTCCCTTCTTGGGTCCCGCGCACACCCTGGCGATCTCGAGACTCCCTTCATCGTAGTACCTCAGGCCCCTCAGGTTGTGACTGGGCTTTCCTGGGACCCTCACTTGCAGTTATCACCTGGCCCTGGTTGTCTTAAGTGTGGTCCCTGCGATCCTGGCAGGAGAGACATCCGAAAGACTTTCGTACTGCCTCAGGGTGTCCAGGGAGGTCACATTCCCTTAATAAGACTGAAAAGTGGGGTTTCCCTGGAGGAGGGATCGCTCAGTGGTCGAGGCCTCTGTATCCCCGGGCAGGTCTTCGGTCATGCCCAGCTCTGCGAGTCTAAACAGGGCGTTGGCCTAACTCGTTCTCGGGGAGCAGGCGTTGACCATTGTGGCAGGTCTCTGTCATCCTTCCTGAGGTGCTGCCGACCGCCTGCTCTATGGACCCCCCCTCACTCTCAGGAGACTTTTCTAGCACTCTGGAACCCTTCTCATTCACTTCCCTCTCCAAGAGTTTTTAGCCATATATCCTCTGTCAGGCAGAGTACCGTCATTCTTCCTGTCTTGGTTTTTATCTGCTACTGTAGTTTTGTACAGGCTGCAGGTTCACCTTTCTTTGGGTCAGTTACCTGCCTGGAGTAATTATTGTACCGCATCCTTTCTCTGCCTGCAGAGAGGTCGTGTCCCTCAGATTATAAAGAAGAAAATAGACCAAGGTGGTAAAGCGATTTGCAAGTGGTCACCCAGGCAAGGGAGTCAGTTCTTACAGTGTAAGAGACTTTTGAGCAAGAATAAAAGGCCTGATTCCATAAATTCAAAGTGACACACCAGTTTTTACTCATAAATGTACTATGGTTTACAAAGTACTCTTTATGTAGATTTTCTAGTTTAACCCTCATACTTTATGTACTGGATTAGGTCCTTGGGATAGAAATTGTTTTAAAAAGAAGAAAGATGAAAACCCCTGCTTTGAAAATGTTCAGCCATGCCCTGGCCAGTGTGTCTCGGTTGGAGCATTGTCCCATACACCAAAGGGTTGTGGGTTCAATCCCCAGTCAGGGTGCCTTTGGGAGGCAACCTATCGATGTTTCTCACATCAATTTTTCTCAAATCAATAAATATATAGTTTTTCAAGAAAAGGTAATAGCCTAATTGAAGTAAGGGTGAGGGCGTGCCAGTAACTGCTGTTATTTAGACTGCAACAAATGTTATCATCAAGATGCAAACGAAGGACTGTGGAAGCATAGGGGAGGGAGAAATTACTGTGCAAGCTGAGAAAACAGTGTGAGCAAGGGCATAGAAATTGGGGTGTGTAGAGATTAGTTTGGGATGAACCAGTGGCTTGATGTTGCTAGAGTTTTGGATTTTGGTCACAGTGGGGGAAAAGACTGAGAAAGTAGGCTGAGGTCAGGTTGAAGATATTGCATACCTCGTTAAGTTTGATCCTTGTTTTGCAATAAGGGAACCCGTGAAGATTTATGAGCAAGGCAGTGAGTGCTTTAAGAGTGTTCTTACCAGCTTTCTCTAAATGGATGGATCTACTTCAGAAAGTAGTGAGTTCCTAGTTGCTGGAGATGAAAGTCCCTCCCAAACCTGAGATGCTTGGCAAAATAACTTGATGACGGCATGAAAGAAGAATTAGAGAGATTGAGGGCCAGGAGACCAGTTTAGAGAATGTTGCAGAAGTGAAAGATAAAAGCCTAACTTAAAGCTGTGAAGGGGTAAAGGAGAGACATGAATTTGAGGCATTCCTGACATGCCAGCTTAGCTGACAGATGTTAAGGACAAGTTAGGTCATATCCTGCTCTGTAATTCTAACAGACATGTTGGCACAGCTCATTCTTGGAGGAATCAAGACTATGGTTCTTAAGCACCTAGGAGGAGAGCAGTGCCAAAAACAAAGATGGGAACCACAGCAAGGATAATAGGGTTGGAGGGACAGATGCTGCTCTGTCTTATACTGAAGTGTTCAAGGAGCCTATAACATCTGTGGTTGTGTAGAAACAATTGGAAATGTGAATCCGGAGTTTGAAAGAAATTGTGAGTCTATGTGTCAGATCTAGCCTGTGTCTCTGTACTAATATTTTGAATTTATGTAGTACCATGGTAATTTCTCAGGTCCTCTATGTTACTAAAAGTAGAGGGGAGCCCTGGCCAGGTAGCTTGGTTGGTTAGAATGTTATCCCATACACCAAAAGGTTAAGGGTTCAATCCCTGGTTGGGGCATGTATGGGAGACGACCAATCGATCTCTCTCTCTCTCTCTCTCCCCGCCCCCCTTCGTCCTTCTCTCCTTCCCTCCCTCTCTCCTTCTCTCTTTCTCTCTCTCTAAAAAATCAATAACTGTATTCTTGGGCAAGGATTTAAAAATAAGAAAGAAAGAAAGAAATGTAGAGGTGAATGGACATAATTACCCCCACTCCTGTGTGGAGAGATAGGCAGAAAGATAAAGTCATAATCAGTTGTGTCTCACTCTCTTCTGTAGGTATCTGCGTAACTATTTAGTAGGATGTGTCTCTTTTCTCTCTGTAACTTAGGTCTTTGTTCATATCAGTGTGCATCACTATCATTATCAATTTGAAAGTTAAAAAACAAAATAATATGCAAAACCCCATGTTAGATAGTATGGAGGATACAAAGAAGTGTAAGAGAAATTCCAGGAATTTGTCATCTGTTTGGACAGATAATGAACAAAATAACTGTATTACATTGCAGTATGTGCATATTATATGATGGATACAATAACGTCTACAAGTAACTGTTTCTGTGTCTGTGTACATAGATCTTTGTGAGGCTGTTACATACCATGTGTGTATCTTTCCTGCTGAACAGCCAGCCCTCTCTTCCACTTTTAAGTGATGAGGCTGTTGTTCCGATAGCCATGCCAAAATGCCAGGCCAAGTTGAAGATCTTATGCAGCCCAGAGAGGGAGATTATCCCCCTCCCCCTGCCCCCGCCCTGGCCCATTGGGGCAGGGAAATTTAGGGCTGTCCTGCCAACTTGACCCTACTTACCAGTCCACCTCCCAGGTTCAAGCCAAAGCCTTTAACTTCATATCCCTACAGCAGCTATGTAGGTGAAGTATGACTTTAAGTTAGTTTAGGGATATTACCTAAAGCAAATGGAGCCAAACTGTTGATTCCAATGGATGAAAATTATGACCCCTCCTAGGTTCTTAGATAACAATGAAATTTCCAAATGTTGCCACTTGAGGAAGCATAGAGATGTTTCTGAAAGTGTCTGTGTATTCAAAGCGCTCTCTAATCTCAGATTGTCATGGACAAGGAAACTTGGAAAACCAGCCTCCTCTGGGCTGTGGCAGCCTTCCACTCACAAGGGTGCTGAGAGGACTCAGGTCCCTCATTTCAGAACATTTACGCTGCTCATCCATCCCTTAGTCATTCAAGCTTTCACTCTGACAGTCAGCTGTTGGGACTGTCCCCCAAATGGTAAGATGTACACCTGTGATTCCAGTGCCTACAGTTAGGCTTGGTGAGTGTTTGGAGGAAAGCAGTGTTGTCTCTGGCTTCCATGATTTTATAAAGTAGACCAGTGAGAATCTTGTGGGGCTAGCCTTAAGCTCAGATTCTCTAGTCTTAGCCTTTAAGACCTAAAGTTTCATTGGGCATGGTAGTCTATAAGGACATGAACTTTGGAACCACACAGATCTGTGTTCAAATCCCTGTTCCACCCCTTACCAGCCTTGTGACCTTGAGCAAGTTGCTTAATATTCCTAGAACCTCAGTTTCCTAATCTGTGAAAATAAGGCTAACAATAATATTTACCTCAGGGTTATTATGAAGATTACATGAGATAACATAGCACTTTAAAAGAAGTTGTCATTTACCAGCCCTTCTCCTAATGCTAGACTAAAAAGGATGGAGCCTAGGATAGGCTAAATCTTTGTTTCTCTTGTCTCTCCAGGTCACTTCTTCAGATAGCTCCCCAGCTCTGGAAAATGAGCATCTTCAAGGTAAGTGTACTGAAGAAAGGAAACTGGGTATGAAAGCTATAGCCCAACCCTGATTTCAGCAGTTGTTCCTGAACCTCTCCCAGGGTCCCCCTGGAAAAATCAAAGCTGGGCCAGACAATGTACGAAACCATACAAACCAGGAACAATAGTTTGGCAGGGTCACCCAGGAATAAATCTTGGGCAGGGTAGGGATGACCAATATCTTCAATATTCAAACTGCCTGAGAGAAACTTCGGAGGTACAGGGAAACTTCCACAGTTAACTCTAGGCTGTCTACTGAGGTTTTAGAAGTCCCTGGTATTTTATGAGTAGCCCAGAAATAATGCCACTGGAATTTTGTTATCCAGCAAGCTCACTAAAGCCACTAAATGTACATAAGAAATTATAGAAAGGCCTCGAAAGCCCTTCGAACTAATCTAGAAACAGAGGTACTAAACTCTAAAATCCAGGCAATTCTAGCACCTGCCCAAATACCTGGTTAGAATGAAATGGTCCAACTCCAGGTCATCTAGAAAGAGGCAGAACTTACAGGCACCTCTGGTAAAGGATTTGTCGAGGAATACACTTAAGTCTTCTAAGGACACGTTTATGGCATTAAGAGCACCCACTTTCTCAGAGGACTGAGATATGGGCTGAGATTCTAAGACATATTATTAAGGGTCTTTGAGTTCTCCAGAGAATTTTTTAATGTTCTGTTTTCATTTTGTTGGTATCCAAAAAAGTTATTATAGTGTTGTTTTGAATTGTCTGGATGGCTCTTCATAACTGAGTACTGCCACATGGTATCAGTGCCTGTTTTGTTTCTGGGTACATTTGCATTAACACCGAGGCAGAGGTCCAAAACTCATATTGTCTACATGGACCAAGCAGTGATGGGTGCATATGACTACAGCAACCAGTAGATCTTGTGGCATCTAAAAGGAGCCACCAACTATCCAGTTCTGGTCAATTGTTACTATTCTGGAATTCAAGACCTAGTTTTACCAGATCTTCTGATTTTGAAAAGAAACTAAAAATTTGGATTTGTATGTAAATCTCCAGGTTTTTTTAAATTTGGCACTTGATTTGCTTTTAAAACACTGGGAAAGCCAAATCAAATATGTTTGGAGTCCTGCAGCCTAAAATAGTAGTATTTAACTATCAGTGTAGTGTCTTAAACTGATGTCAAAAGACCTGTTCTTGGGAATCTGGGTTTTCAAACTTGAAAAACAATGGTGAGCTTTTAGTTAAAGATGGTAGATTGAATACATGCATCTACTTTCGTTCCTTCACAAAAAGCCACTAAAACAACCATAGAGGAATTTTTTAAAAAAGGTACAAACCCACCAAGATAGGAACAACAAGCGAGGAGGCAATAACAAGGAGTTTTTGGAAGCTGGAAAGGAGACAGACGAGTAGTAAATGACTTAGCAGACCTGAAAAAACTGAATTATAAACTAGCAGTGGGGAAAGCCAAGAAGCACTGCAGGCATGAGAAGCAGTCAGATCCGGAGACTCCCTTCTTCACTGAGTACAGCTGGGCAACAACCCTTCCCAGCTTTGGCAAACACTGGAGGTCTGGAGAGAGGCTTAGGCCCACCTAAGGACTGAGGTGTTGTACTAAACACAGGAGCATGAAATGAACTATACTCAGTGCAATGAATTATACTCAATGAACTATACCTCAGTCCTTTTCCCGCTTCCTGTTTCCAGAATGCTGACAGAAAAGAGTTCACCCTCCAAGCATGGTCTTGAATGAGTAATCCTTCTCCACAGGATTCCAGAAGCCCTTTGAATAAAAAGCCCCACAAATCTAAGTGTTGAATGTTCCCCATCTAAATGGCCACCGTCAGTAAGGCTCACTTACATACTTAGAGCTTCCAATCAGCTTTAAAGACTCCACCCTTAAAATGATTTGAATCTACCTTTAAACCAAGGATTATCAGACATCTAAATAAAGCTTCTAACATTAAAAGAAGAAAAAGTGATCCAGCCCTGGTCAGATGCCTCAATTTGTTGGAGCATCACTCCCTGTACCAAAACTTCGTGGGTTTGATTCCTGGTCAGGGCACATACCTAGGTTGCAGGTTCAATCCCCAGTCGGTTGGGGTGCATACAGGAGGCAACCAATAGGTGTTGCTCTCTCACGTAGAGGTTTTTGTCTCTCCTCCTCTGCCTCCCTCTCTCTCTAATAAAATCACTTAAAAAGCATATCCTCAGGTGAGGATTCAAAAAGAAAGAAGCCCTGGCTGGTGTAGTTCTGTTGGTTGGGCACTGTCCTACAAAACGAAAGGTCACCAGTTCGATTCCTGGTCAGGGCACATGCTTGGTTTGTGGTCCGTTCCCAGTCAGAGTACATGCAAGAGGCAACCAATCAATGTTGCTCTCTCACACCAATGATTCTCTCCTGCTTTTTCTCCCTCCTAACCCCTCTTTCTAGAATCAATAAAAGAAAAAAATTTTTAAAAGGTGATCCAAACTGCATCCCCCATGAAGAGAAACAAAAACTGACAGGGAAACGTCAACACATAAAGAAGAAAACTTTTAAAATTAACAATATATACTCAGATAAAGAATATATTAACACCATGAAATAAGTATAAGTTACAGTATTTTTTTAAACTTGCAGAAGACAGAAAGGAGCTCTTGGACATTAAAAATATAGCAAAAACTCCCCTGGCGGGTGTGGCTCAGTAGATTGAGTGTCAGTTTACGGACCAAAGGGCACGTACCTGGGTTGTGTTTTTGGCCAGATTGAGCACTGGGCTCCAACTTCATGTTGATCTGAAATGGCCCAACTGGGCCAGGACTTTCTCATCTGAGGGTCTTAGAAGAAGAATTTTAAGAAGCTTAATTACATCTTTATTCAGAAAAGATAAGTAAAAATGTGCTAAATATATGAAAGGAAAAACTTGAGTTAAAGATGAGAAAAAAACCTTTTAGACTAGAATAGGTTAATGAAGGATATTATAGACTTTCTGTTTTAGTCAGCCATCTTTTGTCTAAAGAACCTATAGATATAGTCTTACCTGGAAATGGAGATTGGATGGAATGATTTCCAAGGGGTTTATTCCTAATGGAACAGTAGGAACAAAACAGATAAAATAGAGGGCCTTATAAAAAGTCGTGCTCTAAATATTTGAGCAACTACACCTGTTGTATTTTTTGCCTTTTTTTGATTGTGAGCTTTGCTTGGAGGAAGCTACTAATTATCCCACCCTATGCAGACACCCCAGAATCCAACAATAGCGTGTATACTTCCTTCATGAAGTCTCATCGCTGCTACGACCTGATTCCCACAAGCTCCAAATTGGTTGTGTTTGATACTTCCCTGCAGGTGGGTGAAATCCTTTTTCCTTCCCTCCGTTCCTGGCAGCCTCTGGTTCAAGCCCTCTCATCCTATCTCATCCCTAGGGTAATATCCTCGTCCTTCTATAGGGCTAGTCTCGTGTCTTCCCCAGCATACCCAACCCCTATGCTTTTAAAGTCCTACCTGTGAATTTCCCTTTGTGAATATAATTCTTTTGGCTGCAGGTGAAAAAAGCTTTCTTTGCTTTGGTGACTAATGGTGTAAGAGCTGCCCCTTTGTGGGATAGCAAGAAACAAAGTTTTGTGGGTAAGCAAAGTTTCTGGAACACAGTGTTATTGGCATCTGGTGCTGGGCACAGAGAAAAGCTTTGAGCAGTGCTGAGAGCTCTTGTCTTGGCTTCTAGGCATGCTGACCATCACTGATTTCATCAATATCCTACACCGCTACTATAAATCAGCCTTGGTAAGGAACCTTCGCCCAATGACTAAAACCACTTTCCCTGCTCAAAGCCCCTCGTTCTCATTTCCTTTCTTCTAAGCAAACCACAAGGGGTTTATTATGAAGTAGGGAGATCAGCTCTCAACTTCTGTTGCTTCTGCTTCCAGGTACAGATCTATGAGCTGGAGGAACACAAGATAGAAACTTGGAGAGGTATGCAGAACATTAGGGGGTGTGAAAGGATAAAGGGATGGAGAGTTTCCTGGGAAATGGTTCTCTCCATGGTGGTATTTTGTGAACCTCCTTTTCCCTTCAGAGGTGTACCTGCAGGACTCCTTTAAACCACTTGTCTGCATTTCTCCTAATGCCAGGTGAGTTCCAGCTACCCAATTGTTCAGGAGAGAAAGAGCCTTGCCATCAGCATGCTAAAGGCTAGCCGCCCAAAGATCCAGGGGCAGAAGAGAGCAAAGACATTCCTCCCAAACACAGGCGCGAGCACACTTGCCCCCCTCCCCTCTCCCAGTCACCAGTTTTCCATTTATAAACTCACTCTAAGGAGCTATTTAACCACCCTCAGTCCCAGCACCATGGAACTTATCATTGTCCCCAACCTTCCCACAGCTTGTTTGATGCTGTCTCTTCATTAATCCGAAACAAGATTCATAGGCTGCCAGTTATTGACCCAGAATCGGGCAACACCTTGTACATCCTCACCCATAAGCGCATCCTCAAGTTCCTCAAATTGTTTGTAAGTGCTCCTCAGCCCAGTTTTTACTTCTTTTACTCAGTTGGAAGGGTATCCAAAGGTGGTATGGGGGGCCTTGAAAATCAAGGTGATGGTTCCTTTCTCAGATCACTGAGTTCCCCAAGCCAGAGTTCATGTCCAAGTCCCTGGAAGAGCTCCAGATCGGCACCTATGCCAACATTGCTGTGGTCCGCACTACCACCCCTGTCTACGTGGCTCTGGGTATCTTCGTACAGCACCGAGTCTCTGCCCTGCCTGTGGTGGATGAAAAAGGTAAGAGATTGGGCAGGCGGAGAGGGAGGGCTCCAGGGAAGTCTGGCTGTGGGAAAAGCTGCCCCATCAACTCAGCCAGGAGAATGGTTCTGTGGGCAGGGGGAGTTTTGGATGCTAGATCTCCTTGCTGAGCTGCCTCTGTCCCCCTAGGGCGCGTGGTGGACATCTACTCCAAGTTTGATGTCATTGTGAGTGATTGCGGAGGGGCTGGGAGGTAGGGAAGGGGGTGGCATGTTGAATGTAGAGAGGGAAAAGAAGAGAGTCTCTTCTGGGACCTCAGGGTTTTAAGAAGCTTCCAAGCTTTCAAATCCTATTTGAAAAGAATTGAGTGAGCCGGGCATGGCTTGTGGCTGTAACTGTCAACTGCCCTAAATCACTCTGGGCCTGGGTGGCCGCAGGATTTGGGGGCTGGCTCCCATGCTTCTCTGCAAGCACCTTCCCCTCTCCCCTCAGAATCTGGCAGCAGAAAAGACCTACAACAACCTAGATGTGTCTGTGACCAAAGCCCTGCAACATCGGTCACATTACTTTGAGGGCGTCCTCAAGTGCTACCTGCATGAAACACTGGAGACCATCATCAACAGGCTGGTGGAAGCGGAGGTAGAGGGGCCAGTGACCCGAAAGGGGCTGGGGAGGCAGCCTTGAGATTGGGGGTTTGGCAAGGAGGGTAGGGCTTGAAGGGCTCCCCCTGAAGCCAGCACTAAACACCCCTTTCTTCCTTGCTGCTCTCCACAGGTTCACCGACTTGTAGTGGTGGATGAGAATGATGTGGTCAAGGGGATTGTGTCGCTCTCAGACATCCTGCAGGCCCTGGTGCTCAGAGGCGGAGAAAAGCCCTGATCTAGGGGAAGGGACCAGGCGGCACCAGGGATTGTACCCACTCATTGCCTGCACAACGCTCTGGGAACCACAGGCGAAACCTTGAGAGAATTGGGACCCCCTAAGCTCAGCCAGCTTCCCCGGCTTCTACCTGGGAGCCGGGGAAGGTGTGGAGGAAGGAAGAATGGATTTTTAGCTGTCCCATCCTCACATACACACTTGAGGAAACCTTGCAGCCTAGCCCATCCTCACCCCTGACCTCTTAGACATAGCCCTCATTCTGGGTGAACTGTGGGCTCTCTGCCCCTTGGACAAATTCTGATCTCTAAGAGATCTCAGACCTCACCCAGCCTTTGCCTCTATCTCCTTCCCTGACTCCCTCCACCCTAAGATAATAGCACAACTGTTTATAAAAATATTTTTATTCATCCTATTTCATGCTGTATGGATGAGGCTGAGTCCATTTAGTGACATGTCTTCCCACAATGGAAATGGGGAGGACTGTGGGGAGGAAGGCCTTTGGGTTCCTGTGCTATATTCATGTGAAGGGAGGTGGGGTTAGGTGGAGGAGGATAGTAGCGTGGTTAGCTGAAGTTACTGCTTTTCATGGCAAACCTAATTAAAATGACAGGAACCTCTTCACGGTATTGCAGTGTTTGCTTTTTGTAGTTGACAGACACTCCTGCTCCAGCCTCCCTATTTCATGTGGCTTCTTCAGCTCACTAATGACAACAATAAGAGCACACTTTATAGAGAACTCTGTCAAATACCGTTCTCAGTGCTTTCCATATATTTATTCACTTAATCCTCAGAACAGTAGTAGGTGTTATACCAGTTTTATAAAGTTAAAAGAAACCAAGGCACAGAGAGGCCAAGTAACTAGCCTAAGGCCACACAGCTAGTAAAAAGTAGAGCTAGGATTTGAAGTCAGTCTGGCTCCAGAGCTCATGCTCTTTATCACTATACTAGACCACCTTTCTAAATCCCCGTTCATAGCTGCCCCCCTCCCTATACCCTGCAATCTTCATTACCTCACTTTCCCCTCTGCCTGGACCATAGCCAGGACCCCAGGAAAATTCCGTGATAGTGTTAGGTCTCTAGAGAGCAGTGACTGAGTGTCTCCTTTAGGTAGACTTGACACCAACAGAACGTTGGACTCTTGTGTTTGCATTTTGCTAAATTGGCACTGTTTTTGAACCTACAAATCCCTTGTGATTCTTCCAAAGTGAGAATGAGCTAGACTCTAGCGGGCAGGTGGGGCTGCGGGGAGGAGCAGCAGGACTGCTCACCCTATCAGACCTTCCCCTGTGCTGAAACCATATGGGCCAAATTCTGGGTACCATCTCACCACTGCCTTGCAGGTCTGATACCATTTCCATCTCAGGTACCAAGACCAGAAGCAGTTGAAGAGTAGCACCTTGCCCCCACCTGCACTGTGCCTAAGAACCCTAATGAACCTAGCCATACCATACTGGTCCCTCTACGCCAGGCTTTGTCATGGAATACGGGGAACGCACCAAAGCAGCTTTCAGTGCTACATGATGGCTTTGAAGGAGCCACTGCTTCTGCGTTCACCTCTCCACAGCTCTCGGCACATTCCCAGACTTGAAGGAGGGAGGCATTCTAAGTTATTAGAATTAGGGTATGTTTATCTGTGCGGGGGTGAGTGCGTGGAGGAAAGGACAGATGTCTCCTTGTGTCACATTCCTTCGTGAGGTGGGGTTTGTCTAGGGAGGAGGCAAGGGCTTTAAAAAGCCTTAGGATTCTAGTGGGACCTGGGTGGGAGGAAGCACCTTCGAGCAGAGCCTTCCGTGCAGCCGGTATGTGTAAAGGGGGCTCCATGGGTGGGATAGGGGATGTGTGGGTTCTCTTATGTAAAAGTCCATGTTAGGGAGCAGGAGGCCTGAGTTTGGTTGCTTTGGCTCTCTGTCGGTCTCTGCCCCACCATGACCCTCCTGGGCAAGGCTCTGTACCCAAAGGGCTGCAGGTATGTTAGTGGAAAACAACAAACTGGGGTCTCTTGCTTCTCTCACTCCTCACTAAAACCCAACCAGTCTCAGGGTCTGAGGATGGAGCAGAAGGAAAGACAAGGAACAAAATTTGGGAGCCTCATAGCTTTCTATTCATACCTCTTCCACTCAGAAGAGGCAAATTACCCCTTCTTCCTCAGGAACCATTGCCATACACACTTTCTTCCCCCACCTCCCCACACCCCTCCCCTCCACTGGAGCTGCTGCCATGGTTGCCAGGCATGGTTGCTAAGTCTCTGCATGGAAGGGTTCGCGTGGGCTGTGCTGCCACTAACATTACCATGGTGAATCAGGGGACACCTGGTATAGGCTTGAGGGGCGGGGGGAGGGTCATGTGGATGTAAGCAACAACCCCCCAGGCCAGAGTAAGCCAAAAGGGCGAGCACCACTTCAGGTGGAGGCTGAGCGAGCCGGGCATTGTGGTGGCAGTGGTGGGGGCTCTGCATCAGAAAACGGGGGCCACTTTAATCATCTGTTGCTAGGTTATTGGTTGTGCCAAAGGAGCACACCGTTCCTCCTTCATCCCTTCTGAAAGGGTGCAGATGCGAAAGCACCCTAGTCTGTCCTCCGTAAGGCTAAGCAGATCTGTGTGGGCGTGGAACGGTACGACCCCCAAGTCCTGGCTTCTGGATTGTGGGAGAGCACGCTGTGGGGAGAGGGCTCCATGGGTGCCCAAGGACAAACACCTAGAATGGGAGTGCGGGCAGCTTTCGCGGCCAAAACAGACTCCTGTGTCCTGCTGTACTGGAAACTCTGGGATGCAGTTAACAGTATGGGGGTCGCCCTTTCTGAGCTTGGGGAAGGTAGCTCCCCACACCCAGAGTCGCACAAAGCCTTCATGAAAGCCACCGCCTCCTCCCTCCACCACATGGAAGCTGGTTACTCATCTCCTCTCTGCACCCCAACGCCACTGCCGCTAAAAATAGGCCCCCATCCGTGGTCCAGCCCCTCCTGCATCCCCGTGGTGACCAGCAAGAGTGGCAGGCGGAGACCTTGAGTTCCATTTGCATCACCTCCCTGCCTGAGACACTGAAGTCGGGGGCAGGGAGTCAAGGGCATAGCCCTGGTGGTCAAGCACCCTAACAGAGGGGAACGAAGGGTTAAAATGGCGGGAAGGTTGAAGAAATGGGAATGGGGGAGGGGGGATGCTCAGCTTGGCAAGAAAAAGAAGTTCCCTGCCCACTCGTGCAAGTCCCATCAGGCTTGGGGGACACGCGCAGTGGGACGGGGCGCCCATTCCCCAGTCCCAGGGGGCGGCCCTGCACGGGGGGAGGCAGCAGCGTGGAGCCGTCCGCGCCCTGTCACATGCGCTCACACACACACACACAGGCATACACGTGTGCCCGGGTATATATAGTCCCCAGTCGCCGGGCCCGCCGCTCTGCAGTGGGCGCCGGTTTCCTGGGCTGGGAGGGGGCTTTCGGGGCGGGTGGGAGGGTGGGGGGCCGGGGTGGGGTGGGGCAGGATGCTGGATGGCCATCTGTTCTCCGAGGGGCCCGACAGCCCCCGGGAGCTCCAGGATGAGGAGTCTGGAAGCTGCCTCTGGGTGCAGAAATCCAAGCTGCTGGTGATCCAAGTGAAGACTATTTCCTGTCATTATAGTCGCGGCGCCCCTCCTCGACAGCCCATGGACTTCCAGGCCAGCCACTGGGTCCGCGGGCCGCAGAGCCGCACGTGAGTGAGGGAGGGGTGAGGGGCTCGGCCGGCGGGGCGGGGGCGGACTCCCCGGGCACCAGCCGGCGCCGCCGGCCCCTTCCCGTTCCCACGCGCCCCACCCCCACCCCCGAAAGCTAGGGCCTGCCCTTTCCCGCGTTGTTTGGGGGAAACAGGAGGAGGTGTGAGACAGGGCAGGGGGTGAGATGGGGCAGACGCTGCTAAAGTGTGCGTGGAGAGATGGTGAGGGATCCCGCTTCGACTTCAGCCCCAACAGGCGTGCACGTGTGCACGCACTGACACACACGTCTGCACACGGCTGCCCGAAGTGGTCTGCAGTGCGCCCAGCGCCCCGGGCCTCGGCTCCCTTCCCCCACAAACTGCTCACCAGGGTTCCTGCTCATTGTCCCAGGTGTGGGCCGCGCCCGGGATCCCCTGAGCCGCCTCCCCGCCGTCCCTGGGCCTCCAGGGTGCTGCAGGAGGCGACTAACTGGCGGGCGGGGCCCCCAGCCGAGGCCCGAGCCCGGGAGCAAGAGAAAAGGAAAGCGGCATCGCAGGAGCGGGAGGCCAAGGAGACCGAGAGGAAAAGGCGCAAGGCTGGTGGGGCCCGAAGGAGCCCCCCGGGTCGGCCCCGCCCGGAGCCCCGGAACGCCCCCAGAGTGGCACAGCCCGCAGGGCTCGCAGCTCCGTCGAGGCCCGAGCGCCTGGGGCCGTTGGGGCGACCGCCCCGTCCGTCCGCGCAGCCGCAGAGCGACCCCCGGGTGGCGTGGGCGGGGCCCTGGGGAGGTCGCAGGCCAGGGCCCCCCAGCTACGAGGCTCACCTGCTGCTGAGAGGCGCTGCCGGGGCCGCCCCTCGACGCCGCTGGGACCGGCCGCCACCCTATGTGGCCCCACCGTCGTACGAAGGCCCCCACAGGACGCTGGGAACTAAAAGAGGCCCCGAGCCCTCCCAGGCGCAGGTCTCATCGGTCCCTGCTCCGACTCCAGCCAGGACAGAGGGAGGGAGCACAAAGAAGAGGCTGGATCCTCGGATCTACCGGGACGTCCTTGGGGCTTGGGGTCTCCGGCAGGGGCGGGGTCTCTTGGGGGGATCCCCAGGCTGTGGAATAGCCAGGTCAAGGCTGGAGCCCCGCAACGCCGCCGCAGGGAAGAGCCTGGGCCTGGCTGCTTCTGGCCTGAACAGTGGGAGCCACGGCCACCCCCCAGCCAACGCTGCTGGGAGCCCAGGCAAGGTGACAGCTCCTACGGGGTCTGCAAATGCGGCTCCGAGCCCCCCGCGTCCCGCTCCCAGGTCCAGGCCCCATCTCAAGGGCTCCGGGCAAGGGAAAGAAGGTAGAGAGCAGAGCTGGCTCCCCAAATGCTGGATTCCCTCCCCTAAAAAGCAGCCGCCCCGACATAGCCAGACCCTCCCCAGGCCCTGGGCTCCAGGAGGCACGGGATGGAGAAATTCCCTGGGTCTTAGAGAGGAGGCCGGACACGAATCCTCGGAGGGTTGGAAGGCGACCCGCCGCGCCCACACCCTGCCCCGAAGTTCCCGCGGCCCCGCTGCTGGAGAAGGTGTCTTTGTCATTGACGCCACGTGCGTGGTAATAAGGTCTCAGTACGTTCCGACCCCTCGAACCCAGCGTGTGCAGCTTCTGCCCGCCGGGGTGCCTCGCCTTGCGGGGGATGCCTCCAGCCAGCCGAAGTCCAACAGCAAGGAGGGCGAGGGCACTGCGGCCTCTCCTTCCCCTTGCCAAAAGCTGCTGTTGAGCAGCCGCCTTTCACACCAGCCCTACGGGGGGCTCGGCTTTGAAGCTGAGGGCGGGAAGCCCGTGGACTCCTCATTGGAGGAGCGCGCCTCCCGCATCTTGGGGCTCCCGGTAGGCGAAGTAAACCTTCAGGACGCCCTCACGCAGCCAGGCAGCCTAGAGCACTCAGCCTCAGGCCCAGCGACTTCGGGAGGCGCCAACAGTGCCGAGGGCTCGGGGAAAGTGGCGGCGGTCTCGCGGCTTGCGGGCCGGGGCTGGGCGCGGACCCCCGGGCCCTACGCCGGGGCCCTGCGGGAAGCCGTGTCCCGCATCCGCCGCCACACCGCCCCAGACTCGGACTCAGATGAAGCTGCGGAGCTCAGCGTTCACAGCAGCTCTTCTGATGGAAGCGACACAGAAGCCTCCGGCGCCTCCTGGCGGAATGAGCAAGCTCGGCCCCGGGAAGGCGGGAAGACAGCACAGCTGAGCCACGGTATCCGGGAGATTCTAGGTGTCATCAGCCGGACTGAGGAGGTCCTCTTTGGGGAGAGAGACACTAAGAGGACCCCACAGGGAAATAGGGAGCGGCAGTAAGAGGCCCTTTGTTGAGGACCCTTTGAGGCCCTTTGTGTTCCCCAACCCATACATCCCTGGGCCCAATGGTCCCCTGTCTTCCTCACAGACTTCCTTTTACTCCTTACCTATACAGGTTCCCAACCCCAAATAGAAGCCTCCCAAATGAAAGGAAAGGGAGCATATGCTGATTCGTGATTGTGTTTTTTTTTTAAATTAGGAAAGGTGAGGGTGAACAGTAGACATTAAGGCCTGCTCATTGCAGGTCACTCCAGCAAGGCTTCAGCAGGTGTGGCTGCACAGAGTGTAGAGTTAGGAAGAGAGGCCTGGCCAAGAGCAGGCAGGCGGGCAGGGAGGGTATAGTCATGGGACGGCAACTTCAGGTAGGGCCTCTGGGCAGGAGGGAGAAAGTATTGGAGAGGCTTTGGGCTGAGGTGAACAGGTGACAGAGAAGCCCTTGGCAGAAGACGAAGGGGTCCAGAAAAAGCAGGGAGAAGGTTCACTTTGATGTCACAAGTCTTGGGGTCCAATCCCAACTCTGCCATGTTCACTGGGGCACCTCAGGCAAGTCACTTCCCCTCTGCAATCCTCCCAATATGTAAAAGGAGGGAGTTCTAAGGTCCATCCCTGACGTTTTGAAACTTTTGGGGAAGCTTTTTTCTCATCCTCCCCTTCACAAGCCAAGAAAGAGTCATGAATAGGTGAATAGAGTTGGAGGGTCCCTGGGTGGCTTGGTTGTCACCTACACTCAGGCTTCACAGAAGAGCTGAATAAATTGGCAAGGGCTCCTATCCCAGTCTCTCAGGTTTAGGTGAGGGTTCCCCAAGGCAGGGCAGGATGGTGGCCTTGTCACTGTCCCTGGTCCTTAGTGGTCCAAGCAGGAGAGGGAAGGCTGACAATAAGTCAGCTTGAGGCCTCTTCAGACCTTCCCCTTTGCTCCTCCCCAATGTTTCTTAGCGATGATTTGAATCATTGCCATGATTTCCCACCCAGGTGGTATCACCCATCTGAAAGGACTCTGAGAATTTCTTGCATCTCTGCCTCTTCCAGGAACCGGCCAGGGAAGAAAGAGGGAGGCTGGTCCCCAAAAGCCTGTAGGTGTGGGGTGTGATACTCGCTGTAGCCACTATGGGGCGCGCGCAGGTCGCGGATTTCCCCAGTAGCTAGTCCGCGAGACGCTCCTACCCGGGTACTGCCAGTTAATCGATTGATTACAGCGCAGGAGTCCCCCGCCTTGCCACCTCCAGGCGTGCGAGGTCAGGAGCAGGCCTCTGGCCATCCAGACCTGGAGCGCGCCGAGCCCCTCTCTGTACTTACCCACGCCAAATGGCGTGGGACGCAGACACTGACGTCCTTTTTTTCTCTCTGATCTTGGACACCTCTTCTCTATTTACTAGCCATGTGAACTTGGCCAAATCACTTCACTTCCCTGAGCCTCAGTTTCCTCATCTGTCAAATGGGGGTATATAAACACCTACCTCGCAGGGTTGTTGTGAGGATTTAATGTGATAATGTATGTAAAGCGCCTTGCACAGTGCCTGGCACACAGGAGGCTCTCAATAAATCTAAGCTTCCCTTTGTCCAACCTTGGCATCTTCTTCCTTTCACCGACCCTTTCTCCACAGTGTTCCTCCCCCAGGGCTCCTGGCTCCTTCCTGCTCGGTGGGCGGGCGGTTGTGGGGGGAACTCCTTTCTTAGATGGAAACTCCCTGCCCACTCCTGTGTCCCCCAGTCCGGACTCTCCCTCCCTTGCCCCCCACTCCACCCCCGTTGGCTCTTCCCACTGCCCCGGTGCACTCCCCCCACCCCCATTCCGGGCATGGGCTGACTCAGCCTGGGTAAATTTAGCCGCCAACTCGGCTGGCGCGGGGGCTTCGCCCAGACTCAGTCTCAGAGTCCTGGCCCGGCCCTCCGCTCGGGCTCTGCCCCCACGTCCACCCCCACCGGGTCCGCCAGCTCCAACTCCGGCTCAGCATTTAGATCTCCAGTCCCGCTCTCAAACCGCTTACAGTTTTGGTCTCCAATTATCTCGAGGTCACTCTCCACCAGCCCCGGAGAGACTGAGCAGGATGAGAAGGGGGCTGGGTGGCCTGTGAGGCCCTAGGACTGGATGCTAAGCCCACTGCCTTGCCTCGGTTCATTGGAGGGGGAGGGAGTTCCTCCTTGGGCTTCTAAACCTGAGGGGAGAGGGTCAGAGTCACCCACCCGTCTATCCCAGAACCTGCCTGAAACCCACACTGCCAGGTTTCCAGTTAGCCTCTGGTAGAGGAAATAAAGGAAGTGGGGGTCACCTTGGGCAGAGATCAAAGATTCCTGAGGTCCATCTCCCTCACCTACAATTCTGTCTACCACAGGTTCTAACCATTGAGCATTTTTTACTGAGCACCTGAGAGGAACCAGGAGCTGATCTGGGCTCCAGGAAAGAGACAGTAGGGTCTGTCTGATAATGGGGTGAAGGTAAAACACACAAATAATGGTAATATTGAGCAGTGAGTATTAAGTACTTTAAGGAGTCAAACAAGGGAGACTCAATTTGGGGAAAGTGGTCCCAAGCAGAGGCAACAGTAAAAATAAGAGGCGTGGATGTGAGGGAAATGGTCTAATTTGACTGGAGCTGAGGGTACATTCAGGGGAAGTGTGGGAGATACAGGCAGGATTCAAATCTGAGGCCAGGTTGGCGTGAGCCTGGTACAGCTGAGGAATGTGTGCCTTGGACCTCTGGGCTTGAGAAGAGGAGGGACTTCAGGCCAGAGGAAGATAGAGGAAGATAGAGGAAGGCTGGGGCAGAGGAGTGAGCATCTGCCTGCATTGTGCTACAGCCAGGGCCTCCAGGGCTCTGAAGCTGGCTGGTAGAAGAGGGGAGCTGCATGGTAGAAGAGGTGGAGGGGCTGGTGCTGTGGAGGTGGGCTCTGTTATGCTGCCTGAGCCTCTTTGAGGCTGAACACCCAGGATGCCAGTTTCTAAGAGCTTACCCACACTGCTACCATTGTCAGAGAACTAAGGTGTTCTTGTGTTTAGAAGGAACTCTGGGGCATGGGTTTAAATCTTGCCTCTACCTCATACTAGCTGTGTGACTTTGGCAAGTTACTCAACCTCTCTGTGTTTTGGTGTCTGTTATAAAACTCAGTTATTAATAGTGTTCTTTCATAAGATTGTTGGGAGGATTAAACGATTCAATATGTAAAACACTGAGAACAATGTCTGGTATCTAGTCAGTCATGCATAAGTGTTAAGTCCTGATTATTATTTCTCTCTAGGGCTCCTAGTGTTGGGGGTATGGGAACATGAGGCTAGGGAAGAGAGAAGTAGAGGTAGGAGAAGAAGAGGGAGAGGGAGCAGAGGCCAAATCCAGAGGAGAGGGAATACCTGGGGCAGAGACAAGCCACGTGAATGGGTGAATAACATACTAGGAGTACTGGGGCAGTTAGGGTGTCAGTGTAACCCGCTCCCATCTCCCAGGACTTCCTCCATCTTTGCCCAAGAGTGGAATCAGCGCCAGCTGCTCAGGAACTGGGGAGACGGGGAGAGTGACTGCAGGTCTGGGGGCCAGCCCTTGATGAGCCATATCTCAGACTGGCTCTGCAGGGCCCTGTGGGTGGCAGGCTGGAGGCTCCCTGCTGCGAAAATGACTTCTAAATCTGGCTGTGTCTGCCAGCCAGCCAGCCTCAAGGCCACAACCACCCCCCACCTTGGGACAGCGTCACAGGTCAGGAGTAGGGACAGCAGACGCGGGAGGGCGTGGTCAGGTTGGGGCAGCTGCCCTCGGGTTACCACAGGACCCTACTACCCTCCACACAGATTCTTCCCAGGAAAGCCCTATCTGGTTCCAAATGGGGCCCAGTTAATACGGCTTTCGAGGAGCTAAGCACCTCCTCCCCTTTCAGACTCTCAGGGGAGCCCTGGGATTTCCCTAGGTCACCACAAATTAGTAAAGAAAACAATCAGGCAATAACTTTGGGACTTTGGGGCATTCGAGGCCAGGAGCGTTTGTATGTGTGTGAGGAGGAGAGGACCAGGAGAGATGGTGAATATGAATACATGGGAAGTGTGCAAAGTGTGTCTGTGAGAAGTGAGTCCGATTCACTTGGTTACTCATTTGTTCACTTGCCCATTAAACATGCACACCAGGCCCTAGGTACACACAAGAGATTCAGACACGGTTCCTATCTTCAAGGAGCTCAAAAGCTAGGGTGTGTGTGAGACAGGAGCAGGGGTGTAGAAGAGGAAACGTGAGAGTCGTCACAGTGCAGGCAGTACAAAATAACGCATTAATGAAGGCATTCCAGAGGGTTCAGGGGAGCAAGAAGGAAGGAGCACTCCCAGACTGTGACTTCTGGAGAATGGGAATATACCCAGGGCTCTGGGCAACAAGTTGCTGAGGGTGCGTATGTTAGTAAAGGAAAGCTCAGCCTGAATACTGTCCTGTCCTCTGCATGTCCTGGCATGGCGGGTGGGGGGCATCCCTCCCTAGAAGCCCGTGGTACTACACAGCCTTTTGTGAGTCCTTTTAATCCATCCAGCCTTTTGTTCATCCATTGGTGCATGCATACATGCATCTATCCATCTATCCATCCCATCCATTCATTCATTTATTCATTCATCCACCAACCCATCTGTCATTCATCCATTGATTTATCCATCTCTCCATTCATCCACCCATCCATTTATTCTGCTAACAAGGGCATATGATATGCCTATCTCAGCTCTGCAAGGGATGCTAAGATGAACAAAACCCAGAGGCCGTGTCCTCGGGAAGCTAGAAGCCCAGTAGGAGGAGTAACATACACAGATACCCACCCACGGGACAGCCAGTATGTGCTTTCCCTGCCAAGAAAGTACTGCAGGAGGCAAGGTAACTTTGCTGATGAAAATTAAAAGGGCTTCACGGAGGGAGGAACAATCAAGATGGGTTCCAGGGTGCGGGCAAAGGTAGACAGGTGGGAAAGCACACAACTTTCAAAGGGAACAGAGGCACTGGAGGATGCAGAGGTGCAGAGGAATGGGACCCTGGGATGATATGTGGGACTCAAATCATGAAGTGCCTCTGGAAAACAAGGATATAGCATTTGATCTTGAGTGCAAGGAGTGGAGGGAGAGGTGAGGGGCAGAGAACGTTTGTGCTGTGAAGGTCCTCCTCAGTGGCTATAATATTGTTTCTCTGCTGCTTGATTATGGCCTCCGTTGGTCTTATTACCTTGTGGAATTCTCCAGTGGACCATGAGCTACTTAAGGGTAGTGCCTTTGATTTAGCTCTGTATCCCCTACACGCTGGGCCTGGAGCAGGCTCTCAGCAAATGCTGGCAGAGGAAGGAACAAATGATAAAACTGCCACAGGAACACTAGCACAGCAACTCATCATCAGATATGTACCAGGAAGGATGGCCACTACCTTGTGTGACCCCCATTCCCCCCACCCCTTTAGGAGAGATTACCCTGCTTTCTTTGCCCGGGTCTCTCTAGGAGCTCTTCCAAAAGACACCACAAGGTGGCGCTGTTCCTACTGTAACTCTGAGTTCCGCCAAGGTCTTGACCGTTTCAGCTAGGTGAAGTGCCCTCCAAGAACTGTTCCTGGATGGATGATCTAGACATTTCCTGCCAGCAAGTCCTAAGACAGAGTGAAGAGCCTGTGTGCATCCATGGAAAAGAAGAGCCGGCAGGGCCCAATGCCAGTGCAAGCACCATAGGCCTCATCGATCTATCCATCCATTCATTTGACAGTACCTAACATGTGCCAGGTACAATGTTAGGCTCTTGGAAAAACAAAGTGACTAAGACACAGTCCCTGCCATCAAGGAGCTCACCATGTGGCCCTGACCAAATCTTCCTTTACTAACTGACCCCCCACACACACCTGCTCTCAAGGGCCATTCCCCTTGACATGGGAAACCATCTCCTTGTGAATTTCACTCTTCATTACTGCTCGCCCTCCAAATCCATGTTCCTCCCTAAGATGGCTGCATGGCCACATTAGCGTGACCGCTGGATGATCCTTTCTTGAATGGCTCGTCTTGCCCTTCCCCTAAGCTCGCTTATGAGCCCTTTCCTATTCTTTCTTCCAACCTCCCCATCATACTCATAGCTACTCTGCCAGGTCTGGAAGCTTTAGGGACCTCCCTGAGTACACCTGGTCTGGGTTGGGACCTCTCAATACCCTAGAGATCTGGAGGCTAGAGCGACATGAGGGCTGACCCAGAGAAGGGCCCTATGAGACACTGGCACCACCAGCCCAGAGCTGAAAAGTTGGAGAGTCCAGAAAACCAAAGACCTCCGAAACATGCCCCTCTGGGGCCTGAGGGCTCTGCCAGCCAAACCTGTCCCCTGGCAGGCTGCCTTCTTTTCTCACCGACTTTGGAGAAGCCAGGCCTCTCCCTGACTACACTCCACAGTGGTGGCTGTGGGAGAACTGGTCGGGAGGTGAAGCATTGTGGGACATTGCACACTTTCCCAACATGCTCCAGGGCCCAACTTAGCCCTTGGTGGGTTTGAGAGAGGAGGGAGGGTTGGTGCTGAGAGTGGGAGCCAGGCCCATCGAGGTCCCGGGAGTGAATGCCGCATTGTTGGCCAGGCCAGAGTCACAGATAATTACCTCAATTAGTGACAATGGGAGAGTAATAAATACAGGCTTAGTGTCTCCTACCCCACCAGGGCTCCGAAGATTAATCCAGGCTGACGGGCGGGCCCTGAAAGGCGTGATGGACAATTCATTAAACTCCCCAAATGCCGCACAACCTGGGCGTGAAGGCTGAGTTAGCCCCCTGGGGGCTGCGCCTTTGTCTTGATTGTGTGTCTCCGCCACAGCAGAGCCGGGCAGCCCCCAGAGAGCCGGGAGGTGAGTGGGGCTCCCCAAGCCCGGCCAGGCGGCAGGGGGATTAGGTCTTGGTCCGGCCCTGGTTGCCCTGGCACAGCAGCCCGGCCGGGCTGGAATGTCCGTGGGGGGGAGCAGGCGGAGCGGAGGGGCGGGGCCGACAAGGTGGGGTAAGGGGGGCACACAAAACCAGGGGCAGGAGGAGTTAATTAGACGCCAGCCGAGGAGGGCGAGGGGCCACAATAGGGGCCTCACTTCCGAGGATTAATAGGGAAGACGGAGAGGGAGGGTTTTAGCCCTGGGGAAGGAGAGCTGGAAGCTTCCCAGGGTGGCACTGCCCCTTTTGCCCAGCTTGGCATCTCCTTGGCAAGTGGCTGGGAAGCAGGAGGCTCTGGCAACCTGGGCAGGTGCCCCCCAGCATCCCACAGAGTGGCTCACTCTTCCTAGAATGGTGCTTACGCCGGGAAGAAGATTGGGCAGGGAGGAGAGAAAAGACCCTTTCATTTTTCAGGGAAATAGTGGAAGCAGGAATGTTTAGGGGCCCTGCTCTAAACGCCCTCCATCCCCACCCCTCACTCTGAGGCAGGACCAAGAGCCAGAAGTTTTACCCTTCCTGTGAGGCTGCCGGGCTAGAGCCAAGAAGTCCATACTGGGGGCTGGAGCTGGACACAAGGGAGTGGAGGCTGCTGTGTGCACGCACGTATGAGTGTGCACGCTTGTGCTTGCAGGTGTGCTTATGCACAGGGCCTGGCCTTCAGCAGGTCCTCAGTAAATACTGGATGATGAATGGTTGAATGAATGAATGAGTGAACTTCGGCTTTGCTGAAAGTAAATGAGTGTGAGGAAGAGAAGTGGTGCTGGGCTGCACCATGATTCAAAGTGAGTGGCCTTGGGCCCTTTCATTCTGGGCTCCCAGCCACGGCCCAGGTACCCCACCTCTGAGCAGATAAGCAAATGTCCAGAAAAAATGAATTGCCCATTAAAAGGAGGAAGGGAAAAAAAAAAAGCAGTAGCCTCTTGGAAGCCCCACTTCCTCCCGGGCCCCAGGGAGCAGGGCAGCCCTGACTCCTCCCTGGGAGCCACCCCACCCTACCCCCTCCCAAGGGATGACAAGGGAGAGAGTTGGCGGCAGTTCCCTGGGCATATTTATAACCTGCTGCTCGCTCACCAGCGTCTGCTTTTAGCCCAGACGGGGGAGGGGGCAGAGGGGTGGTCTGTCTCATGCTGGGCGCCCTGGCTGGGTGTGGAAAGAGTGAGTAAGGGTGAGTGGTGGGCAGCTCTGCATGGATATTCCTGCTCACACCACAGCCAAACAGCTTATTTTCTCCTCATTTTGTTATTTTTCTCCCTTTGGCCTGGAAAGGAGGACTGAACCAGCCTGAGGTGGGGGGTGGGGGGTGTGCTCGACCCTGGGGTATTTGCAGCCCCACTGACAGGGTTTTTCCAGGGTGCGTGTGGCAGGGTGTGTGCAGCACCGGCTCTTTGACCCCCTGGGGACTGCACAGGCCTGCCATCTCAGTCCTCTCAGGTTTTCCGCTCCCCTTCCTCCTGGATATTTCAAGACCAGCACTTCCCTTGCTTGCTGAGGTCAACCATGTGTCGGGGTCCCTGGCAGCCTTAGATTGCCCTGGGTGTGTGGCATTTGGCACCTGAAGATCAAAGGTGGGTGGAAGGATAGCTTGGGTGAAGAGGCAGGGCTAAGGCACCGGGCCCTTTCCTGATAGTGCTGCCCTGTGGCATCCCCCTGAGCTGCTCTGGGCCCTGAGACCCCCGTGAGGCCTCTCTCCAGGCACAGCCGCGTTTCTCCCCAGGACTCACCTGCTCAGGTGGGCTCTGCATGAGGACAGCACACATGATCATTACCACAAAATAATGAGCTCCTAGGTAGTGTCCTACAGCCCTTCGCTTGCTTTTTTCCCTTTTATTAATGCCTTTCCCCTTGAGGGCCAGCCCTCACTTTGCACTTCCCTACCTCCCCTTCAAAGTCCCAGCGCCAGGAAGCGAAGGGCGTCCTGCTGAGGACTTGAGTGTGGGAATCAGTCCTTCAACCTCATGTGTGTGCACAGGGTGCTGCATTTCCCTGAGCTTCATCGTAGTTCACTCCCCCCTTATACTGACAACATGTGTCGGTCTGCTTGATGCCCCAGCACCACTGTAAATTCCTCCAAGCAGGCACTGTGGCTGGTACCTCACCGGCGTCCCCAGCATTGGGCGTATGCCTGGCACAGAGGAGGTGCCAGCAAGTGTTCAAATGAACCAAGTTTTCACATACATGACCTCCTCTGAATCTCCTCATCTTCCTGAAGAAGACTACGTACCCATAACCTCCCCTGCTTAATAGACAAGGCAACTGAGGCTGGGAAACAAGAGATTTGTTGAAAAGCTAGTTCAAGCCAGAACAGGATTCACTGCTTTCTCTTGCTCTTCCTCCAGCTCCTATGTGTCAGCTCAGCCCAGAGCCTCCCGCTTCTGGGCCTAAAGCAGGTATACTGATCTAGCTCTCGGGGTCAGGAGTTAGGGGAGAATGGTGGGACCAGCTGCCAACCCTTCTGCTCCCCACCTTGCTGCTTCTCCCTAAATCTGGTCATTGTCCAGCAAGGGCATAAGCCCGGTATCCTACCTCTAGCAGCCTATGCTTTAACTTCTTGCTTTAGGAGCTGGCGGGGTAGGAGGGGCGGGGTCTAAAAGCTCATTGAATTATAGACTGGGCATTCTCCGCAGGCTTTTTTTTTTTTTTTTTTTCTGGAAATCCAATGCATGTCAGGTACCTCCTACCTTGACTCAATAAGGTTTCTATTCCTCCCCCCGGCTGCTCATCAGAGCTGAGCTGGTGCTAGCTTGGCAGATGGAGAGAAAGGCAAAGGGATGGCATTGCAGGGTTGAGCGGCTCCTGGCTCCACTTCTCTACCCCCACACATCCCAAAGGCCAATGGGGTCAGAGTTCACACAGCCAGGGAGAGGTGGGGGGCAGCAACAACAGCAAAGGAGTCCTGGGGAGAGGGGAAAATTCTCCAGTCGGCTGGGATCACTTGTTGCCCTTGGTGGGTAGAGGGCTTCACAGCTCCCCCTGCCTTTCAGGTCCTCCCTTGGGGGGAAGTGTTAGGATTAGGGATAGGTATTAGAGTTTAGGAAGGGGGTGGTGTTTGAAGTTAGGGTTAAGGCTAAGGTTACACTTAGACCTGGGGTCAGGGAGCAGATTAGAGTTAGAGGTAGGTTTAGGACTGTGGGCAGGATTAGTACCCCAACCCTGGTGAATTCGCACACAGAGGTGTCCATGGTGTTAGTAAGATTCCTTGAGGGGCCCTTTATGGGAATGTCTAGCTTCATGGTTTGGTTATGGGCCGCACTTGGGTTTCCTTTTGGTCACGCTGGTTCAAGTCCCCACTGCCCACTGGCCTGACCACGGCTGAAGCAGGTAGGCTTCAGGAACCAGCAGCTTCCCACCAGGGGCAGCAGCACCCTTTCTGGGATTTCTCTCTTTGGTTTCTTTTCAGCACAGCAGTCATAGTTACCACTCAGTTGTAACTATTTTCACACTGACGCTTCCACATAGGAAAGGCAGGCTCAGGGTTTGTTTAGTCCCCATTCAGCAAGGGAAGAAACTGAGGCAGCCATGCACTTGCCCGATATCACACAGCCAGTGGGAGTGTGAATACGAAAAAGAAACTTGCAGGGTCTTTGGGTTTCTGACCCGGTTCCTCTGGAGACCTGGGTCCCCAGTGGCCTTGTTAAAGTCAGCCCAGTGTCAGAATCTAGGGGCCCTCTTGCAGGGTCAGTAAACCAGAACCCAACAATGTATCCCATTTGTTGAAGAGAGGTGTGCTCTGGATTCAAGGAAAATCCACCAAGTCATTGATAAAAATAGATATTTTTATTTTGCAGAGGAAGATACTACATTGGCGGGGGCGAGGGGCCACTAATAGCTACAGTGGAAGGAAATACTGATCCCAGTAGGCAAAGGCATCTTTGAAATATTGAGGAGAGGAAAAGAGGGATCAGAAAAGGCCGGAGGGCAAAAGAACAGAAGAATGGAGAGGGGTTGGGTTGGCGTGGAAGTGGTCTCTGCAAACCAGGCTGGAACCCAGCACAATAAATAGTTTTATTTACAACAACCAAACTCGTGGCTTTACATCCACGTTTCAGTGCAAATTATTTACACACTGATGAGGGGGCAGGACAGGAAAGGGTAGGAGGTGGCCGGGGAGGCATGGCTTGCAGCTGCTCAGTGGCTCCACGACAGAGGCTGGGAGAATGGGGTTATTTCTGCTGGATCCCCCAACCTCATTTTCCACATCACCACAGCTGCAGCTGCCACCTGACCCTGGCACCTCCTGCTTCAGCTGTAGGTGGGGAGGAGAAAGGCTCTGATGCCCCGGTGTGTGTTCAGGGTCCGCACCCTTGGCAGAGGCATGTGGAGACCCGGAGAAAACGGAGTTAAAGAGGGAGGGGGAGAGGCAGGGAGGTCGCCGGCGCGGTGGCACAGTCAGACAACAGAGCCTGCAGCTGACTCGCCGTGGGGGAGGGGACGCATCCTTCTCTCACCTCCTGGCCAAGCAGGGGGCAGTGCAATGGAGTCTCCCGCGGAGAGGGAGGGAGGTAGGTCGGGGCAGGTCCTTCAGGATGGCAAGAGGGTTCCTGCCGCCCCAGGCAAGTGGTTTCAGGAGTCCCCAGGTAGGAGGAGGTGGGAGAAATGATCGAATACGTATGAATCGCGGGCATGTGGCTGGATGGACTGGGTGGGCGCATATCTGGGTCTTAGGTGCTAGCAAATCTGCCTGTGGGGTGGGCTTGAGGAGAATGCTCCCGGGGACGAGTCCGCGCAGCGCCTCACAGACACTCGTGCAGGACGCGCGTGTGCGTGCAGTTGCGGCAGCTGACGTGGCAGCACCAGTGGAAGGTGCAGTTGCAGCGCTCGGTGACGCGCTGCGTGCGTGTGCGGTGGCCCCGGCCGCAGCAGAGCAGCTCACAGCCGTCCAGCGCGGGCGACGAGCTGTTGCAGGCGCGCCCCGCCGTGCCCGCTGTGCCCAGGCGTCCGCTGTATGTGCAGAAGTTGGGCGATTTCTCGAAGTACACGAGGTCATGGGGTGAAGGCGGCTTGTGCGCGGGGTCTTCCGGCTCCAGGCGGAGCAGTTCCGCCCTCGAGGCGCGGTTGCTGCCGCGGTTGCCGTAGAGGACGCGCGAGGCGCCGTCGAAGCGGTCGCGCAGCACGTCGCCCACGGCGCGCAGCGTGGGCAGCCGCATCCAGCACGTGCGCACCGTGCACGAGCCTGACATCCCGTGGCACTTGCACTCCTGGCGCATCTCAGAGAACACAGTCTGGGGGATAGGGAGAAAAAAATGCTGCCCCGGGGTACTGCCAGAACCAGAGCCACCGCTCTAGATACCGCCCCCTCCCGGGCGCCGCCGGCACCTCAGCACAGGGCCAGGCCCAGCCATGCCCAGGGCGAGGGAGGCAGAGCGTGTCCCCTAGAGATTTGGACGTCAAGCCAGAGAGTCCGTCTTGACCTCTCAGCCTTATTGCTTTTTGAATCTGTACGGCGGAGGGGCTGTAGGCAGTAAGTTCTATGGGTTGCAAGACTTCTAAGATCTTTGGTTCTACCTGTCCTCAGCCCCAGGCATCCCTTTGCCCCTTCCATTTTCTGGCTTCCTTCCAAGACTCTCGCTCCCTCAGGACGCCCTCTCCTGGGTCCCTAACCTAAGCCCTGGCCTTATCACCGACCGTTACTCCCCAAACCCGAGGTTAACCCCTGTGCAGATCCCTGCCACTCCGCTTCGGGTGCAGAGCTCCTCAAGCCTGCTGCTCACCGTTCGGCCCGCCTCGTTGTTGTGAAGGTTCATGAGGAAGCGCAGGTCCCGCCCCTTCTCCCCGGAATCCACAAACTCTCGGCCAAAGAGGCGGCCAAAGTCGATGTTGTCGCTGCAGCCCCCCCAGTGCCAATCGGGGCCGCCAGGGCCGCGCCGCCGATAGTCGCATGTGCAGGACTCGATGGAGCCCTCGGAGCAGGAGCGCGCCACCGAATGGGTAACCCCGGCGGAGGTGATGGCGAAGATAAACGCTGTTTCCCGACAGCCTATGGGGGAAGGGATCGGGGACCAGGGATCAGCGAGGGGGCATGGCACCCTCAGTGGGGGGCTTGGGACCCTTGAGTCCCACGCTGTGCCTCCGCCCTTGCAGTCCTGAGAGCCGGGCGCCGGGCTGTGCTGGGAAGCTGGTCTCACAGGGAAAGCACGTGCGTGGGCACGCAACCACGTCCACGCTTGTAATCACGCGTTACTGAGACTCAGCGTGCATTTTGGCTCCTTAGTGGAAGTGGGGCAACCCCAGAAAGAAAAACCTAAGAGACTGGGGCGGAAGAACTCTGCGCAGCCCAAACTCAGCCCGCGTCAGCTAAGACACACTTGCGAGGCTGGAGGCGAGGCGCACGCCTGCGGACGGCAGCTTTCCCGGCAGGCGCCTTGGAGAAGGCCTGGGGGAAAGGGGTGGCCGGCCAGCGTCCGCAACTCAGAACCCCCTTTCTCTTAGGCAGTGGCTCAGAAAAGTTATGCTTTGTGCCCGGGGCACATGGTTTGAAAGCATCTGGTAGACGGAGTTTTGTCCAGATCGTGTGACCCTGCAGGAATCCGGGACAGCTTCCCTGCATTCGCCCACCCATGCCCTGGGGGTGACCCCGCGTTCCCCTGGTCCCGGAAGCGTCGCCTTCCTGGGTACCCACCTCGGTTGACGATCTTGCCGAAGAGGTGGGGCCCCGAAGCCGTGGGGCAGTTCCAGCGGCGGTTCCGGAACTGCCACTTGCACTCTCGCACAGCGCTCTGCAGCCCCCCGCTAACACTGTGCAGGATCCCCGGGTTCTGGCGGATCAGCCGCCGCTGCTTGCGGCTCAGCAGCTGCAGACTGGGCTCCAGCACCAGTTGCAGACTCTTGGAGTCGGTCAGGAGGTTCGTGGAGGAGGCTACGTTCACGATGCCCCTGGTGAGACGCAAAACTCAGGCTCTGGAGGGGGACCTTCACCTTAACCAAAAAGGCCGTGCTCACCCTGCTCTTTCCGGGGCTCTTTGCCTGGAAAGGGCGGCGGGAGATCAATAATAAGGTAACGACTCCGCTCTCCCGGGTTCACTAGGTTGAAAAGACTGGTCGTCCGGACTTTTGTGTGACCAGGAATCCTAGGGGTGCTCTGGGCTCTGGGATCCGGCACCCGACAGGGGAAGCGTGGGGAGCCGGGAGGAGACATGCCCACCTTTGCTCCCAGGGCATGCTTCTGGGCAGCCTGGGGAAGAAGTCCTGGCCTGCAGTCCATGCCCACCTAAGGCACGTAATGCTCTGGAGTCCCACCCTCTTCTCACCTCCTTTCTAATTGCACGCCTGGCCCTTCGCTTCCCGAAGCAAGGAAACCTGTGGTGTGGCTACGCTACCACCGTGAGGCTGGATTCGAGGCTCTAGGAAGAAGGGAGGTGCCAGGTGGGAGTAGGTTCCCTGCCTGGAGTATCGTGGGCTGCGGCGGCCAGACCATTCAGCCCACTTCAGTAAAGCTGGCTTCTCAGTAGCCACTCGGATCCAGAGCGCCTCTCGGTGTCTCGGAAGGAAGTCCGAGCGCTGGAGGGAGCCTGTCTGCGGACGGATCCCAGAGCGTGGGAGCTGGATAGGGCTGGCCCCTGGCTCTGCGCCCCGGGACAAGTGGCGACCCCGCACCAGCTCACTTACCACCATCGGCCACTGCTGTTGGCGGCCAGAGCTGCAGGCAGAGCGGCCAGCGCCAGCAACACCGTAGCGGAAACCCAACCAGGCAGCAGCGCCCAGTGCCCCATGGCCTGCCTGGCCTTGCCCGCTTGTGTTGCAGTTGGGCGGCTTTGGCTGCTGCCCGCGACGGTGGGACGGGATGCGGCGGTGGCGGCAGTGGTGAGAGTCCGCAGTCTGGCTCTAGCAGCCCTGGGGGCGGGCGATGGGCAGCATGGCTCGCGGTCCCAGCTGGTGGGCTGAGGCAGCCACGGCGGGCGGCACCGCCTCTTATACTTGCGGCGCTGGCTGGAGTGGTGATAGGCTGCCCCGCCGGGCCGCACTGTGGCACTAGGGCGCACCGGTCAGGGGTGCAGACAATGGGCAGCGAGCGGGGCCGTGGCTCCCGCCCGTCTGAGCTGAACGCTGACGGGCTGGCCGTCGGGGCTCACCCCCGCCCCCTGCCTGGTGGCTCCCGCCTCCGGGCCTGCACTGGCCGCCGACCCCTCCCCTAAGGGCGCCCTCCCACGCGCGCCCGCCATCCTCACTCGGGTTGGCGTCGGGAGCCCGTCGGGGGCCAGCGTCCGCCAGGGGGCGCAGCGATAATGTGCTCTCTGGATTTTCCGTGAGAACTCTCGGGAGCCCAGCCGCTTTGCCGCCTGCCCTGGGGCTGCCCTGGGGCTGCCCTCTCGACGTCATTCCAAGCCCCGCCGGCGTCTCCTCTCTCCCCCTTCCTGAGTAGATGAAGGAAAGCTGTGGTTCTGGGCAGCGACCCTGGGGAGATGCCTTTCCTCCCAGGAACCCTGATGGCTGGATAAGGAAGGAAAAGGGGGAGCCTGGGGGTGGAGGTGGGGCTGTGGCCAGGGAAATGCCCGCGGTGGGCTGGGGGTGAGCTGACCGAACAGAGCCCGGCCATGAAGAGAAACCTGAGGAACCGGCAGTTTGTGCTTACAGCCGGAAGGTGCACACCAGTGGCCGTGTCTGCGGGGACTGTGTATGTGGGACGATGCAAATGTGAGTGCATGTGAGAATGCACACGGATGTGTTCTGAGTGTGCACTCGTGTGTGTCCTCCCGTCCAGGAACTCCATGTTTTGAGGTGGGATGTTAGGAACTTTCTAAAGAATCTTGGGATTTGGCTCAGGTCAGAAGGGATCGTCAAGTCATCCGGTCACAACCACCACCGTAGATAGCGCCCCGTTTTCTGTGCTGACAAGGGGGTGGCAGTCACCGTCAGGGAGGCCCAGCTGGCTGAGGGGTAGACGATGTCTGGGACTGTGTGTGGAGGTGGCTGGGTGGGTGGATGAGTGTGTGTGGGGGGAGATTACATATGCACATATGTGTCACTCTTGCCCTGTGTGCCTTGTGACACCCTCTGGTGTGTCACTCTGTGGTGTGTGCCAACCTGTACGTGTCACTGGGGGAGAGGGCCAAGCCAGCAACCAAGGTGGTGTCAAGATGAACAAGGCCTGGACTGTCCAAGTGTCTGAGGCCGGGGCTCAGGACGGAAGGGCAATGGAATAGATTCCGGTGTGTGTACGGTGGGGGAGGACCGGGAACAGGGGGGCCTCTGGCTAACCTGAACCCTGAATAGGGAACATGTACCTTGCATGTGTTTGATTCTTTTTGGACTTCTCTGCCAAGTTTCTGTCTTACCCCCAAACTCTGGGTCTCTCCACTCTTACCACGCTAGGAGACCCAGAGCACCTACAACCACCTCCTCTATTGTACACTTTTCTCTTCCTCCGGGGGGCTCTAACTCAGCTTCAAGGCCACCTTGGCCTCCTATTGAAGTGGCTGCTGTTGCCCGTATAGGGCATGGGGGGTGGGGGTGCACTGCCAGCCTGGTTATCCTCCCACACACACAGGCAGCCCCTGGAAGGAGGGAGGACCTCCTCCTTCACATCTCTTTTCCCATTATATAGAGGAATAATTAGAGTGGGTAGCTGCCCAAGGATCACACAGCTGATAAATGAATAAATGATAAAGCCAAGCTAAAACTGACTAAACTCAAAGCCTGTACCCTTTTCACCTGAGCAGCTGCTTGTGACCGTGCAGCAGTAGCAGGCTGGGAGCCCCCCTCAAAATTGGCAGGTTAATAAAAACGATCATTAGGAGCTTCCTGCCTCCCTTTGGGGTCCCCTCTTTTTCGTGTCCCTTGCCTTTAAGATGCTTTCTCACCGAGTAATGCATCCAGGCCTGATTCTAAAGAATTCCAAGTCCCAGAAATGTCCAGGCCTCCCCTCCAAAGCAGGGAAATCACTCTAAGGAATAAATGCTTGATATGTTTAATTAGTCTTCCTGGAGGACTTGCATTTTAAATGAGATGTGTATGAACCCAAATGGGGGTTATTTTTGAAGGGAATGTCCTCCCCAGGCCCTTTGCCCAGTCCCATGTACCTGCTCCCTCTAAGGATTCATCCGTGAGGGACGATGTGTACTGGCCCATCATCTTCCACAGGTATGAAAGCCAGTAGTCTCTGCAGAGGACACCCCACACAGATGGCTCAAGTAAACAGACCAGGGGTCCTGCAGCGCACCTGGGCCATAGACAGATACCTTGGCCTGTTAGGAACCTGGTCACACAGCAGGAGGTGAGCCGTGGGCTTTCCTGGAAGTACTGACTGAGCTCTGCCTCCTGTCCCTTCTGGAAAAAGGTTGGGGACCAGTGAATAGACAATGTACCATGGGCAGCTTGTCCTTTATTGCTTAGAAGTTTCTCCACACTGGGGCCTGGGTCAAGTCTTTTGGCCTGGTGGTTGATGAGGTGGGCCAAAAGAAAGGGAAGCCCTGTCTCTGACCACTGGTGACAAGCAGAGGTGGGAAGAGAGGAAAGAAGTAGTAGGGAAGAGCAGAAGGGCTCCTAGGGCTGGGTCACATTATGTATGACCTGGCCCAAATTTCTATTTAGACCAAATCATCTTTCTGTCCATTGTTCTCTGTTTCTTTCCTGCATTATCATCTTCTCTCTGTACTGGGACCATACCCATCCAGGGTATAAATATGCTGTAATATTTTTCATCTAAAAAACCCCACAACTCCATCTGACACCACACTACCACCCAAGATTGCCCCATTTGTCTGCTTTCTTTTACTACAAAACTCAAGAGTGTTGCTTTAATCACCAGTACCAATTTCTTCTCTTTATCCTCTCTTTCCACCATAGCCACACCTTTGAACCCACTGCTCCTCCTCAAAATCATCCCTGACCTCCGTGTTGCTCTACAGTCTGTTCTCAGGGCTCCTCCCGACCAATCTTCCAGGAAGAGCACGCAGAGTGGAATGCTTCCTCCTTCTTGAAATTTTCTCCAAGTGAAATTTTCTCACTTGTTTTCTGGGACACCATTCCTACCTCCCAGGCTGCTCACCTTCTCAGTCTCCTATCTGGTTCCACCTTTTGTACCCAGTTTCTAGACTAAATAGCGACTGCACCCTACTTCGATCTGGAGCTGCTTCTTAGTCTATACTCACTCTTTTGGTGAACTCTCCAGTCTCATGCTCCCTAGTTTATACCTCTGGCCATCGAACTCTGAACTTGCGTATCTGACACTTGAATAAGCATCTCAGAATGCACATGTCCAAACCGTGAATTCCTGGTTCTTCCCTCACCCTAACCTGCTCTGTCATTAGTCATCCTGTCTCAGTAAATGGCAACTCCATCTTTTAGTTGCTCAGGAAAAGAATTTTAAAGTCATCCTTGAGTCATCTGTTTTCTTATACTGCACCTCAAATCAATCAACAAATCCTGTCCTTCTGTCTTCAAAATATTATGCAGAACCTGCCCTGGCTGGTGTGGCTCGGTGGATTGAGCACCAGTCTGTGAACCAAAGAGTGGCCGGTTCGATTACCAGTCAGGGCATGTGCCTGGGTTGCAGGCCAGGTCCCCAGTTGGGGGCGCCTGAGAGGCAACTGCACATTGATGTTTCTCTCCCTCTTTCTCCTTCTCTTCCCCTAAAAAGAAATTAATTAAATTAAAATATATGCAGAACCTGACCCATTCTTGCCACCCGACTGCTGCAGCACCGGTCACAGCCACCATCACCTCTCTGCTGCTCAACTGCAGTAGCCTCCCAACGGCTTTCCTGCTCCTGCCCCCTGCCCCCCATCACTCGGCAGCCAGAGCCATTCTTTCCAAAACAAAAGTCAGATTCCTTCATTCCCTGCTGAGAATTTTCCAGTGAGTCCCATCTCACTCAAAGGAAAGGGCAAAATCTTTGTGTTGGGAAGGAGCAGATCGAACCTTGCTCCTCCCTTGTCCTCTAATTTCATCGCCTCCCACTCCCTCCCTGGTGGGTTCCTCCCTCCCTCCAAAGAGTTGCTAATTCCTTGAACACACCCAACAAGCTCCTGCCTCAGGGTCTTTACACTTGCTTTTCTGTCTTCCGAATGCCCTTCTATATCTACACAGGCTTGAGGCCTCGCTTCCTTTCCCTCCCCCTATATAAAATGGAATCCCACTACCTATCTCCTTTCCCCTGCTTTATTTTTCTCTATCACTTTGGGTCATGGAGAACTTTAAAGGCCTGAAGCATAAAATCTGTAGCAAACTACCCCTCTGGAATAGGAACAGGGAAGAGAGATATCAGAGGGGAGAGGGGCTTTACTTTGATCTTAGGGTTTGGAGAGGAAACAGGGAACCAAGGCTGGGTTTGTGGGCAGAGGAGCCTTTGAAGCACCAGCAGGCAGCACTGCCTCCTTGGTCTGAAAAGGCATCAGACTCTGGTAGAGAAGGGGGCAAAGTTCTGTCTAGGGTAATCCCACAGACTTGTTGGGCCTAACTGCTGAATGTGAGGGGCTTTCTGAGGGTCTAGCAGTTGGGCTCTGGACCTGTTGGTGCCTCCAGGTGGTGGCCTCCGGTGCTGCAGCAGAAGGCGTGAGCTGCGGAGGGTGGGCAGCGCGGCTGAGCTCACCGCCGCGGGCGCATCCATCCCTCCCGGGCCTATAATTTGGGTTCCCCGGGCCTGGCCGCCCCTATCAGCGGCTCAGCAATAGATGACTCACTCGGGACCCAGGGCCAAGGCAAACACAGCGGGAGGAGGAGAAGGAGTTTTCCGAGGCTGCTCTCGGCTTTAGAGCCACCGCCTCAGTTGCTCGATCCCCCAATCTCCAGGGGCCCCACTCTTTTTTGACCCCCGCCCTCCATGGCCCCACAGTGTTCTTCCCAGATTATTCCTGCTACACCCGCCATCCCTATGATGGGAAGGCAGCCCTCCACTCTTTTCATCCAAAGGAAGGGGGACCAGCTAGTTCACACTCCTTCCCTGAAGTAATGACAGCCCCCCACTTTCCCCTTCAGTCATGGCCCCAACCCTTGTCTAGGTCTCTCTGGTTCCCGCCCCGCCCCTTTGCTGGAGCTGGCCGCGTGCTTCGGGTATTAGGCAATGGGTGTGTACCCGCAGCCCTCTCCAGGCCCCGCCTGCCCCACCATCCTCCAGCAGTCTGCCTGCGGGTCAGCGCTCAGGCTAACCGGTGGGGCCAAGGGCACTGGGGGCCTGCTCAGGCCACCCAGTCTGCCTGCCTGTGGCCTCCTGTCCCAGAGCTTGGCTTCTGCAGGAAGAGGGACCGGTAATATGGGTCTTTGTATTTGGGACAGGCTAACTTAGGGGGCGCTGGGGTCAGTGAGAAGTGGGGATCTATGGCTCTTCCTTGGCACCTGACTGTATTGCAGCCCGACAAGGACAGAATCAGAAGGAACAATCCAACACCTGAGAGACACATGGACACATACAAATGTCCGAGTGGCGCCCATGGGAGAAGAGGGGAATAGGGAGCCTCATCCCCTCCTCTAGGCACCCGGGTGGCGTCCCAGGCTGACATGCAGGAAGAAGGACAAGGACACTGGCAAGGATCACCAAGTCCAGGTGTAAGGATGAGCCCTAATGAAATAGGCCTTGCGGATTCTGGGGCCTCAAAAGCCGCACTTGGTTTGGTTCTTGGCCTCTAAATAGGAGGAGCAGCAAGAGCTGTAGGGCACTTTCTCCCCCCTCCTCCCCTAGGTGGGAAAGCAGGAAAAAAGCAGCCCTCTGTGGTCACAGCTGTCCATTGTCAGGAACCACAGCACTTACACCTCCCCAGGCTGCTCTGGGCCTGGCACATAACGATGGTCAATGAATGTCCCCACAGATGAAAATCACTGAGCTCTGCCCCTCCACAGCAGTGTCCGCTGCCACACGGTGCAGGGCTCCAGCAGCACAGCCGAGAGGCCAGCTGCTCAGTGGAGCTGCATGGACACCACCGAGGAAGAGATGACTGTGGCTGTGGGTTTCAGCCCCGTGGCTCTGCTTCTTTGGGGGGCCTGTCTCTGAGTCAACTTGCCAGCCTTGGTCTCTCAGGGCCAGCCGTGCCTTGGGCTGCGGTCTGGCAGGGGCAGGGGGGCGGCTGGGAAGCCTGGGGCCCCTCTCTGGCAAAAATAGCCCACAGTGGTTAGAGCTGGGAGGGTGAGTCAGGCAATAGTGCAGTGGCACCTAACCCCTTCACTGCCACTGGAGCTCCCTAAGGTGGTTCGCCTCAGCTGTGGCCCCCAATCAGGCTCTTTCCCTGGCTGTCCTAGGGCTGAGCTCAGGTGGTGATCCCGAAGTCCTCCTCATTTCACGTGAAGCAAGTCTGTGAGCTGAGCAGGAATATGGGCCACCCAAAGTGCAGACCTGGAATCCGGAAGGGGAAGGAGACCTCTGCAGGCAAGGACGCCTGCAAGCCAAGGGAAAGATGGGGCAGCCGAAGATCTTTGGGGATCCTGGAGCCTCTGCTAGGGCCAAATTCTGAGGCTAAAGCTGACCCCTCCCAAGGGGCAGGTGCAGGGCTGGGAGGTGGGCGGAAGCCAAGCCACCCAGAAGGGAACTCCCGCTGGCTCCCAGTGCCCTGTGGTGCGTTCTTGCTGAGGGCTCCACTCGAAACTGCCCTACGAGGGAAGTCAGTTCTCAGCTCTCTCTTTGTCTTGTCAAAAGCATCCTCCAGGGCCATTCCGCGCTCCGTGGGGGAAACTGAGGCAAGGAAACATGACCACTTGGGACCGGGGTCCTGGCTCCCTAGTCTGGGTCAGTGCACCCTCCTTGCAGCCTTGGCGACTCCAGAGCAGGTGAGAGGTTCTCTGGCCACCTCCCCCTTCAGTGGGGCCAAGAATGAACGCGGGCGTCGGGGGAGAGGGTGTGTGTGTGTGTGTGTGTGTGTGTGTGTATGTGTACGCTGGGAGGAGGGGGAGCGACTGCGCTCCCCGGGTCAAGGAGGAGGGGGGGGTGCGACAAGGAGCGGGGTGGGGATGCCCCGGGCTCGGGGAGGGGCTGCAGCTCTGTCAGCCGCGGCAGAGCCGCCCGTACACTCCGCGCGAGCAGAGCCAGAGCCCCCAGTCCTTTGCTAGCCCTCTCTCTAGCTTTCTCGATCGCTCCCTCCCTTCCTCCCTCCCTTCTTCCCGGCGGCCGCGGCGGCGCTGGGAAAGCGGCGAAGAGGAGTGGCCGTGCGCTGGAAGAATGCGGCTCTGCCGAGGGGGCAGAAGCCGACGCGTTCTCCCCACGGTTTGAGCAGCCTGAGCCAAGGCGACCCGACCCCGCCCGTGGCAAACCCCGCACCAGAGCAGCTGGAGGTAATCGGAACCGGGAAAGCAGGGAGGGTAGGGACGCGCGCAAGGGGGCGAGACAGGCACATGGGTAGTCAGACAGACACGCATCCGCCTACAGGGGCACAGAGATGCAGAGAGAGCCAGAGATATTGCCAGCGATAAAGACTCAGCAAATAAAGGAGTGTCCCCAGATTTGAACACGAGAGCAAAGGGGTGGGGACTGAGGTTAAGACCCGTGAGGACCAGGTGGGCGACGCGCGGAGGCGGGGAACGTGGTTAGGAACGGTGGCGGACGAGGAAGAAGACTCAGCCTGCGCGGCGCGTCCCCTTTCAGGCTGGAACCAGGTCCCCTCCCTGTCTTTGCCGCACCTGGAGCTTCCCCTCTTTCCCTACTGCAGAGGAAGGGCGGGTGGAGCCGGTGGGGAACCCATTCTTCCACGCTTCGCACGGAGGCTGCCTGCCCTCGACGGCACCCGGAGGCGACACTCTCCCCACCCCCACCCCACCAGCTGTAGGTGGTGGGGAACCCCCTCCCAATCCCACCCCTTAGCCCTGTGAGGGCGTGAAGTCAGTGTTGGGCGGGGGAAGCCAGTCGTGGGGCCCTTGAAGAGGGAGCAGTGGGTGAAGTGGTGGAGCGGTGTTTGTGAGTATGTGTGTCTGACTTTGAACGTGAGTATGTCTGTGTGCCTGGCATTATGTCTGGCTGGGTCGGCCCCAGGGGCGATCCACTAAGTTCCCGCTGCGAGGCCCCGACTCTTCTTCCAGGGCCCAGGGACTCTAGGAATCAAGGGGTGATTCTTACTGTGGTTTGGGGAGAGATGAGACGGGTCAGTGGGGTGACACTGGTGAGTTAGGAGCCTGAGTTTGGGCATCCTTCGGTTGGCCAGGCGAGCCACCCTACTCTGGAACCCTCCTTAAGTCTCCCTGTCCCGCAGGCCCTGATCGATCTGCCCACCGGGGCCTTCGGGCCCGGGCTTCGACATGCCTGAGGAGCCCCGGCCGCGGCCTCCGCCCTGGGGCCTCGCGGGTCTTCTGTTCCTGGCGGTGTGCAGTCGGTGAGCAGTTCCCCCTGTAGCCCGGCCTCCCCCGCCAGCAAGCCCGGGCTGGAAGCACCGCCCCAGGGCGGGAGGAGTCGGAGGGGGCGCGAGTCCTGGACCACAGACCCAGAAACGCGTTCTCGGTTCCCAGGGCCCTAAGCAATGAGATTCTGGGCCTGAAGCTGCCGGGCGAGCCGCCGCTGACCGCCAACACCGTGTGCTTGACGCTGTCGGGCCTGAGCAAGCGGCAGCTGGGCCTGTGCCTGCGCAGCCCCGACGTGACGGCGTCGGCGCTTCAGGGCCTGCACATCGCGGTCCACGAGTGTCAGCACCAGTTGCGAGACCAGCGCTGGAACTGCTCCGCGCTCGAGGGCGGCGGCCGCCTGCCGCACCACAGCGCCATCCTCAAGCGCGGTGAGCCTGGCAGGGTGGGTTTGGGCCGCCGTGGGGG